>NC_047587.1:33600000-34260000 GCF_011004845.1 Esox lucius | reverse complement strand
AGCACAACTGTATGGGGGCAAGGTACCTAAATATTTTGCCTATGCAAGCGTGTAGTAATACGACTGTCAGATATAATACTATTGATAGCACAGGTCGAGCTGACATAATTATTTATACAAATAAGGTTATATAATTTACGTAATCCCTCACCTCATCTAAGTGAAGTTACTCGACCAGAAATAATTTAAAATGTTCTTGTGGCTAGCAGCGACTGACTCAGTCCCAAAAAATCATGCTTCAACTAATCTGAGCTGCCTCTCATAATGTCATTGGATCACACATGAATGACAATAGAATCAATTTCTGCACGTTTGCACTGAACATCTGAGATCATTGCAATAATTTCCTTCACACTGGTCCCAGGATAACCCATATGTTTAGCACCTGGAACATTGATGTTTGTAATCATGCAATTGGCTAAAATAATGCCCGGAGTTGGACTATAGGAAAACCTCAGATCTTTACATTTCTCATCTAGGTTTGAGCTAGGTCTTCCCTCTACTGAAGTGCTGGAACATGGCACAGGTTCCAGTGATGACGACGGAGCAATAGGTAAATTCCTGTTGGTAAGCCTTAGCTTTTGAGAAAGCAAGCGAAAAAAGTGTTAATTTACTGTTGAATCCATCACTCACAACAGCTATGAACATGTCACAGGTGTGGCATTTCATTGCTGAATTCTTGGCTAAATTCAGTGATTCATCCAGAGATGAACCAAG
Organism: Esox lucius; assembly: GCF_011004845.1. Taxonomy (NCBI): domain Eukaryota; kingdom Metazoa; phylum Chordata; class Actinopteri; order Esociformes; family Esocidae; genus Esox; species Esox lucius. Next base: position 34,259,283 of record NC_047587.1, on the reverse strand, counting down.
AAGTGATTTATCCTGGGTTGCTGGCCCAGTTGCCTACTGCAGATCTTGGTGCTGTAGTCGGCGCTCTCCATGATAATTTTGGGTTTGTTTGCGGATCCCATGGCAATATATGTATGTAACTTATATGACTTATATGAGCATATACACTTACCTAAAGTATTATTAGGAACACCATACTAATGCTGTGTTTGACCCCCTTTCGCCTTCAGAACTGCCTTAATTCTACGTGGCATTGATTCAACAAGGTGCTGAAAGCATTCTTTAGAAATGTTGGCCCATATTGATAGGATAGCATCTTGCAGTTGATAGAGATTTGTGGGAAGCACATCCAGGGCAAGAAGCTCCCGTTCCACCACATCCCAAAGATGCTCTATTGGGTTGAGATCTGGTGACTGTGGGGGCCATTTCAGTACAGTGAACTCATTGTCATGTTCAAGAAACCAATTTGAAATGATTTGAGCTTTGTGACATGGTGCATTAACCTGCTGGAAGTAGCCATCAGAGGATGGGTACATGGTGGTCATAAAGGGATGGACATGGTCAGAAACAATGCTCAGGTAGGCCGCAGCATTTAAACGATGCCCAATTGGCACTAAGGGGCCTAAAGTGTGCCAAGAAAACATCCCCCACACCATTACACCACCACCACCAGCCTGCACAGTGGTAACAAGGCATGATGGATCCATGTTCTCATTCTGTTTACGCCAAATTCTGACTCTACCATCTGAATGTCTCAACAGAAATCGAGACTCATCAGACCAGGCAACATTCTTCCAGTCTTCAACTGTCCAATTTTGATGAGCTTGTGCAAATTGTAGCCTCTTTTTCCTATTTGTAGAGGAGATGAGTGGTACCCGGTGGGGTCTTCTGCTGTTGTAGCCCAACCGCCTCAAGGTTGTGCGTGTAGTGGCTTCACAAATGCTTTGCTGCATACCTCGGTTGTAACGAGTGGTTATTTCAGTCATAGATGCTCTTCTATCAGCTTGAATCAGTCGGCCCATTCTCCTCTGACCTCTAGTATCAACAAGGCATTTTCGCCCACAGGACTAGCGCATACTGGATGTTTTTCCCTTTTCACACCATTCTTTGTAAACCCTAGAAATGGTTGTGCTTGAAAATCCCAGTAACTGAGCAGATTGTGAAATACTCAGACCGGCCCATCTGGCACCAACAACCATGCCACGCTCAAAATTGCTTAAATCACCTTTCTTTCCCATTCTGACATTCAGTTTGGAGTTCAGGAGATTGTCTTGACCAGGACCACACCCCTAAATGCATTGAAGCAACTGCCATGTGATTGGTTGATTAGATAATTGCATAAATGAGAAATTGAACAGGTGTTCCTAATAATCCTTTAGGTGAGTGTATATGGCCATATATTAGATTTTCATATGGGATGAGTCCGTGTGATGTGGGTGTGGGGGGGGGGGGGGGTGGGTGTGTGTAGGTGCGCATAAAAAATATAAGAAATAAATGGAGTTGAAGTGAAGCTAATATGTATAATATCTGTTTGCTCATGGCTGATCTATTCACAGAATACAAATATATTAAATGCAAGTTGACATTTAAAATCAATATTAAATTTAAAAAACTGCCCAGTTCCCAGAATACTAAAATATTAACAAACATTTAGTAGTCTATAAAAATGTTAAACAAAAATTTTCATCACGACCCTGTGGTGCTTTGTGCCTCAGTTAGTACATGCTAATGTAGCCCTTAAATGAGTTCTCTTTCACAGCGTTTGTCCAGCGTAGATGTATGCCTGATGCACAGGGTGTTTGTTCAGCAATAATTTTGGCACAAATCAATATAATGAAGTTACTTTTCCCATCTTCGACCTGGTGCAGGCTGTCTTCCAATTGATGTCAAATAAAAATGTTGTTGTCTGTGACACAATATGCAATCATCAGTTATGTTTGCATTGACTCTTACAAGTAAGACCTGTACATAACCCAAATACATCCACAGATAGCATAGCTAGAGAATTGCCACAAATTAAATAACATTTCCCCACCATAGCTCTGTCCTCTTCAGTATACTCTTGTTCAAACATATACTGTACACTACCGTTCAAAGGTTTGGGGTCACTGAGAAATATTTTCTGTCCATTAAAACTACATCAAAATGATCAGAAATACAGTGTATACATTGTTAATGTATAATGACTAATGCAGCTAAAAACAGCTAATTAATAAAGGAATATCTAGATAAGAGTACAGTGGCCCATTATCAGGAACCACCAGTCCTGTGTTCCAATGGCACGTTGTTTTTGCTAATCTTTCTAAAATACTAATTCATCATTAGAAAACCCTTTTGCAATTATGTTAGCACAGCTCAAAACCTATGTGCTGATTAAAGAAGGAATAAAACTGGCCTCCTTTAGAGGAGTTGGTTATCTGGAGCATTAGAAATTGTGGGTTTGATTACAGGCTCAAAATGGCCAGAAACAAAACATTTTGAAGAAACAGACATTTCTTCTGAAACTCATCAGTCTATTCTTGTTCCAAGAAATGAAGTCTATTCCAAGCGAGAAATTGCAAAAAAACTGAAGAGCTTGTTCAACGCTGTGTACTACTCCCTTCAGAATTGAAAGAGCAGAATTGAAAGAGTAGGGGGAGGCCTCCGTGCACTACTGAGCAAGAAGACAAATACATTAGTGTCTAGTTTGAGAAACAGACACTTCACAGGTCTTCTGTGACAACTGCACCCTCCGCTGCTTCACCTCCCCCTGCAGCAGACAGACTCCAGCGTTCGCCGTCACCGGCCTTCTGACACCACCGTCCATCTCATTATGCATTTCACCTGTGTCTTGTTTAGCGCACCTGGTTCTCATCCTCATCATTCCCCCCAGTATATATGTTCCCTCTGCTCCCCCTGTCTTTGTGTGTTATTGTCTCGCTGTTACCAAAAGAGCAGTGTCGCGCTTCGTATGTACATCACTCTATTATTAAAAGATACACCAAAAGTATTTTGCAGTTCTCCTGCTCCTCCTTGTTCCGCCCTGAAGACGTGACAGAAAAACACACCTAAAAGAAAAAGGATATTGAGCCACAAGGAGCCACAGGCGAGGCCGGTGTTGCGGAGGCAGTCAAATTACATTCTACAATGCTGGCCAGCCTAGGCGCCGCAATGGACACTGTGTTGAAAGCGGTACAGCGCCTAGAGCTGAGCCAGCAGAACCCCGCAGCACCGGCCGTCTCTCCGCCTCCCCAAGTTGGACCGCTGCCAGGGTTTCCTGCTGCAATTGGACATCGCGCTCATGGAGATGCATCCTGCACCGACCGAGGCCCAGAAGATCTCCACACTCGTCTCCTGCCTGTCCGAGAAAGCCCGGGAGTGGGCCACCGCCGTTTGGAACATCGAGTAGCCCACCCAGGGAAGCTACGCCGACTTCACCCGCCGCTTCCGAGCCGTGTTCAACCATCCTCACGAAGGGAGAGAAGCGGGTGAACGGCTGTTCCACCTACGGCAGGGGACGAGATCGGCGCAGGAGTTCGCACTGGAGTTCCGGGACCCTGGCAGCAGGATCGGGGTGGAACGAGCGGGCTCTAATCGACCACTATCAGTGTAGCCTTTGCGAGGACGTCCGGAGGGAGCTAGCTTCTCGAGACGTGTCCCTCTCCCTCGACCAACTGGTAGACATGTCCATCCATCTCGCCCGAGGACGTCCCGGAAGAGGCCCGCCCGTTCCACCCTGCCAACCAGACGCTTTCGGGCAGAGGTCGGGGAGGACAGGTGCGGAGTGCCTCCAAGAGGAGACAAGGCCGTACATCCGCACCACATCGCACCTCCCTCCCCGAGTCCAGAGGCGACAGGCATGGCACTTCCGCGTCACCCCAGGTAGCACATGCCCATTAATTACCTCTTCCCTCTCTATGTGCACTGTCCCTATTACGTTCCCCGGCTTTCCGTTGCTTTCCCAGTGTAAGGCGCTGGTAGATTCAGGCGCAGCTGGGAATTTCATGGATATGTCCTTTGCTCTGTGTTCACGCATACCCCTTCAGGTCCTCACTACCCTCCTACCCGTGAGAGCTTTGGACAGCCGGCCACTGGGGTCGGGCTTGGTCACCCGATGCACTGTCCCCCTCCTTATGGTTACCGGCGACCGACACAGCGAAACCCTTTCCTTCCATGTCATCGGCTCGCCCACGTTCCCAGTCATTTTGGGTTTCCCCTGGTTGTCCCTACATGACCCCGTCATCTCCTGGTCTAGTCAGAGTCTTTCGGGGTGGTCGCGGAAGTGTCAAGGTAGGTGTTTGGGTGTTTCCGTTGGCTCGACCTCGGTGGAAAGTCCAGACAGTGCTCCCGCCGTGCCGATTCCCCCTGAATACAGGGACTTGGCTGCGTTTTTTTTCAAGGCCAAGGCCATTGTGTTACCGCCACACCGGCCGGGGGATTGTGCGATAGACCTCATTGTCGGAGCCACACTCCCTAAGGGTCAAGTGTATCCACTGTCCCGTACCGAAACGGAGGCTATGGCCGCATACGTTAAGGAAAGCCCTGGAACAGGGTTACATTAGGCCCTCCAAGTCACAGGTCTCCTCGAGTTTCTTTTTTGTGAAAAAGAAGGACGGTGGTTTGCACCCGTGCATTGATTACCGGGCGCTGAACAAGATCACCATTCCGTTCCGCTACCCTCTCCCTTTGATCTCTGCGGAGGTGGAGAGGATGCACGGGGCCCGCTATATCACCAAATTAGACCTCAGGAGCGCCTATAACCTGGTACGTATCTGGGAAGGGGATGAGTGGAAAACAGCCTTTAGTACCACGTCCGGCCACTATGAGTATTTAGTGATGCCGTACGGGTTGATGAATGCTCCATCAGTCTTTCAATCCTTCATCAACGATGTCTTCCGGGACATGTTGTGCGAGGGCGTGGTGATGTATATCGATGACATCTTGATATACACTGCCACCCGCGCCGAACATGTCTCGTTGGTGCACAGGGTGCTTCTTAGACTGCTGGAGCATGACCTGTACGTGAAAGCCGAGAAGTGTCTGTTTTTCCAGTTGTCTGTGTCCTTCCTGGGGTATCGCTTTTCCAGCACATGTGTGGCTATGGAGGAGCCTCACATTGACGCTGTGCATAATTGGCCGACCCCAACCACGGTGAAGGACGTGCAACGATTTTTAGGCTTCTCGAATTACTACAGGAGGTTTATCCGGGGCTTTAGCCAGGTCGCGGCTCTGATCACCTCCCTTCTGAAGGGGGGGGCGACCCGGTTGCGTTGGCCCGTGGAGGCGGAGCGGGCGTTTGTGGAACTGAAACACCGTTTCACCACCGCTCCGGTCCTGGCCCATCCCGACCCGTCGCTCCATTTCATCGTGGAGGTGGACGCGTCCGACTGTGGGCTCGGTACCATCCTCTCCCAACGGACGGGGAGTCATAACACGCTCCGTCCCTGTGCCTTCTTCTCCCAGAAGCTCAGTGCGGCGGAGCGGAACTATGACATAGGTAATCGTAAGCTGCTGGCCGTGGCGGCACTGGCTAGAGGGGGCTAAACACCCTTTCCTCGTCTGGACGGACCACCGAAACCTGGAGTACATGCGGGCAGCGAGGAGGCTGACCCCTCGCCAGGCAAGGTGGGCTATGTTTTTACTCTTACTTACAGGCCGGGGAGCAAGAACGTCGGGGCCGACGCGCTGTCCCGCCAGCATGACACGGAGGAGAGGCCAGTGGATGATGCTCCCGTGCTCCCGGAGTCGTGCATCGTGGCACCAGTGGTATGGGAACTGGACGCGGACATCGCTAGAGCGCAGCGTGACGAGCCCTCTCCGCCCACATGCCCTGAGGGTCGTACGTATGTGCCGGCGGCTGTCCGCGACCGCCTCATCTACTGGGCGCATACATCTCCCTCCTCCGGTCATCCTGGTATCGGGCCAACGGTGCGCGCCCTGGCCGGTAAGGACTGGTGGCCCACTTTGGCCAAGGACGTGAGGGTGTACGTCTCTTCCTGCTCAGTGTGCGCCCAGAGTAAGGCACCCCGGCACCTACCTGTTGGCAAGTTGCACCCCTTGCCCATTCCACAACAACCATTGTCCCACCTATCGGTTGATTTCTTGACTGATCTTCCCCCTTCACAGGGCCATACCACCATCCTGGTCGTTGTGGATCGGTTCTCCAAGTCTTGCCGCCTCTTGCCTCTGCCCGGCCTTCCTACTGCCCTACAGACCGCGGAGGCCCTATTCACACACTTCCTCCGGCACTATGGGGTGCCTGAGGACATTGTGTCTGACCAGGGTCCCCAGTTCACGTCCAGAGTGTGGAAAGCGTTCATGCAGCACCTGGGGATCTCGGTCAGCCTGACCTCGGGCTACCATCCCCAGTCCAACGGGCAGGTGGAACGGGTAAACCAGGAAGTGGGCAGGTTCCTCCGGTCCTACTGCCAGGACCGGCCGGGGGAGTGAGCAGAGTTTCTGCCTTGGGCAGAATACGCGCTCAACTCTCTGCACCACTCCTCCACGGGCGTATCACCTTTTCAGTGTGTGCTGGGTTACCAGCCGGTCCTGGCACCCTGGATGCCGAGCCAGACCTCCGGCTCGCTATCCGCTGCCAAAAGGTCTTTGCGGACCGCCACCGCAGGGAGGCCCCGGTGTATCATACACCGGGCGACTGGGTCTGGCTCTCGTCCAGGGACCTGCCCCTCCGCCTGCCCTGCCGGAAGCTGACATATCGTTTACACCTTCCCCCTGACTACCGTATTAACCCCTCGTTTCATGTGTCTCTCCTCAGGCCGGTGGTGGCTGGTCCCCTTCAGGGGTGTGAGGTGCGGGAGGCCCCCCCCCCCCCTCTGGACATCGAGGGGCCCCCGGCGTACTCCTTCTGCTCCATCATCGACTCGAGGCACCAGGCGGGGGGCCTCCAGTACCTCGTGGAGTGGGAGGGGTACGGCCCGAAGGAGCGGAGCTGGGTTCTGGTGAGGGACGTCCTGGCTCCCGTCCTCGTTCGTGAGTTCCATCGGCGTCGTCCGGATCACCCTGATCCGCGTCCCCCGGGTCGGCCCCGGGGCCGGTGTCGTCGCGGCGCCTCAGAGGGGGGGTACTGTGACAACTGCGCCCTCTGCTGCTTCACCTCCCCCTGCAGCAGACAGACTCCAGCGTTCGACGTCACCGGCCTTCTGACACCACCGTCCATCTCATTATGCATTTCACCTGTGTCTTGTTTAGCGCACCTGGTTCTCATCCTCATCATTCCCCCCCAGTATATATGTTCCCTCTGCTCCCCCTGTCTTTGTGTTATTGTCTCACTGTTACCAAAAGAGCAGTGTCGCGCTTCGTATGTACATCACTCCATTATTAAAAGATACACCAAAAGTATTTCACCGTTCTCCTGCTCCTCCTTGTTCCGCCCCGAAGACTTGACATCTTCAACTGGCAGCTTCACTAAATAGTACCTGCAAAACACCAGACTCCTATGCTGGCCATTCCGTCTGGAATGTGAAAACATTTTAAACAAATCACTGACCTAGTAAACTGCCAAATATTATGCAAACCACCTGAGGGTCCCCCTGGGTAAAATGTCCCTTTAAGAGTTTATATTATAATATACACCGATCAGCCATAACATTATAACCACTATAACATTATGACCACTGACAAGTGAAGAGAATAACAATGATAATCTCATTATCATGGCACCTGTCAGTGGGTGGCATATATTAAGCATCAAGTGTAAATTCTGTCCTCAAAGTTGATGTGTTAGAAGAAGAAAAATAAGTACCTAATTGGGCACGGGAGCATCGGAAGTGGACCACGGAGGAATGGAAGAAGCTGGCCTGGTCTGATGAATCACGTTTCCTTTTACATCATGTGGATGGCTGGGTGCGTGTGCGTTGCAAACCTGCAGAACACATGGCACCATGATGCACTATGGGAAGGATTCGAGCCAGAGGAGGCATCGTCATGCTTTGGGCAATGTTCTGCTGAGAAACCTTGGGTCCTGCCAGTCATGTGGATGTTTCTATGACACGTACCACGTACCTGAGCATTGTTGCAGACCATGTGCACCCTTTCCTGGCAATGATATTCCCTGATGGCATCCTCCTCTTTCAGCAGTATAATGTGCTCTGCCACAAAGCAAAAATTGTTCAGGAATGGTTTGAGGAACACAACAACAAGTTCAAGGTGTTGACTTGGCCTTCAAATTCCCGAGATCTCAATCCAATTGCGCATCTGTGGGATGTTTTGGCTGCAAAAGGAGGACCCACACAATATTAGGCAGGTGGTCTTAATGTTATGGGAGTGGTGTATTTGAATGGAAAGATAATTCCATCAGATTTGGCTTATGAGAATTTCTAGGAGTGCCAAAGATTTTGGAGAACAATATGCATTATTATTTTTTTCTTTGAACCATTTACCTCAAAAGTCTGGCTCAAAAAATATTTTTTTTCCACAGCGTTCCCCCCTCATCTTAACCAAGGTTGCCAGTAATCATGGAGGGCAGCTGTAGTAGAAAATGAAGATTCAAGAATGAGCCTGTGGAGCAAGTGATCCATGTAAACCAACATATCTAATAGTGATGTTTAATGGGGTCTCTATTGACACCCTTCAGATTAACAAGTCTGTGATATGAGTTTATAACCAAAAGGAACATCTCACAAACTGCAAGACAACACTCCAATGTTCCACATCTGGATCAGACAGTTTAGACATTCATCTGTAACATGATCCTTCTAAAGAGGACTGCTTCTTTCGGGAGAAAAAGATACTGATTGAGGAAGAGTGACAGAGTAAAATAGCGTGCATGCCCTTTAAACCTGTGACAGAGCGAAAACACCCAATTTTGAGTGTGAGATCTGCTCGCTGATTTCTTTTTTCCAGCATTTTCCCCCTTCATTTTCTGGCACTAAGTGAAGAACCCCCCTGGTTTAGCGTTGCTGAGTCTGGCAAGGGGCAGATGGACATGGAATAAATGTATAAATGATTCAATTCTCTCCCTCTTTAGAGAAGTTCACAGAGGGAGCATGATGGAAGGCCCCTCCACCGAGAGCTTGCGGCGCCAGCCTGCATTAAAAGCGAAAATATGTTGCTTTCAGCAGACCATATGGTAATGTGAATTGATGTCATGCCATGTCATATTGCATATGGAAATAATTTGAATAAATAAATAAAGTGACACAGAGGGTCGGGAGAAGCCACTGGGTGGTCTGACAGAGAAAAAAAGCCAGAGAGACAAATGTGAGGCAATATAGCAGTTGAAATGTGTGTTATTTCATCTCCATTTGAGCAGAATAACACAAGGTCCCTATACTTCACACATTGCTCCCTGATGATACACTCTTAAGGTACTCCAAATAGACTAAAGCTTCAGTCGTATTTCCTTCCATTCCCCCAAATGTAAAAACAATAGATTAACTGCACAAGTGGAGGTTACCAGCTTGACGATTAGAAAAAGTTAATCAGCCTGACTGAATAATTCTTAATTGAGATGTTTCTAATAAAATTTAAATGCACTTTGTCCACTAGATATAGCTTTTCCAACTGGATTCTTTGTCCCGTTTGATATTCTGACTGACTCAACTTTGTCGGGGTCCACTTACCCTTGGATCCATGAGTAAGGTATAGTTTGTTGTACAGTGAATAACCATGACCATGCCATGAAATCCACTCAACATAGTGATGCTATCTGTCCAAAAAAGGCATCTCAGGTCCTCAAAAAATGTATCCCAATGATTCATTTTATAATATCATATGTATGGAGGCAAATTGAGCTCAAATGTATTGACCTTAAGAAAATAAAAATTTACGAAAATAAAAATAAAAGCAAAGTCATCATAAAATATTTAATTGTGTGAAAACTTAATTCAATAGTTTTTTGTTTTTTTTAAACATGGTAAATATATATGCTCAACTCATTAAATGGATTTTCACATCCGATCTTAAAATTGATTTGTTCAAAAAAAAAAATCTTGTTCGCTTTTTCTTGCGATTACAATTTATTTTCTTAAAACCAAGTTTTGAGCCTCTATTGCAATATATCTGCAGGGTATATCTGCACACCGCAAGTCAGGGGTGTTACTTAATATGGGGGTTCCAGAATATTAAGTTACGCCCACTGGCTTTCGCCATTGGTCAGTTGCGGACATCCTCGTTTGACACTAGGTGTCATGTATGGGTATGGTGTCATTATGTTAATTCTATTAATGGAGGAAGAAGCATTAACTTCTGTGTGATTTCATTCGATATCTTTTGTCAAGAAATAACACTAGGTTCAAGTGGTTCAAGCATAGATATAGAAAACAAAAGTGTATTCGCTTCAACTACATGTTGAAAAAGCACTCTAGTATGATTATGCTTGTATCAATTATACAAAAGTACTTTTTTCCAAGATCATTTGCAGAGACGGAATTACAATTTAATTGTATTTTGTTTCAGGTTTAACATTTTTGATAACATACAACTGAAATATATTAATTAGAACACTGAAGTTCCTCTAAAAATAGTTTTAAATGTTTTGGTTACAGTCAAGAATGAGACACTAGTCATTTAGAAAGCTGCTGAGTGCAGTTATAATAAATACACATCCATACACATGCACAGTCATACTCACTATGCCTGCCATGGTCAGTTTTTGTTTGAGTAGCCATTGCTTGGATATATGTGACAAAGGGCCATCATTAGGAGGTTGATGGTTGAGAATGCTGCTTATTGCATTTACAATATACAGTGGAGAGAACAAGTATTTGATACACTGCCGATTTTGCAGGTTTTATTGTCATGCAATAAAATGCAAATTAATTACTTAAAAATCATACAATGTGATTTTCTGGATTCTTGTTTTAGATTCCGTCACTCACAGTTGAAGAGTACCTATGATGAAAATTATAGACTTCTACATGCTTTGTAAGTGGGAAAACCTACAAAATCGGCAGTGTATCAAATACTTGTTCTACCCACTGTAGTTGATCTGAGCTCTACATTTTACAAATTGACACAGGACACCCTTTTTGCACAAGTCTATACAGGATTCCCATTCATGCACATTCCATAGATTCAACATATTACAAAAATGTGAACATGCTGTGAAAGGTACATTGTGCAGTGGATCTCTAAGCAACTACTTCAGTGTCAGCTAAACTGTTCTGAAGGTCCTTTGCCGAGACCTGTGGGTTCTGCTGTGTAAATCTCATTCAGAAAGGGTTTATTGCCAAGTAGGTTTTACAACAAATAAGGAATTTGTTCTGATGCAACAATCAATACTTAAGGGATAAGGGAAGTAAAAACAAATAATAACTGTGGACTGAGCATACAAATAGTAGACTTTATTAATAAATTACAAAAAATGACTAAAAAGTATATGTAAGGGGCACGATTTTGTCCAGTTGATGGTTGTTTATGTATGTGGAGAGGGGTAATATATTTGCCCACTTGAGGGTTGTGTATGTATGTGGGAGCTGGCTATAGTCAATTTGGTTCCAGAGGCATGTTCATGAGGCGTACTGCTGTAGGAAAGAACATGATCAGTTTTCATGCAAATCATTGTGATATTTTCTACTTCCTTTGAAATGATCTGTTCAGTTTAACAGCAACGTTCAATAAAGTTGAAATTGCAGAAAGTTGGCAAGTTTCACTTTGCACCATGTAAGGTCAGGTCAACATCTTTTTACAGAAATATTAATTGATCCGGGGTGCCTGGAAAAAGCACATTATGTAATTCTAGAGTAATTATGTGGTTATACACTTTAAACATAGTTGGGAGGAATATAACAGCGTTACATGTCTTGGGATTGATTATCTGAGGTCTAATTTAACCCTTATCCTAACAAGTAGCCTAGCTCGTCACGTAGCTAGCTATCTATAAACATAGTTATAAAGGTTGTCATGTTTTCTGTGTTCTGTAACTAGCAAGCTATTAAAATCTCAGATTCATATAGCTAGAGGTTGTCATAAGGAAGCACTTACCGAAATCTGTGTCATTGACCCTGTTGTCACGAATGGCGTAGAGGTGGAGAGGAAGGAACCAGACGCAGGCAGAGTGGCAGTCGAGGACGTTTCCTTCTAATGAAAAACAACACAGAGTACCAAGAAAACATGCAAACAAAAGGGATAAACCAAAAACGGACCACTCACCACATACGTGAAACAAATGTAGACAAGCAACAATGACAGACAAATGAGGGGAGCAGAGGAGCAACATTTAAACACATACTTACGACCAGATTGGGACCAGGTGTGGGTGATAATCAGAGACAAGACAAGTCCGGGATGTGTTAATATATGAAAAGTAAACCGGGGAAAGCGGGAGATGACGTGGCTGTTTGTCACCTCACCGTCACAGTACTCCCCCCAAAGCCCCAGTTTCCAGATGGGGCAGACAAGGCAACCACAGGGGAGGGCGGGCGGGCAGGAAAAAACTCACCCCCACCAACCAGGGTAGGGCGGAGCCGGCAGATCAGGCGGGGGAGGCAGAGCCGGCGGAACAGGTAGAGGAGGCGGAGGGACAGGAGCTGGGAGAGCCAGCCCAGGGTCAGGAGCCGGCGGGGGGACAGGATGCCGGGGAGGCAGAGTGGCCAGGACTGGAGAGGGCGCCGCCGAGGCTGGGACAGGAGAGGGCGGCAGAGCGGCCGGGACCGAAGAGGGTAACGTTGGGCATCGGGAGGAGCTGGCGGCTGCGGCTCCTGGGAGGAACAGGGAGCTGGCTGCGGCTCCTGGGCGGCAGGGGGGAACAACCGACGCCTTGGAGCTGGCACCGGACGTAGAGGGGGTGTTGTCACACCTCACCGTCACACCTGTAATTCTTCCTTCATGAACGCATCCTCTTCCTCCAAAAACAGTGAGTTGAGTTGATGCCAAAGAGCTCGATTTTGGTCTCATCTGACCACAAAGCTTTCACCCAGTTCCCCTCTGAATCATTCAGATGTTCATTGGCAAACTTCAGATGGGCTTTCTTGATGACATGTGCTTTCTTGAGATGGGGGACCTTGCAGACATTGCTGGATTTCAGTCGTCACGGCGTAGTGTGTAATCAATTGTTTTCTTGGTGACCATGGTCCCAGCTGCCTTGAGATCATTGATAAGATCCTCTGGTGTAGTTCTGGGCTGATTCCTGACCGTTCTCATGATCACTGCAACTCCACGAGGTGAGATCTTGCATGGAGCCCCAGGCCGAGGGAGATTGACAGTTCTTTTGTGTTTCTTCCATTTGCGAATAATCGCACCAACTGTTGTCACCTTCTCACCAAGCTGCTTGGCGATGGTCTTCTAGCCCATTCCAGCCTTGTGTAGGTTTACAATCTTGTCACTGACATCCTTGGACAGCTCTTTGGTCTTGGCTCTCCGTTGGAGAGTTTGGAATCTGATTGATTGCTTCTGTGGACAGGTGTCTTTTACACAGGTAACAAACTGAGATTAGGAGCACTCCCTTTAAGAGTGTGCTCCTAATCTCAGCTCATTAGCTGTATAAAAGACACCTGGGAGCCAGAAATCTTTCTGATTGAGAGGGGATCAAATACTTATTTCACTAATTAAAATGCAAATCACTTTATAACATTCTTGACATGCGTTTTTCTAGATTTTTATTTGTTCAAATAAACCCACCATTAAAATTATAGACTGATCATTTCTTTGTCAGTGGGCAAACATACAACATCAGCAGGGGATCAAATACATTTTTCCCCTCACTGTACACATTTCAAATCACCCTTGGTTCTGAATGAATGTTTCTGTACTGTAATACAGTGTACACAGTCATCACAACAGATATTACACTTACATTATCCAACCAAACGTACAAAAGCCATAATAAAAACATTTATACAACAAGTAAAATATGATCAAAGAACACATCAAAAGTCACATATGCAGGAAAAATATTTAAAAGTATTTTTACAACAATATTGTGGTTCCATTGTGAAACAAAATAAATGTAAACAATTTAGTGTAAATGAAGATAATCTCAGATTAATTAACATCAAGCCTGTCTTCAACATTCGGCCATACATTTTCATCAACTTCACAGTGAATATCCTCGTTGTTCATGCACGGGGAAAAACCTTCTGACATGACAAATCCAGGCTTGACATTGTTCTGCAGTTATATCATTGCAAGCTTCATCCATGGCTTGAAGGAGGGTGACATGCTCATGGGGATAGCGATCATACACCTTCCACCTCCAAGTAGAGAAAAATTCCTCAATCGGTTTGAGGAAATGGGAGTATGGTGGGAGATATAGGGTAATGAACCGAGGATGAGCATGAAACCATTCCTGAACCAGCTGTGGATGATGGAAGCTGACACTGCCCCACACAATGACATATCTAATATCTTCACCCTGACAGGCCTGTTTAAGTTCACTTGAAAGCCATCAGGTGTTCAGTGTTATATAATCCAAGAACTGGTCTACGGCCTACCACACCATCTTCACATACAGCCGCACACATTGAGATGTTTCCCCCACGTAGTCCAGGCACTTGGATGGTTGTCCGTTGGCCAATAAGGTTACATCCACGGTGTCTGGTTTTTGCCAGATTAAAGCCCACCTCGTCAACAAAAATAAACTTGTGATGATTCACAGCAGCATCCAGCTCCATTGCCCTCTAAAAAAAGATAATTTGGTTAGCTCTTTTACAAAGAATAATTGTTAGTCTGTAGTACAGTACTGTGAGTATCACATACGTAAAAACGTAACATAAAGTACACCACATAGACCCGTACCTAAACATATTCTGCACACAGTCGTTTCACCTGGGCATTGTTTCTCTCAAAAGGCACCAGGTAAATTTGTTTAATAGAAACCTGGTGCTTTTTCAAAAGGCTGGCAATAGTTGGAAGGCTGATTGATGCAACATTGCAAGGTGTCATTTCTCTCCTCAATAACCCGCTTTTTTTCAGACAGCCTTCATGTCATTCCTTGCCCAGACCATTTCCACCACAGCCAACTCTTGCTGGTCAGTCAGTATATGTGTTCGAACAGCACCAGGTGGTTTCCTGCCAATTCTGAGAGAAAAACAGAGTATGCTGTCAATAATTTACTACTGTAAATGACAAACAATGTGTGATAATGACATTTTGTTAACTATTCTATATAGTAATGCAATTCACTGTACCATAAAAGTATAGTGAACAGCTAGCAGACTGGTTTTCTTGGCAAAATGTTCTTATGAGGGAGCTGACTTTGTAGGTTAGGGTGAACTAACCTGGCAGCCTCTGCCTTGGTAAGGCCTCTGTTAACCACATGTTAACCATTTGAAATGACAGTACATTGCCTTCTGCTTACATTCCTCCCATGCCCACCTCTTTGACTAGGCCCATGCCCACCTCTTTGGCGGGGTCCACATCTATCTAGCTTATACAATTAAACTTCTCTCCACAGGTTGCATGGAAAGGCTAAAATAGAGAATTCAATGCCCAGATAAAGCACTGCCTCCTTGCCAATAGCGGCTCAAAACTTGATTTTAAATTTCAGTAAAATGTTCCTTTTCTTACATTAAATAAATTTAAGCTTAAATGGGCTCCATACATATTCCTCTGACCCTGAATAGATATTGAGGAAACCATTATTAGAGGTGCTCACACCCCACTTAATATTATTGGAATTTCACAACCTGTAGAATGCAAATAGAGAGATTGGCACTAATTGCTAGTCATTTATCTAAGTAGGTAAAACTATTTACTATGCACTGTTAGTCAGCTGCACACTACTATCACAAAATAAGGCTGGCTTTATTTTTTCAAAGCTAACATGAAGCAGTTGTGTAACTTAAAATACTTCGAAGTAGTAAAGTGATAGATACCCTAATGCTCAGAGTGCTGGGCCATTTACTGAAAGGTCGCTGTGCTGCATTTCTATTCCAAAAAAGTTATTTGGAGAACCGAGAAAAAAATTATTGACTTCCACCATTACCACCATAGTGGCTTATTGGTTCCCAAACTGTAAACCACAGGTTGGCAGAGAAGCAAGGAGAGGTAGGGGGAGATGAACAAATGCAACACATTTATGAAACAAACTGCAAATAAACATGCACACAATTAAAGCTGGTTATTTGATTACAGGTTAAAATCGTAATGTCCCCTTAATTGCTGCTCTTAAAATCGTAATTGGCGGGTCTTAATAATAATCATGGGGACTTTCGGTGGACACTCACCTCACAGCGGGCTACATTAACACAGGCTGCTCCACCGAAAGTCCCCCTTCTCCCAGCTTAACAACACCTCAAATTAAATATTTAATTTACTTCTCATAACAACTGATAATTGGTAACAGTAATATTGGTCTCATTTTTCACAGTTAAAAGACAACCAATTGCAATATTAAATGTTTAAAATGATCTTGATACACACTTTTAATTCAAATAACAATATTTTTACTATGAAGAATTTAATCTCATAGGATAGATTTCTCTCACAATTTGAGTGTAATAACAAGAACAAAAAAATACATTTTGGCCTTCAATATTGAAGACATCAACACTATGAAATAATATGTATGGAGCCATGTAATAACCAGAGAAGTGTTAAGCTTATCAAAATACATTTATATTTTAGATTCTTGAAAGTACCCACCCTTTGCATTCATGACAGCTTTGCAAACTCTTGGCATTATCGCAACCAGCTTCATGAGGTATTCACCTTGAATACATTTCAGTAAACAAGTGTGCCTTAAAAGTTAGATTGTAGAATTTATTTCCTAAATGCTAGAGTCTGGGTATACAGAGGGTGAAAAGGAAGGGTGGGTATACAGAAGACAAATCATTATGACTGTACTGTAGTAGTCCATATTGTGGCATGAACAGCTCAAATAAGCAAAGAGGACAGTTCATTAATACTTTAAAACATGAAGGTCAGTCAACGCTGAAATTGTCAACATTACTTGAAAGTTTCTTCAAGTGCAGTCACAAAAACCATCATGCAGAGGTGTCGCTAGGATCACAATACATTCGAGGCTTAGCCCACCCTCCAGCCCAGCCCGGGACAGAAAGTACAGGGTTTTGAACATACATGCAGAAAAGTTTGATGTACACGCTAGCGGGCTACACGTTCACATTGTCATATTGCGCAATCGGAATTATAGATGAAAAGATCAGGGGCTGTTTTATTATTATTAGCATTTTCATGTAATGAAAGTGGCTCTCATGAGGACCACCACAAGAAAGGAAAACCCTGAGTTACCTCTGCTACCTGAGTTCAAGTTGAGATTTTTGGTTCCAACATCCGTGTCTTTGTGAGATTCAGAGTGGGTGAATGGATGATCTCAGCATGTCTGGTTCCCACTGTGAATAATGAAAGTGGTGCGCTGGTGTGGGGGTGCTTTGCTAGTGACACTGTCTGTGATTTAGTTAGAAATCAAGGCACACTCAACCCTTTGTTTTTCAACAGGACCCAAATGTCCCAAAACACACCAGAAGGCTGTGTAAAGTGATTTGACCAAGACATTGAGTGATATTGTAGAAACCAATGACCTGGCCTCCATAATCACCCGACATTGACCCAATTGACATGGTTTGGAATGAATCGGACTGCAGAGTGAAGCCAACAAGTGCTCAGCATGTGCTCAGCATATGCAGGAATACCAAGACTTTTGGAAAAGCTTTTATTGGTGACTTCCTCATGAAGCTAGTTGAAAGAATTCCAATGAGGCTGGTTGATGAAGCTAGTTGAGAGAATGTCAATGATGTCGTCACTATTATTTTACAATCCGGAAAATAGTAAAAATAAATATTATTCAAAGATTAGGCCAGTCCAACTTTTAAATGGTACTGTATATATATATATATATATATATATATATATATATATATATATATATATAATTTGCATTTTTAAGACATTCAGTTGAATGTATACTTCCAGTCAAGTATGACAACTGTGAACTTTTTCAACCTAAATTATGTCACAACTTTTGTACATATTGCAGTTTGTAATACCCACACTCTCTAAGCATCCAACATGTATTTTATACAACCCTGGTAAGGCCTTATAAAGAATATCTCAGTACTGATTTGGAACAATGATTTCGATTTTGAAAGTCTTTAAAAAAAGATCTATTATAAGTTTTCAACTTTTTCTATGCACAGAAAGTTAATTGGGAAAGCATTAATATTAACTACAAGGCTTTGTTTGAAAGTGCAATAAACATTTTGTTGTAGGCACGCACTGGGCTAACACCAACTTATATTTAGTTTGAGATTTTGAATTAAAATGTCAGAATTCACCAAGGTTGACACAACAGGAAGACATTTTTTTATGGATGATGTGTGAGTGGGCTAGATATTGAGCACTGTTTAACCCCTGAGAAAGATGCCTTAGCCCTTGGGACAGAGCCATTCCTCACACCCTCGATTCATCAGGGCTGTCTGCAATCGAGAGGAGTGGGTGGACCCTTGGGAAAAAAAGACGGATAGTCCTTCAGAGTGTTTCCAAAAGTATTTCACCAGCACACAATAGACTTTATCACACAAGTCCTTTATTGTACAACACAAGATTAGTAAGTTAAACTATTCTCTGCAGTTTAAGATGTTTTACATGGCTTCCATGTGCCATTCTGATTCATATACATTTTATTTAACGTTAAACTGTGCACCAAAGGTTGTGTCTGTCACTCACTGTCAAATGTTTCCAATTACTGTCTGACAAATGCTAGATGTCCAGTGTTATTCTGGCAGTCAGACTAGGTGTACAATTTACCCTGACTGTCAGGCTAGGTGTCCAGTGTGTCTGATAGTCTGGCTACAGGTCCAGTGTCTGTCTGACAGCCAGGCTAGGTGTCCAGTGTGTCTGATAGTCTGGCTACAGGTCCAGTGTCTGTCTGACAGCCAGGCTAGGTGTCCAGTGTGTCTGATAGTCTGGCTACAGGTCCAGTGTTTGTCTGACAGTCAGGCTAGGTATCACGTGCTATAGTGAGCTAGGTTTTGAGCATCACAGCCAAGCTATCTGCATATAGTGTTACTCAGACAGTCAGACTAGGTGTTACTAGTGTTACACTGACAGTCATGTGTTCTTGTACGCAGTACAATTTTTTTTTAGAGCATTGATCAGCTCTGCATTTATACTACATGCAATTATATATAAGTGTTAATTTGCTTGAAAAACACCATGTGACTTTGAAGTAAACCCAAAGGACCATTGCCTAAAGGGAGGGAGGGAGGGAGGGACGTTCTCCTTGCTGCTCTGTAGGTAAGCATCATGGTCTTGTAGTGAAATGAAGTCAGTGTAGAGCACAGGTGTCAAACCAATTCCACAGAGTGCCTAATGTATGTGGATTTTAGTGTTTTCCTTTCAATTGGTAACCAGTGATGACAACCAGGTCAGTGACCTGATAAAGTAATCAAATACCAGTTAAGTGTGAAAACATATAGACCCTCTGCCCCTCCGTGGTTTGACACCTTTGATATGGAGGAACAGGGTGACATAAGAGAACTCAAGAAGGTTGAAAACCAAGCATGGTGCAGCATTCTAGATAACAAATATCTGTATTTTGTGTGGCCTTCCTTAAAGTGCATAACTAAAACAATTTGCATGACTGGACTAATATGTCATATTTCTCCATTTGAATATACAGGATATAGACTACCATTTAAAAGCTTGGGGTAACTTAGAAATGTCCTTGTTTTTGAAAGAAAAGCAGAGGTGTCCCACTCTAAGTCAACTATCAAATTCCCTGACCTTTCCCTCACATTCATTGACTAAAAAGCTGAATTTCCATGACCTATAATGAATGGAAAACCATTATTTTAAACCCATCAATTTGTGAGCTTTATTTACTAGTACACAGACTTTTTCAGTAAAAAACTAAGTTTTCATTGCTTACACATACACCAACCAGCCATAACATTATAACCACTGACAGGTGAAGTGAATAACACTGATCATCTCATTAGCATGGCACCTGTCTGTAGGTGGGAGCAAGTGAACATTCTGTCCTCTGAGTTGATGTGTTAGAAGTAGGAAACATGGGAAGTGTAAGAATCTGAGCAACGTTATCTTTTACATCAAGTGGATGGCTGGGTGCGTCTTTGTTGCTTCCCAGGAGAACACATGGCACCAGCATATACTGTGGGAAGAAGGCAAGCTGGCGGACATGTGGATGTTACATTGACACATGCCACCTACCTGAGCATTGTTGTAGACCATGTATACCCTTTCATGGCAATGGTATTTCCTAAAGGCATTGGGCTCTTTCAGCAGGATAATGCGCCATGCCACAAAGTTCAGGAATGGTTTGAGGAACCCAACAACGAGTTCAAGGTGTTGACTTGGCCTCCAAATCCCCCAGATCTCAATCCAATCAGGCATCAGTGGGATGTGCTGAACAAACAGGTCGGATCCATGTAGGCCCCACCTCGCAACTTACAGGACTGCTGCTAACGTCTTGGTGGCAGATACCACAGCACACCTTCAGAGGTCTAGTTGAGTCCATGCTTCGAGGGGTCAGGGCTGTTTTGGCGGCAAAAGGGGGACCTACACAATATTAGGCAGGTGGTCACAATGTTATGGCTGATCGGTGTAATGCATAATTATGATCATCATTAAGATGATGCTCATTTTGGCTTCATGCAGGTAGCATGCTTCTTACTGTTTGCATGGCTGCGAAGTGCTCCCTCCCCCATATTTGTTAGATCGATAGTATTTTTACAAACTTTACATTTAACTTTGCTGTCATCTACTTTAACACTTAGTCTTTGAAGTCATCATTATGTAGCCAAAGCTCTTGAAATGTAAATTTTCCTGGCATGTTTGACTTCGTTCGCAGGTACAGGAGACCACATATCTTGACTGCAGTGATTGCCAGTTTTTGCTGGAAGGGGATAAATGGATGCTGGAAAATTAAGTAGCCTAACCATAACAATACGCAATTATAGAAGATTTGTGAAATAACCCGATAAAGAAGAATACTGCACTGATAATACATTTCGATAAATGGCAACTAAAATTTAAACATGCAACAAAATTCCTTGATATTCCATGACTTGGAGTAAAAAAATATAAAATCCCCTCTCTTTCCATGTCCATGTACTTTTTAAAATCCCATGATATTCCAGAAATTCCATGACCTGTGGGAACCCAGAAAGCTAATTTGAAAGTACATTAAAATGACATCAAATTGATTATAAATAAAGTGCAGACATTGTTAATGTTGTAAATGACTACTACAGCTGAAACATGATGATTTATTTATTTATTTAATATCTACATAGGTGTACAGAGGTCCATTAGTAGCAACCATCAGTCCTGTTTTCCAAGTTTATAATTTAGAAAGTCTAACTTAGCACAGCTGAAAACCTTTGTGCAGATTGAAGAAGCAATAAAACTGACCTTCTTTAGATTAGTTGAGTATCTGAATCATCAGGAATTGTGGGCTTGATTACAGGCTCAAAATGGCCAGAAACAAAGAAATGTCTTCTGAAACCCTATTCCATGTGAGAAATTGCCAAGAAACTGGAGATCTCATACAACGCTGTGTACTATTCCCTTCACATAACAGAGCAAACTGTCTCTGACTAGGATAGAAGGCACAGCAGAGCAAGACAACAAATACATTAGAGTGTCCAGTTTGAGAAAAAGAAGCCTCACAGGTCCTCAACTGTCAGTTTCATTAATATCTGAAAAACTCGGACTGGCCAATAAAAAAAAGGATAAAGATGGGCAAAAGAAAGAAGACACTGGACAGAGGAAGATTGGGGAAAAAAGTGTTATGGACAGACTAATCTAAGTTTGAGGTGTTCGATTCACAAAGAACGTATGTGAGTCGCAGACCAAGTGACAATGCTGGAGGAGTGCTTGCACCATCTGTCAACCACGGTGGAGGCAATGTGGGGGTGCTTTTTTGGTGGTGAAGATTTGTACAGGGTGAAAGGGATCTTGAAAAAGGAAGGCTATTACTCCATTTTGCAACGCCATGCCATACCCTGTGGACAATGTCTGATTGGAACCAATCTCCTCCTACAACAGGACAATGACCCAAAACACGGCTCCAAACTGTGCAAGAATTGTTTAGGGAAGAAGCAGTCAGCTGGTATTCTGTCTATAATGGAGTGGACAGCACCGGATCCCAAACCTATTGAGCAGTTGAGGGAGCAGCTTGACCATAAGGTATGTAAGAAACCCGTCAAGCCAATCCAACATGTGGAAGGTGCTTCAGGAAGCGTGGGGTGGATTTCTTTCAGATTATCTCAACAAATTGACAACTACTATGCTAAAGGTCTGCAAGGCTGTAATTGCTGCAAATAGAGGAATCTTTGGCAAAAGCAAAGTTTGAACGATACTATTATCTCAATTAAAAGTCATAATTTTTTACCTTGTCAATGTCAATACTTCCTATTCATTTTGCTATATTTCCTACTCAAACTCATTTCATGTATGTTTTCATAGAAAACAAGGACATTTCTCAGTGACCCCAAACTTTTCAAAGGTAGTGTATATATTTCCAAGACGCTCTCGTCTTTTCACTTGGCGAAAAAGTTATCGTCACTCATATTGATAGTTATTGTATCAATTTCATTCATGAATGAAAGACAAAAGTATATTTTGTGCCATGGCATTGGCTGTGTTAAGTTCATATTCAGCCTCGCTAGGAATTGCTCAAATCTTATGACTATTCCAAGTAATAAGTTAGATACTAGTCTATTACTGGCTAAAAAACTGTTACAACGGCCAGTGGCAAAAGCCATAGAGTTCATAGATGCTGTTTGTGGTGGAGGTAAACTTAATAAGAAATGTTTCAAACGTGACGTGATTTACCATTTAGCAATTAAAACTACAGGCTACTATGAGAACAAAATGAGGTCATATTTCAGTAAACCCATAATGAAATGTCTAAATCTCTATTTAGTTGTACAACAGTTTACAAAAAAAATAATTATAATTCAAGAATTATCGAACCTTAGTAACATTAGCACTGTCATAAATAAAATTGCATTAATTGCACATAAACATTCATCAAATTGTATTATTTCCCACAACTTCAGCTACAGTATTGAAATATAGAGGCATTAAGACATTCATGCCCTTATCTCTCTCTGCACCTCTAACAGTGAAAGAATGTAAAGAAAAATGTGCCTCCTTACTTCACCATAAACTCCAGTAAAACACAATTACATTCACAGTACTATCATTCATTTAACAAAATACCCACGGTTAGCAACAGTATGGAAAGGTAACATTTCTTTTCATAACCAACAGACAAAATAATTAGTTATTTTTTTCCCCACAGGCAATAAACAGTATCCTGCTAACCTGTTATGGCTAATTACCATATTAGCATATGAATATAGCAGACTCACATTAGCTTTTCACAATTAGCACCTTTACATGGCCTTACCCATTTGCGCCAATTAGCATGGACGCTAGCAAACTCAAAGGCCTAGCCTCAGGTAATAGTCATAATTTTTGTGGAACTCACTTACTCTGTGACGACGGTGGATTTAGGCGCAGCTCTCTTACACTCTATGTTACTACAAGGGATGGTCAGTATGACCAATACTGATTTTAGAAATAATTGTATTCACTAAATACCGTTTCTCCTCTTACCAAATGAATAAACGTATCCTCCTACGCTCTGGTGTGGGCGCCAAAAGAACGTGAGGAGATGACCAATCTAATGGTGTACAGTGGGTATAGAAAAGAATCACCCCCCTTTAAAATAATCACATTTTGTTGCTTTGCAGCCTGAAATGAAGACAGACACAGTTAGGGTTTCATTCAGCTGTATTTACTCAGTGCAACTTATAACATCCAAGTGAAAGATATAACACCAACATCAGAAAATACAAACCCGATTCCAAAAAAGTTGGGACACTGTACACTTGTGAATAAAAACAGAATGCAATGATGTGGAAGTTTCAAACTTCAATATTTTATTCAGAATACATCATAGATGACATATCAAATGTGTAAACTGAGAAAATGCATCACTTTAAGGGAAAAATAAGTTGAGGGGATGCCACAATGTGTGACATCCCCTCTACTTTCTATAACAGACTGCAAATGTCTGGGGACTGAGGAGACAAGTTGCTAAAGTTTATGAATAGGAATGTTGTTCCATTCTTGTCTAATAAAGGCTTCTAGTCGCTCAACTGTCTTAGGTCTTCTTTGTCGCACCTTCCTTTTTATGATGCGCCAAATGTTTTCTATGGGTGAAAGATCTGGACTGCAGGCTGGCCATTTCAGTACCCGGATCCTTCTTCTATGCAGCCAAGACATTGCAATTGATGCAGTATGTGGTCTGGCATTGTCATGTTGGAAAATGCAAGGTCTTCCCTGAAGGAGACGATGTCTGGATGGGAGCATATGTTGTTCTAGAACTTGGATATAACTGTCAGCATTGATGGTGCCTTTCCAGATGTGTAGGCTGCCCATGCCACACGCACTCATGCAACCCCATACCATCAGAGATGCAGGCGTCTGAACTGAGCGCTGAGAAGAACTTGGGTTGTCCTTGTCCTCTTTAGTCCGGGTGACATGGCATCCCAGTTTCCCAAAATGAACTTCAAATTTTGATTTGTCTGACCACAGAACACTTTTCCACTTTGCCACAGTCCATTTTTAAATGATCCTTGGCCCAGAGAAAATGCCTGCGCTTCTGGATCCTGTATAGATACGGCTTCTTTTTTGACCTATAGAGTTTTAGCCGGCAACAACGAATGGCACGCTGGATTGTGTTCACCAACAATGTTTTCTGGAAGTATTCCTGAGCCCATGTTGTGATTTCCATTACAGTATCATTCCTGTATTTGATGCAGTGCCGTCTGAGGGCCCGAAGATCACGGGCATTCAGTATGGTTTTCCGGCCTTGACCCTTACGCACAGAGATTGTTCCAGATTCTCTGAATCTTTGGATGATATTATGCACTGTAGATGATGAGAACTTCAAACTCTTTGCCATTTGTCTCTGAGATACTCCTTTCTGATATTGCTCCACTATTTTTCGCCGCATCATTGGGGGAATTGGTGATCCTCTGCCCATCTTGATTTCTGAGACACTGCCACTCTGAGAGGCTCTTTTTATACCCAATCATGTTGCCAATTGACATAATAAGTTGCAAATTGGTCCTCCAGCTGTTCCTTATCTGTACATTTAACTTTTCCGGCCTCTTATTGCTACCTGTTCCAACTTTTTTGGAATGTGTAGCTCTCATGAAATCCAAAATGAGCCAATATTTGGCATGACATTACAAAATGTCTCACTTTCAACATTCGATATGTTATCTATATTCTATTGTGATTTAAATATAAGTTTGAGATTTGTAAATTATTCCATTCCTTTTTTACTCACAATGTGTACAGTGTCCCAACTCTTTTGGAATCGGGTTTATAAGAAAACATAATCACTGATTTGGAAAAAGGTTCACCCCCTTGTGTCAGTATTTTGTTGAACCACCTTTTGCTTTAATTACAGCCTTTAGTCTGTTGGGATATGTCTCTACTAACTTTGCACATCTAGACGTTGCAATATTTGACCACTCTTCTTTGCAGAACTGCTCAAGTTCAGTTAAATTTGATGGTGACCGTTTGTGGACTGCTGTCATTCCACAGATTTTCAATGGGGTTTAAGTCCGGGCTCTGACTAGGCCATGCAACGACATTCACCTTTTTCTCCTTCAACCACTGTGTGGTCAGTTTTGCTGTTTGTTTTGGGTCATTGTCATGTTGGAAGGTAAATCTTCTTCCCATTGACAACTTTCTGGCAGAAAAACAGATTTTCCTCAAGAATTTGATAGCATTTTGCCCCATCCATTTTCCCTTCAATCCTGACAAGTGCTCCAGTCCCTGCTGCAGAGAAACAACCCCATAATATGATATTACCACCTCCATGCTTTACTGTAGGAATGGTGTTATCTGGATGGTGAGCTGTATTGGATTTTCGCCAGACATATCATTTGGGGTTGAAGCCAAATAATTAAATCTTAGTCTCATCTGACCATAACACCTTTTTCCAAATGGCCTTAGAATATTCACGGTGCGTTTTGGCAAAGCTCAGTCATGACTGCATGTGGCCTTTCTTGAGGAGTGGCTTTTTTCTTGCAACCCTCCCATACAAGCCACATTTGTGGTATTGCTGTCACATGCTCACAATGACCACTCTTTGTCATGAATTCCGGCAACTGCTTCAGAGTTGCTGTAGGCCTCTCTGACCAATTTCTTTCAGTTTGGAGCGATGCCCTGACCCAGGGAGGGTCTGTGTTGTACCAAATACCTTCCACTTCTTAATAATAGACTTCACTGTGCTTCTAGACACTAAAAAATCCTTAGAATTTTTTTTGTATCCATCTCCTGACTTATGCCTGTCCACAACTTTATCCCGGAGATCTTTTGACAATGTCTTGCCACCCATAGTTGATTGTTTTCTTCAGTTGCACTACCAAGGACTGAAATGCTTCAGGAAAAGCTTGTTTCATGCTGAGCTAATCAAAATGACCACAGCTGATCACAGTTGAAAGTCAATAGGCTTTGTGTGCTATTGAGAAGGTGATTAACTACACCTGGTTGGGTTTACAAGTTATTTTGTAGGAGTGGGGGGGAATCTTTTTCCAACTCAGTGATTCTGTTTTTTTTTTATTGTAGTTGGTATTATATCTTTCACTTGGATGTTATAAGTTGTAAATACAGCTGAATAAAACAAAAATAGTTTTGGTTCGTTTTCATTTCAGGCTGCAAAGCAACAAAATGTGATTCTTTTAAAGGGGGGTGGTTCTTTTCAATACCCACTGTAACTCTAACGGAAACTAGCTGATAGCTGATTGGTTAGCTCACAGACTCAGAGTTCACCAACTGGCTCACTTGCAAGCCCATCAAAGATTTCCAGTCCTTCCAACCACATTTTAATACTCTGACAAAATTGAAGGAATGTTATAAAAAAATAAAATATAAGAGTGTCACTATTAAGCCTGGGCTACACAGTATTTAGCCTGGTCAGTAACAACAACTACCAACCAGTAAGAATTCCGGCTCTCACAGACCTGTTAGTTTTTCTTTAAGAAGCCCTCCTGTTCTCCACTCATTACCTGTATTAACTGCACCTGTTTGAACTTGTTACCTGTATAGAAGACACCTGTCCACACACTCATTTAAACAGACTCTAACCTCTCCACAATGGCCAAGACCAGAGAGCTGTGTAAGGACATCAGGGATAAACTGTAGGCTGGGATGGGCTACAGGACAATAGGCAAGCAGCTTGGTGAGAAGGCAATAACTGTTGGCACAATTATTAGAAAATGGAAGAAGTTCAAGATGACGGTCAATCTCCCTCGGTCTGAGGCTCCATGCAAGATCTCACCTCGTGGGGCATCAATGATCATGAGGAAGGTGAGGGATCAGCCCAGAACTACACGGCAGGACCTGGTCAATGACCTGAAAAGAGCTGGGACCACAGTCTCAAAGAAAAACATTAGTAACACACTACGCCATCATTGATTCAAATCCTGCAGCGCACGCAAGGTCCCCCTGCTCAACCAGCGCATGTCCAAGGTCATGTGGTCTGATGAGTCAAAAATAGAGCTTTTTGGTCTAAACTCCACTCGTCGTGTTTGAAGGAAGAAGAAGGATGAGTACAACCCCAAGAACACGATCCCAACCGTGAAGCATGGAGGTGGAAACATCATTCTTTGGGGATGCTTTTCTGCAAAGGGGACAGGACGACTGCACCATATTGAGGGGAGGATGGATGGGGCCATGTATCGCGAGATCTTGGCCAACAACCTCCTTCCCTCAGTAAGAGCATTGAAGATAGGTCGTGACTGGTTCTTCCAGCATGACAACAACCCGAAACACACTGCCAGGGCAACTGTAAGGAGTGGCTCCTTAAGAAGCATCTCAAGGTCCTGGAGTGGCCTACCCAGTCTCCAGACCTGAACCCAATAGAAAATCTTTGGAGGGAGCTGAAAGTCTGTATTGCCCAGCGACAGCCCTGAAACCTGAAGGATCTGGAGAAGGTCTGTATGGAGGAGTGGGCCAAAATCCCTGCTGCAGTGTGTGCAAACCTGGTCAAGAACTACAGGAAATGTAAGATCTCTGTAATTGCAAACAAAGGTTTCTGTACCAAATATTAAGTTCTGCTATTCTGATGCATCAAATACTTATGTCATGCAATAAAATGCAAATGAATTACTTAAAAATCATACAGTGTGATTTTCTGGACTTTTGTTTTAGATTCTGTCACTCACAGTTGAAGAGTACCTATGATAAAAAAATTACAGACCTCTACATGCTTTGTAAGTGGGAAAACCTGCTAAATCGGCAGTGTATCAAATAGTTGTTCTCCCCACTGTATCTGACAATTTCGAACATTTCAGACATTTTGTGTCAGGCTCAGATTATGATTGGAGCTTGACAGACATTAATTTCAGTATATTTTGATAATACAACACCTCTTGTAAAATGTAAATAAAAACACGCTGTGCAAAATAAAAACTGAATGCAATGATGTGCAAATCAGTTAAACCCTTTTTTCAATAGAAAATAGTAAAAACAACATATCGAATGTTGAAACTGAGAAATATTATTGTTTCTTGAAAAATATATGCCTGCTTTGAATTTGATGCCAGCAACACGTTTAAAAAAAGCAGAGAAAGGGGCAACAAAAGACTGGAAAAGTTGTGTAGTGCTAAAAAAATTTTAGTTACCGAGAATTTAACTGTGGTTATATGAGTGGAGTGGAGCCCCCTAGAGGACTTAGCTCCTAGTGGTTTAACCCGTCAGGTCCGCGTGCATCACTGAAAATTCAATATGCACATAGCTTGGCCAGTCAGGGACACCACCTGTCTACTTCAGAACCAGGAAATAGAAGGAATAGAATCTGCTCTGCTTTTGATCCTCCAGGACCACAGCTATAGCCTCCTTGTTCAGGAGTTCCATTATTTCTGATAGGAGGGAAGTTACCTTGTCCCCAAAAAGGGAGGGGGAGGCTTATGAAATTGTATAGAATAGCCCTTCCTGATTGTGCGAACAAGCCAGACCGAGTAATGCTGTGAGAGAAGGAGTGCGCGTAACTAGTAGGCATTTCTTAGAAATGTCTCGTAATCCTCCTCTGCCACTCCTGCTGCCGTGCTCAGCTGAAGAAGAAAGAGACACGGCACATGGGGTGCGGGACTTGAAAGGGAGTCTCAACGGCAGGAGTAGTACGTACAGAACCTAACAGCGAATTGCTTTAAGGCAGGTGGTAACCCGGCATTTGCATACGAGATAGTTTAGCTGCTCACACACAAACGTTGTCATGGCAACGCTGGCGAGAGCCCTCGGACGCGTTGCCATGGAGACGGGCCTTAGCAGAAGCCAGCAACAGCGCCATCCTAACTGCCGAGCCCGCTGCCCAGCGCATTCTTCTATCTGAGTGAACGAGATGTGCGGCTGGAATAGTTATATTTATAAATGCCCCCGGAAGCCTGGTCAGATTGCAAAGTTGATAAAGATTTACATGAATTCACCCTCACCAAAAAGGGAGGGGAACGAGAACTGTGTGAATGAGCCCTGACAGCTACAGCACAGCAATGAGGGAGAAGCTGTTCACAAGCGCCACTGCTCATATACAAAGGAACCAAATTAGAAAACGACAGAGTTAACTGTCGTAATAGAGGTAACCAATGGAGGCAAACTGGCCCTGGCAATGGGGTTGGTGAAATTTACAGTACAAACACCTTCTGAGGCTGCACAGAAGCATATCTTACACCATAAGAGTACATCATCTGTGACAGATTTGAAAGCAAAGACTTGGAAGGGGCCAAGTTTATGACATCACACGACTCAGCCACCGCAGCATAGAGAGAGTCTGGCGTTAGGGGCCGGGTACGCAACGTTGCTGTCCCCAGATGTCTTCACGCCTAGTCCGGATCTCTTGGTCTTCTAAACCGAGAGCCAGAGAACAGCGAATCCCGACATGCCAAAGTGAGGTGGCGAGAGAGCTCCTTGATGTCCTCATCTTTCCTCCAGAAAATCTCAATGGTGGAATGGACAGCGTCGCCGAAGGAGAGTTCAGCAGAGGCGTGCAATCCGATTGCTTAAGAGAGGAGAAAGATAGCCCGGTGTCGGTGCCCCACCACTGAAGTAGCCATGGCGCATCCGGTGCAAACAGTCTGGGCCTGGTTTAGGTACAGAATGGCAGCCACTGAAGCCAAAATAGCTACATTGTTCGAGGCCGCCAGAGCCTGCGTCCCGAACCCGTAGATTTTATCAAACAGCTGAGCTTTGAACTTATCTTTAGGACAGGGCACGACAGACAGGATAGGTCATCGACGTCACGAGATGTAACAGGAAAAGCAGACCCTGGGTCTGGGTCAGGGGAGTCAGACCCTGAAATGACCTTCCCCAAGGTCCACATCAGATGTGGCATTGTCAGAGGAGGATCTTAAAACGCCTTCCATGTTCACCTCCTACTCAAAGAAGCTAGCTCTCTCAGCATGTGCAGGGGCACGGCGGACAGCTGGTGAAGCCATCACGCGCATAAGCAGGACCCAGGCAAGACAAACACGAAGAGTGTCTTCACCCGTACCCAGCTCAGGGCAATGGCGGCAGCAAAACATTTCTTCATCTTGAGATATTGACAGGAATGGCAGCCGCTGAAGCCAAAAAAATATTATCCAGTTGTGCAATAAATAATCCAGAGACGTTCAGACAGTGCTGAAGTAAAAAGGGAGGATGAGTGTCGGGTATGCTCGGAACTTATAGGGGCAGGCGTGCCCCGATTAGCTGAGCAATGTGCATAATTATTTTTCGGAGACGCCCGCGGGGTGGTAAACCACTAGGAACTAAGCCATCTAGGGGGTGGAGCTCCATGACATATAACTGGTGGAACATCCCACTAATTAGGTTAATTGGCAACAGGACAGTAAGATGTTTGGGTATAAAAAGAGCATCCCAGAGAGGATGAGTCTTTCGGAAGTAAAGATGGGAAGGGGTTCACCCTTCCGTGAAAGATTGCGCAGGCAAATAGTGCAAACATTTAAGAATAACGTTTCTCAACATGAAATTGCAAAGACTTAGGGGATCTCATCATCTATGGTACATAATGTAATGTAACGTACCGGGTCACCAAGGGAGAGAGTAATTAAATTACTTATTGCAGCATTTGATGGTCTGTTCTTCATGATGTTACAAGACTCAATCTTACAAACTCGATCTCAAATAAACTTCTGGTCGTCCTCTATAAACAACACAAACCAGAATACACAACAGAATACTGTAAGCTCATTGGCAGATTACTGTCGCAATTTGACTGAACGTGTGTATGGATAAACGGATGTTCTGTTGTAATCTAAACATAACAAGCATACATTTATACAATTCTACACTAATATCATTAAATGATTCAGAGAATCCAGAGAAATCTCTGTACACAAGGGACAAGGCCGAAAACCAATATTGGATGGCAATGACCTTTGGGCCCTCAGGCGTGATTGCATTAAAAACAGACAGGATTCTGTAGTGGACACGGCATGGGCTCACAAACACTTCTGAAAACCATTTTCTGTGAACACAGTGCTGCATCCACAAATATAAGTTAAAACTGTACCATGCAATATAGAAACCATATATAAACAAGATCCAGAACCCCCGCTGCCTTCACTGGGCCTGAGCTAATTTTAGATAAAACTTGCATTCTCTGGAATATAGAGGAGAGGGACCATCCAGCTTATTATCAACTCACAGTTCAAAAGCCAGAATCCATGATGGTATGGGGGTGCATTAGTCCACATGGCATGGGTGACTTGCACATCTGTGAAAGCACCATAAATGCTGAACAATATATACAGGTTTTTGTTTTGCTGCCATTCAGACAATGTTTTTTTCAAGGAAGGTCTTAAAAACATTTCTCAGTTTCAGCATTTAATCTGTTGTCTTTGTACCATTTTCAGTTAAATATAGGGATACATGATTTGCATATTATTGCATTCTGTTTTATTTGCATTTTCCACAGCGTCCCAACTTTCTTGGAAAACTTGTTGTACATACAATTTCACAAAGTAACCCTTAGCTTCTCATAATAATTGATAGAATTGAAGGTGTTCTAATCCCACATGATTTTTCTCCCTAAAATATGTCACATTTTATTTTCACAATTGTATTGTGGTGAAATGGTAAATACAGTCATCAGCTTGAATATTCAGATTAAAATGTTTATTGAAGGAGGAGCTGTGTCTTTTCTTCAACCTTGCAGACAAACACACTGCTACTGTATGGCATTATACTGACGCAACATGGGCAATAGTAAAAAAATATGCACACCCAAATCAGCTTAATATCTCTTGTATGCATTTTATAATTGTCATACGTGTGTGTTTTGACTCAAGGGCCCACAATGGAGAATTTTGTATTCAAATAAAACTTTTAGGCAGAGGGGGATTGAACCAACTGCCACTTTCTCTAGCTGTCTCCGGGCACAAGGGGTTCTTAAACTTTCAAAAGGCTTAGTCGATTATTCCAGCTATTCTTCACATTAGGGACAGGTAATTCCACAGCTATTTGACAGGATTACTAGCATTTTTTTGTTTACAGTGAACGGATATAAACCTTACAGCACATTTTCAAACTATGTAATGCTATTAAATGCTGTGAAAGCACAGGACGGTTTAGTAAATATTGCTACAGATTTTTATTTACGGATGCATTGTTGTAGTATGGGCACAAAAGAATGGGCAGGGCTGTAGGGTTTGACCATTTCCTAAAGGTATGGGGCAGTTCTCCTTGCTGCTCTGAAGATAAGCATCATGGTGTTGTAGTGGATGAAATCTTCAAATGGAAGCCAATGGAGTGTGTAGTGGAACAGGGTGACATGAGAGAACTTAAGAATGTTGTCCAGGGAAATGCCAAGGTTCTTTGTAATCTGGGAGGGGGGACTGTTGTCAACTGTGATGGATTGGTCTCGGAGCAGACAGGCTTTCTGCCGGAGCAAGAGCAGCTCTGTCTTGCCTAGGTTGGGGTGGTGGATTGACATCCAAGAGAAATCAGCCAGGGAAGGAATAACATGTTGCCACCTGGTTGTTAGAAGACGAGTAGGACAACAATAAAAAAATGAATTTGAAATTAAACAACCAATATGAAATTGAAGTGCAGACTTTCAGCCTCAATTCAAGGGGTTGAACAAAACTACTGTATGAAACATTTAGGAATTGCAAGCATTTGCATACACAGTCCTCTTATTTCAGGGGCTCAAATATAATTGGACAAATCACCCGTGCATTCTTTTTTTCTCAGAATGTACCAAACTGTTGATTTGGCCACACCTAATGATCCTGCTATATCGCTGATGGATAATTATAATTTTTTGCAGCCTAAGGATGGCCTGTTTCACTTGCATTGAGAGCTCCTTTGACTGCTTGATGTGGGTTCACAGCAACAGCTTCCAAATGCGAACGCCACACCTGGAATCAACTCCAGAACTTTTACCTGCTTTATTGATGAAGAAATAACGAAGGAATAGCCCACACCTGTCCATGAAATACGTCTAAGAATCTTCTCACAAAAATGGATAATGGATTTAACAACAACATACCCAACAACGTAATAGAGCTGGAAGGGTGCAACACCTGTAGAGTAAATCGGATCGAGGAGGACTCCGTTAAGTTGTGATGGCAATTCCATCGATTAGAACTCCTTCAAGGTAAGGCAGAGATCAAAATAGTCTTTAACACAAATACAAATAGAGACAGAAAGACACTAACACAAGATCAGTGACAGCCTGTCTGCCATACAGTTCAAAAACATTGATCAGCCTAGGCTTGTTCCTTTGAATAGTTTAGCTCTGTATTAGCACATCTTGCATTTTGCTACTGTCTAATTGCATGAACTCAGTACTTTAATATCAACACAGTAGGTAGCTAGTGATGTTTCACTCTCCTTTACAATAGTATAATTAATCAATACATCAGCTCAGTAAATTTCCTCCATAAAGTCCAGAAGAGGTAGGCTGTACATTTATGTAAACAAAACATGGTGTACTGCTTAACCAGTCTGGAGTACCTGATGATCAGATGCAGGCCTTTTTACTTGCCTCAGGAGTTTAGATCAATTGTTGTTACTACAGTCTACATACCCCTGGATGCTAAACTAGTAATGAAAGAACTGCAGGTTTGTCACGACCTGGCTATGCCCCTAGCCATCTCTGCGCTGGGCTCGGGGCATAGCCAGGACAGGACAGGAGGTGGCTCATCTAGCCACCTCCGATCGTTTTTGGGCTCCCCAATTGGAGGCAGGTGTTGGTCGTTGCCTCCAATTGGGGACCCTATTTAATTCCTTTGCTTTTGCCATGTGGTGTGGTTCATTTTGGTTTTGTCCCCGTTTTAGATAACACGGCACTGGTTGCTGCTGTTTGTTGTGTTTGAGGTTTTCTTTTATTAAACATGGATTATATTAACTACTGTCCTGGCCCACCTTAAGTCCTGCCTCCCCCCAACACTGGATCCCTACCAGTTTGCCTACCGGTCGAACAGGTCTACAGAGTCCCTGACCTGGGGATCAGCCCTCTCTCTGCAACTGGACTTTGGACTTCCTAACCAACAGACCACACACTGTCAGGTTAGACAACTTAATCTCCTCCACCCAGATCCTGAACATTGGCTGTGTGCTGAGCCCCCTCCTGTACTTCCTCTTCACCTACGACTGCGTTCCGGTGGACAGTTCCAACACCATCGTCAAGTTTGCGAATGACACCACGGTGGTAAACCTGATCAGTGACAATGATGAGTCAACCTACATGGAGGAGGTCAAGTGCCTGGCGGCATTGGTGCGCCAACAACTACCTGGGCCTCAATGCCAAAGAAAATCAAGGAGGTCATTGTGGATTACAGGATGTCTAA
This sequence comes from Esox lucius, assembly GCF_011004845.1. NCBI lineage: Eukaryota > Metazoa > Chordata > Actinopteri > Esociformes > Esocidae > Esox > Esox lucius. The sequence goes on along the minus strand of NC_047587.1, from coordinate 34,224,565 downwards.
AGGCTGCAGTCATGCCCCAGTTCTCATCAATGGCACTGAGGTGGTTCAGCTTCAAATTCCTGGGTGTCCACATCTCCGAGGACCTCTCCTGGACCCTCAAAACATCAACCCTGGTCAAAAATGCGGAGCCCAGTGTAGTGTGGGGGAAGAAGGTAAACCCCTTTGAATGCAACTGAGTGGACAGTTAGGGAGAATTAATGCAGAAATTTGAATATATGATCTACGTGATCATTTTATATCTAATAATCTGACTCCATATTCTTTGTAAAACATAGGCAATTATAAATTTTTTAGAAAAGGTAGCTAATCTTTCGTCACAAGCCAAACATTTAAGGGATCATATATTTCACAGCCTACGTTATCCTCAATGCTCCTCACCAGTCAAGTCCAGAAAACAAGGGAAGGTGTAACAACACAGGAACTCAGAGATTATAAGTCTGGTCACATCGATTTACGTACGTTTAAGTGCCTATATCAGTTATCATGAGCAGCCATAAGGTGTAGGTCATTTGACACGAACCATACAGTAAAAAGGCATGGGTTCCTGGGTCTAACAGAAAGTTAATTATGCCCGACGACTCAGGGATGACTAGAATGTCATGTGTTCCTGGGCGTAACCAAACTGCTTAGAGAATTCCAGGACTCAGGGAAGTCTGGTCACTTACTTGTGTGTGTGTGTGTAATTACCAGTAGCCCTACAAGCTTGAGTACGGAGATGAATGAGTAATGCCACAGTAATCTATATTCCAAAGTAACACAATGTATTCCAATCAAGTAATAAAGTTACAAAACAAAACATAGTTACATACCAATATGATTCAACGTCCTCCCAACTAGCCTAATGGTCTACTAATCATACCATAAGTATTTAAGACTCTATAGCACGAAGGTGTGCTAGGAGCTTCTGTTAAACATAGACTCCAATAACCAAGTCAAGCTTCCCTATTTATCCCACCCAGACAGGCTGATTCCAAACTCCCCCGTTGCATCTAAAATAGGATCACCTCACCTTGGCTAAAACAATGAAAACAAAGAAACTGGCATTTATGCATTTACATATATTAAATTACCATCCAACGCTAGACACATGGTATTGTAGGATTCTTCATCTGGGAAACATTTACCTGTAACAAATGATACATAACATGTACAGCATTGAAACCTATTGCCAGTTGTTATTTTTCAGTTTCGTTGTGAAGGTTATAGTAGTAAAATAAAAGAGACCTGTTTTGGTGCTTTTATGAGGCTATGGAATTTTAAGCTTCATTCAGGTTAGAAGAGGCTGAATGAAGGTTCGTTTCAATTCACTTGCTATGGGGACGTGCTAGCGTTCCAGCTCAGCCAGCGTTCTTTTGCCGTTTTTGAGGCTAGGGTGAATTTTTATGTGTTCTATTGTCCTGCCTAATACTACACTAAAAAGGAACACATCGCTAACTAGCTTAGCCAATAGCCGGCCGGCACACCACAGTAAACTACTTACCCTCGTAGTTGTGCAGATAACTCGATACGTAGAGTTTGAATCCCTTGTTCCGCTTGCTTGTTGGAGCAGGGGACCAGGCATCAACAATTCGATGGACATCACTAATGCTTATTTTGGTAAGGTCTTGGAGACATCTCCTAAAAACTGAAATTTTGGGCGACGCGGGGGGTGATCATCTTAAGTAAACAGGAAAATGATATGCCGACATCTGGCTAAAGCGGTCCATACGCTTGTGCACAGAGCCTATTGTGGTAGGCAAGTTTGGTTTCACAATAGACTGCACAGATAGAATGCCATTTAGAATGTTTTCTTTTATCCCACTTGTAACATACACTATACAGTACATAATACTTTTTAGTACAATTTCTGCCTTCCTCTATTTGCCTTAATTGCATATTTAGTATTGCCATTTATACATTTGCATTCATTGCACATCTACACATGCCTCTTGTAATATACATGTACTTAATAGTTGTAAATTATTTTATAAATAAATTTTCAACCCACTCCTATTTGCACTTTTGGTTAGATGCTAACTGCATTTCATACTGTACTTTTACTTGTTCAATGACAATAACGTTGAATACAATCTAATGAAACAGCTTTTGAGTCAACTGTCAGTCCCTTGAAAAAGAGGTAGCTACATATTAAAGAGCTGTAATCCCTAAACCCTTCCTCCAATTGGATGTGAATACCCTCAAATTAAAGCTGAGGTACTTTAAGCCCATGATTTAACTGTAACTTGAATATCTTTTGGTGAACAGCCAATTTAACAAAACATGTATCAGTGTCCAATTATTTTCTAACTGTATATACGCATGTATGCATAGCAATGAAGAGGTTAAAATGGGGCCATAAACTGCATAAACCATCACGATAAAGCATGCCATTATCTGAAGCCTAGAATGAACAGAAATGGTGTAATAATTAAAATACCCACTGAGACAGAGAACACTGTCTGGCTCAGACGGGTGGTTTGCGTTACTTTGCCAAAGTAGTAGATTGTAGTCATGTTAAGCCACACAGCAAAAGTACCATAAAGCACTACAATACAATAATCACATGTAGGTAATCTGAACTGTCTCTTGTAACAATCAAAAGTAGGGCTGACTCTCTTCCTCCACTGCATCTAATCATGGCCTATCAGCAACCTGATTATGAATTAATGATAACTACTTAAAAGGTGACTGTACTGTATCGAGGACTGACGTAGCAGAGCAGGGCATCAACCAAACTTTACCGTAGAAAATACACATTATGCAAATAAAATGCATCTATAAAAAGTCACACTATTTTTTCTAAACCAAACTTTGTCAAGTAATACTTTTTTTTATAAGCATTTAATGTCAAACTTTTATATAGAGGAACATTACAAGTTGTTTGTGTTGGTGTGCGTCTGGGTTTGTGTCTGAGTGGGAGTGAGAAGAGGGGAGAGAACGATTCACAGATGGCTTTACATTCTGTATTTTATTCAGACTGCACACATGAAGGATAGTATGTGTGAGTGTGTGTGATTTTGCAATTTATGATATTTCAAGAGATCGTGTTTTCTAGGTTTTTGATTGTGGGGGTAACAAGCAGAGGTCTTTACGGATATCTCCAAATCTGAATATCTGATATCCGATCTGGTATCCAACTGGATTGGAAACCTTATTATATAATTGACCAAAGAATCCTGAGATGGATTATGCATGGTGGCCACGGATCTCAGATTGGTGTGACTAAATGTGAAATACTGACTGTCTCCAAAGTTATATTATATAATATACATTTCATATAATTCACATTTACTGCGGTTGCAGTTGGTTTAGGATAGGTTACATTAGCATTCATCTCTCTTTGCATGTTACCCTCTTCTCTTTTATTAGCTCAGCGTATTCCTCTGTGGCAATAATCTCCGGACAGGTATTTGCACAAGAGAGAAGTGTTCAGGTAGCCTATTTTCTAAAACTTTCACTGGAGATATATATTTAGAAACTTCTATCCATATGAGGCATGATGGTTAGGCTTATATAAGACTGTTGTAAAATAATACCAAAGATATACAACATGTAGAACAGAAGGGTTAAAATTAAGAGACCACTGCAAATTGAATGCTTCTGTTCCTCACTCAAAACCTTCCTTTTCAACTTTTTTGGATATTTAAAAAATGAAAAATTGATATCATACTAATAATACACATGATAATATCGTATTCACTAGGCAAAACTAAAGTTGTATTTTTCCAAAATTCCCTCTAGGTTTTTCAATACCTTATTAATGTCACTTATAGACAAACGACGCATGTGCTTAAACAATGAGACTGGACCTATGCATTGGTGTTGAAATCAAGTCGTTAGCCTCACTAGAACCCCCGGGAAAGATCCACAAAGACGCGCCGTTTTCATTGCCTACTCACATGGAAAAATTGTCGTATTTTTCCAAAAACTCCTTCCAGTTCTTCGATACCTTATTCATGTCAGCTATTGACAAACAATGCATGTGCTCAAAAGAGCAGGCTGGACCTATGAACTGGCACTGTAACCCCTGGCAGAGATCCACAAAGATGCACCATTTTTATAGTCACTGTTCAGTCAACTCCTCTAGGCTTTTCCATAGCTTATTCATGGACAAACAATGTATGTGATCAAACTACAAGTCTGGACCTATACACTAGAGTTCGAATTAATGCCTTTTCGTAGCCTATTTACTAGGCGAAAACATTTTGTATTTTTCTTTTTTTTATAGTTCTGTGAGGTTCTGTTCCGTTTGGTTTTTCTGTTTTTGAATGTAGCCCCGTTATGTTTGGTTTTTGCTTGTTTCTGACGCAGTCTGTTCTTGTCTTGATTGTTTCCACCTGTAACTTGTTGGTTATTGAATGTCGTCGGTATCATCTATGTGCATTCAAGTTGTCCTGTTAGCTACTACCTGTTTCTGCATTTTGAAACCTCTTGTGTTGTTAACGTGAGTTTATTAAAGTTACTTTTATTTTTGGAAACCTCTGCGCATTTCCTGATTCCCAACCAACTCATAAGTTAATGTATAGTGTAAAGGCAACCAGATTAAGTGTAATTATTATTAATGTATGCTTTTATTTATGTATAGAGTTATGGTTACAGACTCCCCCCACCTCCATACAATCATATTGAGTGTTATTTATTTGCCAAAAAAAGATTACAAAATACATTAAACAAAGTTGATGTTGACTGAGAGCATTTTTTTACTTTTCTATACATTTTCTATAGATACCATGATAATATCGTTACTGTGAATTATTTTGGCCACGATAATCATGTAGCAAAAATATTGTGACAGGTATATGGTTGGAGAACAAAAGAATACTTGAAAGTTCATACATACAATCTTGTGAGGAAGCTTACATGCAAATTGAGATTTTATTTCCATAATAAGACTGGACTTCCTGCTTATGGTTCAAGTTCAGGTTCAAAAGGTTTGTCATTTGCAATAAAAAGTTACGGCAATGAAATGCTTGGTTTTCCTACTCCCAACAGTGCAGTTAAAAGTTAAAAAGTAACAGTAATTATAATTTAAAAAAATAAGATAACACTATACAAAAACACAAATAGTAACTATACAGCCGTAATGCAATGTAAAAGTGACAGGTGTGCATGATATAAGTGGCAGATGTGCATGATATGAAGTGACAGGTGTGCATGGACTATGGAAGGAAGGGAAGAGGGGTTCCTGAGTTGAGCAGCCTTACACCCTGTGGAAAGAAGCTGTCCCATTAGCCTGTTTGTTTTGGACTGAATACTCCTGTACCTTCTGCCTGACGGCAGCTTGGTGGCATGGGTGGCTGGGATCTGTAATGATCTGTTTGCTGCTCCTCCTCCTACACCTCTCTGTGTAGAGCTCTTGCAGGAATGGAAGGTCAGACCTTGTGATGCTCTCTGCTGTTTTAATCACCCTCTGAAGTGCTTTGCGGTCAAGGGTAGTGCAGCTGCTATACCAGGCAGTGACACAGCCAGTCAGGATACTCTCGATAGTGCATCTGTAGAAGTTGGTGAGTATCCTGGAATCCATGCCAAATCTCCTTAATTGGCGTAGGAAGAAGAGCCTTTTTCCTGGTCTCCTTCCCCACAACATTAGAGTGATGAGACCAGGTCAAGTCATCACTGATGTTGACCCCGGGGAACCTGATGTTGTGAACTCTCTCTACTGCAGACCCATTCACCGCCGCTGCTTCCTGTGATCAACAATCATCTCCTTTGTTTTGCTGATATTGAGCTGGAGGTAGTCATCCTGACACCACGAAGTCAGCGACCTTACTGTCAGAGATCAGGCCTACAATGGTGGTGTCATCAGCAAACTTAACGATGGTGTTGGAGACGCGAGTTGCCAGGCAGTCGTGAGTAAAGAGAGAGTACAGGAGCGGGCTCAACACACAGCCCTGGAGGGAACCAGTACTGAGAGTCAGTGAGGAGGTGGCGGCGTTGCCAATCCACACCACCTGGAGTCTGCCCATCTGGAAGTTCAGGATCCATCTGCACATAGTGGGATCGAGACCCAGACCCCTGAGCTTAACCGCTTGTGGGGCCCAATGGTGTTGAAGGCTGAGCTATAGTCAATGAACAGCATACTCACTGTTTTCCTTTTGTCCTTTTATGGTTAGTAAGAAGCCTGTTTGTGACATTTTTCTTTCTGTAACTGATTGTGGTGACTTACTGTATATACATATAAAGTAAGTAACCTATTTTACAGTCACTCACCCACCATTGCAACTTGTTTGGACCTCGATAGATACAGTGGATATAGAAAGTCTACACACCCCAGGTTCTTGTGATGTAAAAGAATGAGACAAAGACAAATCATGTCAGAACATCTTCCACATTTAATGTGACCTATAATGTGAACAATTCAATTGAAAAACAAACTGAAATCTTTGCGGGGAAAAAATATAAAATAAAAAACTCACAATAACCTGGTTGCATAAGTGTGCACACCCTTAAACTAATACTTTCTTGAAGCAGCTTTTGATTTTATTACAGCACTTTTTGGGGGGTAGGAGTCTATTAGCATGGCACATTTTGACGTGGCAATATTTGCCCACTCTTCTTTGCAACAGTGCTCCAAATCTGTCAGATTGCAAGGACATCTCCTGTGCACAGCCCTTTTCAGATCACCCCACAGATGTCATGCTTCCGACCTGGGCTAAGTTTAAATAGACTCTAGACTCAGCCCACACGCGTTTCTTCATTATTAAAATGTTAATCTTAATATATTCACTTGGCACAGCCAGAAGAGGACTGGTCACCCTGTGCCACTCTGAGCCTGGGTCCTCTCTAGGTTTATTCCTACATTTTGGCATTCTTAGGGTGTTTTTCCTAGCCACTGAAATTCAACACTACTGTTGTTTGCTCCTTGGTGTTTAAGGCCAGGTGTTTTGTAAAAGCTCTTTGTGACATCTATTGATGTAAAAAGGGCTTTATAAATAAATGTCATTGATTGGTTGATTTACAAATATATTCACTCAATTCCGTTCTGTTTTGATTAACAAACATGTTTTGGCCCACGAGAAGGAAAACTAACGCATGCAACACCCCAAATACGTTTTTGCATCATAACGAACTTGTGCATTTGAAATTACTGAACTTGCATTGTTACGCATATGCAATGATGCATTTGGTGCGGCCGAGGTATAATGCCCAAAGTCCACCAAATTAGTACATTGTTTTTGTCAGATGTCCTGTATGTATGTTTTCATACTTGTGCTTTCGCAAGGCTATGGTTGGAAGCATGGAGGAGAAGATAATTTTTGCAGTCTCTAGAAACTGCTCTATACAACCTAAGGGCATGTTGCTACCGTGACATCAAAGCCAAAAATGCTGCGTGGAGCAGGATTGCTACTACAGTTGGATTATCTAGTCAGTTGAATGTGATACTATAATTAGCTGGGGAAAATAGGTGCTGGTAATTCAGCTAAGCAAGATCAGAATGTTTAGGATTGTATAGTAGTGTGATACAAAGGTAGTTAAGAACAACAGTCAGCTATCTACCTATTCGTTTTTGAGTTGGTTAGGTACTGTAGCCACTTGAATTATTTTATTTAGCAGGTTGCCACATTTAGCCTGCCCAATGTAGATTTTACATTGTAAATAATAAAATGTAAAGAACCTGCCATTTTTTTTGACTAGTTGCCTATGGTCAACCACAGCAGTAGTAAAGCATAGAATGAGTAGAAAAAATGTAACGCATGCGTTACACTAAACACACCGCAATGCAACATCGCACTGGAAACGTAACAATGAATGACTTACAGCTACTACAGTTACATCTGTGCAGTTGGAGATAGCTTACTTTTGTTGTTTTTAGCTTACTGTTGTTGTTTTTAGCTAGCATTGTATCAAACTACTGTACTGTGTGAACCGTTCTGCTCAAACTTAGCTGAATCACCAGCACCCGTTTCCCACAGTTACAGTAGGCTATCGACTTAATTCATTTTTGAGTTGGTTATGTAGGCTACTGTAGCCACTTTATTTTATTTAGCAGATTGCCTAATTTAGCTTGAACAATGTAGATTTGACATTGTAAATAATATAACGTTTGAAAAACCTTTACATTTTTTATTAGTTGGCTATGGTCATGCTATGTGTCACTCGTTGCCACGTACTCCTTTCATTGGGAACTTGAACATCCGTCATAACACCGCAACAGTAAAATCAGTTGAATATATTGAACGCATGCGTTACACCAAACGCACAGCAATGCAACATCGCATTGGAAACGTAACAATGAATGACTTCCACTGCACCATAACGAGTTTGACATATCTGGTGGACATCAGGTGTCAAAAGCAGAAAGCTTGCAGAACATTGTGCAGCTACGCAATTACTCAGAACGCATTCTCCACAAATGTTGCACGCAGCTTTTTATAAATTGGAGAGAATCATTTTCGCTGAGCATATTGAGTGTCAAGTAGCTACCTAGGTAGGCTACCAATTACTGGCTAGTCAGCACCTTGCTAACATAACCATAACTATGGAGTTTAGACTTTATAGACTTTTCATCTCTCTCAGTCCCATTTATCATGAAAACTCAACACAATAAAAATTGTGAAAGCAGGTTACATAACATGGGCTTTATTACAAGGCCTTTACTTTTGATTGTTTAGTTCCTAATTCCAGTTACTTAAGAGTACAAATCAATAAATTTTTCTTACTGGAGACAAATTACCAGGCGTTCAACTTGACAAATGAAATCACGGTCCTACTGTACCATCTTGAACAATTGATTGTATTGGCCTTGGTCCAAGTAGCTAAGAAATTCCTCTCCTAAAAGCTGAAGCTCTTCAATCAGTCAAGTGCCAAACCTGTTTTCGCGATCTCAGCAGTTGGGCTCATTTTTGAATGAGCCCATCAATACTCGACTGTGTAGTATTGTAATAACCTCCAAGCTTTTAAAGGGACATAAGGCTTGGAATTCTGTCATTTTAAGGGCAAGGACGTTTAGCCTTCTGTATTTTTAGGGCACAAAGGCCACATGCCAGGGTACAAAAGCCATTGAGTGAAATAAGAGGATTTGCATCTTACAAATAAACAACATTCATGGCATAAAAACATACATTATTCACTTTTTTATATCATATTTTGATATCATATTTTGAATAATAACTTATAACTGATGTTTTTTCCACATAAAAAGTTGACATGTTTTAATCCTTAAGAATTACATCTACTCCCCCTCAACATTTTTATAGATTCTGGAATCCGTTTCATTTTAGAAGTTTTAGTTGGGAGCGTTCACATGATGACAACAAACAGGCTATGGCATTGACAGTCAAGTAATGTTAAGGCAAGCTAGCCAGAAGCATAACATTAGCTCAGTTACTCAAAAGTAAACTACGAAGTGTCATTTAACATCACAATCACCTGCACTAATGAGTACAACCTAAATTAAAATATAAGAACTTTCGGAATTCTGGTTTTATAATCTTTCACCACAGACCCTGCCATGTGGAGTGATGTCAAACCTAACATTGCTGCTCTGAGCTTTCAAAAAGCGTTCAGGTGTATTCTCCCACTCGGAGGTCAGAACTTTCTCACATCCCAGTTGCTCATGAACGTACCTTCCAAAATAGAGGTTTGATTCAGGTAATCACTAAATGAGTCAGCTATCTATCGATAACTAGCTAGCTTGCTTACCTGCTTGTAGTCCTTTCTTGTGGTAGTACTCAATGGCGAACTACAAAGAAATCTTAGACTGAGTTTTTCCACAGTGGCAGGGGCACAAAGGCCATGGTGGCCGTCAGGCATTCAATGATTTTCAGGGCAACACAGACAGAGCGAATGGCAACGACGGTCGTGGCCGCCGTGAAATTCCTATGCTGGAGATTATATTATATGCTGTCAAACGTGATATGCTTGCACAACACATTATCTGAAATATGTACTACTAATGTTGTAGTTAGTGAATTATCAAAAAATATACAAGTTGAAATTTGTTTATACAAAAAAAAATTACGTTTGCTATAAGTGCAAAAAAAGTTTGATGTTCACCATTTAAGACTACTTCCGCCCTGCTTTCACGCATACAATTTGAGGCATACGTTGGATATATCCAACACATACAGAAGACCAACGCTGAAAGGCAATCGCAGTATTCCATTTGAAGATTATCTTTGCAGTCTCTAGAGAACCTGCTCTATATGACCAAAGTGCATATTGTTACTGGGACATCAACTCCAAAAATGCTGCTTGGAGCAGGATTGCTTCAGTTATATCAGCACAGTTGAATGAGATACTATAATTGTGGAAAATAGGTGCTGGTGATTCAGCTTAGAGCAGAATGGTTCACATTGCAGTAGTTTCATACAATGCTAGCTAACAACCACAGTCTGCTATCTAGGCTACTTAATTTGTTTTTGAGTTGGTTAGGTAGGCTAGTGTAGCCACTTGAATTATTTTATTTTGCTAATTTAGCTTGAACATGGTCATTCTATGTGCCACTCATTGCCACATACTACTTTCATTGGGAACTTGAACTTCTGTCGTATCATCGCAACAGTAAAATCACACACAAGTTAAACTTTTTGAAGGCATTACACCAAACGAACAGCAATGCAACATCGCATTGGAAACGTACCTTTTTAGATTGCATCAATGACAATGAATGGTCTTTAATTGAAATGAATGACATCCAGCGCAATGCAACAAGTTTGACATATCTGGTGGACGTCAGGCGTAAAGCCTACTCACGTTAAACTTTTGCACTCCGTTACGTTGTGCCGGATGTCATTCATTTCAATAAAGACCATCCCAGTGGAGTGAAATCATCTTAAAAATGTCAAACTTGATGTCTTCTCTGCAGCCAGAATCTGTTCATATCACCAGAAGTAACCAAACCACAGCAAAGAAATCAAAATAAGTGGTAGTACATTGTCAATAATCACTCATTCCTACAAACATGTTCATTTTCAATAGAACATCATGATGACGTGAATAATATTACACTAGAGTAGTTTTCCGTTTTATACTAAAAATATTGTGATAATGATGATTATCTTTACATGTTTCTTTATTAAATAATGATCCCATGTTATTCTACAATGTTTCTTATCATAAAAATAGTGATGTTATAATTTATTGGTCCTTTCTTGAAACATTATCTCGTTTAAATCGAAAACGTATCTTGTGATATACACAAATTCAATTATAATGATGAAATTGAATGTTCAATCAATCTGTACAGATATGAAGCACAAGCGATTGTGAATCAATGTCACCTGTTTTGGTGCAAATGAAAGTGAACCCTAAGGGAATGGTTTTGCAGGTGGTGGCCACAGAGAATTGCTCTCTCCTTATCCTTCCTGTTTGATTCTTCTCTAGTTTTGCTAGTGTCTTTGTCACTATTGGTGGCATGAGGTGGTAGCTGCAGCCCATTCAGTTTGCACAGGCAGTCCAGCTCCTCCAGGATGGCACAACCATATGTGCCGTCACAAAAAGGTCTGCTGTCTCCCAGAACGGTCTCAAGTGCATGGAGGAAATAACAGAAGACGGGCCGTTACAGGAGGAGAGCTGGACAGGGCCATAGAAGTGCATCAACCCAGCAGCAGGACAAGCATCTGCTCTTTTTTGAAAGAGAGACAGGAGGAGCACTGGCAGGTCTGTCATTGGCGCCCCATTCTCTTCACCGATGAGAGCAGGTTCACACTGACCATACACTTACCTAAAGGATTATTAGGAACACCTGTTCAATTTCTCATTAATGCAATTATCTAATCAACCAATCACATGGCAGTTGCTTCAATGCATTTAGGGGTGTGGTCCTGGTCAAGACAACCTCCTGAACTCCAAACTGAAAGTCAGAATGGGAAAGAAAGGTGATTTAAGCAATTTTGAGCGGGACAAGGTTGTTTGTGCCAGACGGGCCAGTCTGAGTATTTCACAATCTGTCACAATTTCGCAGTCCTGTGTGGAAAATGCCTTGTTGATGCTAGAGGTCAGAGGAGAATGGGCCGACTGATTCAAGCTGATAGAAGAGCAACTTTGACTGAAATAACCACTCGCTACAACCGAGGTATGCAGCAAAGCATTTGTGAAGCCACAACACGCACAACCTTGTGGCGGATGGGCTACAACAGCAGAAGACCCCACCGGGTACCACTCATCTCCACTACAAATAGGAAAAAGAGGCTACAATTTGCACAAGCTCACCAAAATTGGACAATTGAAGACTGGAAGAATGTTACCTGGTCTGATGAGTCTCGATTTCTGTTGAGACATTCAGATGGTAGAGTCAGAATTTGGCGTAAACAGAATGAGAATATGAATCCATCATACCTTGTTACCACTGTGCAGGCTGGTGGTGGTGGTGGTGGTGTAATGGTGTGGGGGATGTTTTTATGGCACACTTTAGGCCCCTTAGTGCCAATTGGGCATCGTTTAAATGCCACGGCCTACCTGAGCATTGTTTCAGACCATGTCCATCCCTTTATGACCACCATGTACCCATCCTCTGATGGCTACTTCCAGCACGATAATGCACCATGTCACAAAGCTCAAAACATTTCAAATTGGTTTCTTGAACATGACAATGAGTTCACTGTACTGAAATGGCCCCCACAGTTACCAGATCTCAACCCAATAGAGCATCTTTGGGATGTGGCGGAACGGGAGCTTCGTGCCCACAAATCTCCATCAACTGCAAGATGCTATCCTATCAATATGGGCCAACATTTCTAAAGAATGCTTTCAGCACCTTGTTGAATCAATGCCACGTAGAATTAAGGCAGTTCTGAAGACGAAAGGGGGTCAAACACAGTATTAGTATGGTGTTCCTAATAATCCTTTAGGTGAGTTTATGTGACAGTCTAGAGACACCATGGTGAACGTCATCGAGCATGACCAGTTTGGCGGTGGGTCAGTGATGGTCTGGGGAGGCATATCTTTGGAGGGTCACACAGACCTCCACATGCAGCGGTACCTTGAATGCTGTTAGGTACCGGGATGGAATCCTGCGACCCATCATCAGATCATACGCTGGTGCAGTGGGCCTTGGGTTCCTCCTGGTGCAGGACAATGCCTGGCTTCTTGTGGCCAGAGTGTGTAGGCAGTTCCTGAATGACAAAGGCATTGATGCCATTGACTGGCCCTCATGTTCCAAAGACATGAATCGAATTGGGAACCTCTGAGACATTATGTATCGTTGAATCAGACACCGCCAAGTAGCACCACAGACTGTCCAGGAGCTCACTGATGCCCTGATCCAGGTCTGGGATGATATCCCCCAGGACACCATCCCCCGTCTCATCAGAAGCATGCCCAGACATTGTCGGGAGTGCAAACAGGCACGTGGGGGCCAAACTGTCATGGTGCGGTGAGCAGCAGCGCCACCGTGCCATATTTCCACAAGTTCCCATATTCTCACGAACACATCCCGGACTGTCACATGTTTTCAATCCTTCACACCAGGTCCCAATTTGAATCGTTTGTATGTGTATATATGTTTCCCCTCTGCTCCCCACATTGTGGCTCATTGTTCTTGTCGTGTTTGGATGTCGTGTGTGTTGCCGGTATTTGTAAGTACTTGTGTCATTTCTTATTGTCGTTTTTGCTGCTTTAGTCAGCCCTTTGCTTTGTGTGTTTTGTGCTCGGTGTTTTGTTTATTTCTTATAAATTAAAGTATCAACACCGACTACCCCTGCCTGCACCTGGTTCCTTGTCCATGCAACACTGCACTACACCACCCTGTTTGTGACACAAACACCCTACTAAGTTACATTCTGACTTGATGAAATTCACACAAGTATATTTACCACTGCGTTGCATCACCTCTTCTTTTAACAATACTCCGTAAGCCTTTGGGTACTGAGGAGACCAACGGCTGCGGTTTTAAAAGTGAAATGTATTTCCATTCTTACTTGACATAGGATTTCAGCTGCTCACCAGTTCGGGGTCTCCTTTGTCGTATTTTTCATTTCATAATGCATCAAATGTTTTCAATCAGGGAGAAGGTCTGGACTGCACTCAGGCTCTTATTTTAAAGCCATGCTGTTGTAATATGTGCAGAATGTGGTTTGGCATTGTCTTGCTGAAATAAGCAGGGCCTTCCCTGAAAAATATTTTACATTTTGATATGTCAGACAACAGGACAGTCCACTTCGCCTCAGTCCTTCTTTAATGATCTCAGGCCTAAAGAAGGAGGCGGCATTTCTGGATCTTGTTTATATATGGTTTCTTCTTTGCATGAGTTTTAACTTGTATTTGTGGATGCAGCGATCGACTGTGTTCAATAGTTTTCGGAAGTGTTCCTGAGTCCATGCAATGTTTTTCACTAAAGAATCGTGTCCATTTTGAATGCAGTTCCGTCTGAGGGCCCGAAGATCATGGCTATCCAATATTGGTTTTCGGCCTTGTCCTCTGCGCACAGAGATTCCTCCAGATTCTCTGAGAATCTTTTAATTATATTTTGTACTGTGGAATCTGAGCATTAACAATTACAATATGAATGTATGTTTCATTGGAAGTGCATGTGCCTAGATAATGAGAACAACAGAAACCTCTCTGTTTAGATTATCTCTGCAGGTTGTGCTTGAATGACCAAAGGAATGTTTATGATGGCCATATGGCATGGTGGGTTGACTTCTACGTGAGCGAACTTCTCCCTCGATTTGATACGGGTTCTACATTATTTGACCACTATAGGAAACCGCCGATTTCTAACAGTACCGTACATCATGAAACCCCCAAACTCTTTGCACTTTTACGCTGAGAAACATTATTCTTAAATTGCTGCACTAGTCTTTGGGGACCCCTCCCCATTTTTACTTCTGAAAGGCCCATCCTCTCTGGGATGCTCTTTTAATACCCAATCATGTTACTAACATGTTGCCAATTGCTCTAATTAGTTGAATTCATTTTTTAGCTTCACACAACTTTTCCAGTCTTTTGTTGCCTTGGTCAAATCTTTTTTTTTTTAAACCTGTTGCTGGCATCACATTCAAAGTGTGCATATATTTTTCAAACAACAATAAAATGTCTCAGTTTCGACATTTTATGTTTTGTCTTTGTACTATTTTCTATTGAATATAGGGTTTAAATGATTTTCACATCATTGCATTCTGTTTTTGTTTTTTTCACAGTGTCCCAACTTTTTGGGAAATGGGCTTGTAGTATACATAAGCTGGGCTGAAAGATGTGTTATTCACACTAAAATGAGAGATGCCAAACTTCATAAAGTTATCTTGATCACAATGCTGCAGGACAGCCGCAATGGTCATCGCAACAATGAGATTCTCTTCCATCTTGATACCAGGGCATTGCAATTACTACTTTTCCTGCATCAAGTATCAGAACGAGACTGTGTGAAATTAACGTTGGGCTGGCCATGACAGGGTCTTGATCTGGTGGTCCTCCATCCACACCTCGACTGACCTGGCTGTGTGGCATGGAGCATTGTCCTGCTAGAAAAATATTATCAGATTCGGGTAACATGGTGAGAGCAGAAGGAAGCAGGTGTTCTTCCAGGATAACCTGATACTTGGCTTGATTCATGCGTTCTTCACTAAGACAAATCTGCCTGATTCCAGCCATGATGAAGCATCCCCAGATCATCACTGATCCTCCACCAAATTTCACAGTGGGTGGCTTGTAGGCCTCTCCAGGTCTCCGTCTAACCATAAGACAACCAGGGGTTGGGCAAAGCTGAAAATTTGACTCCTCAGAGAAGATGACCTTTCACCATTCCTCTACAGTCCAATCTTTATGGTCTTTTGCAAACTTCAGCCTGGCTCTTCTTTGCTTCTCATTGATAGAGGGCTTTTTTCTAGCTTTGCAAGACATCAGCCCTGCCCCTAGGAGCCTTTTTCAAACCTTCCTCGCCATGCACTTCACCTCAGCTGCTGTTTGCCATTCTTTTTGTAGGTCACCTGATGTCATCGTACGGTTGTTGAGTGACATTTGAATTAGTTGACGGTCATCTCTGTCAGTGGACCCTCTGCCCTTTTGTAGCTATGTTGTCCCCAGTGTCTGTTGCTTGACTTTATGAACCGCCGTCTTTGAAATTTTCAGGATGGAAGCAACCTGACACTCCCTGTATCCCTCTGCCAGTAAAGCCAGAATTGAACCCTTTTCCTCTCTCAAAGCTTTTTTCAACTCTTTTGTCATGCTGAATAGTTATTTTTTTATTCAAATTACCTTTGAGGTTCAACTTGCACAGTTTTCACAAGAAGATAGTGATGACCACAGCAGTGGTTTTTATACTTTTCCTCGTAAAAATTAGATTTGGTTCAAGTAATCAGCTAATCAGTACCTCATTAAGTCAAATGAGGTGCGTCTGTGTTGGAATTTAACAGACACTGGAATGGAATGGCTGCCATACATGTAGAGATGCTGATTTAAGAAAAATGTGGAGTAAATTTTTTCCAGAGCTGTATATTGTTATTGAGGTACTTCTTAATGTTAATTACACTAGTTTAGTTAGCAGAATGTCTTAACTGCATTGGAATATAGCACAATTGCACTCAGCCTTTCTTAACAAAAAGTTATTACGAAATATGTTGTTAGAGGCAATTGGTTCACATTATAGCTATCCAGATTTTTGCTGATACTGCCCGGCCCTAATCTTAGTGACAACTTCTAAGTTTCATGCAGACCAAAAAAACCTAAATGGTATTTCAGACAAATCCATCCATCCATCTTCTTCCGCTTATCCGGGGCCGGGTCGCGGGGGCAGCAGTCTTAACAGGGATGCCCAGACTTCCCTCTCCCCAGACACTTCCTCTAGCTCTTCCGGGGGGACACCGAGGCGTTCCCAGGCCAGCCGGGAGACATAGTCCCTCCAGCGTGTCCTAGGTCTTCCCCGGGGTCTCCTCCCGGTGGGACAGGACCGGAACACCTTCCCAGGAAGGCGTTCCGGAGGCATCCGAAAAAGATGCCCAAGCCACCTCAGCTGACCCCTCTCGATGTGGAGGAGCAGCGGCTCTACTCTGAGCTCCTCCCGGGTGACCGAGCTTCTCACCCTATCTCTAAGGGATCGCCCGGCCACCCTGCGGAGAAAGCTCATTTCGGCCGCCTGTATCCGGGATCTTGTCCTTTCGGTCATGACCCAAAGCTCATGACCATAGGTGAGAGTAGGAACGTAGATTGACTGGTAAATCGAGAGCTTCGCCTTGCGGCTCAGCTCTTTCTTCACCACGACAGACCGATACATCGACTGCATTACTGCAGAAGCTGCACCGATCCGTCTGTCAATCTCCCGTTCCATCCTTCCCTCACTCGTGAACAAGACCCCTGGATACTTAAACTCCTCCACTTGAGGCAGGCACTCTCCACCAACCTGAAGTGGGCAAGCCACCCTTTTCCGACTGAGGACCATGGCCTCGGATTTGGAGGTACTGATTTTCATCCCCACCGCTTCACACTCGGCTGCATGCTGAAGGTCCTGGTTAGAAGGGGCCAACACGACAATATCATCTGCAAAGAGCAGAGACGAAATTGTGTGGTCCCCAAACCTGACACCCTCCGGCCCCTGGCTGCGCCTAGAAATTCTGTCCATAAAAATTATGAACAGAACCGGTGACAAAGGGCAGCCCTGCCGGAGTCCAACATGCACTGGGAACAAGTCTGACTTACTGCCGGCAATGCGGACCAAGCTCCTGCTTCGGTTGTACAGGGACCTGACAGCCCTTAGCAAAGGACCCAGGACCCCATATTCCCCAAGCACCCTCCACAAGATGCCGCGAGGGACACAGTCGAATGCCTTCTCCAAATCCACAAAACACATGTGGATTGGTTGGGCAAACTTCCATGAACCCTCCAACACCCCGTAGAGGGTATAGAGCTGGTCCAGTGTTCCACGGCCCGGACGAAAACCACACTGTTCCTCCTGAATCGGAGGTTCTACTATCGGCTGTATTCTCCTCTCCAGAACCCTGGCATAGACTTTCCCGGGGAGGCTGAGAAGTGTGATCCCCCTATATTTGGAACATACCCTCCGGTCCCCCTTCTTAAAAAGAGGGACCACCACCCCGGTCTGCCATCCCAGAGGCACTGTCCCCGACCGCCACGCGATGTTGCACAGGCGTGTCAACCAAGACAGCCCCACAACATCCAGAGACTTGAGGTACTCAGGGCGGATCTCATCCACCCCCGGTGCCTTGCCACCGAGGAGTTTCTTGACCACCTCTGTGACTTCAGCCCGGGTGATGGACGAGTCCACCTCTGAGCCCTCATCCTCTGCTTCCTCAATGGAAGACGTGTCAGCAGGATTGAGGAGATCCTCGAAGTACTCCTTCCACCGCCCGACGACATCCTCAGTTGAGGTCAACAGCTGCCCACCTCTACTGTAAACAGCGTTGGTAGGGCACTGTTTCCCTCTCCTGAGGCGCCGGATGGTTTGCCAGAATCTCTTCGAGGCCAGCCGATAGTCCTTCTCCATGGCCTCACCGAACTCCTCCCAGGCCCGAGTTTTTGCCTCCACAACCACCCGGGCTGCAGCCCGCTTGGCCTGTCTGTACCCGTCAGCTGCCTCAGGAGTCCCACAAGCCAACCAGGCCTGATAGGACTCCTTCTTCAGCTTGACGGCATCCCTTACTTCCGGTGTCCACCACCGGGTTCGGGGATTGCCGCCAAACCCACACCAGCCCGCCACCTCTCACCATGGGCAACTCCAGAGTGGTGAAGAGTCCATCCTCTCTCAAGGAGTGTGGTTCCAGAGCCCAAGCCGTGCGTAGAGGTGATCCCGACTACCTCTAATCGGAACCTCTCAACCTCACGCACTAACTCAGGCTCCTTCCCCGCCAGCGAGGTGACATTCCACGTCCCTAGAGCCAGTTTCCGTATCCAGAGATCGGGTTGTCTAGGCCTCTGCCTTCGACTGCCGCCCGATCCTCTTCGCACCGGCCCCTTATGGTCCCTGTGGGTGGTGAGCCCACGGGAGGGCGGCCCCATGTCTGAGCCCGGCCGGGCCCCATGGGGGAAGGCCCGGCCACCAGGCGCTCGCATACGAGCCCCAACCCCGGGCCTGGCTCCAGGGTGGGGCCCCGGCTGCGCCATACCGGGCGACGTCACGGTACTCAAAATTGTATTCTTCATTAAGGGGGTTTTGAACCGTTCTTAGTCTGACCCGTCGCCTAGGACCTGTTTGCCTTGGGAGACCCTACCAGGGGCATATAGCCCCAGACAACATAGCTCCTAGGGTCACTCGGGTACTCAAACCCCTCCACCACGTTAAGGTGGCAGTTCTTGGAGGAGTTCAGACAAATCAAAGTCTTAAAAAACATGTTAATTTGACCCTAACATACAGTGGGGAGAACAAGTATTTGATAACCTGCCGATTTTGTTTGTAATTTGTTTGTAATTTTTAACATGGGTACAATTCAACTGTGAGAGACAGAATCTAAAAAAAACAATAATCCAGAAAAATCACACTATGATTGTTTTATAATTAATTAGCATTTTATTCCATGACATAAGTATTTGATCACCTACCAACCAGTAAGAATTCCGGCTCTCACAGACCTGTTATTTTTTCTCACAGAAACCCTGCTGTTCTCCACTCATTACATGTATTAACTGCACCTGTTTGAACTCGTTGCCTGTACCAAAGACACCTGTCCACACACTCAATCAAACAGACTCCAACCTCTCCACAATGGCCAAGACCAGAGAGTTGTGTAAGGACATCAGGGATAAAATTGTAGACCTGCACAAGGCAGGGATGTGCTACATGTCAATAGGCAAGCAGCTTGGTGAGAAGGCAACAACTGTTGGCGCAATTATTAGAAAATGGAAGAAGTTCAAGATGACGGTCAATCTCCCTCGGTCTGGTGCTCCATGCAAGATCTCACCGCGTGGGGCATCAATGATCATGAGGAAGGTGAGGGATCAGCCTAGAAATACACGGCAGAAACTGGTCAATTACCTGAAGAGAGCTGGGACCACAGTCACATAGAAAACCATTAGTAACACACTACGCCGTCATGGATTAAAATCCTGCAGCGGACGCAAGGTCCCCCTGCTCAAGCCAGCACATGTCCAGGCCCGTCTGAAGTTTGCCAATTACCATCTGGATGATCCAGAGGTGGAATGGGAGAAGATCATGTGGTCTGATGAGACAAAAATAGAGCTTTTTGGTCTAAACACCACTCGCCGTGTTTGGAGGAAGAAGAAGGATGAGTACAACCCCAACAACACCATCCCAACCGTGAAGCATGGAGGTGGAAACATCAATCTATGGGGATGCTTTTCTGCAAAGGGGACAGGACGACTGCACCATATTGAGGGGAGGATGGATTGGGCCATGTATCGCGAGATCTTGGCCAACAACCTCCTTCCCTCAGTAAGAGCATTGAAGATGGGTCGTGGCTGGGTCTTCCAGCATGACAACGACCCGAAACACATAGCCAGGGCAATTAAGGAGTGGCTCTGTAAGAAGCATCTCAAGGTCCTGGAGTGGCCTAGCTAGTCTCCAGACCTGAACCCAATAGAAAATCTTTGGAGGGAGCTGACAGTCCACATTGCCCAGCGACAGCCCCGAAACCTGAAGGATCTGGAGAAGGTCTGCATAGAGGAGTAGTCCAAAATCCCTGCTGCAGTGTGCGCTAACCTGGTCAAGAAGTAGTTCTTGACCATATGGACTTTCAGCTCCCTCCAAAGATTTTGAAAGAAACGTATGATCTCTGTAATTGCAAACAAAGGTTTCTGTACCAAATATTAAGTTCTACTTTTCTGATGTATCAAATGTGATACAAATGTGATTTTCTGGATTTTTGTTTTAGATTCCGTCACTCCCAGTTGAAGAGTACCTATGATTAAAAAAAATAACAGACTTCTACATGCTTTGTAAGTGGGAAAACCTGCAAAATCGGCTCTGTATCAAATACTTGTTCTCCCCAGTGTAACTTAAGAGTTCAGTGTTAAATGGCAAAAACAATAGAAATAATAAAACCACAACAAAACACATGAATCCCTAACCCACTTACCATGAACAGTTAATGAAGGTAATAAAAATATGATGTATGTGTAGTATTACAAATACATACACCTGAAAAATAAACATTGCTGTACACAGAATATTACCTGTTTCAAAGAGTACTTGTGCTGGGTATTGCTTCCATCTTTTGGCTGGTTGTGGGGAGATCTTCTGAACAGTGTATTCAAGATCCATGCTTTGTCAGTGTAAGGGCACCATTGGAATACCACTCCTTTGCCTCTGTTCCTCAATATAGTGGGAGAGTAGCTCTACATGTGTAAACATGTAAAAGTCCTGTTAGCAAGTGTAAAACCAGCACTATTTTGGCTACGTCCACCATGGCACAAAATCGTAAACAAAGGAGATAACGGCACAGACTCTGATATCTAACAGGAGATAACGGTGCACACTGACGTTACAAGCCCAAATCTGTTTTCCCTGTAAACACTAACTGTATTTCTGAATATCTTCACCCTGGAATTCGTTTTTTTAAAAGGTCAGTTTTCAGTGACCTAAAACGTTTTCATCAAGTGAAACAACGAGAGAATCGTGTTCACAATAGATTTGACCTTGAGCCTTCCACGTGAGTCACTGTCTTTAACCATAACGCCACGGCTTTACGCATTTCACCAGTCGCTAAACACTAAGCATTGTGTTAAACTGACTAACGTTTCTTATTAAGTTCACCCCCACCACAAATAGGGTCTATGAACTGTTAGCTTTTGCCACTTGCCGTTTGAACAGCTTATTAGCCAGTAATTGGCTTACTGGTACTGACTTCTTAGGAATAATCATAAGAATTGAGCAATTGCTAGAGAGACTTGTAATGAACCTTTCCATACCAGAAACAGTCACAATATAACCGTATACAGTTTTAGTTAAGGCTCACTGTAACGTAACTACTGTAGCCTATGTTGTACCCAGCAAATGTGTTTGTCTATCCGGACCCAAAACGCATGCACGGATGCGTACTTCGAAAATTCAACAGAAACAGTCGCACTATAACCGTATACTGTTTTATTTCAGGCTTACTATAATGTAGTCACTGGAGGTTTTAGCCAGCAAAGTTTTTGTTAATACGGAATAATTCATAATGCGTATTTCGCTTTGCCTGCGAAGAGATACTAAATCGGAACCTATAGTTCGCAGGCTCGCTTCTCTAACCACTACGCTATTTAACAAGGGGTAGTCAGTCAGTCACTCAGTAAGACACAATCGCTCTTCTTAGCCGACTCCGCTCATGCGGTCCGGCAAATATCCATGTACGTGGACCAGACCTTAGTTAGCTAGCTAGCTAGCTATACTGCACACATTGCTGTAGTCCACATTATTAGATGGAAACAATTTGCTTAGTTACGTATATAAGCTAGCTAACTACATTTCAAGATAAAGTTTGTGTACTCACCTTATGTTCTATTAAAAAAATTGCAGCAAATACATCTGGTCACTCGTGGATCTGGTCTGTATTGCACTAAGGCCAGGAAATAAATGACCACGGAAAAGACAAAGAAGGATTGTACAGAGTAAAAGCATAGAACCGCCCATCGCAGACCCATTTCCTGGCAGCACATTTCTTTAGATCGTTCACACTTACAGCCGACCTCCATTCTCTAAACCGCTTTCGATCTTCCGATCTTTATGCGATTTTACGGTGCATGTCATTTTACAATTCATCTTAAGGTGCATGTCATTTTACAATTCATTTTCTATGAATAGCGTCAAGGTGTTGTTGACTGTTGAACAAAGCATCTCCGGAAAGCCTCTGTTGCCCATCACTAGGTCAAGGTCACGTTATTACATTTGGTGCTCCTTGTAACAGGCGCTATTTGGCTTGCTGTCTCTCATGGTCAATGACATTGCATCTCCATAATTATGGTAGTCCTCAAACTGCCTGGCTTTAAGGGGAGAGAAGTGCAATTAGTGATAACAGGTGTACACACTCCCTGCCCGTACTCACCAACCAGGCTGGGGCTGTCTGCAGGTTCTTAAAGTAACCTGGCAGCTCGATCACTAACACTTTAAAGCTTGAGAGATAAGGAAACCACATTTTACAAGTGGCATTGAAAGAGTATACTTTGCAAACACTTTAATTTCAAAGGATTAACTAAATGCAAAACCAACGTTATTTACATATTATGCTGCCCTTGTGATATGTTGGAAAAACATCTGTCTGAAATAAAGAATGAATGAACACAAGAGTACTGTCAGGTGCTCTGATTTAAATTACCCTGTTGCTTGTCATTTCAGTAAATATTCAGTAAATATTCTCTTAGAATTTCATCTTTGCATTTTTAAGATATAGAACACGTGGAATTGTCACCGACAGAAAAACTGATTGCCAAAGGGAAAGTTCCTGGATACATAAACTTGATACATTGCATCCTCAAGGTTTGAATTATGATTTTGTTTTGATATATGAGTAATGCTTTGATGTTTTGATTTCCCCTGAATTATAGTATTTGTTTTTGGACCTGATGTCTTCTGTTACTTATGACAGAACTTTACCCTATGTTCTTACAGACCACTGTGTTCTTGCGGAAGTACATACTATATAATTGTGTATGTAATATAACATTTAGAAACATGTCGCCCATTAAATGTTTTGTTTACTATCTTATCCACTTAAACCGCTCTATATAGACAACTATAACTAAGATTTCTCTGCCACACCTATTGGCGCCAGTAATTACATCCAATAGCATCTACATGTCTCCTATATTTATGGCCTCCATTATCATGTGTGAATGCTCTGATGAAGGTCGGTAGATGAAAGCTCAAATAAAATGAAAACTGCATTGATTCTGACTGCGCTTCATTGATTGATTTAGATACACCTTCTGTCACCACAATCATTTATTGATCCAAAATTAGCATTTTCATAATGGAAACAAAATAGGTACACCCCTAGCTTCAATAACCGGTGTTTTTGCATGATAATTGGTATTTATCTTCATCTCACTTAGTAACTGTCTATCATTCTGTTACATCCACTGGGAGGAATTTTCACCCACTCTTCTTTACAGTACTGTCAACTGTGTCACGTTCAAGGGCTAACTTGCATGCACAGCCTGCAAGTTGGCCCTGAAGCCCAGCCTGCTTGCTGTTTCTCCCTTTATAGTCTGTGATGTGTCGCAGTCCACACCACATACGTCTGGGATCAGAGCTGTGGTAGTTAGACTCCAACTTATCCTTGTAGTCCCTTTTGGCATCTCTGATGGCCTTCCGCAGGTCTTATCCGGTCATATCAGCCTCCAGGTCCCCGGGAACTATAGGCATAGGGCCGTGCTCTAAGCATAGCATGGACATTACTATTAACCCAGGGCTTTTGGTTGTGGAACATCTGAGCGTGTATCCTCGGTACGACATCATCGATGCACTTGGAGATATATGCTGAGACAGGTGTAGGTCTATATTTTATATTCTAACAGGGTAAGATGACGTGCTTGAAAACATGTCAACTGCAAGTGCGCAAGGATGAGAGTGCAGCTGAGTTTGATAGGAAGTGGGAGCTGACAGGGAAACTTGTTCATAGCAGGATATATCATTTTATATACATATTTATGCAAGCCGCATGTCTTGATCCACGTTTTAAAAAAACTCTCATTCTTAGAGAATGCTCAATGCGATCACACAGTGGCAAATCTAGCTGAGGCTGTGTCTCAAAACAGTGCACAGGGCCCAGCACAAATCGAACGCAAGGACAGCAGCACGGAGACAAATGAGCCGCATCCAAAAAAGAAAAAGGATAACAAGAAAAAGGAGATAGTCATGCTGCTGATGATGGCCATTGAGGAAGAACAAGAAGAGGGACTGTCACTGATTCAGCACGAAATGAAGACGTACCTGCAGGATAAAAACAAAATTATGTGGGGCCACTGAACTGGTGGAGAAGGAAAGAGGACCGGTATCCAAAGGTGTCCACAGCAGCCAAACGTGTACTTTGCATCCCCACCACATCCACACCATCAGAGCGAATATTCTCAAAGGCCGATTTCATTGTTAACAAGACCCGAAGTTCACTTCTCCCAAGTAATGTGGACAAACTGCTTTCCTCTCCCACAACATGTCAAAGCTGAGTAAGACCACTCATCTGCCTTGTGATTTATATAGAGTAGGCCAGGCCAATCATTTGTTTAAGACCTACAGAAACAATTTTCATAATTTTGGCTCTATACGCCACCACAATGGATTTGAAATGAAACAACCGAGATGCAATTAAAGTGCAGACTTTCACCTTTTTTCAAGGGGTTGAACAAAAATATTGTACGAAACGTTTAGGAATTCAACCATTTTCATACACAGTCCCCTTATTTCAGGGGCTCAAATGTAATTGGACAAAATGAACACAAGCATAAATTAAATGTTCTTTTTTAATACTTTGTTGAGAATCCTTTGCAGGCAATTACTGATGGAAGTCTGGAATGCATGGATATCACCAAATGCTGTGTTTCCTCCTTTGTGATGCTTTGCCTGGCCTTTACTGCAGTGGTTGTTGTTTGTTTGTGGGTTTTCTGCCTTAAGTTTTGTCTTTAGCAAGTGAAATGCATGCTTGATTGGGTTGGGATTAGGTGATTGACTCTGCCATTGCAGAATATTCCACCTCGTTGCCTCAAAGCAACTCAAGGGGATGCTTTTGCAGTATGTTTTGGGTCATTATCCATCTGTAAAGAGAAGTGCCATCCAATCAACTTTGCTGAATTTGGCTAAATCTGAGCAGATAATATACAACCTATACACTTAAGATATAAACTGCTTGTCACATCATCAATAAACACTAGTAACCCAGTGCCATTGGAAGCCATGCATGCCTATGCCATCCCACTGCCTCCATCGTGTTTTACAGATGATGTTGCTTTGTTTCATGAGCCATTCTAAGTCTTCTCCACACTTTATTTCCCCCCATCATTTTGGTACAGGTTGGTCTTGCTTTCATCTGTACGAATGCTGTTCCCGAACTGGGTAGACTTTTTTAGATGTTTTTTTGGCAAAGTCTAATTTGGCCTTTCTATTCTTGAGGCTAATGATATGTGCTCTCATGAAGACTTCTCTTCATGGTAGACTTGAATAATGATATGCCTACCTCCTGGCGAGTGTTCTTCACTTGGCTGGATGTTGTGAAGGGGTTATTCCTTGACCATGGAAAGGATCCTACGATCATCCACCACTGGTGTCTTTAGTGGACATTTAGGCCTTTCTGTGTCGCAGAGCTCACCAGTGTGTTCTTTTTTTCTCAGAATGTACCAAACTGTTGATTTGGCCACTCCTAATGTTCTTGCTATCTCTCTGATGGATTTTTTTTTTTTGCAGCTTAGAGCTGAAGGACATTTCAAAATAGAAAGTATCCCTACCTTATCTTCCCAAAAATCTTGCCTCGCTGGTGTGACGTCAGTTCACTATTAAAGCCCCACACAATATCTGTGCATTTTATTCAGCTCATCTAAAAAAAACATCTTCATCTGACCAGGTGAGTTGACATACGACTATTTTAATTATATACTTAAATGTATTAAACAAAATGTATCTAATGTAGCATAAGTACGGAAAATGAAAATAGCTAGCTAAACTTGCCCTGCTAATGTTTTCCGATTACAGTGCTACCAGCTGGGCTAGTAAACAAAGCATACAGCATGAACAGACGGCTAAAGGCGGCGAGCTGCTGAAATGTATATCATGTAGCATACATATGGAAACGTGAGAATAGCTTGCTACTAGTCTAAACCCGCCTATGTAATGTTTTGCGATGACAGTACAACAACTACTATCTGGGCTAGTAAACAAAGCAAATAGCATGTACAGATGGCAGCTCGCCTCTTTATGCACAGAAAGTTAGCTAGTTAACCAAATGGGCCAATCGTTTTTACCAGGTAATTAGTTATAGCCAATTATAGGGGTGGGAAATAACGCGTTACAAGTAACGCAAATTAGTAAATGAGCACAGTTTCAGAGGAATGAGTACTTTTCTAGTTACATTCTGGGGGCTGTACTCTTTACTTTCACTCAGGTATTTTTTTTTATAAATCGTATTCTTTCGTAACAATTTTTTCTTCAGTCGTTGGTCCAAAAATATTTAGCGTTTTCGTTTCGTGATTTGAGGTTGTGGTGGTGTGTTCTCTCCCGCTCCTTTAAATCTGCATCTGAGTTCGAGCACAGACGTACCTAATTAAATGACAGACACCAACACCGAGATGGAACGTTGTCAATTGGATGACGTTGACGAGGGAAATTCCAATCCCTGGCCACAGTTGCACGACAAAAAATAGGCAACACAGTCATCATGAAATGTTGTCTTTTTATTCCCAAACACGCAACCATCTCTGCTTTCAAAAACTCATGATACCTCCGCAAGCACATAGAGGTAAGTTTAGCGAACCGACTCGCGCTACTTAGCCAGCTAAATCCTATTATAACTATCTTTTTTTTTCATTAAACTTTTTTTTAATTGAAGAAGTACGAGTACAGTACAACGAAATGCAGTAAAATATCCTAATTATAATGTAATATTCTGACTAACTTACAACATATAATAACATTACAGCTTGTTAGTATATTTGTATTAGTAGTGAATTGGGCTTGACTCAAACTTTATTATTTAGTAATGCACTTTAGTTAGCAACATACCCAGTCTAGCAAGCTAGATTTTAGTTGAAAGCAATTGCTGCTAACCAGGTGGCTTAGTTGCAATGCAGTCAGTCTTTCCACCCAAGACCTGACTTACTAATAACAAATATTTGATTGACAAGATGTACTAAGCATTATTACACAAGAGAAATATTTTTTTTATACCAGTAACATGTATGATGGTCTTAATTCGCAATAATCTTATTTGCAACACAGATTAATAGAAATATGAATCTTGATTAATAGAGTACTATTTATTTTAGCAATTTATTTTGTTTTCTATTCTGCATGACTATAAAACAAATGCTTATGCAAACATAAAAAAATGCAGTTTTAATTTGTATTTCTTAATACATTTTCCCTGTTGTAACTATAGCGCCAATGTCTAGAACAAAATATGTAACTAGTGCTCAAGTACTTTTTTGACCAAGTACTCTTTTACTCTTACTTGAGTAATTTTTTCAGGTGGTACTTCAACTTTTACTTGAGTACATTTTAGGATGAGTAACAGTACTTTTACTTGAGTACAGATTTTCAGTACTCTACCCACCCCTGCCAATAACTAACAACAGTATGAGGTTATCCCATATGGAAAATAAATATATTTTTGGAAAATATATTCCTGAATACATTTGGTAAATATGTCAAAATGTATATATACATTTTCAAATACATTTCGGAATAAAAGCTGAAATACATTTTGATTGCTGAAATTTATTTTGAATGAAGTTAAATGTATTTGTACACTTTTAAATACATTTCAGAGTATAAGTTGGAATTCATTTTGATACCTGAAATACATTTTTAATTAAGTTAAATGTATTCGACATATATTCATTATATATTCTACATACATTTTGCAATGCAAATTTATATATTTTTTTCCATATGGGATTCTAGGCAGCTAACATTGTCCTTGCTGACATTATTAGAAGCTGGTAGTAGTAGCAAAACTTGCAAACAATGTCTGCTGAACAGACGTACAGTCAGTAATAGCCATGTCTGCTCTGTCTGTAAAGCTAGACACATTAACGCCAATAGACCAATTACTAACAACAGCTTAGCTAGGTAGCTAGCATTTTAGCTAACTTTACTTACTTATTTAACAGAGGAATTGCCATATCAGCATCGAAGTTTAATGAATTTTGCTTCATGAGTTCCATCCATTGTGGATAGGCAGCTGCACCAATGTTAACTCCGAACGGCATCTATCTGCTTCTCTTTTACCAGATGTAATTTATTTTGACCTCTCCATGAACTGCCATCTTAACGTGGTGGAGAGGTTTGAGTACCCGAGTGACCCTAGGAGCTATGTTGTCTGGGGCTATATGCCCCTGGTAGGGTCTCCCAAGGCAAATAGGTCCTGGGCGACGGGTCAGACTAAGAGCGGTTCAAAAACCCTTTAATGATGGAAAACATTTTGAGGACAGTGACGTCGCCCGGTATGGCGCAGCCGGGGCCCCACCCTGGAGCCAGGCCCGGGGTTGGGGCTCGTATGCGACGTGGGGGCCGCCTTCCCGTGGGCTCACCAACTGCAGGATGGACCATAAGGGGTCAGTGCGTAGAGGATCGGGCGTCACTCGAAGGCGGGGGCCTTGACAACCCGATCCCTGGACACGGAAACTAGTTCTAGGGACGTGGAACGTCACCTCGCTGACGGGGAAGGAGCCTGAGATTGTGCGTGAGGAGGAACAGTGTGGTTTTCGTCCTGGCCGTAGAACACTGGACCAGCTCTATACTCTCTACAGGGTGCCGGAGGGTTCATGGGAGTTTGCCCAACCAATCCACATGTTTTGTGGATTTGGAGAAGGCATTCGACTGTGTCCCTCGCGGCATCCTGTGGAGGGTGCTTCGGGAGTATGTGGTTATGGGTCCTTTGCTAAGGGCTGTCAGGCCCCTATACGACCGAAGCAGGAGCTTGGTTCGCATTCTTGGCAGTAAGTCAGACTTGTTCCCAGTGCATGTTGGACTCCGGCAGGGCTGCCCTTTGTCACCGGTTCTGTTCGTAATTATTATGGACAAAATTTCTAGGCGCAGCCAGGGGCCGGAGGGTGTCAGGTTTGGGGACCACACGATTTCGTCTCTGCTCTTTGCGGATTATGTTGTCGTGTTGGCCCCTTCAAACCAGGACCTTCAGCATGCACTGGGACGGTTTGCAGCTGAGTGTGAAGCGGTTGGGATGAAAATCAGTACCTCCAAATCCGAGGCCATGGTCCTCAGTCGGAAAAGGGTGGCTTGCCCACTTCAGGTTGGTGGATAGTTCCTGCCTCAAGTGGAGGAGTTTAAGTATCCAGGGGTCTTGTTCACGAGTGAGGGAAGGATGGAACGGGAGATTGACAGACGGATTGGTGCAGCTTCTGCAGTAATGCGGTCGATGTATCAGTCTGTCGTGGTGAAGAAAGAGCTGAGCCGCAAGCCGAAACTCTCGATTTACCGGTCAATGTACGTCCCTACTCTCACCTATGGTCATGAGCTTTGGGTCATGACCGAAAGGACAAGATCCCGGATACAGGCGGCCGAAATGAGCTTTCTCCACAGGGTGGCTGGGCGATCCCTTAGAGATAGGGTGAGAAGCTTGGTCACCCAGGATGAGCTCAGAGTAGAGCCGCTGCTCCTCCACATCGAGAGGGGTCAGCTGAGGTGGCTTGTGCATCTTTTTCGGATGCCTCCGGAACGCCTTCCTGGGAAGGTGTTCCGGTCCCGTCCCACCGGGAGGAGACCCCGGGGAAGAACTAGGACACGCTGGAGGGACTATGTCTCCCGGCTGGCCTGGGAACGCCTCAGTGTCCCCCCGGAAGAGCTAGAGGAAGTGTCTAGGGAGAGAGAAGTCTGGGCATCTCTGCTTAGACTGCTGCCCCCGTGACCCGGCCCCGGATAAGCGGAAGATGGATGGATGGATTTATTTTTATTCAAATTGTGTTTTCTTAGGTACTGTTACATTCTGAGAGTCACTTTACATTTAAAGTGACTCTGATTAATCACAAATAATGTTCAGCTGTTCTAGTAGGACCATCCAGACATTTTCTTAGTTGCATCTCAGAGCAAAAGCCATGGTCCGCAGAGAGCTTCCAACGCATCAGAGGGATCTCATTGTTGAAAGATATCAGTCAGGAGAAGGGTACAAAATAATTTCCGAAGCATTAGATATACCATGGAACACAGTGAAGACTGTCATCATCAAGTGGAGAAAATATGGCACAACATGGACATTACCAAGAACTGGACATCCCTCCAAAATTGATGAAAAGACTAGAAGATAACTGGTCAGGGAGGCTTCCAAGAGGCCTACAGCAACATTAAAGGAACTGCAGGAATTTCTAGCAAGTACTGGCTGTGTGCTACATGTGTCTCCCATATTCTTCATATGAATGGGGTATGGGTTGGGTGGCAAGATTGAAGCTGTTTCTTACAAAGAAAAACATCCAAGCCCAGCTGAAGTTTACAAAAACAAACATCAAGTCCCCCAAAAGCATGTGGGAAAATGTGTTGTGGTCTGATGAATCCAAGGTTGAACTTTTTGGCCATAATTCCAAAAGGTATGTTTGGCGCAAAAACAACGCTGCACATCAACCAAAGAACACCATAGTCACAGTGAAGCATGGTGGTGGCAGCATCATGCTTTGTGGCTGTTTTTCTTCATCTGGAACAGGGGCCTTAGTCAGGGTGGAGGGAATTATGAACAGTTCCAAATACCAGGCAATTTTGGCACAAAACCTTCAGGCGTCCATTAGAAAGATGAAGATGAATAGGAAGTTCACCGTTCAGCACGACAACGACCCAAAGCACACGTCCAAATCCACAAAAGCATGGCTTCACCAGAAGAACATTTTGGAATGGCCCATCCAGAGTCCAGACCTGATTCCAATTGAACATTTGTGGGATGATCTGAAGAGGGCTGTGAAACGGAGATGCCCTCACAATCTGACAGATTTGGAGCGCTTTTGCTAAGAAGAGTGGGCAAATATTGCCATGTTAAGATGTGCCATTCTAATAGACTCCTACCCAAAAAGACTGAGTGCTATAATAAAATCAAAAGGTGCTTCAAGAAAGTATTAGTTTAAGGGTGAGCACACTTAAATATACATTGAGATATTGCTGGACTGCTCACTCTCATTCAACACCCACGTGAATGTAATTTAATAACAAGCACTCTGGATTTAGTAAAATGGCAGGACTATGTACAAAATGTGATATCCTTTTTTACATGGTTCATCCAATATAGATAAAAAAAATTAACTTTAAGCTGACAGTCTCGACTTTAAACCCAAAGTAATTGCATCATATAAAACCAATGTGCTGGAATATGGAGCCAAAGAAACAAAAAAATATGTCACTGGAGATCACTGGTACACTGGTCACTCCTTAAACCTACACAGCCTTTGGGCATAATTTAGTTCAGTTCTCTGCCACAATGACTGGAAATGACTGCAAAAGCCTCTTAAACTTTATACTTTAAATCCATAGCTGCTATCTGACCAATGCAGTAACATATTTCTAAGTAGTTGTCATGCACAAAAAGGTTGTAGACTCTTAATATATTCAAATGAACACTGCTAATTATGTGATATTGGTGATAATTGGACGATTAATGTATTTACCTTATCTGGGCAGCTTTAAGCTAATTCTTTAAAAAATCTTATTGCCAATAAAACTGTGGCCATTTCTGTTTATGCTAATGGTGAACTGTAGCATGACATTTAACAGGGCTTTAATTGTTGCCAGCAATATAGAATTGTATGTTCCCAATATTACTGACATTTAGAATAGACTCCAAAAACTAGAAATATATACAGTGCAATCAGGTTCTCCACGTTGTCGTATTATAGATTTAATTGACAATTTATAAAAAAAATAAACCCTTGTATACAGATTGGATGGGGAGCATCCTTGAATTGTAATCTTCAGGTCTCCCCACAGATTTTCAATGGTGTTCAAATCCATGCTTTGGCTTGGCCACTCATGGACATTCACAGACTTGTCTTGGGGCTCCAGCTTTGTCTTTGTCACACCCTGAGGTCCGATGCACTCTGGATCAAGACCTCAGTCTTGACCAGTCTCCCAGTCTTTGCCACTGACAAGCATCACCAAAGCATGATCTTCATAGGGATGATATTAGGCATGGGATGAGCGCTTCCTTGTTTTCTCTAGTGCTTCTCATTAGACCAGAGATCCTTTTCCTCAAGCTCGCAGAGTCCATCAGTTTTTTCTAAACACCTGTATGAGAGGTTCTGGAGTGCAGAGTGCAAAGTATATTTCCATCTCCTTTATCTCTCAAAGAACTGGATAATTTTCTGGTTGAAAACACATATTTCAGGCCTTGTATGGCAGCATTCCAAGAAGGAATGGAGCTGTCCTGAAGGCAAAAGGTGTCTCTGCTCATATGTCCTTGATATTAATATATTGCCATTAGGTCCTTGATATGAATATATTGTTAGGTGTATCCATTATTTTGTCCAAACCCTGCAGAAACAAAATCCTTCAATCATGGGATTTAATGGTCTATTAGCTGTGTAGCACAGTAGTAAGCTTCATTTGCATGTGTTAATCAAACTAACAGTACTTTTCAAGCTCTTACCAGTATTCATATATATGTAAAATCAGCAGCAGATCTCCAATAAGAAAACCAACAGCCATGATCAGTAATCCTTATAAAAATGACATTCTAGAGCAGCCTAAATACTGTTGTATTTTGCCACCTACTCTACTTATTCCTCTAGGAGCAATTAACAGTTGACACAGAATATGGATACACATTAAACAAATTGATGTCCAGCAAAAAATAGGCCTAAAAGGGACATTCAAAGATATGTTTACACTCTGTTTTTGGACACATCCAATATGTTTCCCTCACTATTAATCCACTCTTGTGTTCAGAGCTTCCCATGCAAGTCAACTGAAAAATAAAGGTAAAAAACCTTGTTAGATATGTACAAAGGACCATTCATCGTTTTTTGGGGAAACGGCTCACATGTTGAAGATGATGGAAGGCTTTGTATGTTTACAACTACTACTGTTGTAGGTAATCCACTTGATATGTAAAACATTTTACATTCAAATGGGGACTTGAATAGTTTAGTTCAGGCGACAGGAGTAAATGTCCTCTGATTGATTGCATGCCCAGTGATATTACTCAAAGTCTAGGACCAAACTTTGATGCAAGGCGAAGGTGATGAAAGTGACATTTGAATGGTAGGTAAAGTGGTTCTAAGATGACTTTGAGGTCCCACAGACAGTAATGGCTGTACTTTCTGTAAGTGGGTTGCAATACTGAGATAAGGAAAATAGAAGCTACTGAAGGATATCTTTAAATGCACACTTTTCATCTCATTGGGATGGAGCTTTACCATATTTCCTGTTACAAACTATCATGTTCTTTAATATTAGTAATGTATTACTATGAAGCAGATAGACTGAAAGGTATAGTTGTGATATGCTTTATTTATGCACAGTGACATGTTTAATCTCTCTCAATAAAGTAACAGTTTATGCTGAATGAGCAGTGGTCCGTATTCAAACTAATGCTGCAGCAGTGCATGAGCACTGGAGGCAGCAGCTTAGACCCCAGGGGCCACCAAATAGATTTTCTTTACACAAGCTTTAAACGAAGGGGCATGCGAATCAGTTCTACAGACAAATTAATTTAAGTGCATTGTGATGTATGTGTTCGTTAATTGGACATAGTTTAAAATTCATGTAGAACCTTTCCAATTCAATGTCACAGAAATAAGACTATAACCAAAGGTTCATTCTGAATGGGAGCCTGAAGGACAATAGTTTTTAATTGCCCACACACTGCCTAAATCACTACTTCCATTGTTTCTAATTCTCTTACAGACACTTTTTCCTTCAGACCTCAGTATATTCAGGAGTGCATGTTAAGCAAACTTTCTTTAGCAGTTGCTACAGGGGACACATAAAGCCCAGACAAATGGTAAGGAATGTAGTTCATCCATCATACACAAAGAAGACCAATTGTTTGCAGATTTTAACCTATAGGAATTCCTCTCTTCCTTTCCTGTGAGACCCACAAATCATATCCAGATAGTGACCTTACAGGGACAGGCATTAGCTCTGAATCTTTGCAAAGACAGAAAAACAAAAAACCAGGCAAGCCTAGTTCAGCCGGCCCGCAATAAAATAATCAAATCTCTCAAGAATCGAGCCCGGGTCACCCACGTGAAAGGCTTTCTCGTTAACCACTACGCCACCAGACTGCATACATGCTGGGCATTAGTATAGCCTCTTCGCATTATATTATTTTCACTTATTAACATCACACCAAATTTGAATATTTTGTTAGACACCATTAACTAGTGTTAAAGTGAGTAACATTTCTTATTAAGTTTACCTCCACCACAAATAGCATCTATGAACTTTATGGCTGTTGCCACTGGCCGTATTAACAGTTTATTAGCCATTCGCGAATGACATTGATACAATTACTGTATCAATCAATATATGTGACGATTACAGGCTTTTTCGTCAAGTGAAAAGAAAAGAGAATCGTGTAGCCAGCGAAGTGTATGCCTATCATGAACAAATCCTGAGACATAATTCGAAAATCCACCAGAAATAGTTGCAATATAGTAAAGTTTCATTTTAGGCTTCCCATAACGTATCTACTCAAGGTTGTAGCCAGCAAGGTTTTTGTCTATCCTGAAAAAATCCTCTTTTGCCACTGGCCATTTTAACAGCTAAGTAGCCATTTGTGAATGACATAGATACAGTATTTATCAATATAGGTGATGATAACTAGTGATGGCCATTCGAGGCTTCATTAGTGTTATTTTAGTTAGCAATATAGTTAACAATCTAGTCTGTGAAAAGAACAGACAGGAAAAACATAGGAACAGACATTACACATAAAATGTAAAGACAAGAGTGTTAACTATATTAATTTATATAGTTCAATGATGGCTTTTATTTTGAAAAACAAAATCGGAATTAGCACTGCTAGCATAATATCCTGCTGCTAGAAGAAAGTTAACAAAACCTTGAATGGCCATCACTAACGATAACTTAATTTCTTGTCAAGTGAAAAGACGAGAGAATCGTGAAGCCAGCGAAGTGTTTGTCTATCCTAAACAAATCCTAATATCCACCAGAACCATTTTAGTTTAGGCTTCCTATTACGTAGCTACATAAAGACATAGCCTGCAAAGTTTTTTCTGTCCTGAACCTCGGGCATAATGCATTTTGAATGTTACAGGAAGCGAACACGGTACATTCTGGAGCCCAAGTCTCTAACCACTACGCTATTTAACAAGGGCGGGAGAGTCAGTCAGTCGGTCGGGGACGGACTCAGTAAGAGACATTCACTCTTTTAGGCTGGCACCAGCACAAATAAATAGAAAATAGTATTTTTTTTTTTTTACATTTATTGAAGTAAAAAGTATAGTTTAGTAGCGACAGAGATAATTGGTGTATGTTTTATATTGACCATTATGGTAATTGTCCTCTCAGAATCAGTCACATTTACTCAGTACATCTAAACATTGCCAGAATTTGACATTATGTAATGGTCCTAGTGGTAGACAACATAAGTACAGCATACACAAAAACATCTTTGGAAGTAATGCAGTGTGAAAGTCAGTAATTCAATGCAAAAAAAAAATCTATGAGATGTATGTGATAATTAGATTACCTTAACCTTGTATCTTATTTCCAATGTTTGTTTAAAATCTTTTCTGCCATTAATGGTAGAGAATATCTCAGTCCTACAGATGCACATAACATATAACTCAAGAGCCACAGATGCACACAATGTTTCCAACACTGTTTCATTTTAACTGCTTGCAGTCAATGATATTTGTGGGCAGCTTTAATCCTTTAAACTAGGAATTTCAGCTGGTTCCCATTTGGTTGTTTTTAGCTTGGTTCCTATAGCATGAAGTTATTTGTTATGATCTATGAGTACACTATTAGACGCTTTTGTCTGCTGAATTTTGGAAGCTGTGTTATGCCGAACAGTCACAGCCTATTTGCATGATGCCCTGCTTGTTGGAATGGGGCTTTGAGCCACCAGTGTGATGGGAACTCAGTTTGGAGGGTGGCACATTAAACCACAGAGGCACTTCTGTCAAGCCACACTAGACTGAGTTCACAATCCCTAGAGGAACCAGAATAAACACAGAAGTTTCTTTTAGAGCTTCACAACATTACCTCAGAAAACACAGCAGTTTTGAAGCTCTCCGAAGAGGCAGAAAATGAAAACAAAACAAAGCGTCAAAAAGTTTACAACGTAAGTTACATAAGTCGAGCTCTGCATGGTGACTACCTGGTACTTTCGAGCAAAGTCAGGGAAACGATAAAGGCGCTGTGGAGAGTAGTCTAGTGAATGGTGGAGTAGTGGGGTAACCTGCTAGGAAACGGCATTTGGGTTCCTGAGAACTGCAAGAAGAGAAAACCAAGAAGGGAGCTGTAAGAGATTTGCGCAGGGTTTGCATGTTAAATAGTGCGACGAACCATGGCGCTACTCTCTCTTCAAAGACAATGTAGAGTTATAAATGTATGTCCTTCTAAATAAGTTTTGCTTCTGCAGAACAGCACTATGAATTTTGAGAAAATATACAGGGAATAAAAATAGTATGAAAAAATACAGTAAATATAAATGTAATTAACTTTCTTCTGTAGAGACTAAGAAAATCAATGTGTTTTTTTTTCCATTCTTATGAAATTATTATTCAGATTATTTTTTAAATGTGAAAGCAATCAAACCAAAGTATAAACACAACACTTTTACGATTTCTGTTCTCGGACAGTAGATACTGCACAATAGTGAAATAATGTATTTGTAAATGCATGGATTGGAGTCCCCTTCTTATGAAGTACAGACAGACTGAATACTGTATCTGTACACAAGTTTGTATGCATGCCCTTTAGCACTTGTGCGTTCTGAGTGTATTAATGGTCACTGTAGGTGTGTAGAGAATGCGCCAAAGGCGTTATGCAATTTGCAGTCATCTTCCTGACAAAGGTATTAATCGACTGTCATATGTTTCAACACTGGAGGAGCAATTAGCCAAACAAGAAACTCTCATTGTACCAAAAGAGCAGAGCTCAGAACCAAACTAAACAGGTCGACAGTAGCGGACTCACTGTTGAGAGAAAGAGAGCGGGAGAAAGAGTGGGTGAGTTTTCTATTTTTGGAAATAATGAGAAGAGCATGAAATAAAGCAAAGGCCAAATTCCCTGTCCACCCACGGATGAAAAAAACCTCTGGAGAATAGTTTTCACAGTTGAGAATGGATGAAAAGCTGTGTAATATGAAATGCAAGGTTAATGTAATGATTGGTCATTCTCTGGTTGTTGTTTTATCATTGTTTTATCAATGAATAATAAATCAATGAATACATTGCTTTTGAAGTAGTTCAACACACAGGACTTTGTTCTGTACTGTAGATGTCAATGAAATCAGCAGTGCAGGCAATGTAGATAAAATATAGCATACTTTGACATTTGCCACAGTGTTACCTTGATGAAAGGATTATTAAATTACATTTGATTCTACATAGAAATATTACCCTGTTTTCCTCCCGTCACATTCACGCTTAGGGCCTTGCTTCATCACAGCAACTCCAGGGGCCTCATGTATCAATCATGCGTACGGACCAATATGTGGGTAAGCCATAAGTAGGCTACGCCGGTTTTGACGCAAAGGTTGTCATTCATCAATGTATCTCTATAAAAATTTCAACTCGTGTATGTACAGCCTAGCGTTTGAATTGGTGAAATACCATGCTATTTCGGAAAAGTTGGTAAAGGAATATCAACTGAAACTCACGGGAAGAATCTTATAAATAGAAATATGTATAACCTACAGGAATGCGCAAACTGTTTCCTGCAACATCATACGCCTATAGGCTACAGATGTAGCAATCGTCAAAACTATTAGGACTAATAGGTTGTAAAACTTAGCCCTTTCTGTGGGCATATCCATACAGTTTGAAAACAAGACGAACAATAGCCCCATGTGCATGTGCGTAAAGTGACACATTCAACATTGCATATTTTACCATACACTACAATATGATGATTTATTTAAAGATGCTCACTTTTACAACTAAGAGCAGGGGGGGCATTATTTTTCACTGGGGGGCCATACTGAAAATGCCAGAGAGCATCGTGGGCCAGATTACTTTTTTAACCAACATGCCTAAAGAACACACAACATAGCTAACTCTGTTAATTTGCATATTATATTTATGCATATTCCATGCAACATCGTTTTCATAATTGAACTTAATTTACTTAAAAAAAAAAATTTAATTACTTTCTGTTAACAACTATGGCAGGCAAAGGCCTAAAACATCCCTTTTTAGGGTTATTACTCTACAGAAATATTGCAACACATATTTGCCTTAAAACTTAACTTTCAACTGAACAGAGTAAGCTACATTAGATAAGGTATTGTGTATAACAGTTATATAGGTATAATAGTTATTAGTGAAATCACTAAAACTGAAGATTTTCACTCAAAGCAAATGTTGGTATAATTGCCGTCATCTAACTTCATACAGTATATTTTATGTACTACGTTCTTTTAACAACAGCGATTCCAGCAACTTTTAGGGCTACTCACTCAATATGAACAGGAGAGCCTTGTATGGGCATTGACAAGTGAGGTGAAATCAGTAAGTCCTTTCTCGAAACCATACAGACCGCTGCCAAACTGCATAGCCCCTCAACCCCACCCTGGTATGCCACTGCAGATACTTGTTGTATAGCAAAAATAACAGCTAAACCCTAGGCCCACATAACTTGAAGTGGGCTTGACTAATTCACTTTGATTTTATGTCTGTATGGATATGTTTATTGAATGTGAAATTGAAATGTAATGATGAGCCTAATGGCAAATGATCACTTACTTCAACCCACCCACAGCAACATGTCGGTGTCTCCATCTAGGACTTTTCCACTCAGATCTCCCCAATGATGCCAGCGATTTGCTAGTCAATGGGAGAAATATCTGTCACACTTTGCCCCCCTCCAGTAGTTTGGACACTGGTTACGAGTGCAGCAGATCACTTTCTCGTGTCCACCTTGATTGATCTCTGACCACTTTATTGTATTTACATCAGCACCCACATCTTGCAATGTGGAATATTTATGACTGCTTGTCGGGCTACTTGATATGTTTTGAAAAAGGAGATGTTTTTAGGTTCTGTATCAGATAATAATATGTGAATTTCACATTATGGGGAATGTATTTTCTTTTAAGTTTTTTCTGACCGGTCTCCACCTTACGTTGTGTATAGACTGAAATTACATAGTCAATCAGGCTAATTGTAGGCATTCTTTGGGCGAAGACCGTAAGCTTGTTCATGTACATTGAAGTATAGTATGTGTCTGATAGTTTTGTGCACACGCAAATGGTAGGATTTCCACATGCGCCAGAATTTAGTTAGAAACATACGCAAAATTGATACTTGAGGCCCCTGGGGACCCCTTCTAAGCATGCTCGTTTAACCATGAAGCACACTCCAGAAGCTTGAGGCCCCTGGGGACCCCTTCTAAGCATGCTCGTTTAACCAGGAAGCACACTCCAGAAGCTAAACACATGGAGGAGAACACATTGATCAACAAACAACTACAGTTGAGCATTTAGATGTTTTTAATGGGAAATAAACAGATGTTAGCACAAATACGATATGATACACCATACCAGTTGACTGGTACAGTACTCTATATAATAATTTAGTCTCTGCGGACTACTGTCCAAACATGTACTGGGGTTACATCGGTTGTGGATTTGTAGATTATGTTGTGAGTTAGTAGATTAAATATCATACTGTATACTATTTTTGAATATTTAGTAATGTAGGCTACTCTTTTATGTAGATACAATCTTTCCTTATCACTCCAAAATTAATTAGTATGTACCAAATACATTTATCAAGGGATTTGGTGTCTTAATTGTATACATTCACACACAGTACATTTCCTAATGTAAGATTGCACCTGTCCATCATTTTGCTAAAATTCCCTGGGACAGCCTAATTCCATGGAGCTCTAGCAGATTCCTTTTACTGTCAGAAATGTTGAGTAATATTAGCATGAACACTACTCAATGAATGTTACATGGAGCAATATTTAGTGTCAAGGCTGAAGGTTTTTATTTATTCGCCTGGACAGGTTTTGTCTAATCCATACTAGGGATCCCATGTTGATCCTTTTTTCAATCAGTGTTGGATCTAGAACTCAGGGATACATGTGAAGCCAGTGTGAATTCAGTGGCCACATAGCATTGAAAAAACAACTTTCTCTGCGGCTTGATTTTATAGATTGATAAATGGACAACTATATGGGAGTTGCAATCTTAAACAAGTTCAGAGTGGAACAGTTTCTACGGTCTTGGAAAACTATTTTTAAGGCGGGCGAATGCCCATGGGTTAAGATAAATCTGGAGCTATCAATCCCAACTCAAGCGCCAAAATGGTAGGCAGCAAAATAGAATCATCAAAATGGTAGGCAGCAAACTTCATCTTCACTCGTAACCTGGTTTGAACACTTAAAGCTCTCCTTTGAAAATATATGTATTCATTATTTCAAAGCTGTCAAAAGAAGGATTCATCCCCAAAAATGTTTCATTGTGATGACATGTAGAGAAACTCAACTTTGTCATTTACTGGATGAATGACCATTAACAAACTTAAAAGGGTGCATTTCAGTCAGTCATTTCAACTTGTGACTTAATGAAGTATTATAATGCTGAGTGCATTTAT
The DNA here is from genome assembly GCF_011004845.1 of Esox lucius. NCBI lineage: Eukaryota > Metazoa > Chordata > Actinopteri > Esociformes > Esocidae > Esox > Esox lucius. Next base: position 34,183,333 of record NC_047587.1, on the reverse strand, counting down.
TATATGTTTTTTGTTGCCCAGAAGCAATTTTTAATAGCTCCTTTTCAGGACTGGTTGGGCCTTGATGAATGTTGGCTAATCTCTGATGTCAGCTATGGTGTTCACTATCATTTATCACATCTTTAAAAGATCCCCTAGTGGGAATATTAACAAGCACGTTGCCATGGATAAAGTCTTGAAGAAAGTCTTTAGGAATGTAAGAAGTGTACATTCCTCTGGCATCGGATAGAGAACTCCAGCTGATGCTTTGTAGTAGGTATTCAAATTTCAATCTGAACTCTCAGTTGTTTTTGTCCCCCCAAAAGGCTATAAATCATGGTTCATTGCTTGAGTACGTGTTTAGAAAATATTGTTCTTCCAATACACCTTTCAAAAGTCACTCAATGGAAATATAAATTCTGATTTCTTTACACTACATCTAGCAGTTTCATGGAAATGTATAATAAGATAATAATGCATACTAATGGTATTGTAGGGAGATGTTGCAATGCTTTAATGTTATTTGTAATATTACAAAATGATATTATACATTTGTATCTTGATTCATGACATTGTTAAGCCCAGTATTGTAGATATTTTATCAGAGTAATAGGGATCACAAAATATTTTGTACACAAGATTATGTCACAAAATCTTCTGTAGAATGCTAACTTGTGTTATAAACAAGTTTGTTTTATATTCTTAAAGTAAAAAAGTCTAGGTAGCAAGATCTGTAACCGGGCTTGTTAAATACATGTAATCTTTCCGAAGTCCTGTCATGAAACAAACAGTCAGAACTGAACAGTTGGAGCTACAGATTTATACCCATGTCAGCTTAACTCGGAGGATACTCAGTGGACTGTACTCTAAAGCACGCCTATGCTGCACAGTGCGCAATCCACATAAAAGAAAAAAGAACACCTTATCTCCCTCTTCTACTATTCGCACAGTAAAGACCATAAATAAGAAAACTGTTAACTAGAGCACATAGTATACAGTAGAATATATTGAGTTCCCACCAGAACATGCTGTTATTTTACCCATGTAATTTTGCCTGCTGATTATTCACATGTTTGCTGTGACTCATTGGTACGTACAAGCCCCTTACCCTATTCTGTGCCACACACACACACACACACCTGAAGGACCTTACCCTCCAGCCAAGTTTTTAAAATGGGTTTTAGGACAAGGGCACATGGCAATGTACCTGTCCATATGGTGCTGAAGGAGGCAGAGAGGTAGGGTCGGATGCACACCTGGCAGTGTGATGCAAACACACACACACATTGTCGAAATCCCGGCCAGATTTGTGCCCCAGAGGGTGCAAGACCAGCAGCTGCTGACATCGACTCTGTCTGAGACATGTTTGAGTCTGCTGGGGATCAGGCTACAGCTAGACCTTCCCTAATTTAGTGATAAGGTGGACTTGGGGGTTTGATGTTATTTAGTGTGTCACTTTACTTTTGTCAAAGCAGACAAGAAGAGACTAATAGTATGTGTGGCATGAGGGTGACAGGAAAGGGGAGACATTCCAGGAAATAATTACTCCGGTTATATGCAGAGTACGTTATGACGAAGTCTTTCTAGAAAATACAGTACAGGACATTATTGTCTGTGAATAATTATGGTGCATTATCAAGTGGTGCAACATTATGAAAGGTTACAACAAGATAGGGTGAACAACCCGAAAACCAAACATATTACTATTTAGCATCAAATCACTTCTTTTGGAAAAAGGGAGAACTATTGCCCTTAGTGTGGATCAGCATTAATCTGGCCTGAGCACCTAAACACAAGCAACCAGGGACAGTCCACTGTAAGTGTATGATTTGTTTCTGTGTCAATAGGCTCTGGCCTGGACCACTGTTTTCATCTTAGCTAGAGGCTTTCACTCTGTATTCAGCCTAATGCAGAATGTCACCATGATTCCTCCACAGCACACTGTTGGTCCAAAGCATCCAATCATTATCTGCAGACAGTGAGTGGAGTCCCCTTTATTCTAAAACATTTTTACACACAGAATTAGAAATGTTGCTGTTTGTTGTAAGGTCAACCATCTTGCTTTCGGGAACGAACAATACATCGTTTACCTAGTTACGGATTCTATCTTGTAACTTATTGGTCACATGCACCAACCTCTAGGTACACATTTACATGTTTACAATTCCAGCATATCTATGGACATGCAGTGCAGTAAAGTGCAACTATTTTGTTTACAGGTTTGAAGGTGACTTGATGTGGTGAGTATAGTCGCCATGGGACAGATGGCTGGTTGCTGTGGGCCACAGCACTGGGAAAGAAACTATTCAGGTGGCAGAATTTATTGGTCATGATTGCATGATTCCTTAGAAGAACAGTTGTCTTGCACCATGTGTTTTTACCATTTCATATCATTTTCTCACCACCCTTTCACTTTCTCTTACCTGCATTTCACAACTATTTTTCCAACCTAGTCTTACCTTAATTAAGCTCTTTCTGTATAATACGGCATTTCATTACTCCATATTTCCATCGCCTCTCTGGCTTTGACGTCACCTCTCTCATTCTGCCCCTCTCTGTTCCCCTCCCTTCTTGTCCCACTCCCCTTCTCTCCAGGAAGCCCGGGTGAATGCTTGCTATAGCAGCTGCTCAGCTCTTCACTGCCCTTCACATTTCACTGGTCAGCTCGCAGTAATCAACATGAGTTACCCACACAGGGCGTGATCCTAATTAACTTGCACTGCACTGTACAAACACAGTGGGCCACATATGTGGGCCTCCCAGCAAGAGTCAGCTGAATAACACTACAGGGCTCGATGGCCCAGGCCGAGGTTGCGCGGAGATGGTCATCTTAAGTAAGCTTGGATCGAGGCCGGAATGTGTGGGAAAAATCTGCCCTTCTGTCAGTTTTGCGGTGGTTCTAGGAACAGATGTAGCCAATGCGATCTGGATGTGGCTCCAAATAATGGACCAGTGCACGATCAGTGTGTGGTCATTTTGTTTCACTGATGTAATCAAACATAACGTATTATTAGTTCTTGCAATTTTTTCCCCAGCTCTTTAATTGTTTCACTGCTCACAAGGAGAAAGTCTAATATCCAGTACATTTCAGGCCAAACAAGGAGGGATGGGAGTGTAAATTATATCAGTGTGAAAGTTAACCGGAATGTACATGGGTAAATGAGTAGCCCATATTCATTATTCATGAGTGTTGATTACATCCCATGAATTAAGTTCAGAGTCATCGCTTATCCTTCCATTTGATTGATTCCTAATATATGCTGATGGACGCACTATGATCTGCAATGAAGACCCAGCAGCATATTAGCCTGTGGATTGATGCCATTTGGGGCTGAGTGACACCCATCGCCACTGGAAAGAAGCCTCATGGGGTTATTCAATCAGGGCTCCCCGTTGAGTGGTGTTATAACTGTCTCTGATCCTGCTGCAATCCAATCACACTTTGCTCCTCACAAATTCCTATGAATAGGGGACCCATTCTAAAAGGAGAATACCATGGAAACCATGAAATCCAAAATAATTAGGGTTTTAGAAATAGTAGTGCATGAGTGTACAAGGCAACTAAAAATGTATCAACAAAGAATCTTTGGCAAATGAAATCGAATAATACATACATTATTTAATATAGAAATATAATGAAACTTCAGAACCAAACAGCCAGATGAATTTGTCAATGCAGACAACTTTGTCATTGAAAACAGCGGGGGGGGGGGGGGGGGGGGGGGGGGTGCAATGTTCTTGTCAGATGATGGTGTGTGCAAGAGGACATTGAGTTTGTCCAAGGGACTGTGGTTAGAGAGGCCACCCAGGAATGTGGCATGGTAAGTGGGGTAAGGGGAACCAGTGTGGCACAGTGCCCATATGAAAGGGACCTGGGCAGACATGTGAGTGAGGAGGGAACAGATGGACCTGACATAATTGCAGCTTGAAGATGGAGGAACCATCTGGTATGTCGACTGTTTACCGTTTTGAACTCCAGGTGTGAACCAATAACCAACAGAAGTAGAAAGATGATGGTTAATAAATTCACCATTATAGGAGAAGTTTCACAGTATATTTATTAGCAATTTATTATTTTATTTATATACTTTGTTATATTTAATTTGTGAATTCGGGAAAAGATTATCAGTGCTTACACTTTCATAGTACTGAGTATCTATCTAGTGATATGTGCAAATTATGTTACATTTGACAGAAATTACAATGAAAATATATATTATTAAAAAAATATATGAGACAGTTTTCTCTATGGATTGCAGCCAATTAATGGGACAAAGGGGATTAAACAACCAAGTTGGGCATTGTACATATTGTACAACATCTAAAAATGATCTGATTATGCATGCTTGTTTTTGCCATATGATTAAATATTATAACTTACTATAATAGATTTGTTGCATGCATGAATTCTATTAACTAATAATAATATTAACACTTAAAAAGCTTTCTCCTTTCTTCCAGCAAGGCATGTGTATAACTTTGAACTGGATCACCACTCTTTAAGACCTCTCTTCAATGCTATCTGTAGCCGCGCTGTTGACCTTCACAGAGAGTTACATGCTTCTCTGTGTTGCTGCTAAAAGCAGAGTGTGGATGTCTGTGTATGAGATTTAGTGGTCGGGGGGGGGGGGCAGGTACGGTGGAAGTCAAACAGTAGTGTACATTTCCAATTCCCTTGGTCACTGGGCCTGACATTAGTCATTCCTGTCTTTGCACCTCAATTATCGTCTGTACCCTCTCTCATCACGTACCGACTGCCCTTAATTGCCCTGCCCACCAAGGTATTCCTACAGCACTGAATTAAAAACCGCCAGGTCCACAGTCACTTGCGAGGGAGATTAAACGGATTCTTAGCATTAGTGACAAGGCAATTATAAGACAAATGGTCTCTTAATTATTCTATCTTGGAATCAAGTTCTGATTTTAAAAGCTTCTTTTAAGAAGAATTAGCAATGAAATTATTTTGTTTTCATTCTGGATACGACTGAATACGACTCTTCTTGATTATGGTACATAATGTATTTTGTTGATACTACAAAAGATGGGAGAGTATATTGCTATTCAATATCAGGAGGGTATAGTCAAAGGGGTCAGAGAATGAATATAAACAAGAGAAAATGAATACTTTGAGAAAAGATGAGTAGAAAAGGAATTTGCAGAGGAATATCCTGTACTATAAGGTATCAATTTCTGAATGTTGTATATTTATGGTTTGCTTAAGTATTACATCTGGTGTCTTCACAGCTCCCCATAGATTCCCTGGCAGACATTAAGGTTTGTTATGAACGCATATGATGAGTTAGATATACAGTACTTTTGATCACAACCGACTAACATAAAATGCTGTCTTTTTTGCTAATATCCAAATTATACCATGACATTCTTAAATACAAATTTCTGATTGGCTTGTAGGGAATTCTAGGGCATGCATTACTTTAGCAATACTGCGTGAGCGGGTGGTATGGGCTTGGCTATTATGCTAGAGACCAGAGGTGCCTTATTGTCATTATGAAAATTGTTACCCACACCTGTTACCCTATGCTATGTTTATAGCTATGTTTAGTCATACCTGTTGTATATGGCCAATATATACAATCGCCAATCAGCATTAAGTATTTGAACCACCTGATAATTGATGACACACAAAATCTTCCAAATTTTGAATTCAATGGCTAATTCTTTGAGTTGCTTTTGAAAGCAAAAGTCAAATGTAAAACATTTTGCCATTGTTTGTCTCAGTTTTCATAATAGCAAGTTAGGGTAGTGTTTGTTTTTACAACCCCGTTTCCAAAAAAGTTGGGATGCTGTGTAAAATGTAAACGAAAACAGAATGCAATGATGCGCAAATAATTTAAACCCTATAGTCAATGGAAAGAAGTAGAAAGACAAAATATTAAATGTTGAAACTGAAACATTTTATTGTCTCAGTTAATGTAAAAAACATGACCATTTTGAATTTGATGGCAGCATCACCTTTCCAAACATTTGGGACAGGGGCATGTTTACCACTGTGTTGCATCACCTCATCTTTTAACAACATTCTGTAAACGTTTGGGAACTGAGAGAACCAACTGCTGTAGTTTAGAAAGTGAAATGTATTCCCATTCCCTAACAAAAATAAAATGTTTGTGGCAGATTTGCAGCAAAGAAATTAGTTTGCCAAGAAATGTTGCCACAAATTTGCCAGTGTTGGCCAGTAGTGGCAAACTTCCAGTAATATTCAAGCAATAATGAGAAGTTTCGCCACAACCCTTACAAAAACAAAATGTTTGCAGCAGATTTGTGGCAAACTTGTGGCTGATTTGCAGCAAACTTGCTGCAAACAGTAAATATTCTAGCAAACCTGTAGCAAGAAAATAGATTGAGTCATTTGGGTGTCAGTGGCTCAGCGGTTAAGGCACTTTACCCTACATTGCTCTGGGAAAAAAGTTCCCTGTACCTAAGTGAGTCACTTTTGCTAAATTATTAAAATGTAATTTTTTGCCATAAGTTCTCCACAAGGTTGTCACAAACCTAAGTTGCATGTGAAAATATGAACTTGCAGAAAATTTGCAGCAACATTGCCAAAGGATAACCAAAATTGTCTGCCAGAAACCACATTTTTTTTGTAAGGGTTTTTGCTTGATGTAGGATTTCAGTTGCTCAACACCTTTGGGTCTCTTTTGTCATATATTTCATTTCATAATGCTCCATATGTTTTCAATGGACTGCATATAGGCCAGTTTAGCACCCAGACTTTTTTACTATGGAGCCATGCTGTTGTAATACATTCAGAATGTAGTTCTGCACGTATTACAACTTTACCCCAGAGTAAAGAAAGGGCCTGTAAATGAATACACTATATTCTCACCAATTTCCCACTCTATTCAGCACTGCTTTAATCAAAATATGAATATATAAATATATTTATTTTATCTTGCAAACAGAATATTTATTTTCATTTTAACTGTGATAAAAATTATCTGTAATATTAATAATATTTATATTACTGGTAATATTATTTATAATATTTATTTTTCTATAAATTCATTGAGGAGGGCCACAACGTCCAGAGTGTTATAGAAAAGTGCAACTGAGGCAGATTCTGAGAGTGATTGGCTTACCCAAGAGGTGACCATGAGCCAAAGAGAACATTTCATTACTAGAGCACAAGTGCAGGTGCATCTAGAAGAAGGCCTCACTAAGATGAGCAGATAGTGGGAGAGAAAAGGGGAGAGAATACAAAAGACAAAGACAGAGTAAGATAAAGATCAAAGGGCAATCTGTGAGCTGAAAAACCATAAGAAAGTAATGGGCGTGGGGCAGTGAGGGGACTATTTATTAGAAAGACCCCCTACTGTGAAGAGGAGAATGGGGGACAACATCCTTACACTGACATGTGGGAGGAAGGTGAAGGTCTGATAAAGATAACATGGGTCAGTGACACATCATCAATTAGCTATGTGCATGTGTGTCATAATTACATGCTCTTTTCAAATCTGAAAGTTGCTCTGCAGGTCCCAGGCTTTTCTATAATATAGGACACTGTGTTTAACCTGATTTAAAGCAAATCCGAACACATCAACTGATGAGTTAATTAGTAGCTCTGTCCTATTGCGGCGATGTTACAGCCTTCTGCTGTAAATAGTTAAGATCAGCATGATGATATAAGCTGCAAAGATCTCAAAGATGTTAAACATTAACATGGTACTTCGGTCATGCATGGTGGGAAATCTAACAAGCTGTATTAATCTTCACATTTCATCTTCGTCCTTTGCAATGTTTGAGATCTAATATAATTCATCATAATTATAATAGTTTGGTACCACATGTGTCCTATTTCCCGAAGGCGTAAGAACTAGTTTTTTCTTCTGGAAATCACATTACCACTGTATGTGTTTCATTGTACCAATATTGCACTTAAATACAGACTTGGGGTTGATCAGTTCCTCCATTCTGGGGCATCTTCAAAACAGTCTTTGTGAATTTTAATGTCAGAGAATACATTTTGGTTTCTCTAATGAGCAACTATAATTAGTGTTTGTATAAAGGAACACAGGCTCTGCCTTATTACCATAGCAAGGCTTAATGAGCATCGTCAACATGGAGGAATAATTACAAAGATAAACAAATGTGATTAAACACGTCGCACCTATGAAACATTTTATGTGATACTGTATATGGGTGTAATAAAGATTCTGTCAAGTTTATCACACAGTTTCCTATTATTCAGTGTCCACGTTTCAGATTTCTTTTAGAGTCAGATGTCAGCAGTTATGTAAATTTCACACACGTTTCTGTATGAATAGCCAAAGAGTAGCTGAGCTTACTATGCCTGCATCGTTGTGTTGTGTGGTTATATGCAGCTCCGATAGAGTTTCAACTTATATGCAGCTCCGAGAGAGTTTCAATTGTTTGACAAATATTGTCAAACAATATTTACAAATAAATGTTATTGTAATTGTCAAACATGATCCTTAACATCAGTGGTGCATTCATTTAGTCAGTGGCATCGCTAAGCCAGGCCGTCCGGGGGTATAGGGCTGGATCTCAAATTGACCAAAAAAATTATAAATTTGCATAATGAAAATATTAACTTGCAGAAAATTTGCAGCAACATTGCCAAAGGATAACCAAAATTGTCTGCCAGAAACCTAATTTTTTTGTAAGGGTTTTTGCTTGATGTAGGATTTCAGTTGCTCAACACTTTTGGGTCTCTTTTGTCATATGTTTCGTTTCATAATGCTCCAAATGTTTTCAATGGACTGCATACAGGCCAGTTTAGCACCCAGACTTTTTACTATGGAGCCAGGCTGGATCTCAAATTGACCAAAAAGATTATAAATAGCCCTGATCTATTAATCTATAATTCAATCGCGCATTATGACAATGTAGACGTGTAGGCACGTACATCAAGCTTCCTCCAGCTATCTCTAGCTATTTCAGTTTGCTTTTCATAGCCAACCATTCAGAAATTGAGACAGCAGGTCTAGTGGCAAGGCAAGGCAAGCCCTGAGAGGTTGAGACTGCAGAGGTTTCCAAGGTAGTTTTTATTTTTTTTTATCTAAAGAGGCCTTTTGATGTTAGGTGTTCTGCTTTATTAGGGTACTATTGTCCATGATTATCTGATCTGTTTTCTTTTGATATGAAGGGACAAATGCAATCTTCAAATGCAATTATTGACCAGCTATTGGCATTTAAACTACAGTATTTTAAGATTTTAAATAAATAAAAAATGTGCCGGTGTGTTCACTGAATTCCTAACCCTCATCTGAAAGAAAAATGTCTAAGTCATTAATATAAGAAAATAGACATACATTTACAAAACATTTTACACATAATATACATACAAAAATATACATGCAAAACGGAACACAATTCCATCCATTTCTTTTCATTTACAATGAAAAAGCATTTTTCAATATTGATACCACCAGAGAGATACATCATAAAAATCTGTTGGGTAGAAATTTGCATTCTAATTGAAATTGCATGCATTTATGCGATGGCAACCTCCTTCTAAAAACATATGCACAGTTAGCTACATGCACACACACACATACAGACAGACAGACAATCCTGTCTGTTGCTCTTTATATTCTTCTAATTACCAATTTCCATATTGGCTGTCTTTGCCAGACCGCAAGACAATTCTGTTTCTAGCACCTTTTGGGAAATGAATTCCTTTTGCTAAAGTGTCTTAATAATTACAGTGACATCAAGGTTAATTGCCTAATCTCTATTGCCATAGAGGCATCCTGTTGAAATCCCCACACAATCTGTTCTATAAATGGTAGCCAGACGATCCCTGTTATAGAGGGAGGCTATGACCTAATTAAGATTTTCACAAAATCCAGGTACTTACTGACCAGGGACTAAGAACTATTGTAAATTAATGACTGTCATACTAGAACAATGCAACGTAGACCTGTGGATATGGATCTTTACATGTTCTTTGGTGGTCTGGAGCCTTGTTCATTTTAATAGGAAGTATGTTATGTCACAGCAATCCAAGACTGACACTGACAGAACTCCCGTGGTTCAGTCCTGCTGTTATTGTCGCAGTGCTGAAGCAAAGTTGGAGCACACTGCTTGATGTAGACAGGGTGGGCATTTAACATGAATCAATAAGAGCTCTATCTAGACTAACCACCAAAATGCTATGGATAATTATTATCCGGAATCGCTCAATACCATTGGTTAAGCCTATAGGTTAAGCCACCAAAAAGGTACCTATTGGATTTTAAGCTAACTGTTGAGTGAGCTTACAGTGTGTTCTAACAGTTTTTCTCAATCATTTTGGCTCATTTCTCGAATTAGAAAGATAAAAAAAAAAAGTTCAAATCTCTGAACCATTATTTTCTTGCTCACACCAGATTAGAATTTCTCATTAATTTACGCAAATTGCACACGTTTTGGCACGTGTGCAAAATATTATGTATAAGTGTCTACAATAGACACAATACCTACATGCAGAACTGTTGATCAAAACTGATGAGTTGATTATCCGCAAAATTGTCATACTCTTCACAACTTCTAAACTTTCATTAATTGTTTGAGCCATCACATGCAAAATTATCCATTCAATTATCAAAATCTGTCAGACATACAGCTCCGTAAAAAATTAAGAGACCACTGCACCTTATTCTTTCCTTTCCAAAAAAACTTTCCTTTTCAACTTTTTTGAAAAACGTGCAGTAGTCTCACTTAATTGTAACCCTTCCATTTGACCAGTATGGCTCACACAATGAGAAAAAAACTTTTCATTTTGGTGGCACTTTTTGATGGCACAATTTACTGAAACATTAACAAGGTTTTGAAGCATGAATTAAATGTTTTGGGTGAGTTACTACATTTTGCAGACATGCCATAGAGTTGTGATGTCCCATGAAACAGTTGTTGCAATTGCACTTACAGTTTAGAGAATGTTAAAAGCCTATTGGAATCAAGCTACACGGTGTATACCCACCATTTCAGAAATGTATTTCTTTCTCTTAAAGTGAGACTGTAATAAAAGTTTCATTAAATATTATGTTTTCAAGTGTTCCTTTCTTCAAAAAAACATACAACATTGTGTCAAAAAATCAGTCTGAGAAGGTAGGTGTTTCTTTGGTCATAGTGTGGCTTTGTGGTATATCCCACTATCCTCCTCTTACTAAGCTGTCTAAACATTAATTCATCAATATTTAGGCTATAAACAATTTCTGTTTGATTCTAGTAGAAACCTTTTTGTGCTATTATTCTGCCATTTACAGTACACACTGAAACCCCCATAAGTGTTTTCATTTCACTTGTTAACCCACAAATATTCAAATTGAAGAACTCCTTTGGGGGTTTGAAAGTGTTTCTGTTGTCCCCGTCCCATCCCCTTCATGTCATAACAGTCACATTGAGTTACATTGAAACACACTCTTAATATCAGAACGCTGTTTAGTTGCACTATTTGTTATGGTTTTATTATATAATCATGGTGTGGTTATGTTATTTTTCTTTGTCATGACTTTCTGTATTTTTACAGTATGCAAAGGAATAAAGGATCAATAAAAATAAATAAAAAAAGAGTTGTGATTAATAAATAATGACTATTTATTAATTTACTCATGACTATTTACTCATCCATTATAAATGCTTTATTAAAATGCTACCAGAAGATGTAGAGCAGTTCTTGTAGGTCTGTAGGGTATGCAGCAGCAGTGTTGAAATGATGTCTAGTGTAATGCTCCTCCAAAGGCTGCTGTGACGAGGCCAAAAGGAGATTCTGCATCTAAGTATTCTGTCTCAGTCTTGGCTGAAACCTTATCCTCTTAATACTTTCATCCTCTCTCCTGCTAGGATCTATTTATTTCTATGTTTTCTCATCTTATTCTCAATGATTTACTGCGGCAAATTATTTTAGCTGTCCTATTTAAAGCCTTACGCAGAATTATATATATATATTCAATCTCAGATTTTGGTAGTTCTGCTGTACATGTAGTGCCTAATTGATTTGAGAATAATGCATCTGTTCAGAAAAATTGATGAACAAACTTTAAATAATTTCAACCTTTTTAACGTTGCACTGTTAAATAAACTTATGGTACCAAATATTTTAAATAGAAGCTCTATGTAGCTATAAATAATGGTTATGGTTCTATTTAAAAAAAGGAAAATAAAACTGCTTTAAAACACCAAAACTAGAGGCACTGAAACTCATCATCCTTTGTTATTATAAAACATTCTACATTTTTGTAACACCACTTAATTCTGAACTAGGGGCGCTAACAGAAACACTATTTTGTTTCAAGTTCTATCATGTGAAGGGTAACTGCATTTTAAAAGCTAAATTAAAGTGTTTCTGTTGTCAAGAAACAGCCTTTAGCTAAATGCCATTCACTTGGAAGTAGAATTTTTCAGATCCATTTACATTTTCCAGATTATTTTTGTTCATAGACTTCATATACAGCTCTGGAAAAAAGAGACCAGTCCTAATTTTTCTTATCAGCAATCAGCATCTCTACATGTATGGCGGCCATTCCATTCCAGTGTCTGTTAAATTCCAACACAGGCACACCTCATTTTACTTAATGAGGTACTGATTAGGTGATTACCTGAACCAAATCTAATTTAACAAGAAAAAGTATAAAAACCACTGCTGAGGTCATCACTATCCTCTTCTAATAGGACCAGATGGATGGCATAAACAGTGCAAGTAGTACCTCAAAGGTAATTTGAATAAAAGCATGACAAAAGAGTTGAAAAGAAAAGCTTTCAGTGAGGAAAAGAAGGGTTCAATTCTGGCTTTACTGGCAGAGGGATACAGTGAGCGTCAGGTTGCTTCCATCCTGAAAATGTCAAAGACGGTGGTACATAAGAACAAGGTCAAGCAAAAAACATTAGGGACAACAAAGCTACAGACTGGCAGAGGGCGAAAACGACTGTCCACTGACTGTCAACTCATTCGAATGTCACTCAACAACTGTAGGATGACATCAAATTACCTTACAAAAAGAATGGCTAACAGCAGCTGGGGTGAAGTGCACGGCAAAGACTGTTCGAAACAGGCTCCTAGAAGCAGGGCTGAAGTTGTGCAAAGCTAGAAAAAGCCCTTCATCAATGAGAAGCAAAGAAGAGCCAGGCTGAAGTTTGCAAAAGACCATAAGGTTTGGTCCGTAGAGGAATGGTCAGGGGCACCGCCAGGAATTTTGGGCCCCATGAATAAAAATCTAATTGGGACCCCTCTGCACAGCTGTTACCTATTTTTTGGGGCCCCTGTCAGTCATAGGCCCTTGGAATTGTCCTAACTTTCCCCCCCTATACAGCGTCCCTGGGAATGGTGAAAGGTCATCTTCTCTGACTAGTCAAATTTTCAGCTTTGCCCAACACCTTGTTGTCTAATGGTTAGACAGAGACCTGGAGAGGCCTATAAGCCACAGTATCTCGCACGCACTGTGAAGTTTGGTGGAGAATCGGTTTCTGAACTCTTCTCGTTAAAACATTAGTATTCTGTTGTTGGAAAATTAATATTAATTTGTTTTCTTTCATTATTTGAGGTCCGAAAACAATACATATTTTTGGGTTATTTTGACCAGTTATTGTTTTCTCCAAATAAATACTCTCAATGACAATATTATTATTTGAAATTTGGGTGTAATAAATGTATAGAATAGAACAAAAATGTTAATTTTACTCAAACACATATCTATGAAAAGTAAAAGCAGATAAACTGCACTGGTCTCTTAATTTTTTCCAGAGCTGTATATATATTGGCCACAAGGCAGTTTGTGACATGTCTGACTTACTAGATCAACCCCAATCAACTGTAAGTGCTGTAATGGTGAAGTGGAAGCATCTACTTTAAGAGCAACAACAGCCCAAATAATTTTTTTATTTGATTAGCAAAATTATTATGAAAAACATATATTGTTAAACATGCTGTGCATATTAAAGTTAATTTATTAAAGTGTACGAGCCCTGATCCAATGGGGTGTCCTAAGGACAGAATTGAGAAATTGATGACTTAAGGCCACCATTACTAACCATACAAACTTACTTTGCAATTGCTCAACAGAACATTTTAGGAAAAAATTTGAGTTGTGAGCAAACCATATCCACGAAATGAATGAATGAGCTGTCTGCCCTATATTTTAATTAGCACTAAAAGATCAAAGAACCATTTTGTGAACTAAAAAGAACTATTTAAGAGATCTTTATGAGATCTTCACCCTTACATCATCCATCCCAAAGGACCTATGAGGAACCCTCTATCTTAGGGCCTATTCGCACAACTACAATTGTTGTGACAATTATTATTCATTAAAATAATGTAGTATATCAGTTGAATTCACAAATTTATAGTTTTTTCAAAACAATAAGTTCAAATCTCTGAACAGTTAGTTTCTTGGTCACGCCAGATTAGAATCTCACATTCATTTAAACAAATTGCACGTGTTTTGGCTCGTGTGCAAAAGACTAAGTACAATTGTATACAATAGGCACAATACCAAAATGCACATCAAAATTGATGAATTGATTATCCGTGAAACTGTTTTACTCTTCACAACTTCTAAACATTCTTTAATCGTTTGAGCCATCACATGCAAAATTATCCATTCAATTAGCTAAATCTCTTAGACACACATATGCATATTCCATAAATATCAATGACATGGAATGTTTGTGTTATCTGCTAAATTGGAAAATTACCTGCCAGGTGACATTGTAATGAAATAAGAATCGGCAGGAGATTTTTCCTCCGATGCATTGCAAGGGAAAACATTAGATGTGATGTTGACTAAAATCTCTAGCCAGACCAACAAGTGCAGAAGGATGTCCACCAAAAAAATGGGAACTTGTAGTGTTGTGTACCGTGAGGAGGTGATATTCATTGTTATTTAGAGAACTCCTGCAGTTTTTTTCATTGTGGTTGCAGTTTTTTTGTTTTCATGGATGTCATTTTGTAGCACATTTTCAGCTCACAATATATAACTTCACATGTAAGAAATATGTAAAAACGTACATACAAATATGAATTTTCTGTTTACATGTAACACGTTGCTTCAAAATAAATGTACTGTATACATACAAATGTGCATACCCTTTCTCTGTGTACTAAGTATTGCACAGTATTGACTAAACTGACATTCAAAAAGCTAGACAAAACTGACATTTTTGTATAGTACAGTAAGCAGTCAGTGTCAACAAAAAAATAGAACAAAACACTGATATTTGGATAATCAAACATTTTCAGGGTGGACTGCCATGTTGAAAAAACATCTAAACATTTTGACCAGTGTGGCTCAAACAAAGACAAAATAACTTTTCATTTTTGGGGCATTGGCCAACTTACTGACCAAAAAACTAGGTTTTGAGGCATCAATGAAATGTTTTGGGTGAGTTACTACATTTTGCAGACATGCCATAGATTTGTGATGTCCCATGAAACATTTGTGACAATTGCACTTAGAGTTTAGAGAATGTTAAGACTGTTTCAAAAAATGTGCCAAAGTGATTGAGATATATTGATATATTGTTATATTTACAGTTTTTCTCAATCGTTTTGGCTGTTTTCTTTAAACAGTCTTAACAAGTGTACTATGAACCAAAGGCCTGATGAGTCCAGCAAACCATCATTGAGACAACATCTCCATGTCTCGCTATTGATCTGAAATGTATGTCACGGTCTGCTCTAAATAAAACTCAAGACACAAAAATTGCCGGTTTTTAGTTTTTTACTTCTTAGATTGTGTTGCTGTCACGCCTGTGTACCTTTCGACGCCCTGCCCCCTTCGGCTTCAGAGATCAAACACCCCTGTCTTTTGACCGTCAGGCCAACCATTGTTGTCATCTCCAATTCCCCTGTTTCCTACAAATTCCCAGATATTCTCAGTTCAACATCCCAACCGGTCACCCATTTACTGTCACACCCAATTCCTTTGCTCTACTCAGTTTCCTGGACATTCCCAACCCAAACACTCTTCTGTTAATCTCTGAATCATTACACATACCTGTTTGTGCTTAGTTTCATTTATAGTTTATCTTTCTCTTCAGGCAGTGTTACTTTGTCTCCAATTGTGCTATTTGTGTGGCTTCTTCCTGTTTAGCCTTGTTTAAGACCACTCTTTGTTCAAGTATTACAAGTCAGTTGTGTTTAAGCTTTTTGCCTTCTTCGTTTAGCTCTCTATAGACATTTTGGGCCATCGTATTAAACGTTGTGTCAGGCACCATTGCCTGTTTGTCTATGATCTACTTTAATTAAAGATACCAGTCTTTTCATCTGCTCCTGATTCCAGTCCATGCATTTATCCATACCTACAGTTGCCAAAAACTTTGTTAGGATTTTTAAACATTGCATACCATGCATGCAATGCTTAAAAACTAGGCCGGTCAAAATTCATGTAAATTACACGTTAATGCAAAAACAATCAAAGGGCATAGATTATTTTAAGACAGTAAATTGTGTCTCCATTTAGTTACCATTATGTAACTTGATGCATTTAAGCACACATTTGGCATACACACAACTTTGCAGTGTGCACTCAGTCTCTCAACAGCTTCAGTAGCTGTAGTATCTGTTTTTCTTGCTACACAAAAATGATACACAAGGCTTGGAGCAATATTTCTGAAGTAAATGTACAGAATTTTCAAGCTCATAAATTGCCAGGCATTTCTTCAGAAAATAGCCAAACAATGGTATTTGATTTAACTCAGCTCCTGGAATGATTTAAATCAGAATAGGATATCCATTCCAAGTATGCCATTTGTTATTGTAGTTCCCAGGGAGATTATAATTATACATAAGCACATGTCTGATCTCTTATTATTTGCGTAATTTATAACATTGTCCAAAAATTATTATTAACTTTTCTTTCTTAGTATCCATGTTATATAGTCAACCTCAGAGGGGTATGTATCCTTCCAGTTGGTATGAAATAGAACATTGCATGCACTGCACACCTGTGGGGAAAATATCCCATGAGTACCCATTACCTCACAGCAAAAATGTGATCTGGTTGTCATTTAAGAGACGTACAAGAGGTCAAAAGAGATCTAAACATTGCCTGATCCCAAGCACACTCATAAAAATATTATACTGTAACGCTTCTCTTATTCTTATTAGCAAGAAGTCTTACTGTACCTGCAAAGAAATGTTCTACACCCATAGTTGTATGTATGTGACACCTGGTCCCCAAAAGTGTTTAAATGGACAGAAATAAAAGGTGACATTCTGTACTTTTGCATCATATTCATCTTTTAATAATTATTTTCATATATCTTGAGTGTACAGCAAAAATAGCAATTTTAACTTAAATGTCCCAATACTTTTACAAATTTTATTGACATTTAAATTTCCTCTTGATACATTTTTTCCATTGACATAAAAAGGGTGGTGTGTAGCTCAATTGGTAAAATATTGCGCTTTTTGGTTCAGTTTCCATGGGGTAGCATGATGAGGGAAGAAAAGGATGATTATATGCACTCACATGTTACAAGACATTTTAGTAATTTAGCAATCACTTGTCCAAAGCCACTTTCAGTTTACTCACCACTATAAGTGGCTTTGTGTAACGCAGTCACCATTTTAAATATTGCTGTTATTAACTCAAAGATTTGCAAAGGTATTTTTCTTTGTAATGAGTTGTTAGAATAAGTAAGTAATTTGACCATAGAATTTTACAGAATTATATTATCCTAACTTTGATTCAAATTCAACGCAAGTAGACTTGCTTACATTAAATATTATAAAATGTTCAAGCAGAGTAATGGTTTATGCACAAGCAATCAAGTGTTCCTCTCTATAACTACTCAACGGCATTGTGGGTCATAGAATTCACATTATCTACATTCATGTTGATAGCTCATTTATCTCACTTTGAAACACGACAAAGGGAGCGACCCCATCAATATGCTGATGACACAAACTGAAGGTTAACGTTTTTAAAATTCAGCGGTCATTTCACAGAATCATCCACTGTCCTCTAGGAAACAATACATTTAATTTTGTGTTTAATAGAGTTGCATAACATTGCAGACATTTTGCATTTGATTGAATAAGCCATGGGCAAGTTTTCTTGAATGCTATGATGGCTTCCTGCTTTATGATGGTGACCACGTACTGAATACACAACCATGTATTTACACATACATGTGTATGTGCACATTGAGTACAACAAAATATCATAAGAATTAAATGTATTTACAAAACCCTCCATGAATATAAAATTTAGCAAACTTCATGGATCTTTCTGTATAATATGTATACACATACAGTTGCTAATAGAGATTTTCATACCGTGCTGCCTTTAAATTATTTTGCCTATTGACAATGCCACCTGCACCAAGTGAAGTTATATTTATTTTCTACAAAGTATTAAAATAAATATATGCCTTGATTATGTATACACACCCCAGAGTTAATAGTTGGTCTATGACTGCTGTGTGTAAAACTTACTGTAAATGCTTAAATGATTAACATTTTAGTCATAGTTCTTCTTGTCCAGTACCCAAATGTTTGCACAGGTAGACACTGAGTCTCCTTGTAGCCTGCCTTTTCAATCACCACAGCAAGAAATCTCCTTTTTTGATGTCTATTGTTGCACTGTGTGGGTGAAGGTGGAAATCATTTCATTGATGTGTATGGTTGGCTGATTTCCCATTCCTTTTCAGAAGAAGGCTTGGGCCATGCACACTCACTCATTGCAACAATCAGGAGTGACCTTAGAGGTGACAAACAAGGACGGCTGCAATGGATTGCTCACATATTTGCTTACATAACTAAATCATGTACTTCAAAGATGAATTGCCCTACAAACCATTTAAGACAAGTCTCGTGGATATTAATTTAAGTTTGATTCATATATTTATAAGCTGGGTGACTTATTAGATGGGTGCCAGAATACAAAAAGGGATGTGTAATTATAACATATAAAGGGGATTGTGAGAAAAACACTTTTCAAATCTGTATCAACAAAATAACTAAACAAATTGTGTTATCTAAATTGTAGTCTCTGATCATATCTTGATAAAAAATAAAATAATGATGAACAAGACTAGTCGAAAACTGTCATCTTTTCCTTAAGCAAGATAAATAACCCTAATTGTTCATCGTGGCAGCTCAGCTACTCAATTCAGAATGTTTCAGTAAAATGGAAGCAACATTTCAATTAAGGCAGAAAAAATTATCCTTTCTGTGTAGTAGGCCAGATAACAACTTCTCATACAATTTTGAGTTATTGGCATGTGTGCATACCATCACAATCTAACATACTTATCTAATAAGTCAGAAACAACTTCCCAAATTCTAATGATGTCACCTGAAGTTATTTTCTGTCCGAATACAGAAGGCATGAACAAGAATCACTAATGTTATGAGCACTAACCCGGACAAGGTGGCTGAGGAAGGTGTTGGGAACAGAGCAGTTAATTAGGGTTTTCAATCGGGCACATTCCATTTCATTGATATGCTTTGGCTTTGTGTTGACGGTTTAGTAAAAGGCTTGACCACCAATCCCAAGGTCCTTTAGCAACACAGTGGGAAAAACCTTTACCTTACATGCTTTCTGTAAGCTGAAAGAAAGTTCAACCAGCCAATGCCTAGGCTCTGCCATGTAATGGTAAACTCTGGTGTTGTGAAGCAGAATTGCAGGTTTTGGAAGCAAGACTTAACAAGGTTTGTTCTGGAAATAATTCAAACACAGCCTAAAGAAGATTGTGTGGAACTGAGCAAAATATATCAAAATGCAGGTTTCCTTCCAGATAGCTTGACATCCTTAGAGCTAGACGCTAAAGAATATCTTACCCTCTACATTTAGAAGGCAGATAAGGTGGAATTGGCGGATATCCGAGGAGTTTTTCTCTTTTAAATCAATACTCCTGCATCAGGTCAAGCTTAAAGAAATATTTGCTTTTCCAAAACCACTCTCATAAGCCTCCACAGAATATGTAAGACATCAGATGCACTCTTGAATAGCCTGTACAGGTCGCCATTAGGGCCTGAGGCTGGATGATCTTTTTCCACTGCTTTTATAACCTCCTTCCATTTCCAATATTTACTGTGCATCTGCAATTCTGGATTTTTGACTTTTTGAATGTCTGATGGGAGTCTGCTCATGCCTGTTCTTACCTGAGTGTTTTTTTTCTAAGTGATGCATCAATACTTATTGTCTATGCCAGTGGTTCCCAGCTCCAGTGCCCCCTACAGTACACATTTTTATATTAGCCCCAGCCAAGCACACCTGATTGAATCTTTCAAATAATGATCATGCCCTCAACGAGTTCATATGGGTATGCCTGTCTGGAGATACAACAAAAGGGTGTACTGTTGGATCTATTTGAGGACTGGAATTGGGAAACATTATTATGTATTTTGTGCTACTAAATAAAACAAAAATCAAAAGTATCTATTGTATGACTTTAAAAAAATCTGGAACACCTAACTATATTGGGTGTAGAACAGTTATCTTTCTTGACAGATAAAGCTAATGGCAGAAACATATCATTAGACAAATCAGTTCCAGGATTTGTATGGATGTAAACTTTCCACCTCATTGGTCCAGGACATGAAATTTAAGCAGTTCAAAGTCCAGTGAATAACCTGAAATGGTATTATGGTAAAATAGTTATAAAGAGGCGTTTTCCAAGGAACAACATCTAGCTGTTCGGTGCTTTTTACTGTTACCTTTTTACTGTTGCTATGTGTTTGTTTACTCTTCCCGTTCTTTCTTCCCCTTGTCAGCATAGTAGACGCTCCCCTCCCTGTAATGTGAACAATTCTAACCTACTGTAGCCTCCACGTACGAACCATGAGGAATCCCTGGTTTCTGGCAGCCGCTGGAATTGCCAATCTGCTGTCAACAAAGCAGACTTCATATCAGCCTATGCTGCCCTTCAATCACTTGACTTTTTGGCCCTGACGGAGACATGGATCACCCCAGAAAACACAGCTACCCCTGACGCCCTTTCCTCATCCAACTATGTTCTCTTTCAAACCCAAAGAAAATCTGATCGACGGGGCGATGGCACAGGTATTCTTATCTTTCCTAAGTGGAGATTCTTTCTCTTTCCACTTCCACCCTTTCCATATCCTCATCCATATCACTACTGGTGTACCCCAGAGATCAGTCCTTGGCAACATCCTCTTTTCTCTCTACGCAAGGTCATTTGGCAGTGTCATATCCGCACATGGCCTGTCCTATCATTGCTACACTGATGACCTCCAACTATTCTTCTCATTTCCCACTTCTGATTCTCAATTTGGCACAAGCCAAGAACACTTGTGAGTCTTAACAGTGGACAATACAATGCACATACATTAGTTATCCTATGTAATAGAAAGTCTGTTGCAAAAGGTCATGTTACTCCTTGTTCTTTAGGGTGTGAAGCCTGGTCCGGTTGATAGCATGGAGGTTCGGAATCCAACTAACTCATGTGCATATGGAATAAGGGAAGGGTAGAGGCACCTCAAATTAATGTTTTAGAAATGTGATATTTGGAGTTGGTAAATCTGTATGTTTTAATCCATGTTATTTGATGTTTACTGAGCTTTTACCGCTTTAAGACATCAATTATGCCAAAAGAATGCTTAAAATGTTTTGCAGGAATTCTCTCTACAAAGCTCTCCATGGACCTTCTCCCCGTCTCAGGAACATATACTAACTTTACTCCACTTTCTGCACCTCATGTGACAACCATGGACATGCCAGCCAACGTTCCCCTGCCTTTGGGTCTTTGCAAGCTGGCAGTGTACTGTCTTGTCAACCTCCATAGCCAAAAACCCATGGAATTGTGAAGATACCTGATGCCCCTTCTACACCACTGCCATTAGATGGCTACAGGCTTTGGTCTTCTCAGTGTGTCTACGTCCTTACCCATCAAGAGCAACTCCACATCAAAGCATTAGAGACAACCTATGAGATGTCACACAAAATCCAGGCTGGTACAAGGGAGCAGAGTAGCAGCACCGAATGGCATCAACATAGGAACATCTTCATGTATCCGAGAAGTCTGCCATATACCAGGGGAGACATCCACTGACCACCTAGTGGAACGAATGTTCAAGGGATCTGGTATGCAGACCATGGAGATGAAAAGGGGGCTGCACATTGAAAAATTGTAACTTCTTCCCATGTGGCTTTGTAGTCCACCCAGATGCCCCATGGTTAGGATCGCCTCTAGGCGGCATCATATTTGATCCAAGTGTGAGGTCCCACTTTGGTGTCTTGGAATTGTAAAGAATGCTTTAGACCTGATGGGGTTCATCCAAACATCATGGGATGCCGGCTGCTTGGTGCCAACCTACGTCACGCTTTTGGAAAGCCATTCCCAAACAAGATAAGCATAAAGGACAGTACTCATAGGCAGAGGATTCACCCCCCCTCTCCTGACCCTCTAACTAAAAACACCCAATGCTTCCAGAAGTTGTCCTTGTCCCAAAGTTTTCCTTGTCACCACACTCACCCGCTCCTTCTCCACACTGCCATCAGACTTAAAAAAAACACTCTATAACAATGGACCTACAGCAAATAGCTAATAGCTCTCTGCAATCAGGCATTTTCCCAACGTCTCTAAAAACAGCTGCCATTAAGCCCCTATTACAAAAGAGAACACTGGATGTACAGTGGGGAGTACAAGTATTTGATACACTGCCGATTTGCAGGTTTTCCTACTTACATAGCATGTAGAGGTCTGTTTTTTTTAATCATAGATACACTTTAACTGTGAAAATCACATTGTATTTTATTGCATGACATAATTATTTGATCACCTAAGAATTCTGGCTCTCACAGACCTGTTAGCTTTTCTTTAAGAAGCCCTCCTGTTCTCCACTCATTACCTGTATTAAATGCACCTGTTTGAACTTGTTACCTGTATAAAAGACACCTGTCCACACACTCAATCAAACAGACTCCAACCTTTCCACAATGGCCAAGACCAGAGAGCTGTGTAAGGACATCAGGGATGAAATTGTAGAACTGCACAAGGCTGGGATGGGCTACAGGAAAATAGGCAAGCAGCTTGGTGAGAAGGCAACAACTGTTGGCGCAATTATTAGAAAATGGAAGAAGTTCAAGATGACGGTCGATCTCCCTCGGTCTGGGGCTCCATGCAAGATCTCACCGCGTGGGGCATCAATGATCATGAGGAAGGTGAGGGATCAGCCCAGAACTACACGGCAGGACCTGGTCAATGACCTGAAGAGAGCTGCGACCACAGTCTCAAAGAAAACCATTAATAACACACTACGCCGTCATGGATAAAAATCCTGCAGCGCACGCAAGGTCCCCCTGCTCAGGCCAGCACATGTCCAGGCCCATCTGAAGTTTGCCAATGACCATCTGGATGATCCAGAGGAGGAATGGGAGAAGGTCATGTGGTCTGATGAGACAAAAATAGCTTTTTGGTCTAAACTCCACTCACTGTGTTTGGAGGAAGAAGAAGGATGAGTACAACCCCAAGAACACCATCCCAAGCGTGAAGCATGGAGGTGGAAACATCATTCTTTGGGGATGCTTTCTGCAAAGGGGACAGGACGACTGCACCGTATTGAGTGGAGGATGGATGGGGCCATGTATCGCGAGATCTTGGCCAACAACCTCCTTCCCTCTGTAAGAGCATTGAAGATGGGTCGTGGCTGGGTCTTCCAGCATGACAACGACCCGAAACACAGCCAGGGCAACTAAGGAGTGGCTCCGTAAGAAGCATCTCAAGGTCCTGGAGTGGCCTAGCCAGTCTCCAGACCTGAACCCAATAGAACATCTTTGGAGGGAGCTGAAAGTCCGTATTGCCCAGCGACAGCCCCGAAACCTGAAAGATCTGGAGAAGGTCTGTATGGAGGAGTGGGCCAAAATCCCTGCTGCAGTGTGTGCAAACCTGGTCAAGAACTACAGGAAATGTATGATCTCTGTAATTGCAAACAAAGGTTTCTGTACTAAATATTAAGTTCTGCTTTTATGATGTATCAAATACTTATGTCATGCAATAAAATGCTAATTAATTACTTAAAAATCGTGATTTTCTAGATTTTTGTTTTAGATTCCGTCACTCACATTTGAAGAGTACCTGTGATAATGTACAGACTTCTACATGCTTTGTAAGTGGGAAAACCTGCAAAATCGGCAGTGTATCAAATACTTGTTCTCCCCACTTTATCTATAATGAACAACTATAGACCTGTATCAAATCTCCCTTTTATAGCCAAGATCATTGAGAAGGTTGTCTTCAATCAACTTAGCCATTTTTGACCTCAAGCGGTCTCCAAGACAAATTTCAGTCAGGTTTCCGACCTCACCACAGTACTGAAACGGCCCCTGATTAAAGTTCTCATCTCATCTTCATCCGCTTATCCGTATCGGGTTGCGGGGGCAGCATCTCCAGCAGGGGACCCCAAACTCCCCTTTCCCAAGCCACATTTGCCAGCTCTGACTGGGGGATCCCGAGGCGTTCCCAGGCCAGTGTCGAAATATAATCTTTCCACCTAGTCCTGGGCCTACCCCGAGGTCTCCTCCCTAGGGAGACGTCCTGGGGGCATCCTTAACTGGCTCCTTTCGACGCAAAGGAGCAGCGGCTCTACTCCGAGTTCCTCACGGATGGCTGAGCTTCTCACTCTATCCCTAAGGGAGAAGCCAGCCACCCTTCTGAGAAAACCCATTTCAGCCGCTTGTACTCACAATCTTGTTCTTTCGGTCATGACCCAGCCTTCATGACCATAGGTGAGGGTAGGAAGGAAAACTTACTGGTATATCGAGAGCGTTTTTCTTCCGACTCAGCTCTCTTTTCGTCACAACGGTGCGGTAAAGCGAATGCAATACCGCCCCTGCTGCTCCGATTCTCCGGCCAATCTCCGGCTCCATTGTCCCCTCACTCGTGAACAAGACCCCGAGATACTTGAACTCCTTTACTTAGGGTATTACCTCATTCCCTACCCGGAAAAGGCACTCCATCAGTTTCCTGCTGAGAACCATGGCCTCAGATTTAGAGGTGCTAATCCTCATCCCAACCGTTTCGCACTCGGCTGCGAACTGGTCCAGTGAGTGCTGAAGGTCACAGACCGTTGATCCCCAGGACACCGAACTGCAAGCCCTCCCCACCCAACTACGCCTCGATATCCTGTCCATAAATGTTACAAACAGGATTGGTGACAAAGCGCAGCCCTGGCGGAGGCCAACCCCCACCTGGAACGAGTCCGACTTACTACCGAGAAGCTCTCACTTTGGACGTACAGGGATTGGATAGCCCTCAAAAGGGACCTCCTCACCCCATACTCCCGCAGCACCTCCCACAGTATCTCCCGGGGGACCCGTTCATACGCCTTCTCCAGATCCACAAAACAAATGTAGACAGGATGGGCATATTCCCAGGCCCCCTCCAGGATCCTTGCAAGAGTAAAGAGCTAGTTGGTTGTTCCGCGACTAGGACGGAATCCGCATTGTTCCTTTTCAATCTGAGGTTCGACTATCTGCCGAACCCTCCTTTCCAGTACCTTTGAGTAGACTTTCCCAGGGAGGCTGAGAAGTGTGTTACCCCTGTAATTGGCACACACCCTTTGGTCCCCCTTTTTGAACAGGGGAACCACCACCCCGGTCTGCCACTCCTTAGGCACTTTCCCCGACATCCACGCAATGTTGAAGAGGCGTGTCATCCAAGACATCCCCTCCACACCCAAAGCTTTCAACATTTCGGGACGGATCTTGTCAATCCCCGGAGCTTTGCCACTGTGGAGTTTTTTGACTACCTCAGTGACTTCTGCCATGGAGATTGACGATGCTGCCCCATCAGCCTCCAGCTCTGCCTCCACTATAGAGGGCGTGTTAGTGGGATTTAGGAGTTCCTCAAAGTGTTCCTTCCATCGCCCAATTACCTCCTCAGTTGAGGTCAACAGTGTCCCATCCTAACTGTACACAGCTTGGATAGTTCCCCGTTATCCCTCCTGAGGTGGCGGACGGTTTTCCAGAAACACCTTGATGCCGACCGCAAAGTCCTTCTCCCTGGCTTCCCCAAACTCCTCCCACACCCGCTGTTTTGCCTCTTTCACAGCAGAGGTCGCAGCCCTTCGGGTCTGTCGGTACACTGCAACAATCTCCGGAGTTCTCCGGGATAACATATCCCGGAAGGCCTCCTTCTTCAGTCGGACGGCTTCCCTGACCACCGGTGTCCACCAGGGTGTTCGAGGGTTACCGCCCCTTGATGCACCTAAGATTGTTAGACCACAGCTCCTGATTAAAGTTTTAAATGATATATGGCTGAATACTGATTCTGATAAAATCACAGTTGTGGTTCTATTAGATCTCAGTGCAGCATTTGACACTGTAGATCATAGAACACTTATAGATAGGCTGGAAAATTGGGTAGGACTCTCCGGGACAGTCCTTGATTGGTTCAGATCTTATCTAGATGGCCGGAGTTACTTTGTCACCATTGGTAATCATGAATCTGATAGGGTGGCTATGACATTCCACAGGGATCAGTACTCAGACCGCTTCTGTTCAATCTCTATATGCTATCTCTGGGCCAAATTCTACAAAACAACATTAACTACCACAGCTATGCCGACGATACTCAAATATATATGGCTCTTGAACCATATGACAACAGCTCATTAGACTCTCTGTCTCACTGTATAGAGCACATAAACACCTGGATGAACCACACTTGGCTACAATTAACCCAAGATAAAACTGAGATTATTGTGTTTTGGAACAAAAATAAAAGAACAAGTATTAGTAAAATGCTGGATTCTCTGGCCCTTAAAACCAGGGATCAAGTGCGTAATCTTGGTGTTTGGATAGACTCAGACCTCACATTTAACAGTCTTATCAATGCGGTCACCAAAACAGCATTCTAACATCTAAATAATATAGCCAGAATCAAAGGCTTGGTGTCCCAAAAAGACCAAGAGAAGCTCATCCATGCTTTTATCTCTAGTAGGGTTGACTACTGTAATGGTCTCTTAACTGGACTCCCGAAAAAGACTGTAAATCAACTGCAGCTCATTCAGAATGCTGCTGCTAGAATGTTAACCAGGACCAAGAGAACAGAGCACATGACTCCTGTTCTTAAATCTTTGCATTGGCTTCCATAATAATGGCCTAATAATTGCTCCAAATCAGAGTGACCCAAAGTAAAAATAAATGTCCATTTACTATGTTTTGTGGATTTTGAGAAGGCATTCGACTGTGTCCCTCGTGGCATCCTGTGGAGGGTGCTTCGGGAATATGGGGTCCTGGGTCCTTTGCTAAGGGCTGTCAGGTCCCTGTACAACCGAAGCAGGAGCTTGGTCCGCATTTCCGGCAGTAAGTCAGACTTGTTCCCAGTGCATGTTGGACTCCGGCAGGGCTGCCCTTTGTCGCCGGTTCTGTTCGCAATTTTTATGGACAGAATTTCTAGGCGCAGCCAGGGGCCGGAGGGTGTCAGTTTTGGGGACCACACGATTTTGTCTCTGCTCTTTGCGGATTATGTTGTCGTGTTGGCCCCTTCAAACCAGGACCTTCAGCATGCACTGGGGCGATTTGCAGCCGAGTTTGAAGCGGTGGGGATGAAAATCAGTACCTCCAAATCCGAGGCCATGGTCCTCAGTCGGAAAAGGGTGGCTTGCTCACTTCAGGTTGGTGGAGAGTGCCTGCCTCAAGTGGAGGAGTTTAAGTATCTAGGGGTCTTGTTCACGAGTGAGGGAAGGATGGAACGGGAGATTGACAGACGGATCGGTGCAGCTTCTGCAGTAATGCGGTCGATGTATCGGTCTGTCGTGGTGAAGAGAGAGCTGAGCCGCAAGGTGAAGCTCTCGATTTACCGGTCAATTTACATTCCTACTCTCACCTATGGTCATGAGCTTTGGGTCATGACCGAAAGGACAAGATCCCGGATATAGGCGGCCGAAATGAGCTCTCTCCGCAGGGTGGCTGGGCGAACCCTTATAGATAGGGTTCAAAGTAGAGCCGCTGCTCCTCCACATCGAGAGGGGTCAGCTGAGCTGGCTTGGGCATCTGTTCCGGATGCCTCCTGGACGCCTTCCCGGGAAGGTGTTCCGGGCCAGTCCCACCGGGAGGAGACCCCGGGGAAGACCTAGGACACGCTGGAGGGACTATGTCTCCCGGCTGGCCTGGGAACGCATTGGTGTGCCCCCAGAAGAGCTGGAGGAAGTGTCTAGGGAGAGGGAAGTCTGGGCATCTCTGCTTAGACTGCTGCCCCCGTGACCCGGCCCCGGATAAGCGGAAGAAGATGGATGGATGGCATTTACTATGGCTTGGCCCATGCTCTGACCAAAGGTCCATTTTGATTGTTGATCAGCAAGCATGACAACGCAAATAGTTGGTTGATGCTGCCTGAGACGGTCAGAGGGATGACTCTGTCAAACTGCTTGTGCTCCTTTACTCTCTGAATCATTCTTTTGACATGTACCCTTAGCCTGGCATTGGATAGGGTCTCCGTAACCTCATGCGCTGGCATCTGTGTGCGCCTCTGCAGATCTAGCATGGAACAAGATCATCCATGAGGTAGCCCTGATCCACCATAAAGGTCATGATCAGGGATAAGGAAGGAAAGAATTCCTGGCTGCTTAACTATCTCCTTGTCACTCACAGAACCAGCATGCAAAGAGGATGCAACAGTGACAGCTCCATGTGGTGACATTCCCAACATACCCTTGAAGGTACAGTGTGAATTGTAAGAAGAAAACACCTCACTCTGCAGGAGTAGGGAAGATGGTGTCTGGCAGCAGAGTTCAGTGCAGTTGATCACAACGTTGGTGTCTGGATAAACATTGAACTCGGGTGGCATGTTGGCTTTGATGTTATCCTTGGGGATCCATATCCATACTGACCCAAGCAGAAAGTAGTGGAGGTTGGCCCAAGAGATGATAATCTGGCTCACTGTTGACTGGTGGATGTAAAAAGAAAAATGGTCAAATCCTTCTGTTTCAGACCCAGTAAACAAGAAAAACCCATTGATTGGTGGGAGTGACTAAACAAAAAGAAAACCATTTTAGTACAATATATTCCCCTTGCATTGATGTAGGTCTATAAAACAAATAAATTGAAGAATAATAGTTTTTAACATAAGTAAGGATAAAAATATTATGATAAATATTCCATATAAAGTACTCTATTCAATGGAGTTGTCACTTACTGCTTTTCGTCAAGGAATACTTCTCTGACATTTTTGCACTGGTGACTCTTAACTTGGTGTCTGCTGACCTCAATCAAATCCCAGAAAGCCACCAGGCTTTCTGGGATTGTTGCAAATCTACAGAAGCAAACAGACTGTGAGTATTTGATTTAAGGAAGACCAAATAACTTTGGATGATTGGAAGCTGTCTGCTTACTTGAACTTCACTCATTACTATGATTGCCCATCTTCTATAGGTATAAGAAGCACTAGACTTGACCTAGCTAATGTTGCAGCCTGTATTAGTCTTAACATTCTGATTCATTCAGATATTTATTATGCATTTCTTGTTTTACTGCAATTCAGTTTTTTTTAAAACAGTTTCAACACTGCAGCGCATAACTAATGCTAAGACAATATACATTCAATAGGCTTACTTTTGGTTAGATGTGGTGTCCTAGTTTGGAATAACACAATAGGATATAAAGGAGGACTTTGGGATTGCTGGATAGTAAACAATTTGTGTTCCTTGTGTAAATCGTCAGATCCCAGTAAACCACTGTACACGAAAGTGGTGTTGTGTTGTCAGGTTTTACAGCTTTGTTTGAAGTTCATGAATTTCTCTTGCTTGCTCCTGGTTCACCATTATTTAGGCCATATCCAGGGCTGTGGAATCAGGGCCTGCACAGTAATCAAGAATCTAGATTGGATCAGAAACTGCACAGTCCATCGTTAGCGAAAATGTCTCGTCTCGTTCGTCTTCCTCTGTAGGGGCAGGGGGTTTCAGTGGCCTTTCCCAAACCCCAGGTCTGTTTTGAATATGAATATTCCATGCGAAGACTGTAGGAACCACACTTTTTTAGGTACCTCCATCCTCCAACTTTCTCCTCAGCGAAGTCACTGGCAATGAAATGTGGACTGCACATCTTTGTGACATGTTAATGTCACGATGTACTGCCACCAACCACCTTTTTCTGACCTCTTCATCAATCAGGAATCAATGTTCATTACTACCTCCTTCGCGGGGTGAAATTTAAACGTACTCATTGCAAAAAAAGTAGTCTGATCGTAGATTTTGTTAGAAACCCATGACCCCGGAATGGGCAACCTACCCAGGACTTAAATACTAAAAGAGGTTCAATTGGTATTCGATTACGCAGGCATTCTTACAGATATTATAGGGGGAGGTGTTGTCCAGAAACATCCTCTCACTCAGCAAGCTCAAAAAAACACAAAATAATGTCCAAACATGAGCACATTCTGCCTGAAACCTAAACAATAAATTATTGTACTGTGAACAGCACAAGGGGTATCCCTTCATCCCAGTCTTTTTCAAAGTCAAAGCAGTACGCTTTTGACACAGACATCAAAGACTGATTAAATCTCTTAAGAGCATCTTAAGATTCTGGGTTATATGAAGCAATGGGTAACACCCAACTGATGTAGCCCTTGCTGGAAGATCTTTGAAATGAAATGTTAACCTTGGTCTGAGTGTAAAACCAGCAGAAGGGCTTTAGCCAAAAAGGGCTTTAGCCAAAATGGTTTCTTTGATTTACTATGGTGAGAAGGCCTCATGGAAAGAAGTTGCTGCATACATGATGACTAAGAGAAATTGATGACCACTCTTTACTTTTGGACAAAAGACCAATACTGTCAACCAAAACTGTCCTGAAAAGTTTGAAAGGTTCCTATTACTTGAAAAGGTTAGGCTGGCACTTTCTGGTTCAGATTGCCCAAACTTTACAGGATTTGTTGTAAAGCCACAGCATCCATATATTTAAAAGTAGATTTTCAGCCTAATTGGAAACCGTATGCTGTGAGATGTGTTCAATTCAAATTACAGATCTACACTATTAGCCAAGTCATGACAGTTACAGTGGGGAGAACAAGTATTTGATACACTGCCGATTTTGAAGGTTTTCCCACTTACAAAGCATGTATAAGTCTGTAATTTTTATCATAGGTAAAATAAAATAATTTTATTGCATGACATAAGTATTTGATACAACAGAACGCCTCGGGATCCCCCAGTCAGAGCTGGCAAATGTGGCTTGGGAAAGGGGAGTTTGGGGTCCCCTGCTGGAGCTGCTGCCCCCGCAACCCGATACGGATAAGCGGATGAAGATGAGATGAGAACTTTAATCAGGGGCCGTTTCAGTACTGTGGTGAGGCCGGAAACCTGACTGAAATTTGTCTAAGAGACTGCTTGAGGTCAAAAATGGCTAAGTTGATTGAAGACAACCTTCTCAATGATTTTGGCTATAAAAGG
This sequence comes from Esox lucius, assembly GCF_011004845.1. Lineage (NCBI taxonomy): Eukaryota > Metazoa > Chordata > Actinopteri > Esociformes > Esocidae > Esox > Esox lucius. Next base: position 34,152,033 of record NC_047587.1, on the reverse strand, counting down.
GAGATTTGATACAGGTCTATAGTTGTTCATTATAGATAAAGTGGGGAGAAGTATTTGATACACTGCCGATTTTGCAGGTTTTCCCACTTACAAAGCATGTAGAAGTCTGTACATTATCATAGGTACTCTTCAAATGTGAGTGACGGAATCTAAAACAAAAATCTAGAAAATCACATTGTATGATTTTTAAGTAATTAATTTGCATTTTATTGCATGACATACGTATTTGATACATCATAAAAGCAGAACTTAATATTTAGTACAGAAACCTTTGTTTGCAATTACAGAGATCATACATTTCCTGTAGTTCTTGACCAGGTTTGCACACACTGCAGCAGGGATTTTGGCCCACTCCTCCATACAGACCTTCTCCAGATCCTTCAGGTTTCGGGGCTGTCGCTGGGTAATACAGACTTTCAGCTCCCTCCAAAGATTTTCTATTGGGTTCAGGTCTGGAGACTGGCTAGGCCACTCCAGGACCTTGAGATGCTTCTTACGGAGCCACTTCTTAGTTGCCCTGGCTGTGTGTTACGGGTCATTGTCATGCTGGAAGACCCAGCCACGACCCATCTTCAATGCTCTTACTGAGGGAAGGAGGTTGTTGGCCAAGATCTCGCAATACATGGCCCAATCCATCCTCCCCTCAATACGGTACAGTCCTGTCCGCTTTGCAGAAAGCATCCTGTGATGGCAATTTCTAAAATTCCAAAGTTCTATGAAAATGGTAGGTAAGACAGGAGAAATCAATTGCGCAATAAACGGTTTTAATCTTGCTTGCAAGGAGAAAGTATACAGGTTACAAAGTAACGGTGGATAGTTTCTAAATAAAAACATCATTTCGACAGTATTTATTACATAGGAAGAAGGGGTGTGGTAAGATGCTGCCATCTGTTTCATGTCAATCAAACACCTTTCCCTTTGTTCTATCACACACGTCAAATGCTATCTTCCCCCACCTTATCCTTCCTGCAATAATGTTTACCCAAAGGGGCAAACTGGCCTTACTCCCCCTGTTGTATATCTTCTCCTATCCTGTCCTAAAACCCATTGATCTGCATCTGGACAGACAATAGATGCCCCCTATGCAAATACCAGGTCCCACACATTCCTGTACCTATCTTAACAGTGGGACTCTATCCTTTATACAATGTATTCTCACTGAGTAAAGAAATTTCCACAACAATCCATCCTCTTGATACCATGTCAAACCTTGGTATCAAACCTTAAACAGTACACTCATTAGGATGTAGACTGCAACAAAACAGTACTCTTTAACAACATGACCCAGTCAATATTATTATCCTTAGTGATTAGAGAACTTAGCAAATCTGAAATGTCTGAATCCTCCTTTACATTCTTCTAGATGATTACCTTCCGTACAAAATCCAAGATCACACATTGTCATCATACAGAATCATAACATAGTACAGCAAAACTTTTATGTTAAAATCATCATAAACACCTATCACTGAATGCATCCTTCAATTTATCACTGTTACAAAGTCCTCTCATGCCAACTGCTCGATTCACTGAAAAGTCCTCTCCATGGTTCCATTTGGATGTTCTTCCAAAGTCATCACAAATGTTCTGCTCTTCCAAACGTCAGACAGTCAGTTATGAACCATTTCTTTGACAGGCCAATGTATATTCCAAGGTGTTGTCCTTCATAGCTCAAATGCAGACACAGCTCTTGTTGTCTCCATTCTAGCTGCTTTATCAGCCAGGCCAGGAGAATCTGTGTTCTCCCTTGTGAACTCCAAGATGACCAGTTTTAGCTAAAGGTTCTAGAGCTAAAGGCCATGTAGAAAGTGACTGGTTACTAGCACCCGAAAATTCACCTTCCCTCAGTGACTTCAATTCACTGTGTCTAACCTTCAAACACTGCAATCCTCGTGTAGCGTGTCGTCGACCCCAGGTTCCTCTCTCAGCTACCTGGACAGCAGATGAGATGTACCTGGTATGGACCCAATCAGCGTTGCATGATGTTGTGCAGTAGATCTTTCCTACGCCTCCATCCTCTCGGTCGGAGGTTGCCTTCTCCATCACATTGCAGAACCATCAGGACTCGAGTCAGTCCAGCTCACAGGAACTCAGCATCCTGTAGACGTGCGGCACCTAGACGTGCAGCGAGCCAGAGTCGACTCCTCTCTCAGCTGTAGGACAGTCTGTCTGTGTGTCTGTGAGATCCATCTCACCTCAGCCACCTCACAGTTGTCCTTTTAAGCCAAGCTCAGTCTCTCTCTGGGCTCCAGCAAGTCCTCTGTTGCCGAATCGCTTTCAAGTGTTCTGTATCTGAATGTGTGAATTATCCTTGAGAAGATTAGTTCCAACTGCACAGTACATCATCACATATGTCCATCACGTTAGCTTGTTGCATCTCGCTGATACATTAGAACCACACACTACCAAACACTCAAACCCTATATTTCCATTGTCTCTCTACTTCTTTTCTCCAAATAGATTAGAACAGTTGAAATCAATAACAGTATCGTTAAAACATTAACATCTCTGGTGCTTCTGTTCTGCTAGTGTAGCAAAATAACAATTCCACTCTTTTCTATAGTTGGTGTAACAACCAACACAAAGAACAGAAGAACACAATTTCACATTACTGTTCCAAAAACTCATCAGTTAAGATAGTTTACTTACATTGAAGTACCATTCTCTAATAGTAGTTCATGAACAATTCTCAGTTCACCTATATAATTTACATCTGATTGTGTTGTATTGGAACTACAATCAAATTCACCCATTGTTTCACATAAAGGACCAAATACCTTATTTCAAATCAAACGTTTCACACCATCTTGAAGGTCAGCTAACATAACTGTTATTTAGCCTAATTTGATGAAACTTAGTGTGAACTTCTCAATCTCTTCTTATTATCCTAGCACATCAAACACACTCTGAAATCCTGTCATAAATCATGACCCCCCCTTTTTACTCCTTTATCACCACAGGGCTCTCCCTGGAGTGGGGGGTGGTTTACTAACCTAAGGATAACAGACCCTGGTCTTGGAGGATTGTCACCTTATCACTAAGGGACACTGTTGTTATCTTGAAAAACCCCAGGCATTGACAATAGTAAAACAACCTTTTTTCTCTTCATTCACCTCAAAGAAACGTCTGTTAACCATTAACTTTCCAATGATTGCTTACTAGGACTGAACTTAAATTAGAATACCCAATTTTGATAATGTCTGTTTCTCTTCTAAAGAGTCCAAACAAGTTAAAATCCATCTCAAACTGTCAGTGAGTGGAGTGCTACAGTGGGTCTGTACCTCTCTTTATGCAATTTAGACTATGTAAGACTTCTCAACTTGTTTACCAGAAATATAACTTGATGCAGAATTATTTTCTCAATATCAATTAAAACATGGCAACATTTTGTAAACATGTAAGAAATAACTAAATGTGCTCCCTGCACGTTTCTACCCACTTATTCCATAATGCATGAGATTAATATGATTACTTCTAATCAAATATTAAACTAACTGAACAGTAACACACCCATCAAATTAGTTATTGCTTAGCTAAACCATTTCAAAATGGTAAGATGTATTCTACTCAACCATACCCATGTTAGATTTCAAATAAAACATACATTTCAAAAACCCAATTTGACAAACTAGATTATTCACGTAACTTTTTTAAGTACCTATTTAATTTGCTTTGAACTCTAAGTTCAACTCTTTTTCATTTGAACTCTAAGTTCAACTCTTTTCCACTATAGATAATCATTTCATACAATCCCCCCCTTGCTTTCAAGACAGAAAATGACTTCAAGCTTGAAAGCAGAACCATTACAGGACCGAAATTAAAAAGAAAATCGATAGTTAGGAGGAATCTAACATACATCCAGTAAGCGTAGCAAACTGAATATCCAACCAAACCAACCGAAAATAAGAAAAACAAAGGAAATAAAAACTGTACCACACACACGGTCGCTCGTGTGAAGGAACTCCCAAATTAGCACATAAAAATGTGCATTTCCACAGGCAACGGCCAAACTAATTTGAGACCAACAAACATCATGACTCAATTTACCTCCTAAACTCTAGGGAATTTTCTCAATTTTAGATGTAAGTCTACGTCATTCAAAATAGTGCCAGTCAGCCAAAATCTCTACTTTCACGCATATTTCATGCAAATACATCAAATTTGTACTAGCAATTAACAATGTTGGATGACTTAAGGTCTTCACCCATACTACAATTTGATTTGAAATCATAAATGTAAACATTAAAGCAACCAAAAGGAAAACTTATTCAGCTTTCACTTAATGTTTTATCATCCCAAAACTGAACATGTGTTGGTAAAATTACCACGTGTGAGAACAGGCTGAACACTCGAATTTAACCCTTAGTAATATGCTACCTTGATATAATGTTAAGGGTGGCGGAAGCCATCCCAGTGGACCTGCCCACCCTTCCTGAAGCTCTGAGCTCAACACATATATGGTAAGCCATTAGCAAGGCCAAATGTTCCTTTATGGTCCCCAGACCATCCTCTCAATTTAGCCTACATCGTTCGTTAACTGAAGATTCTAGATTTAGTGTCCAACCTATCTAATATTTTCGCAGTTTGTAAAAATGTGCTTATCAGTATCTATACAACAACTCAACATTATGGTGGAAATTAAGAAACTCTCAAGAATGGCAATCCAGGCAGAAAACATATGTATGACGTCACTATAATCAAGGTACAATAAGTAATCCAAAGGAAAACTCAATGTAGCCTTAAACACCTTTACATCAATACCCTATTTGTTCACTAATGTACCATTCCAGAATATACATTCCATGAACAAGTATCATGCGTTGGTTTTAAAAACACAAGTATTATCCCAGTTATCGTTAGAAAACACCTTTATTTAACCAAACTCAATTTAGCATTTAAAATAGGACGTCTAATTTTACGGGTTTATTTAAACGGGGAATAAACTGGCTTTGGCTATTTGGGGAATAAACAGACCGTAGTCATTTTACACTCTTTTGCAGGCTATGACTATATTGGCTGAATCCAGTCTTCATGGAAAACAGCATGTTATCTTAATACTAAAACTTTCGTTATGGTCTGCATCCCACTCCATACAAGGAGAGAGAAAACACTATTTTAACCCCTCATTACGAAACCATATTTTACCAAATCACAGAATCATCATTATACCAATTTCTAAGCTCTCCCTCTAATTATATTTCGGACAATATTCTCTTAAACACCTAAGTTAGCAGGCTAACACTCCCACGTGTGCCAGCCATCGGGCAAATTCAATTTCAACACAAAGGCAAAGGCCAAAAGAGTAGGCCTCGCATAATAACCATGTTAACAACGCAATGTAAGCGTTCGCCCAAACGCACTCCAAACAAGACGAAACATTGCTATTACAAAACTTCCAAGTTAACACCAACCTCGGTAAACGAGATCCAATATTCTATCAAGGAATACTCAATGCAGCCAATCGGATCCCTCGTGCACAGGGAATACCAAAATGGACAAATGCATTTACTAGACCGACCACAACCAGACAATGACAAATGCCCTTGACTCGGGCCATAACCACATTCAGAACAAACACAAGTGGCGCGTGCATATACAACTTCTGTAGCATACTGATCCAAACCATAAGCTGACCAACAATTGCGGCAATTTACAGGAGCCTTCTACAGGCACTGAAAGTATGAGATCCAATCTCAATTGCATATTTAAGTCCAACCTAAATTGCAGATGTTCAAGCAGTCCAACCGCTTATAATCCAGCACTAATCGCAACGCAATAGGTTAGCAGCATAGGAATGGTTGTCAGGCCTAACTACAGTCGCTATTAACCAAAACACCACACTTCACAAACACACATACAGGAGCACGCTATACTCCATCACGCAGTCCAACTGCTGCACGGGAATTGGTGTCAGGACATGGAACAAAAACGACATGTTTCTAACTACAGCCGCCCTGACTGCAATACTCACACAAAGCCATCAAATCATCAACCACATTGTTTACTAAAGCATATGAAAACTGTATTAAGGAACAATCTCACCGGTTGATGCTCCCTCTGGTCCCCTGTCTGACCGTCCGCACCCCTCCCTCAGGCGGTTCAGCGTTCCTGCGTGTTCCCGTTGAATCACTCGCGGCAAGGCCAAAGAGATTACGGGTGTGTACACCTGGTGTGTACAACTCCCCACTTTTGGAACTTTTCTTGAAACTCGTAGACATGCTCAACACTTCCAAAGCGGAGCAGAAAACGGCCTCCAGCGGCCCACAGCATTTCCACGTTCACAACGAAAAAGTCCACAGAGCTTGGCCACGTTATGACTCCAACGATGCAGTGTCCCGATCGGGCCTCCAAAGAGACCCATCTATCGGTCCAGCTGAACTCCGCGGGGTGGGGTGACGGGCGATCAGAGGAGAACGAGCCATCTAACCTGAGCAAAAAAAACTACAACACAGATCAATATACTCCACACTGTCTACACACCGTAGCCTACGCTTTCCAAACAACTTTTCATACGTTACCACGTCCATCTACCTCCAATCAGCCCGACAGGCCGCGCATCCATCACGGAATGAAAAAGCCAGTCGCCGGAAAACCTAATAACGCTCAAAGAAACATTGTTCACATGTCCAAACACCATATACGTCAGTGATAATTTTTGCCGGTCCAGCGTAAACACGAGAGACCGGCAAAGATTTACTGTCGCACGTCCCCATGTTTCAGATTTACCCAGTAAATCTAATTTATACTCAACCAACCAGAAAGCGAAGTCAAGCTCGTCAGCCCACAAATGAGATTTTAAAAGGTCCAACCTTTTACTGCAGATTTTAAACTATAAAGTCCAGCTTTAAGTTTTTAGACCGAATTGCGTTCTTGCCTCCAAATTCAATTTCCGCAGGAAACCTGTACTGATCAAGCACGAGTCACAGCTCCCGTCAGGCACTCTTTCTCAGCCCGTCAAAGGATAAGCCTTTTCTGGACGATACTAGAATTCCAGAGCTTTCTCTGGCCGTGCACGGTTAACCTGTTAGGAAAGGACTCGAAACCGATCAGGATTAGGATCCCGGACGTGCCCCCAAATTGTGATGGCAATTTCTAAAATTCCAAAGTTCTATGAAAATGGTAGGTAAGACAGGAGAAATCAATTGCGCAATAAACGGTTTTAATCTTGCTTGCAAGGAGAAAGTATACAGGTTACAAAGTAACGGTGGATAGTTTCTAAATAAAAACATCATTTCGACAGTATTTATTACATAGGAAGAAGGGGTGTGGTAAGATGCTGCCATCTGTTTCATGTCAATCAAACACCTTTCCCTTTGTTCTATCACACACGTCAAATGCTATCTTCCCCCACCTTATCCTTCCTGCAATAATGTTTACCCAAAGGGGCAAACTGGCCTTACTCCCCCTGTTGTATATCTTCTCCTATCCTGTCCTAAAACCCATTGATCTGCATCTGGACAGACAATAGATGCCCCCTATGCAAATACCAGGTCCCACACATTCCTGTACCTATCTTAACAGTGGGACTCTATCCTTTATACAATGTATTCTCACTGAGTAAAGAAATTTCCACAACAATCCCCAAAGAATGATGTTTCCACCTCCATGCTTCACGGTTGGGATGGTGTTCTTGGGGTTGTACTCATCCTTCTTCTTCCTCCAAACACAGCAAGTGGAGTTTAGACCAAAAAGCTAAATTTTTGTCTCATCAGACCACATGACCGTCTCCCATTCCTCCTCTGGATCATCCAGATGGTCATCGGTAAACTTCAGACGGGCCTGGACATGTGCTGGCTTGAGCAGGGGGACCTTGCGTGCACTGCAGTATTTTAATCCATGACGGCGTAGTGTGTTACTAATGGTTTTCTTTGAGACTGTGGTCCCAGCTCTCTTCAGGTCATTGACCAGGTCCTGCCGTGAATTTCTGGGCTGATCCCTCACGTTTTTCATGATCATCGATGCCCCACAAGGTGAGATCTTCCATGGAGCCCCAGACCGAGGAAGAATTACCGTCATGTTGAAATTCTTCCATTTTCTAATAATTGCGCCAACAGTTGTTGCCTTCTCACCAAGCTGCTTGAATATTGTCCTGTAGCCCATCCTTGTGCAGGTCTACAATTTTATCCCTGATGTCCTTACACAGCTCTCTGGTCTTGGCCATTGTGGCGTGTTTGGAGTGTGTTTGATTGAATGTGTGGACAGGTGTTTTTTTATATAGGTAACAAGTTCAAACAGGTGCAGTTAATACAGGTAATGAGTGGCGAACAGGAGGGCTTCTTAAAGAAAAACTAACAGGTCTGTGAGAGCCGGAATTCTTACCAGTTGGTAGGTGATCAAATACTTATGTCATGCAATAAAATGCAAATTAATTATTTAAAAATCATACAATGTAATTTTTGAATTAGACTTACTTTTACAACTGTAGACCTATAATGTGTCATTTAGAATGAGTTACAATCCCCACTGAATCTAGGAAGGTGGCAGATTGGAAAAGGCAACGAATGAGGAATTATTCAACTTTTTGTTTATCAAAAGCCTCCACACTAGTTTATGCACAAATGAAGTTAAAGATCTAACCAAGCACAAGTGAAAAGTAAACACAAATATAAATATAAACATAAATATAGGATATTTGATAGTTAAATATGAAATATTTGCGGCTTCCTAATACTGCTAACTGTATAATTCAGAGAATAACAATCTAGTTAGGTCAGAAACATTCAGTGTGGGATGGTTTGTGTGCATTAGGTTTCAGCAGTATGTTATTCTATGCTTTATATCATAATTTATTGTTATGATTTGATGGCATACATCCATATGTATGCAGGCTCACCCAGCAACATATTGATGACCACACCTCTGACCCCAACCATGGAGGACAGGGCCTTTTCTACTGCACACTGTGAAATACACATTCTCATATATTTCTCTTTCATTGTATCTTGTCTTTTATACCTCGTAAACAGGTTGATTGTGCATCGTCAAGTGATTAAGATTAATTGTGTTATTGTGGGTGTGTAGTTAGAAAGAAATCTGAAGTGGTAAGCAGCCCACAGAGGGAAATCTATAATGAGCATCATGAAAATGGAAAAACATCTTCAAGGCTAGACAAGTGGTGTTTGTTAAACAAAACCAGAGACATGGTTGTTGTTTATTTTTCCAAATATCTACATATTACACACAATGAAGATGTCCATGGGCTTCATGTGCATATACAGTATTATTGGGTTTGTTGGGTTTCATGGAATTTAAAAGTAGGTCATTGTTAATTCATGATTGTGTACTTAATTACAATAATTAGCAGTGTTTTGTGATGATCTTGTTATGCCAAAAAAATACTTCCAAAAACACATCTTAAATCAATATTGAGCTTCATGTGGATATTTATGATGTTGATTCATCAAGACACCAAATAGCAAGTTGATTTAATCATTGGATTTTACATTTCCTAACAGTCAAGACAAGGAAAATTAGCAGTGAATGTAATAGTAATGTAAGGTACAGTTGTGCTCATAGGTTTGCATACACTGGAAGAAATTGTGACATTTTGGCATTGATTTAGATTATTTTTTTATTTATTCAAGGATAGTGATCATATGAAGTCATTTATTATCACATAGCTGTTTGGCTCCTTTTTAAATCATAATGATATCAGAAATCACCCAAGTGGCCCTGATCAAAAGTTTACATACCCTTGAATGTTTGACCTTGTTACAAACACACAAGGTGGCACACACAGGTAAAAATGGAAATTAAAGATGTATTTCCCACACCTGTGGGTTTTCTAATTGCAATTAGTGTCTTTGTATAATTAGTCAAAGAGTTTGTTAGCTCTCATGTGCATGCACTGAGCATGCTAGATACTGGGCCATAGGGAGCAGAAAAGAACTGTCAAAAGACCTGCATAACAGGTAGTGGAACTTTATAGAGATAGAAAGGGATAGAAAAGGTTATTGAAAGCCTTCCAAATGCCAGTCAGTACTGTTCAATCACTCATTAAGAAGTGGAATATTCATGGATCTCTTGATACCTAGCCAAGGTCAGGTTGACCAAGAAAGATTTCAGCCAAAACTACCAGAAGAATTGTTCAGGATACAAAGAAAAACCCATAGGTAACCTCAGGAGAAATACAGGCTGCTCTGGAAAAAGACGGTGTGGTTGTTTCAAGGAGCACAATACGACGATACTTGAAAACAAATTAGCTGCATGGTCGAGTTGCCAGAAAGAAGCCATTATTGCGCCAATGCCACAAAAAAGCTTGCTTACAATATATGCGCATGGTGACGCTCTTGGACTTTCCAGCACGACAATGACCCTAAGGCCAAGTTGACCCTCCAGTGGTTACAGCAGAAAAAGTTGAAGGTTCTGGAGTGGACATCACAGTCTCCTGACCTTTATATCATTGAGCCACTCTGGTTCATCCAAGACGACCAAAGACTTTGCATGACCTGGAGGCATTTTTCCAAGATGAATGGGCAGCTATACCACCTGCAACAATTCAGGGCCTCATAGTCAACTATTACAAAAGACTGAATGCTGTCATTGATGTTAAAGGGGGCAATACACAGTATTAAGAACTAAGAGTATGCAAACTTTTGAACAGGGGTCAGTTAATTTTTTTCTTTGTTGCCATGTTTTGTTTTATGATTTTGCCATTCTGTTATGACCTACAGTTGAATGTGAATCCTATGAGAAATAAAAGACGTGTTTTGCCTGCTCACTCACGTTTTCTTTATAAAATTTATAAATTTATAAATATTACATACATATTACCAATTCTCCAAGTGTATGCAAACTTTTGAGCACAACTGCAGGTTCAGAGACAACTGCATTTTCACATGCATGTCTTACTCCTCACAAATTCAGTTAAAGCAAAGCAGAACATTGAAGTTACCAAAAGAGAACATATTTCATCTCAACCTGTTAAATCAGCTAAATATATGTGGAAAGCTAAAAACGAACCATTTCAGTGATGTTATTATAGTGTGTATTAGAATTTAATGTATTTAATGTATTTCATTTCTTTAATTTCTATTTCTTTGAGTGACAAACATTCAGTGCATTCAACTAAGGTTGATAAACAACAACAGATCAAAGTCATAGCAACAAAAACAAAAATGTCTGTATCAATAATGAGAATGCTGTTGCTGCTTGGGCTCACTATTTGTAAATGTGTTGATATAAAAATGACACAAACACTAAATATAGCTGCATGTTAATTCAATACAATTTAATTTGAATGTATTGCAACAATATATTATTGTCGCTCCTCTCTGCTAACTACTAATAACCAACTGCAGACAGGCACTAATTAGTTTGCTGCACAGGGAAAGCTGTAGGATCAATGAGAATGTTTACACAGGTTTTACTGGAAATTTAGAATGGTTGAAATACAGTGCAATCATATCAAATCTTATATTTTACATGTTTTGGAAACAACAGGCATACAACATGGACATGAGTTCTTGCCAACCATGAACAGTTAAAAAGAGACAGAAATAAAATTGCATGGAATATGTACACAATGGATAATATAAAAGAATGATGAATGACAATAGCTTGGCTGTTATCAGGGTGTACCAGTGCCTAATCGATGTGCAGGGTAACAAGGTATTTGAGGTTATATAGAAGAGACAAGGTGACTAGGCAACATTATAGAACATAGAGGAGCAGCAGTGTGTGATGGCTGTGAAAATGCTTGTACTGTTATGTGTAAATGAGTTTGATGACGAAGCAGAAGTACACTTACACCACAGGTCTATTTAAAATGGTACAATATACCTGCTCTGTCACAATGATTGCTTCGAAAGTCAATTTTGAGTTCATGTGTTCAGATCAATTGATGTGTATGGTCTAGTCACATATTGAATCAGAATGTGGCTTTTGCTGTGGAAGTATGACAAATACTGCTTGAATTACCATAAGCCTGTGACAATGTTGACCATTCTCAGTAAATTATTTGTCAAGTGCCATAGCAGAACACAACCCAAATACCATTCTACATGTATCCTCCAAGTGACGTTAGGCTCCTCTACCATCTCTATTGCCATCTAGTGCTTGCAATACTACGTAGCTACACTGGATCTTGTGCCACAGCCATTCCAATTCTAATATGTAGACATTATGACCTAGCATTTAGATGAAGACGATGGGATAGAATATGCCAATGTTTCGGCAAATTAGCTCTCTCCATCAAGATCACTCACTAAACAGGGAAGCAATCCTTTTGCTGTCTTGATTGTTTGTGCACAACATTCTTTGAGAGCTCCCCCTGAGTGTGCCCTTCTAGAGAGTGTGTTTATGACTGTTTGCTTGCAGGCACATAGAGCCGTTTGTGTTGTGTGCGTCTGTTTATTTGTATATATATTTAAGAGATGCAGAGAGTGTGTGGGTGTAAAACAGTGAGAGAGAGAGAACATGAGCTATTAACTTTCCTCTAATCCTTTGTTAGGCCTGACGTAAAAGGACTTGATATGTAAAAATACACACGAGTCGTCTCATGAAGGACAAGCAAAGATGTCACAGAATTATTGGAACTTGTCCTAAAGTAAGGAATGGGTCTAACATGGCTGTGGGGATCATATACCGCTCCCTTTTCACACCAGTCATTAAAAAAATGATGTCACCATGATTGTAGGGGTGTGGATGAAAAATGTTGAGGGGTGGACAGTGCTTGTTGTAAATAATGACAGTGGTGAGGTTTGATATGATTAAAACCATGTATCATGGGCAAATTGTGACCTACTAATCTACAGTTAATACTGAGTCTTTCTTTTTGATGCACATTGATTGGTAGTTGCTTGCAGTTGTTTTGATCCATTCGATTATGGCCACCGGTTCTTACACAATGGGGAGAAAGTGTGTTGACTGGGTTTTCTGTGTCCATCCTGTCCGTACTCGCCCAGTCTCCCACACGCATAGGTGCACATACACACAGTATGGAACCTTGCCTTTGCAAAAATATGACCTCCAAATAGATAGCAGAATTAATCTTGCCACTCTCTTTTGCTTTGAGGAAACAATCACAACAAGTTTGCTTTGATAAAGCCAGGTTCGATTTCTGTAACTTCTTCATAATTCTAATAGGCTATATAGCCTGAGACTTTTTATTGCAATAGATGTTTCTGCTATATCTAACTGATTGAAATACTATACCTGCACTAAACAAAAATAAAAATGCACCATATTGCAGAAAGGATATCAGTCAAATGAAATACATTTGACACTACATAACAATAATTTATAATAATATTATGTATTCATTTCATTTGAGGTTAATAATATGTTCATGCATTATGTAACATTGGGTAAGACCTGCCACGCAGCTATAATTATCTCCCTATGACAGAGTATTACCTTGTTCTACTTCCCTATGACAGAGCATAACCACCCTATGATGGAGATAAATCCTCATTATAAACCTTACCTATGACCATTTATGACGCATCAGCTCAATAGGGTTGAGATCCGAGGACTGTGCTGGCCATTACGTTATAGACACAATACCAGTTGACTGCTTCTTCCCTAAATAGTTCTTGCATAGTTTGGAGCTGTGGTTTGGGTCATTGTCCTGTTGTAAGAGGATATTGTCTCCAATCAAGAACTGTCCACAGGGTATGGCATGGCATTGCAAAATGGAGTGATAGCCTTCCTTTTACAAGATCCCTTTTATCCTGTACAAATCTCCCACTATAACACCATCAAAGCACCTCCAGACCATCACATTGCCTCCACTATGCTTGACAGATGGTGTCAAGCACTCCTCCAGCATCTTTTAATTTGGTCTGCGTCTCACGAATGTTCTTCTTTGTGATGTGAACCCCTCAAACTTAAATGAATCTGTCTATAACACCTTTTTCCAATCTTCCTCTGTCCAGTGTCTGTGTCCTTTTGGCCATCTTTTCTTTTTATTGGCCAGTCTGAGATGTGATTTATTCTTTGCAACTCTGCTTAGAAGGTCAGCATCACTGAGTCGCCCCTTGACTGTTGACATTGAGACTGGTCTTTTGTGGGTACTATTTAATGAGGCTGCCAGCTGAGGACTTGTCTGTTTCTCAAAATAGACACTTTAACATATTGGTCCTCATTCTCAATTGTGCACTGGGGCCTCCCACTCCTCTTACTATTCTGGTGAGAGCCAGTTTGCGCTGTTCTGTGAAGGGAGTAGTACACACTGTCTTCAGTTACTTGGCAATGTCTCGCATGGAATAGCCTTCACTTCTCAAAACTAGAATAGACAGATGCGTTTCAGAAGAAAGTTCTTAGTTTCTGGCAATTTTTTGTCTGCAATCCAACACACTAGTCTATAGAAGTACAGTTATATTTCTTCTTCAATCAGTACAACAGTTTTCAGCTGTGCTAACAGAATTGCAGAAGGGTTTTGCAAATGATCAATTAGCCTTTTAAAATGATAAAATTTGCCAACACAACATGGAACACATTGGAACACAGGACTGATGGTTGTTGATAATGGGCATCTGTACACCTATGTAGATATTCCATTAAAAATCATCCATTTTCAGATTCAATAGTCATTTAAGAAAATCATAATTTCTGTAGTTTTCGTGTGTACACTAAACCTGCAGTAGTCTGATGTTTTGCTCCACAACCACCAACATTATCAAAACATTGCAGAAACCCCAGGCACGCAAATGCACGTTTGCAATCGTGAACATCCGCATACTTACACTGTTTTATTAGGACCACCAGCTGGAAAATGCAAAATGAGAAATAAACTGTGATTACACACCTGCACTGTAGCTTAAAGTCATTGTCGTCAGCAGCAATGATAACTAATGAATGCAATTATCTGAGATGCAAAGAAAGTAGAATCACATGGCCTACCTGTATGTATGGAGTTGAGCTGGCTGCATCAAATGCAAATCAACATCCTTTGGCAGACACATATTTTCTCCTCAAATATCGTGATGAATTCCATAATAATGTTTTATCTTGAAGGCAGCGCCATGTTACAGCTATCTAGCAAATAGGTGCTTAATGTTCTAAACAATCCATGTCTGAGTTGTTCAATGCAACTTGTCCTGGCTGTGTTGTTTGGTGCATTTGACAAATACACCTTGAAACTTAACACAAGGTAGGCCTATCACCTATCATTGTTCTGAGAAAGATGCGGCAACAGTAGATAACTATAAATAACATTTTATATGGGTCGGCTATTACCGTTGATATACTCTGTTTTACCTGCAATCCAACCAACCAAAACCAGAGAAAAATACACTAGCGCTTCATCAGTCACTAATCTGGTTGTGGGTTCAAATAAAGATGTTTTTAGAAGATTAAATTAAAGAAAATCAAACATGCAAAGTGTGATAATTATTACGCGCAGCCATTCTTTTTCCAGTGAAGTAATCCAAAAGTAATACATTTTTTTCAAAAGTTTCTGTATCAATTACAATATCGATACTGATTACAATATTTTAGTTGATAACGTAACAGTTTATAGTTCGTTTTTCGTAATCCGTTCTCCCCAACTCTGACAACGTCTACATAAAAAATGTCTACACTGTATTTCTGATCAATTTAAGGTTATTGTATTGGACAAAAGGTAGGTGACAGGGCAGGTGTGCTGGACTGTTTTAAAATTGCCTCCGGCAGTGTTCTTCAAGCTGTACTGTCTGACTCTGAACTGGGCTAGTTTGTTTCTGGTCTATCTTATCAGGCACCCATTCGGATTGTGGTGCAAGTGGGCTGATAGATCATAGCCAAATGTTCCTGTCTATATATAAATGTGCAAACAATGCGTGTGATTAGACTAAGTGAGAATAAATAATAAAATACTATAATAATATTAATGGATCATCAAAAGACCCGGCGCTAGAGCAAATATACCAGGGACTGATGCCCAAGCCACTGCAAAATAGATGTTTTGGGTACACAAAAATAAATATTTTGGCGAGCTTGCCCAAAAGAATACAGAGTTAGACAGAGACTGGTATTTTATACAATTCCTGTGTTACTTACACCGCACAACCCCAGGGCAAGTCACACTTCGTTTCATAATTCAACAAGGAACATGAACCCCGGCCATGCAATGCTTCTGAACACAAACAACCCATAACTTCAAAAGCAACATGTATTATCTAGAATAACTAAACATGAACACACCACAATACTGGTTTACTCTGCCTTACAATGTGTGATGGCCACAGGCCCATCTTTCTGGTCCATCAAGAGTCATACTAATCATCTGTCCATAAAACCTTTGAAAAATCTGTCTTTTTTGCCTGATCTATACACTTCAACGTGGGAATAATATTCAGTGATGGTCTTCTTTCAGCCTTATTGACCTTGGCCATGTCTCTGAGCACTTGACACCTTGTACTTCTGGACACTCTAGGTGGGTTGCAGTTCTGGAATATGGTGGCGCTGGAGGATAATGGGTTCTTGGTAGCTTCACATTTAATTATTCTCAAGTCTTTTGTAGTTAATTTGCATCTTTTCTTCTCCAAGCATTTTTTGCACCCAGTTGATTATTCGCAACAAAACGTTTGAGTGTCCGGTGGTCATGCCTCAATAGTTTTGCTATTTCAAGAGTGTTGCATCCGTCTGAAAGGCATGTTACAATTCATGTGTCAGTTAAATCTCTTTTTTGGCCCATTTTACCTGAGATCATGAAGCTGCCTAATAATTATGCACACCTTGATATTAGGTGTTATTCACTGTTGCCACACCCTCCCTCATTACACAAATACATTTTACCTGAAAATTATTCAATCAAATGAGCATTGAAGTTTATATGGTTTGGAGTTGAAAAATTTGAATGGAAATAACACGATGACAATGTTAAAGCAAAATTAGTTGCCGACTACGGTGTCCGGAAAGGCAAAACACAACCACTAATACAAGTACACACCCCCAATACAAATACTCCCCCAATACCACAAAGCATAACCACTAAATGACACACTACCAATTCCATTCATACCCCTTCCCCAAATATGAATGCACTCCCCCTTAATATGAAATGTTTTTGTAGCTAAATCAGGTTGTTGTCATGAACACTTGGAACTGCCAGGTTGTTGTCATAAACACTTGGAACTGCCAGGTTGTTGTCATGAACACTTGGAACTGCCAGGTTGTTGTCATGAACACTTGGAACTGCCAGGTTGTTGTCATGAATACACTTGGAACTGCCAGGTGTCACGGTGCGGTGAGGATCACTGCCACCGCCCCGTACACCTCCAATTCCCATCACTCCACAAACACATACCGGACTTGTCTTCGTGTCACATGTCTTCAACTATTCACACCAGGTCCCAATCATCTCGTTAGTATGTGTTTAAATGTTTCCCCTCTGCTCCCCACATTTGTCGTTCATTGTTGTTGGTACTGTCTGTGTGTCACATGTAACCAGTGAGTGCGTTCTGTTTTGCTGGCTAAAGATTCAGCCCATTTGTTTTCTTTACGTTTGTTTTTCCGTGTGCTCGTGTTTGATTTTCATTAAAAAACTCTGCACAGAGTGTATTCGCCTGCGCCTGGTTCCTCCACTACCGCCACCGTTACACCAGGTTGTTGTCATGAACACTTGGAACTGCCAGGTTGTTGTCATGAATACACTTGGAAACTGCCAGGTTGTTGTCATGAATACACTTGGAAACTGCCAGGTTGTTGTCATGAATACACTTGGAAACTGCCAGGTTGTTGTCATGAATACACTTGGAACTGCCAGGTTGTTGTCATAAATACACTTGGAACTGCCAGGTTGTTGTCATGAATACACTTGGAAACTGCCAGGTTGTTGTCATGAATACACTTGGAAACTGCCAGGTTGTTGTCATGAATACACTTGGAACTGCCAGGTTGTTGTCATGAATACACTTGGAACTGCCAGGTTGTTGTCATGAATACACTTGGAACTGCCAGGTTGTTGTCATGAATACACTTGGAACTGCCAGGTTGTTGTCATGAATACACTTGGAACTGCCAGGGTGTTGTCATGAATACACTTGGAACTGCCAGGTTGTTGTCATGAACACTTGGAACTGCCAGGTTGTTGTCATGAACACTTGAAACTGCCAGGTTGTTGTCATGAATACACTTGGAACTGCCAGGTTGTTGTCATGAATACACTTGGAACTGCCAGGTTGTTGTCATGAATACACTTGGAACTGCCAGGTTGTTGCCATGAATACACTTGGAACTGCCAGGTTGTTGTCATGAATACACTTGGAACTGCCAGGTTGTTGTCATGAATACACTTGGAGGGCTAGGCGAAGAGACCTTGTCAAAACAACACAAAAAGCGAGAGGTGTAGTACACGAGAAACAAACTACATAGATACTTGGAATGATAGCAAAAACTGTCTCAGAAAGTTGTACGACACATACAATACCTCACAACCAAAAAGGGGAAAACAAACAGAATATATGTGGTGACTGATTGAATACAGGTGGTGACAAACACAGGTGATTAGTATTCAGGTGATGATGGGCGTGGTCAGACAGGTGGGTGAGGTGGTGATCTGAAGGAGGGTGGTGACTCAGCAGAGGGATTGACAGTTGTCATGATCAAGTTAACAGTTTCATCCTTGTGCTGAATTTTTTAGGGTATTAAACCAAAACAAATTCCTTAAGTTAAACATCGGAATATACATTGAGAGAATAGTGCAAAACCTTTGTGTTCAATTTAATTGAGTCAGAAGCTGACCCTCATAGACATAATCTAATCCCAGTCGATGAACAAGATAACACAGTGTTGCATCTAAACAAAATAATGTATAAAAGCAAGCTTGCAAAACTTAATTCACAGGTAACTAAGGATGCAATCTGCATACTTGTTTCACCATTTCATATGGTAAGCTAAAGAAACAGGGAAAGGCCGTGGGAGAAATCACGGACATGCCTATTTAGAAAGGCAATTACCCCACAGGGAAATTCAGAGAAATCTATTGATGGGTAGACACCATGACATTTCAGATAAAAGCCCTGGCTGGCTGTTTGAGATGGTGCTGCCTAAAATGGTAATATTAGCTAATGGAGGTATGGGCTGTCAATTTATCTCCTTCATCTCCCATTCTGCGCAGTCAGGTAAACAAATGTATACACAGGCAGTTTGGTGACAATGATCAATGGCTCTTATGTCTGCCACTATATCTAATGGCATATTGGACATGGGGTTTATTGGCACATTGTAGTAGGGAGGGGGGAAATGACACCATTTTGCAGAGGTATGAATATTTTATCTACTGAACTCATTAGATAGTTCTCCCTTTAGGGAGCACCAAGTTTGTTTCAAGCTAGATTATTTGCATGATGAATTATACATTTTTATATTAAGCAATATGAAAACATACAGCTCCCAGATACTGACGATATATGAAGCCGTAGGGAGACCGTTGAGAAAACTGGCTATATTTACTTTGCACATCAAAAGGCATGCTCCTTGACCCAATTTAGTGTATACCTTAAATTATTTCTAGCTATGCTGAGTAACAGTATACATTTATTTACTTTTAAAGGCCACTTTTTGAAACGAAATACACCCGTTAACATGTTTTAATAAATCCATTAACATACATTTTAAATGCTAACAGCGTTATTTTCTTTCTCCTTTAACACTTTTTTTTCTTTTCTTAGCCTCAGAACCATTCATCAGTGCTGAAGGTGAGTGGGAGCTGTCTGGAGCCCTGACATCAGCACTTGTGGTTTTTACTGCAACAGCCAGTAACATGGAGCTTGACTGGTAATTTTTTTTCAGTATACAGTAGCATTGGAGAGCAGGCATTCATGTTGTTGACTGTGCTTACTAATAACTAGTCTATGGATCCTGGATAACGTTGCGTAGTTGGCTATAGCTCCGTTAATATAATGGATTGGCTGTCCCAATTTACAATGTTTTTCCTTGAGTCCCCCAGCCCGTCTCCCTACAGCCTGTGCTGCCTCCTCTAACTCTGGTCCTCTTCTCCAACCCAAGATGCACCTTGTTTGTAGCATGGTGATTATCATTATTTAATTATTTTGTTAGCCTCAGCTAAGCGTTAATGTCGTCACCTGCCACATTTCCACCAAAACATATTCTAATAGCTGGATTAACAAACAACGTCCATGCTCTGCATAAATTACAGATCATACCTGATTAATGTTTGTAGATAAACACCTCCAGCCACCTTGCCTGCTTTAGCCACATTTTCTACCTTATGCCTTTTCCTAATATTCATTTAGAATACCTTATGCATTTGTTTCAATCTGGGAATCATTCAATGAAGACACCACAAATATTTGGTTGTGGCTCTCCGTGAATCAGGAAACCTACTGCTCACAGGCCCCAACCCCATTCAAACAACATTTCAGCCTAAACATCAAAGGACACTACATATCATCTTAACTGGAGAGCTCCTGGGTGGGAAGGCATTTGATACAATGTTGAATCACACATACACTTTCCAAGGTGTTTTATTCCCTATCTCAACTCAACTATTGTACTTGGTGCCGTAATCAAGAGCACAATGGTAGGAGCTGCTAGAGCTATGGAATTAAAGATGCAACCTTCTATTTAGAACTACATTGACTGCAATTTGGGGCATACATAAAAGGATGTGACATGGAAAAATATATCTTCTGCACTCATTTAATTTGAAGTCAAGCCCTGTCCAAAGTTTACAATAAAACAGATTATGTCAGAAAACACATACTAAAATGTAGATCAATCACGATTAACTGCTGAAGATCACGCAATGAATTGTTTTAAACTTTTGACAGCACTAAAGGAAATACAACTGAGGAAATTAAAGGCAACATGGATGGATAATATCTAGCTAGAAATAAATATTCATAACTGGTCCAGCATCAGATTTGAAAACTAATCCCACACTAGTTATGGGTGAAGAAGTTCTGAAGAGCTAGTCCTGAGTCCTGTCCTGGGATACATAAAGGAAAAAGAGCTCTTGGTCATCTCTAAATGCTTCTCCAGGTCTATAAGCTCCATTAAGATTTGACAAACCTGACAATTGGCTGTATGGCTGTGGCCTCCACACAATCAGGCGTCCATTTCACACCCTGGTGATCTCCCATCTCCTTGGCTTGGAAGGTCTCAAGATCCCCGATGAAGCTCTGACCTCCCACTGAGACTTTGTAGTGGGAGCCACCATCATGAAAAGCGCACCTTCCATTTTGCTAGTTCAATATATAGTTTTCGTGCGTACATAAAATGTACTACATCCCTGGTCCTGATCAAATTGTAAATGTGTGGTGACCCTCTAACCAGATAGAAAGTGATAGAAAAGTACAAGGACATTCATTATGACCTAGACAGATAACATTACCAGATCTCACATTAATCCCTAGACTGCTCAAAGTCTGTGAGTAGTTCTTTTTTTTAAGCTTGCTCTCATGGCTACTTGTTAACTAGCACTTTATGTAAATAATCAATTTATTTGGAACTTCTGAACAGGGCTGTTGCAAGGTATGCTGGGCCACCAGAACAGATGGGGCCCGTTCACTAGACACAGATCCGAAATTAACGGAAGGTGTTTGTCCGTCGACTCCAAGACACATCGGACGCAGATGGATTTCAGTTGGATGCAACATGCTTAATACCTTTTTGGAGCTGGGCCTACTTGCATCATCATCGGTGGGCCCTGATTGGGAATCATGTTCATCTTTCCCGGCATTAGCAATGGCCCTGCCTCTGAATCTGGCTGAAGCATTAGTAAACAATAATGAGGTACATTTAGGGAGAAATCAACGTCTGGAGCCTTAAAAAAGACTGACGAGTTGTCAAGCAAATTGCATACATTTTTTTTCATTTCAATCACTTTTTGTTGCCTGTAACTATTCGTGTTTCTACTCTTTTTCAGTGTGCTGGAGGAAAATGAGAGTTGGGAACGGATTGGTAACTACTCATTGAGTGAGAATGAGAGCGACCAAGACAGAAGAATAGAGAAACAAACAGCTCCAGTCTCCTGAGTTAAGGTGTAATATTTTGTATCATTGATCCTAATTTCTTGTCAGAGCTAATGTTGACCTCAGTGGGTTGTCATTTAGGTAGCTGGCATGCAAAAGCCTTTCCCAATTACCTGCCCCTATACCACAACTATCCCTCCAAACAATTGAATCAAAATGAAGATTTTCTGCTCCAAAGCATCATTACTTTCTTGTCGTGCTCTATCCCACTGCTTTGAATCTGTTAACCTTTTCTGAGGGTGGCGGTATCGCCCTGCTCCAGAGATTATCTACTGACGCATTTATCAGGAGATGACAAATGAGCTGTCCTTCCAGATGCCTGATTACTTGACCTTTATTCCACACAAGCCAAGGGGGCCTGACAGAGCTAAGTGGTGCCAGTCTTAAATACAACCCAGCCAGAGGGAAATGCATGTTTGGAGGTGTCTATTACAATGCAATGCCATGCGGCCAATTTAAACACAAATTAAGCAAGAAGTTATTAAGATTGCCTGTGGTCTGCAGCGGTAATTGAAATGGTTACAATGCCAAGAACAGGTAGACACAGGAAGATCCCATTCTATTTGTAGCGGAGAGGGTGATAAGTATTAAACATTAAAAGCGAGAAAAGTAAATTGTTCATTTAGGCACTCTGATTCAAGATCATTATGTGTTGAGGCTGGTGTCTGGAGAGAAATGCAGCATTCCAGTTTTCTCATTTTCAGCTTGTCTATAGTTTTGTCTTGGAGCATATTGTCATTTATAGCTGTAATTGCATGTTTTTTCCTCTGCGGTTCTTGATATCGAAACAGGCTCAGCAACAACAGGCTATTATGACTTGAATGTCACAACAGATAGCAATTCCCAATGATGAGATATAAAAACAATCTTTCATAGCTGAGGCAATCAGAAACATACAATGAAATATTTAATGTATTCAACCATCATCCTGATTGTTAATTAGCTCAAGCCCACAGTAGAAAATAAAATGTAAGTACTGTTTTGTTGCATGAGGATAGCTAAGATGCTACTACTAATTACTGTTATAGAGTTTGTGTTAAAAGGGCAACACACTCAATAATATTCACTACCTGCAGTTATGACAAACGTCTCCATTTACTCTGGAGGTTGTATTGGTCATGCAAGTGTTTTTCTTTTCCACTCAGTCACTTGAACTTGCATGTGCTCTCTGGTAAAGCATCAGAAATATTATAGCTAATTATTAAATTTTGGCAAAGGGTCCTATTTATCAAAATGAAGGACCAGGTTCCTAGACAACCGCCCAACCCAAAAAATAAACCATTAGTTCTCTCTGATGAGAATACCACCACAGAGCAATGATCACTGAGAGGGAAAACTCACACTTTCCCCCTAGGTTAAATAAATATCAATACAATATCAATCCCCCTTGGTTAAATAAATATCAGTACAATACATGGCTTATATAAGCCTGGTTGTTGAACTGAATCAGGTTAGTTACCACAGAGCCATAAATTCAAATTAAACATTAGAGGTTGGTTTCATGTACACAGGTTAAGCGTAGTCTGGCCTAAAAATATCTAGGCTGCGTCTGCAAAACAAGTACTAGAAGTATATGTATAGCCTGGGGCTAGAAGGGTGTGAATACTATTAGATATTGAATCAACACCACACTCCCAGAGAAAACCAAGAGGCAGGTTCTAAATATCGGTGTTTAACTGAGATATGCAAGGTCAATTCATAGCACGGGGTAAAGCATTGCTTAATGTGCTCTGTTAAATATGCATTCCTGGTTTTTGTACATAATTTCATCTGTAGAAAGATCTTTTTTGTGTACTACATCACCCATGTCTTAAAAATATATCTGGTTGCATTATGTTTCTGTTTCACTATTGTGGTATATTTTCATTTGAGAGAGTAATGCTATGTCATTAACATTAAGGATCCCACTGAAGCAAAAGAAAGTTAATAGATTTCAAAAAGGTTTGACATTCAGTACTGTGGTTAACCAACTCCTTCCCAAACTGAAGAGTACCACACAGTAAGACTAAAGCAACCCTGGCTTACAGGGCACTGGCCCAGGGCTACCCTGTTGGTATTTTAAACAGCACACTCAATTTCATGACCAAATGACCTTTAAACATCCCACAGACTGAAGGGGTTTTCAATCACCAATTAGCCTAGTCTATTTCACCCAAACCCCAACGTCTCATGGGAAAGCGCATCGATCGGTCTCTCGGCTGCCAACATTATCATCCATGGGACAAGTCTGTCTTTGTATTGGGAACTTGTCTGTTGTCCCAGAGTTCCCTACCTCTCCATCAGTGCTTTTCACATCAACAGGATTTTGACTTTGTCATTGGATTGGAAGTGATTATTGTGGTAATGTTCTTTTAGAGGAAATACTATTGAATAAAATAATATAGTATATGCCATTTATCCTGTAAATTTGCTGTATTTCAAATTACATTGCGATAAAACTACACCGTCATTCAATGTATCTTTATATTTTGTAAAGGCAAGTTCATAATAGGCATATTGTCTGATACTTTTCATATACCTGCTGTGTTTATAACCAGATGGCCGCCTTGTTTTCATTTGAATTACCAGACAAATGTTGTAGATATTCCTATAGCATGACATGTTGCAAACAAACATGGCTCTACATAAAATCATAAAGCCTTCTGGGAAGTAAAAGTTAATTAGCTATAATGACTAAACACTGGGGATCATAATTTTATGGCATGACTGCCCACCAGTAATTAAATGTCATTTTCTTCTCCACTGGCTAAGTGTGGAAAACCTTGGCTGGAAAGGTCAACTGCAAAACATTCCTATATGATGACAGTGAAGTAAATAAGAACAGGATCAAATGAAAATAAAGTATTAAAGGTATGATTTTCACAAGTTTTCAAAAAACAAAACTACATAAAACAAAATGAACCTTATGAGTGTGCAGATATAAAGACAAAAGAAGGAATTCAGCTGCATGTGTTTACAAATGATCAAAGCATTTGTATGGGAACATGTTGTGGGTCAAAAAAAGCATAAATGACAGTCAGCAAAAGTAGGAGACGCACAGCATGTTGGAATACATGGCATATCAACAACAAACACCCTGCAGGCTGTACTTCAGGATAATCGCTTCCATCTCAGTTGGTCTCCATGAGCTCTTAGATTGGCTTTGAAAAATTGGTTCAAGCTCAAATATAACTCCACAATGAACAAAAATATATCAGTGGAATGCAATCTATTTCAAATTTCTTTGTAGTATAAGAACATCATGCCTGCTGTGTTTAAGAATTACAAACACAACAGGCAGTCATTGTGGCAGGACGTGTTCTGTCCATGGGAAGTTTAGCCAAGCCTGAGCCACTATCAATACATTACCTCCACCCCTGTAGTGGGGATTAAATGCCTATCAAATGCAAGTGTCTACTTTGTCTGTTTATTGCACCGTTGAATTCACTGCATTTGATAATTTACAACCAAGGGCAAAAATATTTTTTAAATCTTTAAAGATTAAATGTGTCAATAATGTTATGTACACAATTATTTATTTTTTATGTTATTAAAGAAAGCTAGACACTAGATTTGAATAAATTGAAACCTATGTGTCATTTATGTTTTTAATGACTTGCTACTGGTGGTGTGTTTGAAATAGATATAGGCTAGCTGAGAGGTCATTGTGGTGGGGACAGAAAAGCCAGCTGGATTGTCGTATTGCCGTATTGACACTAGAGGCCCATTGAAACAGAGCATCAGAGAAGATTGATTGTTGACACACTATATTTGACAGAATCCTCCCAATGTCAAGCCAAAATAACTGATAGAATAGGGAAGCCTATTCCAACAGAGCTGCTGAAATAGAATGAAAGGGAGAGATGAAAAATAAGACCTAGGAGAAAGAGTACACATTTTGAGTGATGTGACTGTGGTAAACTAGGCAAATATATTCTTATTTTTACAGGAAACTGTTTATTGTGTTATCAGCAATTCTCTACTCTACATCTTGCCAGCCCATGGCTTTTCAATGATAGAATTAAGTAAATGTATATGTTGTTGTAGAGTCTGCACATTTGCCAAGCATTACTGCATTTATTGTAATCATTTTCAAATAGAGAACAAAAAAGTACTCAACTACATTTTTACATATCACCTGTAAAAGATTTTAGAGGTGTAAATATGTTCAATATTCTATTAGTATTGATTTGTTTAACCCTATATAGAAGGCAAAGTGTTAACCTATAACAAATTTGCATGATGAAATGAAAATTGAATATCTGTCAGCTTGGACAGATCAAATTAGCATATTTGGCACATTTAATTAGGTTTGGCATATACGCAACTTCAATTGTGAAAATACATTTAAAAAATACACAAGGTTATTCTGTTTTTCTAAACAGCTACACATGCAAACAACATGCAAACGTGTTAGTCAAGATTGCATAACATTCCACATCTGATGTGATAGAAATGGACCATATAACACCAACTTAACACTAAACTCTCTCATCAGCTTCACACAACACCCAGCTGCTCTTTTTTCCAGAAATATTACAAATATTACACTGCTAACAGGTCACAATTAGCTGTGGCTGGTGAGTGCACCAGAGAGACCAAGAGCAAAAGATCATTGAGCAGTGGAGTAAGGCACTGACATTTGCTCATGGTCTGATTGCCACACAGATAATTCTTCTGCTGGCCACTGATATTTACCACAGTGGGAAATGATACCAGCACAGTACGGCATGCTACAGTTCCGCAGGCAGCAATATACCATGGTGGATTGAACAGTGACCGCTAAGGGTCTGGGTGGAGAATAGAAAAGCAGGGCTAATCTGTTTCTTCAAATGTTGTATTGATTCCCCTAGATTTTGTGTCCATTCCTTTAGATTTTACATCAGTCTACTGAAATATTTAATTACTTCTCTCAGATTTGTTCATTCCCTTAAACTTTTTAATTCAGTTCCTCAGTTGTATTCATCTGTTCTCAGATCTCCCCTGCAGATTCAAGTGCATGTCCTTATCATAGATTGATCAGAGTTAATCAAATTCTACTTAAATCTGGGCTTGAAATACATGTATACAAAGAGTGTCTTAGGTTGAATATGTTAGAGATAACCTCCTTCATTTACATATGTATTGCTAAATTTTTCAAGAACCATGGCTTATTTGATAAAAAATTGTTTGACTCCTTGTGGATTGGTGAAGCCTGTCTCTAGGCCTAATAGGCCTTTCAGATGGTAAGAAAAAAGATGATTGATTCAATAATATAACTTACAAACATTTAAATCAGAGCCCTTTTTTAATTAAGGTCATCGGGATCTTAAAAATGTACATTTATAACGAAATTTCAGCAATACTTTTTTTTTCACTTCCATATAAAATTATTTCTACCTAGCGTGGCTCCAATCCATTAAATGGCAGGAGTTTGCTAGCATTCAGTCTTTGAGTAAAATACACATAAATGGAGATGACAGGATTTCTGGTACTAAACAAAATGCATTTAGAAGACCAACTGAACTTATACAACTCACTTCAATTCACACAAGTGATACGTGGTGGATGTTGGGCACTAACTACTAAACTGGAATTGAGGTCATTTTCATTCAATATGAAGGGGGGAAAGTATGTAATCTGTTATTGTTGTAATTCTTTCAGGACCTTTTTTGTTCTGTCTCTCTCTTGGATGTACTATATTGCTCTGAATACATTTTTTAGAGCTGCTTTTTCTCAAGAAATACACTCTTACCTAATCAATTAATTTGATTATATACATATTTATTATCAACATAAAAACCCACTTAAATATGTATTAATATTTATCTAAATTCAAAAATGTATTTTATCATGCAACACATGTTCCTCAATTGTTAGGCTGAAAGTCATGGCTCTCTTGACTCACTAAGTACTGTAGGTACAGAGATGGAAGAGAAATCAAGAGCTACAATTCCTACTTTATTTTCAAGGTAGGCTCCTATCCTTATCACATTGGTGTCTATTTGTCAGTAGCTACATTACTCTGTGAACCTTCTGGATGTGCTGGTATCCTCAACTCTTTCCTCTCAACTTGAGGAGTCACATAACTCACATGCCCATGCATAACTTTGTCCATTGCATCCTTCATAAACTGTAACTTAGCCGAACCTCTGTCTCAAGTAAGGTCTTAAAAAATATGAATTCACACAAATAGTCAAAATAACCTTCCTCATTAGATTTGTTTAACATTTCAGGATTTAGCTCGGGTATCAAGCATTGATCAGCAAACTGAAAAACTTAATCAGATGCCAGATGCTTCAAATACAGGTTCTGTACGTAATGCTGCATCTTGTGTTGGTCATGTATCACACTCTTCTTGGTTCAAGAATCTTTGGATCAGCTACCATCAGCAGGTGGCACAGACAGAGCCCCCAAATATCTGTAACCACGAAAAACAGATACATCATTCAGATTATATTCTTGCATAGTAGTCTTATAAAACAGAAGAGAAAGGTTGTTTGGTTTGTCTAGAAAATGTCATTCAGCTGAATTTAATAAAGATGTGAAAAAGTGCAACAGGGTCAGTTATCTTGTACAGTTGTAGACTGTCAGGCTTCCAAGAAAAGGAGGAGCAGAAAACGTGGAGTCGCGCAGGTAACTTCCAAGACGGCTTAGCCCAACAATGTTCACAATGGCGAGACAATAACACACAAAGACCAGGGGAGCAGAGGGAACATACAGTGGGGAGAACAATTATTTGAAACACATTTTTCAGGTTTTCCTACTTACAATGCATGTAGAGGTCTGTAATTTTTTATCATAGGTACACTTCAACTGTGAGAGATTGAATCTAAAACAAAAATCCAGAAAATCACATTGCATGATTTTTAAATAATGAATTTGCATTTTATTGCATGACATAGGTATTTGATCACCTACCAACCAGTAAGAATTCCAGCTCTCACAGACCTGTTAGTTTCTTTAAGAACCCCTCCTGTTCTCCACTCATTACCTGTATTAACTGTACCTGTTTGAACTCGTTACCTGTATAAAAGACACCTGTCCACACAATCAAACAGACTCAAACTTCTCCACAATGGCCAAGACCAGAGAGCTGTGTAAGGACATCAGGGATACAATTGTAGACCTGCACAAGGCTAGGATGGGCTACAGGACAATAGGCAAGCAGCTTGGTGAGAAGGCAACAACTGTTGGCGCAATTATTAGAAAATGGAAGAAGTTCAACATGACGGTCAATCTTCCTCGGTCTGGGGCTCCATGGAAGATCTCACCTTGTGGGGCATCGATGATCATGAAAAACGTGAGGGATCAGCCCAGAACTACACACGGCAGGACCTGGTCAATGACCTGAAAAGAGCTGGGACCACAGTCTCAAAGAAAACCATTAGTAACACACTACGCCGTCATGGTTTAAAATCCTGCAGTGCACGCAAGGTCCCCTTGCTCAAGCCAGCGCATGTCCAGGCCCGTCTGAAGTTTGCCAATGACAATCTGGATGATCCAGAGGAGGAATGGGAGAAGGTCATGTGGTCTGATGAGACAAAAATAGAGCTTATTGGTCTAAACTCCACTCGCCGTGTTTGGAGGAAGAAGGATGAGTAACATCCTTCTTTGGGGATGCTTTTCTGCATAGGCGACAGGACGACTGCACTGTATTGAGGGGAGGATGGATGGGGCCATGTATCGCGAGATCTTGGCCAACAACCTCCTTCCCTCAGTAAGAGCATTGAAGATGGGTCGTGGCTGGGTCTTCCAGCATGACAACGATCATGCTGGAAGTGGCTCAGTAAGAAGCATCTTAAGGTCCTGGAGTGGCCTAGCCAGTCTCCAGACCTGAACCCAATAGAAAATCTTTGGAAGGAGCTAAAAGTCTGTATTGCCCAGCGACAGCCCCGAAACCTGAAGGATCTGGATAAGGTCTGTATGGAGGAGTGGGCCAAAATCCCTGCTGCAGTGTGTGCAAACCTGGTCAAGAACTACAGGAAACGTATGATCTCTGTAATTGCAAACAAAGGTTTCTGTACCAAATATTAAGTTCTGCTTTTCTGATGTATCAAATACTTTGGAAATGGTTTTAGATTCCGTCACTCACAGTTGAGTAGCTATGATAAAAAGTACAGATTTCTACATGTTTTATAAGTGGGAAAACCTGCAAAATCGGCAGTGTATCAAATACTGTATATACTGGGGGGAATGGTTGTAAATAAGGATCATGTGCACTAAACAAGATAACAGGTGAGATGAACTGATGGGATGGGCGGTGGTATAAAAAGGCAGGTGAAGTCGACCGCTGGAGCCTGCCTGCTGGGGGAGGAGAGAAAGTAGAGGGCGCAGTCGTCACGAGCCCAAAGTCGGACACGTCCACCTCCACGATGAACTAGAGCGACGGGTCGGGATGGGCCAACGTTGTTTCAGTTCCACAAACGCCCGCTCCGCCTCTGCTTTCTACCACAACCGGGTCGCCCCACCCTTCAGAAGGGAGTTGATCGGAGCCGCGACCTGGCTAAAGCCCCGGATAAACCTCCGGTAGTAATTTGAGAAGACTAAGAATCGTTGCACTCCCTTGACCGTGGTCGGGATTGTCCAACTATGCAGCGTCAATGTGATGTTCCTCCATAGCCACACCCGTGCTGGAGAAACGATACCCCAGGAAGGACACAGATGACTGGAAGAACAGACACTTCTCGACCTTCACGTACAGGTCATGCTCCAACAGTCTACCTAGAACTCTGCGCACCAATGAGACATGGTCAGCACAGGTAGCAGTGTATATCAAGATGTCATCAATATACATCACCACGCCTTCGCATAACATAACCCTGTAATCGATGCATGGTTGCAAACCACCTTCCTTCTTTTTCACAAAAAAGAAACTTGAGGAGACCTGTGACTTGGAGGGCCTAATGTACCCCTGTCCCAGAGGCTCGGTACGGGAGTGCGTCTTCATCAATAAGGTTTATTGTGCAACCTCCTGGTCTGTGAGGTGGCCAGTATAGGGCGTAGTCATCACAGATGATAAATTCACATTATCAAGTTCTTATTATCCATACAAAATATAATTTTTCCCCATTTCATATTCACTCAGACAAGAGACAAAATACATAGCTATTGCTATTCAGAACAATGCTACCCAGCAGAAAGAACAAATGTCATGTGACATTTAATTCCCAGGTGTGTAAAACACCAAATCTCAAAAGACTACTCACTACACAGTAGATAGTATTAAATATACTTAAAGCTAAATATTACAACTTACAATACATTAACCTTCCCCCTCCACAAGCATTGCAGTTGGCTTACAGTAAAATGCATGAAACAGTTTAACCAGGCAAAATAATACAGTATAACAAATTAGCTCTAGCATAATAAAATTTTGCATGGCCAATTAGCATTAGCATAATTTGAAAACTCATCAACCAGCACTAACATCAACAATATCAATTACTAATGCTTTTCAAAGAAGATTTCAATATTACAATGTATTGTTGATGCAAAAAAATTATAACTCAGCCAGACGATGCAAACAAAGTTTGGGGTTAGATGGCCAAACTGTTTATTCATTGGCTATAGCAGGGAAGAACAACTTACACTGAACACAGTCAGGTAGAGTATCCTCTTTTAAAAGCACAGACTTGGCACTTATACAAATCAAGGAGGAAACAAAAAGGATGGGTGGAGTTTTATTCATCACAGTGATGAGCCAGCGACCCCTATCCATTATCCAGGTCCCTTACTGCCCCCCATCAAATAAGATGTAGGCTAATTGCCTTGAATAGTAATTATTATTATTACTGTTATGTTGTACTGATTATTATTGTTTTCTATTGTTATCATCAAAAAAATCGAATTATGGAGAACAGATATATTAGTTTCCCAGGGAAACAAACAGCAGCCAATCAGAAACAGCTAGCAATTCAAATCTTAATTAAACAACAGCCAATCAGAAATGCCAAGCAATAATCATTCTTCTGAATTGTTCCAACGGAAAACTAGCTGGTATTTATCAAGGGGTAAAAGCAAAATGATTAACTTTCAAACGAATTAAAAGTTAATTCTGTTTTTTGCGAGTATTTGAAACTTTAAACTCATATTGTTGTGAATCTGTGATGCAAACTCGACTTAAAACAAACGCCCTCCAAGGGCACCGCAACATCCCCCTTTACAAAATATTGCTTCCAGCACCCCCCATCGTCCTCTGAACGCCCCCTGTGGGCAGTACCACCCAATTGAGAAACAATGACTTAGGAGGAGTTAGAAGAGAGGAGCCATATATACCCCAAACCCTTGATCAATCCATGTTATGTCCCCGGTGCCTTCTGTTGTTCTGTGTTCGTGTGTGTTTTTGTCCCTTGGTGTTCTATGTGGTGGTTGCAGGCTAATTGGCTTCCTGATCGCCGGTTGCAGCTGATTGGTCGGTTTGGGGCTGATTGGAGAGCCCCTACGCCCGCTCGTCAGTGCTTCCAGCTGGTTTAGCCTGCATATAAGCCACAGTTAAGGTATCTCACAGGAGAGTCACACCTGCTGTTGCTATCGGTCTGTGTTGCTGTCTAGAGGTAGAAAGAACATTTGTGATTAAGTGTATTGTGTGTTGTGGCAAGTGTCTGTGTTCAGCTTTAACCACATTGTGTGTTGTGGCAATTGTTTGTGTTAAAATCTTTTTCATTTGTTTCCAGGGGAAGGGGAAAGCCATTGTGCTTTAGGCAAGAGGCCCTGGGGCATACACCTCCCGTAGCTTTACTCTGTCTAAAACCACTAGGTCAGACCTGGGCGGACCACCCCCTGTAGTTTGGTTAGAGCACCGGCGCAAGAGGTGCTAGTTAGGTAAGATTTCGGTTTGACAGGTAAGGTAGATTTAGAGGGTTTGGGTTTACATTTATGTTCTTTGCTTTGGTTCCGTCCAGCCCCTTTTCCCTGAATTACCGTTACGTTAATTAAATAGTCCTGTGAACGGTAGTCCTGTCTCTGTCATCCATACTCGCACCCATGACCCCATACCCATTCTGTCAAGTCATAGGGTGCTTTATGTGTAGCGGGGTGTTGCGCTCTCTCCTCCGGGAGGCATGTGTAACAATCCATCATCAATCAGGTTTATTTTAAATTTCCCTTTTTACATCATCAGTTGCCTCAAGTGGAGGATTTTAAGTATCTAGGGGTCTTATTCACGAGTGAGGGAAGGATGGAACGGGAGATTGACAGACGGATCGGTGCAGCTTCTGCAGTAATGCGGTTGATGTATCGGTCTGTCGTGGTGAAGAAAGAGCTGAGACGCAAGGCGAAGCTCTCGATTTACCGGTCAATCTACGTTCCTACTCACCTATGGTCATGAGCTTTGGGTCATGACTGAAAGGACAAGATTCTGAGCTTTCTCCGCAAGGTGGCTGGGCGATCCCTTAGAGTGAAAAGCTCGGGTGAAAAGCTTGGTCACCTGGGAGGAGCTCAGAGTAGAGCCGCTGCTCCTCCACATCGAGAGGGGTCAGCTGAGGTGGCTTGGGCATCTGTTTCGGATGCCTCCGGAACGCCTTCCTGGGAAGGTGTTCCAGGCCCGTCCCACCGGGAGGAGACCCCGGGGAAGACCTAGGACACGACCTAGGCTGGCCTGGGAATGCCTCGGTGTCCCCCCGGAAGAGCTGGAGGAAGTGTCCAGGGACTTAGACTGCTGCCCCCGCGACCCGGCCCCGGATAAGCGGAAGAAAATGATGATGACATCATCAGTTGTCACAAAGTGCTTTTACAGATGCCCACCCTGAAACTCCAAAGAGCAAGCAACAACTAGGTTGATGCACAGTGGCTAGGAAGAACTCCCTAGTAGGTCGGACCTTAAGCAGTCTAGAGAGGGGGGTCCAGTGACACTATGGCCCTGCCCAAAGGTGGGCAGGAAGTAACTACACCCACTTTGCCAAGCATCTGACAAAAGTAACACCAAGCAATAGCACCCACCCAGAAAGAGGGCAGAGAATTGCCAACAGAGAACAAAAGTAAGCCAGTGACTCTAGCATTGGAGACGAGAGCCCGTCTGGCAAATACAGAAGGGGTGGCTTGTAAATTTAAATGCCTTTCCGTTCACCTTCACGCCCCTGGCCAGACTAAACTTAATCATAGAAGTTTAATCATAGACCTTGCTTAAGTCTGCTTCCCTCACCTCAATTGACAGATCATTCCACAGTTGTGAAGATCTATGGGAGAAAGCCCTGCCTCCAACAGGTTTAGTGTAACGATGTATGGTGTAGTGTTGCAAGAGCAAGAAACCAGGTGCAGGCAGGAGCAGTCGGTGTGGTTTCTTTTAATAAACAAAAGTAATACCGAGCACAAAAAACACAATAAAAGAAAAGGGCTGACTAACGCAGAAAAACGAAAGCAGGCAACGGGTATAAAGTACTTACATATAACAGCAAACATGACAATAACAATGATCCACAATGTGGGGGAGCAGAGGGGAAACATTTAAACACATACAAACGATATCAATTGGGACCTGGTGTGAATGATTGAAAACATGTGACAGTCCGCGATGTGTTCATGTGTGTTGGAAACTGAGAAAGTATGGCACGGTGGCACTGCTGCTCACCGTACCATGACATTTAGATTAGATTCAACTTAATTGTTATTAAACAGTACAAGTACAATACAACGAAATGCAGTTAGCATCTAACCACTAATTGACGTTTATTTATTGTTTTATCAGGGTGCAAGAGCATTGCAGTAATCTAATGCTGAAGTAACCCAAACAGGGATTTGTTTATCTGCATCATTTTTCAATAAAAAGTCTCTGATATTTGCAATGTTGCCAAGATGGAAAAATCCACAAATATATATGTTCTACAAATGAGAAATCCAAGTTCAGGGTTATGCCAAGGCCTCTCAGAGTTTTTAGAATTTTAATGGCACTCATGGCTATGACCGAATTACAGAACTTTTTGCTTTTAAAGGTATGTTATAACACACCAACAGTCTCAAATTTCGGTCCTACCTTGAATCTTACATACGATAATAGGAGACAATAGAGGTTATACAGAACAAGGATGCATGCAGAATACAGCAATCAAATACAGACCATAACATTTTTTCCAACTACATAAACATTGAAATCTGAGCCCTCATTTAACTGAATAAGGTCACTATGACGAAATTTTATTTTGTTTCACCAGGTTAAATTCCTTAGTCCAAGCATGGCTCCATTACTTAAAATGTTATCAATCTCATGCCAATTTATCTTCAATTAAAATACACAAAAATGCATCACACAAAACTTCACTGCATTTTAGATTGCTAAACATACTATCCTACAATTTTTAAATAGACTTATTTTTCCAGCTTTACATATGACAGAGAAAAGTATTTTGCTTTGTCCAGAAATGTTCTCTCAGATGGATGAGGAAACTATCACAATAAAAAGGTCACCAACCAGATCTACGTTCCAGACCGTTCCATCCCAAGTCAGACACTGCTAGTGGGACCAATACAGTTAGGTCTGGAAATATTTGAACATTGACACAATGCTGACATCATTTTCAAAATATATTTAATTCAAGGGGTTGAAAATATATTGTATAAAACATTTAATCATTAATAAAATGTTCCTTTGCAGGCAATGACAGCTTGAAGTCTGGAACGCAGGGACATCACCAATGGCTGGGTTTCTTCTTTTGTGATGCTTTGTTTTGCCTTTACTGCAGCTGTCTTCAGTTGTTGTTTGTTTGTGGGTCTTTCTGCCTTACATTTTGTCTTCAGCAAGTAAAATGCATGCTTGATGGGGTTGAGAATTATGCCACTTCTTTGCCTTTAAAAACACCTGCGTTGCTTTCGCAGTAAGTTTTGTGTCATAGTCCATCTGTAAAGTAATGGACAATCCTACTTTGCTGAATTTGGCTGAATCTGAGCAGACAATATATCTCTATACACTTCAAAATTGATCTGGTTGCTTTTGTCTTCTGTCACATCATCAATAAACACTAGTGACCCAGTGCCATTGGAAGACATGCATGCCAATGCCATCACACTGAGCTGTTCCAAGCCTTCTCCATACTTTATTCTTCTCATCATTCTGGTACAGGTTGATCTTAGTTTCATCTGTCCAAAGAATGCTGTTCAGGATCTTGGCTGGCTAAGGATGGTCTGTTTCACTTTCAATGAGAGCTCCTTTGACCGAATGTTGTGGGTTCACAGCAACAGCTTCCAAATGCAAATGTCACACCTGGAATCAACTCCTTTTACTTGCTTAACTAAAGAAATAACAAAGGAATGTCCATGAAACAGCTTTTAAGTCAATTCTCCAATTACTGGTCCCTTGAAAAAGAAGTGGCTAGATATTAATTAAAGAGCTGTAATTCCTAAACCCTTCCTCAAATTTGGATGTGAATACCCTCAAATTAAAGCTGAGAGACTGCACCTTAAGCCCATATTCATTATTTAACTGTAACTTGAATACAAAATAACTAAACTTGTGTCAGTGTCCGATTATTTCCGGACCTAACTACATTTCAATACATTTAGCTTGGTGGACTTCCAAAATCAATGAATAGACATGCATGATCTTACATGGTAATACTGAATCATAGGTGGTTAAACCGGAGTAGGCCACACTATAACAGATTTGAATGACAGTAGATGGATACATTATTGGGATTTCTGCCTGGTGAGATCCATTCAAATACAGACAGAAGAATGTATTTACAGACTGAAGAATGAGTTTACGAATCATATTTGGACCACAACAGTTTAACAGGACCAAAACGGTTTAACTGGACCAAATGAGTAAGTTTAGGCAGAAAATGCCACATTTAAGATTAACCATTTATTACAACATTCACATAAATTGTTTGTACTACAGGTTCTGCTCCCCTGAGATAACTCACTGCCATCACATGATTGTGTGTACGATACTACTAAAAATGATATCCACACCATTATAACAATAATAGGGGGATTTAAAGGCTATTTTGGCTAGGTTAAGAAGCTGACTACTGGGATTTGTGACTGGCATTCTACAGTAAAATATGAAGAATACTCTTCAATTACTATAGTTAAAACATCAATTGATTTGAACTTTGCAAATTGAAAGCCATGCCTTTGGGCTGACTGACAGACCCTGTTAAATAGCGTAGTGGTTAGAAAAGTGGATCTGTAAGCTATAGGTCCTGCGATCGAATCTCCACAGTCAAAACAAAGTATGCATTTGGATTTGTTCGAAATTTTGCTAGCTATAACCTTCAGTATCTACATTATAGTAAGCCTAAAATATATCTGTTTATGGCTATATTGCAACTATTTCCGGGGGATATTCCAAGTACACATCCGTGCATGCTTTTTGGGTCAGGATAGACCAAAATGTAGCTGGCTACATTTAGCTGGATACATTCAGTAGCTAGGTTGTAGTAAGCCTCAACTAAAACCGTTTACGGTTATACAGAATTGTGACTAGTTCTGGTGGATTCCACGATTCTCTAGTCTTTTCACTTGATGAAAAAGTTAGTTATCGTCACCTTTATTGACAGTTATTGTATCAATGTCATTCACGAATGAAAAACATACGTTGTTATGCCATGAAATGAAATAGCTTTGGCACCCTCTGATTTGAGTCTCAATTATTGAAAATCATGTGTGCTGGAATTAATCTTTGGGATCTGTCAGTAGCAATCTACTGTAAAATGCTAACTTTTTACCTATATGGAAAAGTAAAATATGGCAATATATGAACGGAACTTTTGTCTTATATGAGCACATACACTCACCTAAAGGATTATTAGGAACACCATACTAATACTGTGTTTGACCCCCTTTCGCCTTCAGAACTGCCTTAATTCTATGTGGCATTGATTCAACAAGGTGCTGAAAGCATTCTTTAGAAATGTTGGCCCATATTGATAGGATAGCATCTTGCAGTTGATGGAGATTTGTGGGATGCACATCCAGGGCACGAAGCTCCCATTCCACCACATCCCAAAGATGCTCTATTGGGTTGAGATCTGGTGACTGTGGCGGCCATTTCAGTACAGTGAACTCATTGTCATGTTCAAGAAACCAATTTGAAATGATTTGAGCTTTGTAACATGGTGCATTATCCTGCTGGAAGTAGCCATCAGAGGATGGGTACATGTTGGTCATAAAGGGATGGACATGGTCAGAAACAATGCTCAGGTAGGCTGTGGCATTTAAACGATGCCCAATTGGCACTAAGGGGCCTAAAGTGTGCAAAGAAAACCTCCCCCACACCATTACACCACCACCACCAGCCTACACAGTGGTAACAAGGCATGATGGATCCATGTTCTCATTCTGTTTACGCCAAATTCTGACTCTACCATCTGAATGTCTCAACAGAAATCGAGACTCACCAGACCAGGCAACATTCTTCCAGTCTTCAACTGTCCAATTTTGGTGAGCTTGTGCAAATTGTAGCCTCTTTTTCTATTTGTAGTGGAGATGAGTGGTACCCAGTGGGGTCTTCTGCTGTTGTAGCCCAACCGCCTCAAGGTTGTGCGTGTTGTGGCTTCACAAATGCTTTGCTGCATACCTCGGTTGTAACAAGTGGTTATTTCAGTCAAAGTTGCTCTTCTATCAGCTTGAATCAGTCGGCCCATTCTCCTCTGACCTCTAGCATCAACAAGGCATTTTCGCCCACAGGACTGCCGCATACTGGATGTTTTTCCCTTTTCACACCATTCTTTGTAAACCCTAGAAATGGTTGTGCGTGAAAATCCCAGTAACTGAGCAGATTGTGAAATACTCAGACCGGCCCGTCTGGCACCAACAACCATGCCACGCTCAGAATTGCTTAAATCACCTTTCTTTCCCATTCTGACATTCAGTTTGGAGTTCAGGAGATTGTCTTGACCAGGACCACACCCCTAAATGCATTGAAGCAACTGCCATGTGATTGGTTGATTAGATAATTGCATTAATGAGAAATTTAACAGGTGTTCCTAATAATCCTTTAGGTGAGTGTATGTATACTACTTAAATAATTACATATGCAAGCCACATACACAGATACAATGCTTATTACATATCTGTTATATCTAAATGTACATGTTAACATATGTTTGCATACTTGTGACATAATATACCAATGGCTAATAGATATATGTTCCTAATCTCTTGCAATGCAAGACATAGTATTACCACACTTTTTACATGTATGTCCCTTTTAAGGTAAAACACGTTAACATATTTGCTTTCATATGTCTGACATAGACTTAAAAAGGGTTATCACATATACACTGATCAGCCATAACATTATAACCACCTGCAGGGGTGTAAAAAGTACAAAGTAGAAGTACCCTAAAGAAGGGTTAAATGACCATCTAAACAGAGTTCATAACTCATCAGTGTCCTTAATTGATAATTTACACTCTTCCGTTTTATTTAATTGATAACTAGTTAGTTTTGAACTCCCTTTACCTGGCTATTTAGATCTTAATTAGATACTTCCCAAAAGTGGTGAACACAGCCGAACCCAGTTGAGTACTTTTACTTTGTACTTTTTACACCTCTGACCACCTGCCTATTATTGTGTATGTTCCCTTTTTGCCGCCATAACAGCCCTGACCCGTCGAGGCATAGACTCCACCAGACCTCTGAAGGTGTGCTGTGGTATCTGGCACCAAGACGTTAGCAGCAGATCCTTTAAGTCCTGTAAGTTCCGAGGTGGGGTCTCCATGGATCGGTCTTGTTTGTCCAGCACATCCCACAGATGCTCAATTGGATTTAGATCTGGGGATGTTGGAGGCCAAGTCAACACCTTGAACTCGTTGTGTTCCTCAAACCATTGCTGAACCATTTTGTTGATGGCAAGGAGCATTATCCTGCTGAAAGAGTCCAATGCCATCAGGGAATACTGTTGCCATGAAAGAGAGCACATGGTCTGCAAGAAACAATGCTTAGGTAAGTGGATACTTGTAACATCCACATGAATGGCAGGACCCAAGGTTTCCCAGCAGAACATTACCCAAAGTGTTTTTTTGTAAAAGCACTTTGTGACAACTGCGGTTGTAAAAAGGGCTTTATAAATACATTTGATTGATTGATCAAGCTGCCTACGTCGGCTCGCCTCCTTCCCATAGTGCATCCTGGTGCCATGTGTTCTCCAGGTACGAGGCGCACACACACCCAGCCATCCAAGTGATGTACAAGGAGACTTTCTTCTATTGCTACGTGGTCCAGTTCTGATGCTCATGTACCCATTGTAGGTAGCTTTCGGCAGTGGACAGGGGTCAGCATGGGCACCCTGACTGGTCTGCAACTATGCAGACCCAGACGCAACAAACTGCGAAGGACTGTGTGTTCTCACACCTTTCTATCAGTACCAGCATTAACTATTTCATCAATTTGCTGCTACAGTAGCTTATCAGTTGGATCGAACCACAAGAGCCAGTCTTCGCTCCCCACGTGCATCAGTGAGCCTTGGCCACGCACAATCCTGTCGCCGGTACACTGCTTTTCTTTTCTTGGAACAATTTTGATAGTTACTGACCACTGAGGACCAGGGACACCCCTGCAGTTCTGGGGATGCTCTGACCCAGTCATCTAGACATCACAAATAGCCCGTCAAAGTCACTCAGATCCTTACACTTTTTCCTGTTTCTAACACAAACTTTGTGGACAGAATGTTCACTTAATATATCCCTAGCTAGTTGTTAATTAAAATGTTGCTCTTGACACCATCTAGCTAGCTAAACAGGGTTTGTGAATTGTCAATCTTTTTTTTTTCTTACCTTTTCCATTGGTGAACCGTTCATTTGGAGATGTCACTGTTTGAGGCTGTCACCTTATTTACCTTATTTCAATTAACAAATAGCCTATAGTCTACAAAAACAAACAAAAATCAAACCTTATTTGTGGGATTTCAATATTATGTACCGTATACAGCAGGGCTATTCAACTCCCGTCCTCGAGGGCCGAAACATTTCTGGCTTTATCCTCTACTAACAACATGGGACTGATTCAGACCTGAGATGCAAGGTGAAGGCAATCAACTAGCCAGAAAACCAGAAATGTTTCGGCCCTCCATGAACCGGATTTGAATAGTCCTGCTTTATACTATGTCAGACCTGGGCAAGATAATGCCCCGGGTGGGGGTGGTGCAAGATGGCGCCCTGATCACATGCACGTTTGTGAGCTTGGCAATCCCAAAACTGTTTTATAGTAGTTAATTAGAGTTTTTTTTTGAGAATTTCCATTTATTAATGTTTGAATTCTTGGAACAACAATAATGGGAGGATCTGAAAAGAGGAAAGTTGCGAAGAAATCGGGAAAAACAGTTTCGGATACTCCTGCTAGATCTGCTAGCACAGGTGACGATAAACAAGCAGTCGAGGGACATGGCGGTGCTCCTACATCTGAGGTACTGAAGGACAGTTTGCATGATTATTGTGAACAGAATGATGATTCTGAGTTTATGCTGGTGGAGGAGGTGTTTCCGCCGCTTCCCGACACTCCGTGCAGTTCCCCAGCCGTTAAACTTCGAAGAACTGGTGATAACGTAAATGCGGCAAGTATTTCCACACATCTCTCTGAGCTCTCTCAGTTGGTGAAAAACAGATCAGACGGTTGGGAAAAGTTAATTGGCGAAAACTCGCGGGTGATTAAAGACATGAAAGAGGAGATCTGTAGGAATACGGAGATCTGTAGGAATCAGGAATGATGGAAACCATTGAGTTTGTCTGCAGCAAGGTTAAAAGTTTGAAAAAAAAATTTATTCTATTGACTCGTGCGCAAAGAAAGAAGAAATTAACTCCACTTATCGAAAAAATCGCCTGGCTCATCTAGAAGCCTACACACGCAGATGGAACCCAAGAATCCATGGAATTCCAGAGAAAGAAAGAAAAAACGTATTGAGATTATCAACTTCTACCACAATTTAAAGATAAATTCCCTGAAGTAGTTGATGTGGCACACCGTCTTGGCAGTGTTAATTCAAATAATAAAGATTGTGGAATTATCTTCCAATTCCCTTCGCGTTTTTACCGAGATGCTGTCTGGCGTGCCGCCAAGGACGCTGAGTTTCTGATTGAGAACCGATTGAAAATCCCGGAAGATCTGTCACCGGCCGATAGAGTGAGGAGGATTACGCTTTGGCCCATAGTTGAAAAGGCCCGAAAAGAGAACAAAAGAGCTTTTTTCGTCGGCGGACGAGCATTTGTAGATGGTAAGGAAATATTTCCACCTGCTAAAAAGGTAATGGTTTGAATTCCGCATTGACTGATGCTACGCTGACTTGACCTTGGAATTGATATGTGCGTGAATTCTGGAACTTCCACTTTGAGCCAAAATGCCGTTACCCACTTCTGACGTTGATGCTCCTATTTTTCTTCCTGAACATTAAATATTTTTTTCTTACATTTTCCCTGAGCTTTTTGTTTACATCCACTGAAAAGGAAATAGGATTATTTCAGACTTTCATCGATTTAAGTTAACAATGCAAATTATTTTAATCCCTTAAAAAGGGGAAATATAGTTGTTGTCCCTCAACCTCAATTGTACACTTATTTTCTAGATAGATTAATGAAGGGATTGTTGACCTCATCCCTTGCTTGTTCTAACCGGTTAGGCTCTCTGTCTCGGTGACTTAGTCCTTATACTTATTCTTATACCTTATAGGACTTGTTCTTAGAACTAATTATTTCTTCTATTATTGTTCTGTTCTTTTTCTTCTTCTCTTTCTTCGTCTATGTCCTTATCTGTTATTTCTTTAAATCGTAGAGGGCTACGAAACATTCTTAAGCGTAAAGCAGTCTTTCTATATCTTAAAAGTCTCAACACAGATCTTTGTTTTTTACAAGAATCTCATTCAACTTTACAAGATGTAAATTTTTGGAGATCACAATGGGGGTTAGAAATGTGGATGTCTCATGGAAATGAATATTCTGCGGGGGTTTGTATGTAAAAAAAAAATTCTGGAAAGATTCTGGCTACTGATTGTGATCAGTGGTCACTACATTATACGTGCTTTTCAGTTTGCAAATGTGACTTGCATTACTGCTAATGTCTATGGATATAATTCAAAAGACAATACGTTTTTTTTTTATTAGAAATGCGTATATGTCATATATTATCTAAATATCCAAATTCTTCCTTAATATTTGGTGGTGATTTTAATGCTGTTTTGAATTGTACCTTGGATAGATGGGCCCCCCGATCTGCTATTACTAATTCTGAGTATTTATTATCCTTCATGCAAACAATGTCTGTTGTTGATGTGTGGCGAGAAACCCATCCCTTAAAAAAAGTATTCACATGGAACAATACTTCCCTCTCTAGACAATCCCGGCTTGATTTTTGGTTGACCTCAGCAGCGTTATCAAATATAAAGACTGGTGCAATTCCCACACCATTTTCTGACCATAAGGCCATTTCTATCTGTGTTCCATTTGTATCTGCTCCCTCACTGAGTAAAAGATCCTCATATTGGAAACTTAACACCTCAATTCTTCAACACAATGAAGTTCTCACTAAGATTGATAACTTAATTTCATTTTAATGGTATAAGGCTAATAAAGAGAATATTTTTTGCATTAATTGGGAACTTAAATACGAAATTGGGAAGTATTGTCGGAAATACACTAGTTTGTTTGTAAAATTGAGAAAAAGTAGTGAAAACCAGATTATGACTAGAATTTCGGCATTATCATGTAAAATGATCTTACAGACTCCGAATTTTTTTTGAGGATATATATAAACGGAAGGCTGAAGGTGCCTTCATCAGATCTCGACGGAATTGGCTACAGGAGGGTGAGCAGAATTCTGCCTATTTCTTTAGTTTAGAAAGGCAGCGAGTTAAAAATTCTATTCAGAAACTATGCATTGATGGGAATGTAACTGATGACTTTAAGATAATTGCAGACTTTTGT
The DNA here is from genome assembly GCF_011004845.1 of Esox lucius. NCBI lineage: Eukaryota > Metazoa > Chordata > Actinopteri > Esociformes > Esocidae > Esox > Esox lucius. The sequence continues at coordinate 34,108,307 of NC_047587.1, read as the reverse complement.
GCAAAAGGTTATAAAGATTTATATTCATCTAAATTTTGCCAGCAATCCACCACTGATTTTTTTGATTCCTTATCTCACATAAAACAAATTAATAATGAAGATTGTAGTCTGTGTGATGCACCCATTATTCTTGATTCTATAAATAATTTAAAAAGTAACAAATCCCCAGGTACTGTTGGCCTATCTGCAGAGCTTTATAAAGCATTTAATCAAAAATTACATAAAATGTTTTTAGAGAGTATTGAGAAAACAACGCTTCCTCCCTCTCTATGTCAAGGACTAATAACTTTGATTCCCAATAGAGATCCCCTTATATTAGAAAATTGGCGCCTGATTTCCTTATTGAATACTGATTATAAAATGATTGCCTTAATTTTAGCAAAGAGGCTAAAACGTATTCTTAATAATATAATAGATGAGTGCCAATCATCTATTATTATATTGCAGATGTATTAAAATGCTTTACTGTAATGGCAATAGCTCTATCCGACTAAATAACGGCACTTCTCCTCGATTTTCTTTAAAGCGTGGTGTAAGACAAGGTTGCCCCATTTCCCCATATCTTTTTCTAATAGCTACACAATTTTTTTAATTTACATATTAAAGAGAGCCCTGTGAAGGGAATTTATATTGCTGGTACGGAGTTGTTTATTAGCCAACTGGCAGATGATACAGCATTGTTTCTAAGAGATGTCTCTCAGATCCCAATTGCTTTAACCCCTCTACAGTCTTTCTCTAATGCATCTGGCCTTTTGCTTAATATTAATTATTTAGCATTTTATTGCATGACATAAGTATTTGATCACCTACCAACCAATAAGAATTCCGGCTCTCACAGACCTGTTAGTTTTTCTTTAAGAAGCCCTTCTGTTCTCCATTCATTACCTGTATTAACTGCACCTGTTTGAACTCGTTACCTGTATAAAAGACACCTGTCCACACACTCAATCAAAGAGACTCCAACCTCTCCACAATGGCCAAGACCAGAGAGCTGTGTAAGGACATCAGGGATAAAATTGTAGACATGCACAAGGCTGGGATGGGCTACAGGACAATAGGCAAGCAGCTTGGTCAGAAGGCAACAACGGATGGCGCAATTATTAGAAAATGGAAGAAGTTCAACATGACGGTCAATCTTCCTCGGTCTGGGGCTCCATGGAAGATCTCACCTTGTGGGGCATCGATGATCATGAAAAACGTGAGGGATCAGCCCAGAACTACACACGGCAGGACCTGGTCAATGACCTGAAGAGAGCTTGGACCACAGTCTCAAAGAAAACCATTAGTAACATACTACGCCGTCATGGATTAAAATCATGCAGCACATGCAAGGTCCCCCTGCTGAAGCCAGCGCATGTCCAGGCCCGTCTGAAGTTTGCCAATGACCATCTGGATGATCCAGAGGAGGAATGGGAGAAGGTCATGTGGTCTGATGAGACAAAAATAGAGCTTTTTGGTCTAAACTCCACTCACCGTGTTTGGAGGAAGAAGAAGGATGAGTACAACCCCAAGAACACCATCCCAACCGTGAAGCATGGCGGTGGAAACATCATTCTTTGGGGATGCTTTCTGCAACGGGGACAGGACGACTGCACCGTATTGAGGGGAGGATGGATTGGGCCATGTATCGTGGGATCTTGGCCAACAACCTCCTTCCCTCAGTAAGAGCATTGAAGATGGGTCATGGCTGGGTCTTCCAGCACGACAACGACCCGAAACACACAGCCAGGGCAACTAAGGAGTGGCTCCGTAAGAAGCATCTCAAGGTCCTGGAGTGGCCTAGCCAGTCTCCAGACCTGAATCCAACAGAAAATCTTTGGAGGGAGCTGAAAGTCTGTATTGCCCAGCGACAGCCCCGAAACCTGAAGGATCTGGATAAGGTCTGTATGGAGGAGTGGGCCAAAATCCCTGCTGCAGTGTGTCCAAACCTGGTCAAGAACTACAGGAAACGTAGGATCTCTGTAATTGCAAACAAAGGTTTCTGTACCAAATATAAAGTTCTGCTTTCCTGATGTATCAAATTACTTAAAAATCATACAATGTGATTTTCTGGATTTTTGTTTTAGATTCCGTCACTCACTGTTGAAGAGTGATATGATAAAAATTACAGACTTCTACATGCTTTGTAAGTAGGAAAACCTGCAAAATCGGCAGTGTATCAAATACTTGTTCTCCCCACTGTATATTAATATGTTCAGTCTCCCACGTGAGTCCTCATTACAGTACCCCGACGCGCAGCTCTAGCAGCAGACCCGGAGGACACCGCGCAGGACGATTAGGGCGCCGACGATGGAAGTCGGTGAGGAGCTCCGGATCGAGAATATCCACCGCCGGCACCCAGCAATGCTCCTCCGGGCCCTACCCCTCCCACTTCACCAGGTACTGCAGGGCCCCTCCCCCGACGCCTCAAATTGAGCTCAGCAGAGCCATCGTCCACCGCCGGAGCCCCGGTCTCGTGCTGGCTCTGCCCCGGTGCCAAGACCGGCTGGTACTCTAGGACACATTGAAAGGGGGTCAAGGAAGTGAAGGAGTGGCAGAGCGAATTCTGGGCATACTCTGCCCAGGGCAGGAACTCCAACTACTCCCCCGGCCGGTCCTGGCAATAGGATCACAAGAACCTCCCCAGGTCCTGGTTCACATGCTCCACCTGCCCATTAGCTTCGAGGTGGAACCCGGAGGTGAGGCTGACCGAGACCCCCAACCGGTCCATAACGGCCTTCCAAACCCTAGATGTAAACTGGGGACCCCGGTCAGAGACAGTGTCCTCCGGAACCCCGTAGTGCCAGAAGACATGGGTGAACAGCGCTTCCGCGGTCTGCAGAGCCGTCGGGAGACCGGGGAGGGGAAGGAACCGGCAGGCCCTTGAAAACCGGTCCAAAACAACCAGGTTCGTGGTATTGCCTAGTGAGGGGGGAAGATCGGTCAGAAAATCTATGGACAAGTGAGACCATGGTCGTTGTGGTAAGGGAGTAACTTACCCGCCGGAAGGTGGACACGTACGCCCTCACATCCTTGGCCAGACCAGGCCACCAGTACTTTTCAGTAAGGCAGCACACAGTACAGTCTATGCCCGGGTGACCCGTGGAAGGGGACGTGTGGGCCCAGTAGATGAGACGGTCACGGACATCATGGGCATAGGATATGAGTACCGGACCATCATTTTGTTTAACGCTCTGTAGTCAATGCATGGACGCAAACCCCCATCCTTCTTCCTCACGAAAAAGAAACTCGAGGAGGCGAGCGAGGTGGAACGGCGGATCTGCCCCTGCCGCAGGGATTCTGCCATATAGGTCTCCATCGCTGCTGTCTCTGCCTGCGACAGGGGATACACATGACAATAAGGTGGCACAGCATCTACCTTTAGATCAATCGCACAATCCCCGGGCCAATGTGGTGGTAAACGACTAGCCATGGTCTTAGAGAATACCAGCGCCAAATCGGCATATTCCGGGGGAATACGCACTGCGGAGACATTGTCTGCACTTTCCACCGAGGTCGCACCAATGGAAACACCTAGACACCTCTCCTGACACCCCTGAGACCACTCTGTCAAGGGGCAGAGTGCCCCTTCCTCCCACAAAAGGAGCCCTCCCTAGGCCGCACCATCTCCCTCTGTGCGGTGCCTCCCACCAACAATACCTCACAAAGACACCCAGGAACACAGGAACTAATATAGGTCACCTAACGAGGGAATGGACACCAGGTGTGTGCAATAACAAGATATGACAGTGCCGTGGGAGGAGGAGCAGCGTGACTAGAACTCCAAACACCACGCCGGGAGGGAGGGCGTGCATCTCCCACGCGAATCCTCTTTACATGAATTGGTGATCCTGAGGGATCACCCAAGTTGGTGCCATCTAGAATGGATAAAAGACTCAGGCTGTTACCCTGACTCGCCTTATAAATTATCATTAGCAGACTCATCACAATAATTTTCCGGTCTCTACATGACCAAACCCTTTCCATCTTCAGAGTATGCATCATTCAAAGACTTGGACTTAGTTTGCTGACCTTTCATGTTTTTACTCTTGGGCATTGAGTTTCTATAAACGCAGTATAAAAAATAAAAATAAAATTGGTTAGCTTGCTAAAAAGTACAGACAATTCCTATGGGCTATGTACTGTAGCTAATTTATAAAACCATTCTGTCGGTACTGATGCTGTTACAATACCTGAACAAGATATACAAATCAATTGTGCAACAATATTGTGATGTATGACAGGACATGATGTGGTTTGCAATTTCAGGTTTGTTTAAGTTTACTTTTTATATCAGTAAATTTGGTTGAAAAACTGCAATAAAGCTCACTGCATCCATAGTCAACGTTTGTTCCTCGTCCATTCAATTTGTGTTTTTAGACTTCCTTGTAGTTTGAAGTGACAGATCAGGGAATTTGGGGTAATGTTTTAGTCACTCAAAATAACATTCTACAGAATCAGAATCATTTCTCAGCTCTTAAAATTACCACCTGTCTGCCTTTCAGTATCACAACAGGCAGCATGTATCCCTAAAATAGAAATGAGTGGCTATGCCGTTAAAACGCCAATTAAGAAATCACCTCTGTGACACAGGAAGTCTCTTTTACAAGAAGCCCCTATCATCTCTCAGGTTGTCAATCACCACAATAACATGCAATTCTGATGTACAGACAGCCATATGTCAATCTCCCTTTCCTATTTACTTTTCTTGCACATATTTCAGGGAATAATCTTCTTATCACATCTATGATTTATCCGATTTAAATTACGTTTGGGCTCAGATAAACGACGGGGTAGTTTTATAAAAAGAAGGCTAAGTCATTTGTAATCCTCGACAATGCCTCAGGATATTTGACCTATCTCTGTCTTAATATGGGAATTGCTTTAAATATCACGCTATTGTCTGACTGGATAATGATCACAATCAATTATTAACAGGTGGATTTTCGAGAAGAATAATTGTCCAGGCTTTATATATTTCAACATGGCGCCATTATTTTAACTGTGGATTATTCCACAGTCATGTACTTGAAATACTCAGAGTGCAAAAGGACAAGTCTTGATGAAGTGGTCATTTGTTCCGAGCACCCTCTCAGGCTTGTCAGATTGAGGGATTTCAGGGAATGGATCTTGGGTAGCCTTCACTGCATTGGACAGTTAGCAAGCTTTTATTTAAATCAGCATGTTTGTCATTGTCGTGGCAATGGCTTTCAGGGTGTTCGTCAGTTTTAGATCTCGATTTTGCTGCCAACAAACCCTCGTCTGTTTCCAAGATGCCCTTTATGTGGTACACTTTATGTGTAATCATTTTCATCCCATAAGCCCTGCGCTCCTATTGAACAGCGTCTCTCCACTGATAACCTGCTCCAAAAAATATACGTATAGATATATGCTAAAAGCTCCTTTTCCTTAGAGTTCACATCAAGTGGCATTATTGATTACAGAAACCTTATACCCAATTCTCACCTGCATTTAAATAATGCATTCGGAAAGTTCAGACTCCACTTTTTTCACATTTTGTTACAGCCTTACTCAAAAATGATATTCTTTTTTCTTCATCAATGTACACACAATACACCACAACGACCTAGGAAAAACAGGTGTTTAGAAACGTTTTCAGATGTATAAAAAACATAAATATACCAAGTATTTGGTATATTTACGCAAGTATTTACAAGACATTTAGCTCAGATGCATCCTATTTGCACTGATCATCATTGATGTTTCTAAAATTGATTAAAGTCCACCTGTGGTAAATTCAATTGATTGGACATGATTAGGAAAGGCAATCATGTGCCTATATGAGGTCTCACAGTTGACAGTGTATGTCAGAGCAAAAACCAAGCCATATCTGTAGAGTGCCGAGACAAGTTAGTATTAAGGGGATATTTCGTCCAAAAATCATATTTGGGTAAAAGTCCACTTACCTGGAGTTGTTCCTGAAGCCACATAGAGTCACTTTTTTAAACAATCCATTATTCAGCTCTGTCTTAGTCCATAATTAGCATTATAAGCATTGTCCAAATGTATAAATGGAAACGGTGTGTACCACTATACCAAAGCTGCACTGCAAGCGGAAAACATTTGATTTCACGAACCTGAATGAAACCTGATTGAAACACAGACACTTTGTTTGCTTAGATCATGTGACTTAGCCACTTTGAAACAAGCTTCGACACTATGCTTTGGCACTACAGTGTCGCAAAGGTTTCGGAGCGTTTTGATACCTGTTTCACAAGCACCCATCACTAGCACCCTAGAGCTGGTGAGAAGGGCCTTGGTGACTAAGAACCCAATCACTATTCTCACAGAGCTCCAAAGTTCCTGTGGTGATGGGAGAACCTTCTACAAGGACAACCATCATTCAGCTTGGCCTGAATGCCAAGCAACACATCTGGAGGAAACAAGGTACCGCTCATCACCTGGCCAATACCCTCCCTACAGTAAAAAAAATTGTGGTGGCAACATAATGCTGTGAGGATATTTGTCAGTGGCAGGGACTGGGAGACTAGTCTGGATTGAGGGAAATATGAGCAGAGCAAAGTACAGACAGTTCCTTGATTAAAACCTGCTCAAGAGTGCTCAGGACCTCAGATTGGGGTGAAGGGGTTCTCTTTCCAAAAAGACAACAACCATAAGCTCACAGCAAGTATAATGCAGGAGTGGCTTTGGGACAAGTCTGTGAATGTCCTTAAATGGCCCAGCCAGACCCGAGATTGGTACCTGATCTCTGGAGAGACCTGAAAATGACTGTGCAATGACGTTCCTCATCCAACTTGACAGAGCTTGAGAGGATCTTTAGACAAGAATGGGAGAAACTCCCTATATACAAGTGGGTCAAGCATGTAGCCACAGCCTTTAAGGTCACAAAAGTATAGGACATTTCAATGAATTTTTTTTTCTTCTGATTGCTCATTCACTCCAGGAATTCAGGAAAACCTATGAATTTAGTAAAGATATTGCAACTTTAGTCTATCAGCAACTCTTCCTGTCATATTTGAATATTCCAGCAATGACCTGTCCTGTTAGGCTGGCATCATTCGGTCTATTTTTTCTGTAATGAAATAAAGTGGTGTGCAATGCAAAATGTGCCATGTACTCCATGCATCACCAACGCTCCTGATGAGAAAGTAATCAAATTGCTCATTTTATATTTTTTTCTTCATTTGAAAAGCCCTGTCAGCGAGAAGCACTTGGCTAGCTTTGACCTGACCTTTACTGATTATTTGTGCTACACTTTCTCAACCTTCTTTCTCTCTCACTCCTCCTCTTTTTAACGTATCTACTTTACCAGCATGTCAAACAATCATGTCTGCATAAAGAAATTAGAAAAATCATTCTTTTTGAAGACTTGAAATAAACAATGCACCCATTTGTTGAATCATCTATCCCTATAGCTACAGCAAAATATGATAAGCAAACGTTTGGTGTACAATGTAACACTTTTGAAATGTTATGAGAGCTGAAAGAAGTTTTTTAATTATACATTTTCAAAGAGATATTGATAATATTGACCACTGTATTGCACTTAATATTTGCCAAAAACAGTGGCTTCAGACGCTTTATAGAAACTGAGGTGTTTACTAATACAGTGTATTTAACATTGTGGGTGAGTAAAGCCTCATTTGCACATGTCCCATGGTGCTGGCTACATTTAAATTGTTTCTATAACAAGTTATTTCACTAGGAAATCCAGCATGACACCTGACTAGCAATAACGTCATTGATGTTAAATGGCTTTTTGTCAACTGTTATTTTTGTTGGGTTCCCAGCTTTGTATAGTTAGAATTATGTGAAAATATTGATTATCTGCAAATAAGTTAGAATATAATTAACTACATTTGGTGTATCCTCAATGCAGAAACAACATTGTTCCTTGTTGCAGTGCTGTTTCTGTGCTAAATGATAAAATAATTTAGGATTTACATATGACAATCTCATGATGTTAGTCAACTTTGGCTGTACATTCAAAATGTGCACTTTATTTCAAAGAAGACCTTAAAGCATTTTGAGTTAAGAATATTCAGAAATACACAAATGATGCAGTTCACTGAAAAACTGCATAGAATACTAATGTGAGACTGCCTGCAGTTTGAACAACAATCTATGTAACAGATTGGATTCAGATGTTTTTTTTTGTGATTACTTAACATAATAACTAATCCAATTCTAAAACTATTAAAACATTAAATCTTGACTTTTTAATGTGCGTCTGCTTAAGATAATATTATCAACCGGTTATTTCTTAATAATGCATTCTTTTTAATGGATTTTTTTACTGGTATTTTTGAATTTATATTTGTGTAGCTCTTAATAATGTCATACTTTGTTAAACTACTCTTACTAATGCCAACTCTAAATCTATTTCAAATAGATTCCTATCTTGTTTAGTGTATGCCCTCTCATCATTAAATTGTCTACCAGTTATTTGTCACAGTAATGTCCCCAGACTTTCTCTGTGACTCAATCACATCACAGACATAAGCACAGCAGCAATAAATAAATGCTTTCGTAACCCCACTCCTCTGTGTGTGGCGACCCGCCTTGAACTCCTTTCACCTTTAAGCGATGCCTGGAATTCTGGTGATTTAGTTGAGGGAGAAGAGGTTAGATTGAGAGGGATACAGTTCATCAAACCCCAAAGAGTGATACGAGACAGCAATCTGGCGGTGAGGGTAAGTCTGACATCAGTATGGACCATCAGCCCCTGCTCGCTCCCCATGGATCAAATTCTATTACAGGCGGGAGATGGGGGGGGGGGGGGGTCAAGTAGTTCTACTGCAACGGAGGATAAGAGATAATAGGATGTAGAGATGGGTCTTTCACAAACGAACTGCACTTTATGAACAAATCTCCTTGAACTGGTCATTGGGCTCCCTGTTTGTGTACTTTTCATACTAGGATTTTACAGATAAATGAATAGTTTGTAAATCTTAATTTTGTGCAAATTGTCAAAATGTGTTGACATTTGCAGGTATTTGAATTAATAACAACTTCCAATTTGTATCCTGACTATGAATGAGCAAGTTTTGTAATTTTGTCAGATATGAGAGACAGGAGCTGGTTGTCAACCAAGTCGGCTGGTTCTTACAATGCTACCAATTGAAAACCTTTTAGTGTTCCATTCCGTGGAAAAATAAAATAGATTTTAGGAAGGCTTTTCACATAAATAGCACTTATGTGTCCAAGTTGCTTTATTTCTCTTCCGGGAAGGTGGCTGGTTCAAAAATTTGCAGAACTGCTTTCTTGACTCCAAAACAATGATCTCCAGCTCAAATATTAAAACGCCATAAAGTTCTGACAGGTAAAATGTGTAGTGGTCACTCATGCATAGAAAACAGAGATCAGCAGGAGATACAGGTGTGAGGCAATTGTAAAGAGAACCCACAGTGATAGTTTATGCCCAATACATGACCCTAACAGAGAGCGTATAGAAAGTAAACATATCATACAATCTGCTGAGTTCCAATTTAATTACATTTTCCTTTACACAAAGCATATGCTTTTAGGACACTATCGTGCTTCATTCGTCTGCACACACTGAAGCATTTTATTATTATAAAATGTGTTGATATTTTGACATTATGCTGTGTGTTTCATACTAGAACCATACCAGATGGTTTAAACACCAAACGTTCCCCCCCAAAAAAAACAAGCAAAGGGACCTATTAAAATAACTGCAATTTCTCTGCTGAAGGGTAATATATTAGAACAAATAAAGCGTAGATCAACATTCAATCTTTAATTATGATATGGTAGTACAAATAACGAGCATGAAGTGTAGTGGAGGAAGAGCCTTATCAATGTTGTCTCTGTGGAAATGATTCATTTTCTCTCTGTCAGCTCAGAGAAGATGAGGGATTATCAGAAGCGAGTGCTACGTGTCAGAGAAATGCCAGCTGTCTCTGTCACACGTTACCATTAACAACTGAAGTGAGATTGATGATACCCTCAACATCACCTACTCTTCCATGCTCCTCACCGGCTGAATTCCCTCACAGATAAAGTAATGGAACCTGTCTGTCAAGATTTTGTGGACACCTGGGCCTGAGTTGCACCACAAAGTGGAGATAAGGTTGGATGGAAAACCAGAAAACAACTAATAACACAACCGAAAAAGGCCACGAGGGTTGCTCGACCTTGGTCCTTGTTGCAGACAAGTGTAATAACAAACGGTGAAACTGTGGATATTAGTTTTTTCAGTGTGAATGAAAGGTTACAAAAGTTACTGTTGAGTGAGATGTAATGAAAACTGTTGCAGAGTTAAATGGAAATGCAAATGTAGCCAAATGTCAGTGATGACAAATGTAAAGAAAATCAAAAACTACAGAATAATGAGTTAATTCACTTTAAAATACCATAACTATATCAAAGTAATGATAACTGTGGTAAATTGAAGAACTGTCATTGCTTTCTTAAGCACTCTGGATTAGTGCTGAAATAATTTTCCCAAGTCCTAAGGTTTGAGGAACGTGAGACCATAAGAACCTAACTAATTCTAGGGAGGATTTTAGGGCCTTGATTCTTAGGTTATATTCACATGAACATCCCCTGACCGCCAAGGCACCCCTAGAGAAAACATCAAAGTTTGTGTTCCCTTATGAATAAAAGAGTGTGTCCCATCTGTGCAGGCCATCTATGAGAGAGGTAGCATACCGAAGTGGGGGGAAAGACTACAACCAATCCCTTTGGGGTTCTGATAAGACATGATGATGGCTCAGTGCAAGAAAGGGCCTAGAAAAAAAACTTCTGGTTTAACATGATTAGGGGTGATTACAATGCAGAGTCCTCGGGGCAAGGAGCTTGCTGCAGGCTGACACAACTACTGGATCAAAATACAAATGTATAATCATAAAAAATAAATATTCTGTTAACGTTTGAACAATTTGCCATGGTAGTCTGTTGCTACTGTATCAGTTACTTTGGTATCAGTCAAGTAAATATACATTTTCTGTTCATGTACTTGCACTGAAGACCATCAGCAAATGCAAATGTTGATAAATGAAAATGTTTTTCATTTGGAGGACAATTTGCATGATAAACATGTTTTGAGAAAGAAGCTGATGTCTGTCTCCTGTAGCCTGAAATCTATAACAATGCCAGTAGGCCAATTCATAGCATCTATGTGTTCTATTAATAGAATATTGAGTTCTTTATGCAATTTGTAGCTCTTCTGAGATGAAATATAAAGCCCATCAATTTAATTGGTACATGTTTTTAACCTCTAAAATATGAAGAGTGTGGTCATTTTAGTCGAAGGCTTAATTAAGACACCCCTTGTTTCTAGGAAACCATACACAAAATGAATCACATTAACAAATATTTAGAAAGAAGTTATCTCATGGTGAAGAAACCACATGTAGAAAGTGTTAAAGAAAACATGGAGAAAGTAAGGGAGAGATCATCAACAGAAAACTAACCGCTGTGACAGGGTGGTGGCGTCATCTCTGGGCAGCCTCCAGGCGTCGGGAGGTGTGGGCTCTGGCGGACGACTCCTCAGTGGCCTCTCCGCCCTCCTCTCCCTTCTGCCTTTCTCCCTCCTCGGCTTCAGTGTAGCTCGAGGGTGTGCCACAGCAGGTCAGCAGGGCATGGAGCTGCCCTCCTTCTACCTTCCAATGACTCCTCTTCTGCCTCCCCAGCTCTTTCATCGTCTCCCACTCCATGGCTTCCTTCAGAGGCTTCTGTTCCAGAATATTCCCCCTGCCTGCCCTCCGGGAGCCTTTTTACATCTCCCATGATGAGGTTGTTAACAGCTGGGCAGGAGTGGGTTGGCCCGTTTGTTGCATGGCATACACATGGTAAACTACAGAATTCAATTCTTATTTCAAAGCCTCACAATGTGAAAAAAAGGTTTTTAATAAATTTTGAATAATTTGTGCACGTTCTTTTTTGAATTTAGAGATTTGATTGACCCCAAACTCAAGGCATGCCTTTCACACAAAGACAAGACTGAAGGAAAAATGGCCACAAAACAAGAAACCGAAGATGACTGCAGTACAGGCCATGACCAGGGAAGACACTCAGTCGCTGATGATGCCAACGGTTCACAGACACCTGGGAATCAATGGGTCCAAAGGATATGTGACCAAGCACGAAACATGACTAATTTATCGTACATAATGTTTTTGCCAGATCGCTTCAGCGGAGCGGGCCATAAGAGTGAATGTCTCTTACTGAGTGAGTGGGTGGGTGATGGGGTTGCATGATTTAGAAAAAAAATTATATTTTGATATTGATCATGAATATTGCGATATCGATATTCCTTTCAATATTATTAAACATATAATAACACAAAAGTTATGGGAAAACCCATCAAAATAGATTAATAACATATGAAAACAACAAGTTCTAACAACACAAGGGTTTATTTCAACTAACAGTCATATTGGACTGGTACAACATGAATGAATAAATAAAGACCATGTCTACAGAACAGGACATGTTGTACTGGTGGTACAGTAGACCTGCCAACCCTGTCCAACTTTTTTAGTGTATAAGACGCACATGGCATATTGGGGTTCAGAACTGCCATTTGCACTTGACTTTGCCTTCATTGCACATCTATACATCCCACTTGTACCAACATTATACTTAATATTTGTAAATGTTCTGCCCTCCTCTATTTGCACTTCTGGATAGATAAACGCATTTTGTTGTACTGTACTTGTACTGTTCAATGACAATAAAGTAGAATTTAATCTAACCCAGGTATTGGCTTTTTAAACACGGTACTTATCAACACTAAATGCAAAATCCTTTTGAAAACTTAAAAACAAACGATCGCATAGAGACGGACTGCAAACTAGCTACACAAAGCTTTGTAGGCTACCGCAAAGGGAATCTGGGGAATGGGAATTCTTTATCGCACACTCTTCTACACTCCCGATTCCATTTAATGATTTTATATCTATTTTGGATTATACTTTTTGTGACGTGGGTAAAAAAAAATCACGTAACTTTTTAGCCACTACCGTTTCCTCTTCCATCTCAGTTGTTTCGTTGTCTCCCTGAGCCACACTCATCTTCTTACTTTTCTGTCCTTTTCTTTCTCTCCTCTGACTTGCTTCGCTATGTCTTTCTCTTCACTCACACGCGGTCGAAGTATGCACACGCGTCACGTGGTATGCTCCATAGGGTATATTCTTGTAGTGGACCCGATGCGCTGACATCTGCATGTGACTGGGCAACGAAACATGATCATTCTATAGCGGTTTAAAGCGGCCTCTAAATTGAACACAACTAAGCCACACAGCAAACGGACGCATCTCTCCATACAATAAACGTAATATCGCAAGCTTTCCGCTACATTTTTGCACAACGTTATATTGCGATAACGGTATTGAGTCAATATATCGGTGATTGACTGACTGACTAGCCATTGTTAAATAGCGTAGTGGGAAGAGATGCGGACTGCCTAACAACATTAATCCCTTCCATTAATCGCGGACTGGCCGAACTAGGCTTTCCTGGTTCCTTTTCTTGTTTTAACCCCGTTTTTCTCCTATGCTTATTGATATCCAATGTTTAATTATGGCAATAAAGGAAGGCAAAGGCCACATTTTATTATTAACCCCCACAAAATTTGGGAAGTGCTAACCAAATGCACCACTCTCCACGAGACTGATCTGCAAGCAGGATTCAAGATGCAGCTAATTGAAATGTATGTATGTTTGGTACAGTAAAATTGGAGGCCTGTGTAGAAAACCAGCTGCAATTGTTGCAATGGTTCACCAGGTGTAGATGAGTTACCACAAATAAAAGATGACAGTCTGCATTTTCACACCATAATAATTGTTTCATTGCAAATCCAAATCATTTCAAAGTGTTGCAGTATAGATCCCCACTATGAAAAAATTTGCCGGTATTCAGTTACTTTAGGGGTTCAGTGTACAAATGAATCCTACTATCTACCACAACCCCAACAAGATTAACGTTTGACCTACAAACACAATTGAGCACAGTCCCAGGACACAAACAGTCACTTGTTCCCAGGCGGCGAGACATACTCTGCCACCATCTACTTACTTACATACACAGGGTAATTTGTGTCAGGGTACCAATTTTGTTTTTTAAACCTGGTCAAGCTTACATGCATGATTGTTGCCATGGGTACTCTCCATCTGGAAATATATGTAAACATCTTTGTCAGAAATGCTACTATGTATTATGTAGGGATGCTGAATGAATAAAAAGGAAAGTCAAGCAGTGCTTTAGTAAGGCTGCCATCACATTGATGAGAGTTGTTTGTTCATGACACCTTGTGAAGATTGACCTTAGGAACAGTCAGGGTCCGTCACAATGGTAGAATGGTCCTTGGCAGACAGTCCTACGTGGATAGAGACGTGAATGAAGTCAAGTTGTGAGGGACAAAGAACATCATCAACTGCTTACTCAATGGTACCAGACTGGTATAAATATTCACTGTCCATTGCTGCATAACTTCCAGATGACAGTAAATAGGATTGAGAATGTCACACTGTCACAGGGGGACACAGGATTTGTCAGTGTCATTTCATCCCTCCTCAGCAAATCAGGTACAACAGCTTCGGAATGACTGCTTATCATGTTGCTTATGGGAAGGGAGAGCGGGACACACTGTCAAAACATTCCCGGCTGTGTGTTTGAGAAGATGGGGGTTGGTAGAGGTGGTGGGAGCCTGTTCAAGTATGGTATATTGACTCAATAACTTACGCTGTCAATACTACTACTTAATTGCTTGAGCCTGAATTGCAGGACTAATGCGTCCTTCCTGCCCTAGGAAGGTTTCCATTCTTTGAATTTTTCTGATCATTGTCTAATTATCTTTTTGAGACGGGACTGGATTAATGATATGAGGAAGACCATATTTCTCCCTGTCTGTGACCTACTGTATCTTCAACTGGCTTTCCTCCATCCAATCCTTTCTTTCATGGACTACTGGCAGATTAATGGATAGATATCACTGCTTTCACCTAACAAAACATTGTCCAATAAATAAAGAAAATGAAAAATAGAAAATGAGACTGTTTAAAACTGCTCTTAGGAGTTGTGGTGGTCCTTAAACATCGCATCTCTCCTGCAGTATCAACTGGAAGAGTGGCCACCTCTGAATGCTTATGCCACAGGAGAGAGACTGAGGGGGTTCCAGTGATTTTCATTAAGATAGACTCAGAGCGGTTGTCTTATTACTGGGCCATTAGGCTCTCTATCGCTCACAGATTGGTTCTAATAGGGAGCAGGGGAGGCAGGCAGGAGGTAATTGCGGTTGGTCTGACCACACAGGTGTCAGATTCCCCTCACTCCCTGATTGGATAATTAAGACATTGTCAATCAACCCCCCATTGTGTTCTCACCGGTACTTGAAAGGTGAGAAAGGGTTTTAATGAACGCTAAAACTTTTTTTACTGTTTTGTCATATTACTGGGTGATCAGACAACACTGACTTGTCCAGTATCATGCTTACATTTTAGGATAAATGCTTGTTATTAAGAAAAATGTAGATTATTTTTAATTGCACTTATTTTAAATGAGGTGGGCATTAATTGATTATAGCTTTTCAGGAAGCCAAGGCACGATTGGTTTCTATTTCAACTGCCTTTCAACAGGGCATGCTACAATGCAAATCAAGTGCACTTCTAAAAGAAAGTGCGCTTCTGATGTTGAATGTCTGTATGAAGGTGAATAAGTATAGGTTGTGGAGGTTGGAGTGTTGAGGATGAGGGAAACGGTGTGTGGACATAGTATAGCCCTTAAAATGTAATTAAAGAATTTAAACGTTCATTATCATTACAGAAAAACAACGTGCTTTTCTTATGCATTGTGTTTCTCCTTGTCTGGTCACCATACTATGTAAAGGTGATGCAAAAATGTGATGTGAAAACAACAAAAGTTTCTAGCGTACTAGTAGCTTGCCTAGCAGCACCCTCCGGTCTGTAGACCTAATGCTGATTTACTATAGATATTTCCCCTTTTACTTGAAGTATAAACTTTATATGGGAATCTGTCTGAATCTAGCACTTCTGTAAAATGACTGTGCTACCATGTTTTGATTTCAATTATTGTGCAATCAAGTATAATTGTGTACTGTGACCACATTTAGTAATAAATAAAACGGCTTAAACATTTTGGAGATGACAAAACATTTTTATTACAGGCATAAATGTGTTGATAGTATATTTGTAGTGTAGTAGGTGTGACGGTTGCTCCACGTGGTGCTGAATGCTCTCCAGCACTCCACCTCGCTGGTGTACGAACTGCCAGCCAGAGACGATGGCAAACGCACCCCGAACACACATGTTTTGAGTTAGTCTTTATGATGGCTATTTTAGTTCCTGGTTTTCCCCCCCACCTCCCAGGTTATTGTGTTTATGTGTGTAGTGCTGTGCCATCCATCCATCCATCTTCTTCCGCTTATCCGGGGCCGGGTCGCGGGGGCAGCAGTCTAAGCAGGGATGCCCAGACTTCCCTCTCCCCAGACACTTCCTCTAGCTCTTCCGGGGGGACACCGAGGCGTTCCCAGGCCAGCCGGGAGACATAGTCCCTCCAGCGTGTCCTAGGTCTTCCCCGGGGTCTCCTCCTAGTGGGACGGGACCGGAACACCTTCCCAGGAAGGCGTTCCGGAGGCATCCGAAACAGATGCCCAAGCCACCTCAGCTGACCCCTCTCGATGTGGAGGAGCAGCGGCTCTACTCTGAGCTCCTCCCGGGAGACCAAGCTTCTCACCCTATCTCTAAGGGATCGCCCGGCCACCCTGCGGAGAAAGCTCATTTCAGCCGCCTGTATCCGGGATCTTGTCCTTTCGTCATGACCCAAAGCTCATGACCATAGGTGAGAGTAGGAACGTAGATTGACTGGTAAATCGAGAGCTTCGCCTTGCGGCTCAGCTCTTTCTTCATCACGACAGACCGATACATCGACCGCATTACTGCAGAAGCTGCACCGATCCGTCTGTCAATCTCCCGTTCCATCCTTCCCTCACTCGTGAACAAGACCCCTAGATACTTAAACTCCTCCACTTGAGGCAGGCACTCTCCACCAACCTGAAGTGGGCAAGCCACCCTTTTCCGACTGAGGACCATGGCCTCGGATTTGGAGGTACTGATTTTCATCCCCACCGCTTCACACTCGGATGCAAACTGTCCCAGTGCATGCTGAAGGTCCTGGTTAGAAGGGGCCAACACGACAACATCATCTGCAAAGAGCAGATACGAAATTGTGTGGTCCCCAAACCTGACACCCTCCGGCCCCTGGCTGCGCCTAGAAATTCTGTCCATAAAAGGACCCAGGACCCTATATTCCAGAAGCACCCTCCACAAGATGCCGCGAGGGACACAGTCGAATGCCTTCTCCAAATCCACAAAACACATGTGGATTGGTTGGGCAAACTCCCATGAACCCTCCAACACCCTGTAGAGGGTATAGAGCTGGTCCAGTGTTCCACGGCCCGGACGAAAACCACACTGTTCCTCCTGAATCCGAGGTTCTACTATCGGCCGTATTCTCTTCTCCAGAACCCTGGCATAGACTTTCCCGGGGAGGCTGAGACGTGTGATCCCCCTATAGTTGGAACACACCCTCCGGTCCCCCTTCTTAAAAAGAGGGACCACCACCCCGGTCTGCCATCCCAGAGCCACTGTCCCCGACCGCCACGCGATGTTGCACAGGCGTGTCAACCAAGACAGCCCCACAACATCCAGAGACTTGAGTTCCTCAGGGCGGATCTCATCCACCCCCGGTGCCTTGCCTTTTGTGGTTAAAGAAAATGATGTGAGCCTTCGTGTCAGTGTCATTTTGTTACATTGTTTTTTGCCTCTCCATTACGCACTCGCTACCCTCGCACCTCACACTAAGTTGCTATTTGTAATCATATATTACAAGTGTACAGAAGCAGGTAATAAGTGGGTCCATTTTAACACACTGAAGTGCAAACCCGTTTCCAAAAAATTTGCGAGACAGTAAAATGCAAATAACATCAGAATGCAATGTACAAAACATGTATCCTTATATTAAAGTGAAAATAGTACAAATACAATCTGTCAAATGTTGAAACTGAAAAATACCAGGCACAATTTGATGACAGCCACATGTTTCAAAATAGTTGGGACAGGGGCATGTTTACCAATGTGTTGCATCATCTCTTCTTTCAACAATACTCTGTAAGCGTTTGGAAACTGTAGTTTTAAAAATGAAATGTTTTCCCATTCTTGTTTGATATAGGATTTCAGCTGCTCAACAGTTCGGGTTCTCCTTTGTCATATTTTTCATTTCATAATGGTCCAAATGTTGTCAGTGGGTGACAGATCTGGACTGCATACAGGCCAGTTTAAAACCCAGACTCTTTTACTACGGACCCATACTGTTGTAATACGTGCAGAATGTGGTTTGATATTGTCTTGCTGAAATAATCAAGGCATCCCTGAAAAAGACATTGTCTGGTTGGCAGCATATGTTGCTCCAAAACCTGTATATATTTTTCAGCATTAATGATGCCTTCACAGATGTGCAAGTCACCCATGCTATGTGCAATAATGCACCCCTATACATCAAAGATGTTGGCTTTGGAACTGTGCGCTGATAACAAGCCGGTCCCTTTTTAAAGCAGTACCGCCTAAGGGCCTGAAGATCACAGCTATCCAATAATGGTTTTTGGCCTTGTCCCTCACATACAGAGATTTCCAGATTTTCTAAATCTATTAATTATATAATGCACCGTAGATGATGAGATCCCTAAAGTCTTTGCAATTTTACGTTGAGAAACGTTATTCTTCGATTGCTGCACTATTTGCCTGCGTCTTTCACAGAATGGTGAACCTCTACCCATCTTCACTTCTGACAGACCCATCCTCTCTGGAATGATCTTTTAATACCCAATCATGTTACTGACCTGTTGCCAACTAACTTAATTAGTGGTCAGATGTTTTACCTGGTTTTCTTCCAGTCTTTTTTTGTCCCTGTCCCAGCTTTTTTGAAACATTGCTGGCATCAAATTAAAAGCAGGCATTTATTTTTGAAGAAACAATAACATTTCTCAGTTTCAACATTTAATATGTTTTCTTTGCACTAATTTCTATTGAATATAGGGTTTAAACGATTTGCACATCATTGCATTCTGTTTTACTTTACATTTTACATAGCATCCCAACACAGCGACAACTTTTTTGAAAACTGTGTTGTACTACTTATTACTATTTAAATATGTAATGGTAGAGTACAACATAAGTAGTGCCAAATAAATACACTTTAGGCCCGTTTTGCAGACACAGATTAAACCTAGTCAAGGAGTAGGTTTTTTCAATTGAACTTGATTTATTTGTCCTAGACTAGGCCTAGTCCATGTCTGCGAAACTGGCCCTTTAAATATACTGCTATTTTGGCTTGGGTATTTCAACAATTATCAAAACAAAGGAGCTGTTTTTTTAAGCAACACAATCCTGTAGAGTTTTTACTGTATGTTTTGTGGTGCTTCAGGTTACAAACCAGAGCGATCACCGAATATTGGCAATTGTTCTACCAACAGTGTCATAAACATCCCGTCCAGCTTTGTGTGGTGCTCAATGGACAATGGAGTGTCATCCAAACTTGCAAAAGTATCTTTGAAAAGCCTCACTGCTGAAGGTTCCAAAACACCAGAAACATAAATCATGAAACCTCTACCAATTTAGTGAATGCCTAATTTCTGTTAGTAGGTAAAATAAATGATTTCACCATCATTTAACTTCTACAATATTTGTCTGTTGAAATCTGAAAACTCTGCCATAGTGCATCATGAATATATAAATACTGTTTTAAAATGGAGGTGGGGGATAGCACACTATCACATTTCATAAGACTCTTAAAACAATTACCTGCTCTCCATATCACCAAATTAGGTATTAGATTGAGAGGACAAGTGAAAATTTGGTATTCCACAATTGTGGTCAGATGTATAGGCCAGTACAGTCACTAGTACACTCAGATTTAAAATGCCATTCATGGCCTGGGGTTGTGGGACTGAAGGGATGTCTACTCTGCGTTTGGAGGTACTTTCTCAATTTTTTAGGCAGAAAAACTTTTGAGGAGATTGGAAACTACGCTGACCACATTGGTTTCTTTACCAACAGTGAGCTACAGCATGACAATCTGAATGCAAATGGTTGTGGGAGCGTAATACGTTTCTCCATTCATTCATTAATATTTAAAATCCTCTTTAATAGTGTCAAATTTTCCATACCTACCAAGTGAAAAGATATAGAAACATAATCTTTACCAAGTTCAACAAGATAAGTTCATAAATCTTAAAGTGATTGTGCCTTTTGTTTTAACAAATATTTTAGATAACTTCAGATGCTGATTGTGGCTTTGTATTATAGGGGTTAAATACAGTGGGAAGAACAAGTATTTGATACACTGCCGATTTTGCAGGTTTTCCCACTTACAAAGCATGTAGAAGTCTGTAATATTTATCATAGGTACTCTTCAACTGTGTGTGACGGAATCTAAAACAGAAATCCAGAAAATCACATTGTATGATTTTTAATTGCATTACATGAGATTTGATACATCAGAAAAGCAGAACTTAATATTTGGTACAGAAACCTTTGTTTACAATTACATAGATCATAAGTTTCCTGTAGTTCTTGACCAGGTTTGTACATACTGCAGCAGGGATTTTGGCCCACTCCTCCATACAGACCTTCTCCAGATCATTCAGGTTTCGGGCCTGTCGCTGGGCAACACGGACTTTCAGCTCCCTCCAAAGATTTTCTATTGGGTTCAGGTCTGGCGACTGGCTAGGCCACTCCAGGACCTTGAGATGCTTCTTACGGAGCCACTCCTTAGTTGCCCTGGCAGAGTGTTTCGGGTCGTAGTCATGCTGGAAGACCCAGCCACGACCCATCTTCAATGCTCTTACGCGATACATGGCCCCATCCATCCTCCCCTCAATACGGTGCAGTCGTCCTGTCCCCTTTGCAGAAAGGTCATCCTGTCCCCAAAGAATGATGTTTCCACCTTCATGCTTCACGGTTGGGATGGTGTTCTTGAGGTTGTACTCATCCTTCTTCTTCCTCCAAACAAGTTGAGTGGAGTTTAGACCGAAAAGCTCTATTTTTGTCTCATCAGACCACATGACCTTCTTGCATTCTTCCTCTGGATTATCTAGATGGTCATTGGCAAACTTCAGACGGGCCTATAAATGCGCTGGCTTGAGCAGGGGGACCTTGCGTGCGCTGCAGGATTTTAATCCATGACGGCGTAGTGTGTTACTGATGGTTTTCTTTGAGACTGTGGTCCCAGCTCTCTTCGATCATTGACCAGGTCCTGCTGTGTAGTTCTGGGCTGATCCCTCACCTTCCTCATAATCATTGATGCCCCACGAGGTGAGATCTTGCATGGAGCCCCAGACTGAGTGAGATTGACCGTCATCTTGAACTTCTTCCATTTTCTAGTAATCCTAGTAACTGTTGTTGCCTTCTGACCAAGCTGCTTGCCTATTGTCTTGTAGCCCATCCCAGCCTTGTGCAGGTCTACAATTTTATCCCTGATGTCCTTACACAGCTCTCTGGTCTTGGCCATTGTGCAGAGGTTGGAGTCTGTTTGATTGAGTGTATGGACAGGTGTCTTTTATACAGGTAACGAGTTCAAACAAGTGCAGTTAATACAGGTAATGAGTGGAGAACAGGAGTTTAAAGAAAAACTAACATGTCTGTGAGAGCTGGAATTCTTACTGGTTGCTAGGTGGTCAAATACTTATGTCATGCAATAAAATGCAAATTAATTATTTAAAAATCATACAATGTGATTTTCTGAGCGCTGCAATGTAGGTTGTCGTGAGTCTGAACAGATTTCTACCGCCAATATCACATGTTGGCTGTTAATAAGATATAACTCACAAATGCAAATACATTTTACAGTCCATGTTGTTGTTATCTATTTGCATTATTTAGATATGAGTTATATCAAAACACTGTGTGGTTTTGCACGGATAACCCGTGTGTAGCAACACAAATGGAAAGTTTTGTTTGTAATTGAAAGTTATGAATGTAAAGGGGAATGTAACTAACTGGTGGTGTAGCAGAAAGATTAGAGCACCTTGCAATACATGTGGGAACATATGTACCCTAAATAGCATACTACTATAAACTCCCATTCCATTTTATTACATTACGGTTAATGGTTTGAGAACATCTGGGCATCACACGTCATGGCTTCGGGTGACGTGTGAAGGCCGGTGATGTCGAATGCTGGAGCCCGTCCGCTGCAGGGGGAGGTGAAGCAGCAGAGGGCGCAGTTGTCACAGTACCCAGCCGCCCGACGACCCCGGCCTCGGGGCCGACCCGGGGGACGCGGAGCAGGGCGATCCGGCCGACGCTGATGGAAGTCGCGGACAAGGACGGGAGCCAGGACGTCCTTCACCGGAACCCAGCTCCGCTCCTCCGGGCCGTACCCCTCCCACTCCACGAGGTACTGGAGGCCCCCCGCCCGGCGCCTCGAGACGATGATGGAGCGGACGGAGTACGCCGGGGCCCACTCGATGTCCAGAGGGGGAGGGGGAACCTCCCGCACCTCACACCCCTGAAGGGGACCAGCCACCACCGGCCTGAGGAGAGACACATGGAACGAGGGGTTAATACGGTAGTCGGGGGGAAGGCGTAACCGATATGTTACCTCGTTGACTCTCCTCAGGACTTTAAAGGGCCCCACAAACCGTGGGGCCAGCTTCCGGCAGGGCAGGCGGAGGGGCAGGTCCCTGGACGAGAGCCAGACCCGGTTGCCCGGCCGATACACCGGGGCCTCCCTGCGGTGGCGGTCCGCGGAGGTCTTTTGGCGGCGGACAGCGAGCCGGAGGCAGGATTGTACTGCCTCCCATGTGCCCGCCGCCCGCCGGAACCAGTCATCCACCGCAGGGGTATCGGTCTGGCTCGGCTTCCAGGGCGCCAGGACTGGCTGGTAACCCAGTACACACTGGAAGGGTGACACACCAGTGGAGGAGTGGTGCAGAGAGTTGAGCGCATATTCGGCCCAAGGCAGAAACTCTGCCCACTCCCCCGGTAGGACCGGAGGAACCTACCCACCTCCTGGTTCACCCGCTCCACCTGCCCGTTGGATTGGGGATGGTAGCCTGAGGTCAGGCTGACCGAGATCCCCAGGTGCTGCATGAACGCTTTCCATACCCTGGACGTGAACTGGGGACCCCGGTCAGACACGATGTCCTCGGGCACCCCATAGTGCCGGAAGACGTGTGTAAATAGGGCCTCCGCGGTCTGTAGGGCAGTAGGAAGGCCGGGCAGGGGCAAGAGGCGGCAGGACTTGGAGAAACGATCCACAACGATCAGGATGGTGGTATGGCCCTGGGAAGGGGGGAGATCAGTTAGGAAGTCAACCGATAGGTGGGACCATGGTCGTTGTGGAATGGGCAAGGGGTGCAACTTGCCCACAGGTAGGTGCCGGGGTGCCTTACTCTGGGCGCACACCGAGCAGGAAGAGACGTACACCCTCACGTCCTTAGCTAAAGTGGGCCACCAGTACTTACCGGCCAGGGCGCACACCGTTGGCCCGATGCCAGGATGACCGCAGGAGGGAGATGTATGTGCCCAGTAGATGAGGCGGTCGCGGACAGACGCCGGCACATACGTACGTCCCTCAGGGCATGTGGACGGAGAGGGCTCGTCGCGCTGCGCTCTAGCGATGTCCGCGTCCAGTTCCCATACCACCGGTGCCACGATGCACGACTCCGTCATCCACTGGCCTCTCCTCCGTGTCATGCTGGTGGGATAGTGCGTAAGCCCCGACGTTCTTACTCCCCAGCCTGTAAGTAAGAGTAAACACAAACCGGGTGAAGAACATAGCCCACCTTGCCTGGCGAGGGGTCAGCCTCCTCGCTGCCCGCATGTACTCCAGGTTCCGGTGGTCAGTCCAGACAAGGAAAGGGTGTTTAGCCCCCTATAACCAGTGCCGCCACGCCGACAAGGCTCGAACCACGGCCAGCAGCTCACGATCACCTATGTCGTAGTTCCGCTCCGCCGCACTGAGCTTCTGGGAGAAGAAGGCACAGGGATGGGGCGTGTTACGACTCCCCATCCGTTGGGAGAGGATGGCACTGAGCCCACAATCGGACGCGTCCACCTCCACGATGAACTGGAGCGACGGGTCGGGATGGGCCAGGACCGGAGCGGTGATGAAACAGTGTTTCAGTTCCACAAACGCCCGCTCCGCCTCCACGGTCCACTGCAACCGGGTCGCACCCCCCCCCTTCAGAAGGGAGGTGATCGGAGCCGCAACCTGGCTAAAGCCCCGGATAAACCTCCTGTAATAATTCGAGAAGCCTAAGAAACGTTGCACGTCCTTTACCGTGGTTGGGGTCGGCCAATTACGCACGGCGTCAATGTGAGGCTCCTCCATGGCCACACCTGTGCTAGAAAAGCGATATCCCAGGAAGGACACAGACGACTGGAAAAACAGACACTTCTCGGCTTTCACGTACATGTCATGCTCCAGCAGTCTAACAAGCACCCTGTGCACTAACGAGACATGTTCGGCGCGGGTGGCAGTGTAAATCAAGATGTCATCGATATACACCACCACGCCCTCGCACAACATGTCCCGGAATACGTCGTTGACAAAGGACTGAAAGACTGAAGGAGCATTCATTAACCCGTACGGCATCACTAAATACTCATAGTGGCCGGACGTAGTACTAAAGGCTGTTTTCCACTCATCCCCTTTCCGGATACGCACCAGGTTATAGGCGCTCCTGAGGTCTAATTTAGTGAAAAAGCGGGCCCCGTGCATCCTCTCCACCTCCGCAGAGATCAAAGGGAGAGGGTAGCGGAACGGAACGGTGATCTTGTTCAGCGCCCGGTAATCGATGCACGGGCGCAAACAACCGTCCTTCTTTTTCACAAAAAAGAAACTTGAGGAGACCTGTGACTTGGAGGGCCTAATGTAACCCGATTCCAGCGCTTCCTTAACGTACGCGGCCATAGCCTCCGTTTCGGTGCGGGACAGTGGATACACGTGACCCTTTGGGAGTGCGGCTCCGTCAACGAGGTCTATCGCACAATCCCCCGGCCGGTGTGGTGGTAACACAGTGGCCTTAGCCTTGGAAAAAACCGCAGCCAAGTCCCTGTATTCGGGGGGAATTGGCACGGCGGGAGCACTGTCTGGACTTTCCACCGAGGTCGAGCCAACGGAAACACCCAAACACCTACCTTGGCACTTCCGCAACCACCCCGCAAGACTCTGACTGGACCAGGAGATGACGGGGTCATGTAGGGACAACCAGGGGAAACCCAAAACGACAGGGAACGTGGGTGAGTCGATTACGTGGAACAAGAGGGTTTCGCTGTGTCGATCGCCGGTAACCATAAGGAGGGGGGCAGTGCATCGCGTGACCAAACCCGACCCTAGTGGCCGGCTGTCCAAAGCTCTTACGGGTAGGGGGGTAGTGAGGACCTGAAGGGGTATGCGTGAACGAAGGACATATCCATAAAATTCCCAGCTGCGCCTGAATCTACCAGCGCCTTACACTGGGAAAGCAACGGAAAACCGGGGAACATAACAGGGACAGTGCACATGGAGAGGGAAGAGGTAAGTGGTGAATGGGCATGTGCTACCTGGGGTGACGCGGAAGTGTCCTGCCTGTCGCCTCTCGACTCGGGGAGGGAGGTGCGATGTGGTGCGGTTGTGCGGCCTCGTCTCCTCTTGGAGGCTCTCCGCACCCGTCCTCCCCGACCCCTGCCCGACAGCGCAGCTGCCCCCAGGTCCTTGGGGACGGCGGCGTCTGGTTGGCAGGGTGGAACGGGCGGGCCTCTTCCGGGACGTCCTCGGGCAGCTAGCAGGTTGTCGAGACGGATGGACATGTCTACCAGTTGGTCGAAGGAGAGGGACACGTCTCGACAAGCCAGCTCCCTCCGGACGTCCTCGCGAAGGCTACACCGGTAGTGGTCGGTCAGAGCCCGCTCGTTCCACCCCGATCCTGCTGCCAGGGTCCGGAACGCCAGAGCGAACTCCTGCGCCGATCTCGTCTCCTGCCGTAGGTGGAACAGCCGTTCACCTGCCTCTCTCCCTTCGTGCGGATGGTCAAACACGGCTCGGAAGCGGCGGGTGAACTCGGCGTAGCTGCCCTGAGTGGGCTGCTCGATGTTCCAAACGGCGGTGGCCCACTCCAGGGCTTTCCCGGACAGGCAGGAGACGAGTGAAGAGATCTTCTGGGCTTCGGTCGCCACAGGATGCCTAGCCTGGAGCGCGATGTCCAGTTGCAGCAGGAAACCCTGGCAGCGGTCCGCCGCCCCGTCGTAGTCCCTGGGTAGCGGGATGTGCATCGCTCCCATGCTGGGCGGCGCGGCTTGGGGAGGCGGAGAGACGGCCGGTGCTGCGGGGTTCCGCTGGCTCAGCTCTAGGCGATGCACCGCTTTCAACACAGTGTCCATCGTGGCGCCTAGGCTGACCAGCATTGTTGAGTGTACTTGGACCACATCCGCAACACCGGCCTCGCCTGTGGCTCCATTTCCTTGCTGTATTCGTAGGGTGTGTAATTCTGTCACGGCTTCGGGGGGTGGAACAAGGAGGAGCAGGAGAACGGCGTGATCGTTGTATGTTTTTAATGCTACAACGTATAAAGTATATATATGTGTCGACACAAAGCGTACACAGCTCTTTC
This sequence comes from Esox lucius, assembly GCF_011004845.1. NCBI lineage: Eukaryota > Metazoa > Chordata > Actinopteri > Esociformes > Esocidae > Esox > Esox lucius. The sequence continues at coordinate 34,081,711 of NC_047587.1, read as the reverse complement.
GTCTATACAGAGACAATTACACACAAAGACAGGGGGAGCAGAGGGAACATATATACTGGGGGGAATGATGAGGATGAGGAACAGGTGCGCTAAACAAGACACAGGTGAAATGCATGATGAGATGGACGGTGGTGTCAGAAGGCCGGTGACGTCGAACGCTGGAGCCCGTCCGCTGCAGGGGGAGGTGAAGCAGCAGAGGGCGCAGTTGTCACACCAGTGGTAAAACAAATCACTTTAATAAATAATTGTTCTTTATGTTAAGGTGATAAAACATGGTTCTTACAAAAAGACAGCATGAATATTCATGTGCTAACAACAAAGTGTTTCAGAACATGCTTTTCTTGTGTGGAATGTCATGTTAAAAACATGTCACATGTCAAAAACCAAGTCATCACATTTGGAGTTTCTAAAACCACAGATTGTCACATTTAAATTGTAGTGTGAAATAGTGTTATTGTGTATTAAGGGCAGTGAAGGAGAAAGACAAGCAATCAAAGACAGGGCAGTGCGTGGTGATGAGCCGACTTCTTATCTATGCTCAGCAAGTTTCCATTGATCGCACCACCCCCCCCACTCCCTTTCAATTGTGCGTCCATCAGCTTGCTGGTCCAAACATTACCATTTTGCCCTAACCCGGGAACCCCATTGATCCGTCATGCCATCGGACTTGAGATCAGTCAAAGCCGGGCCCCTTTGTGTTTCCTAATGAATTAAATAAACAGGGGATGGGTGGATGAGAGAAGTGCTACGTGGCTGACTGCTAAGGTGAAGGGGGGTCTAACGGGTGTACTAAGTGGTTGAAGTTAGAATCAGCTGTGTACAAGAGATCTGCCTGGACTGTGTTGGAGGAAATTAAAGGGACTTAATGGCTGATTTTGTGTGTCAGTGTATATGTTTCTCTGTACTTGTGGGGACCAAAATTCCTTGCAAAAAAAGGTAAAACAAGGAACATTTGACCTTGTGGGGACATCCACATGAGGAAAAAGTCTATTTTCAGTTTAGGGAAAAAGTTAAAATTTGGGACACAACAGTTTTTACTTCTATTTTTTTTGTTGAAAAAGCAGAACTTCTAAGGTTATTCCCAGTGTCAGCACATTGATTGCTTTGTCCTTTAGTGGTTTCAAGATCAGTAGAGGACTTGAATCAGAAATATGTAATTTCAGCCCTCTAGCGTGACTGAAAGCGGAATAACAGAACCAGTGTTTTTATCTCTTGATAGCCTTAGCAGCAACCTAGATAACCGCTAGCTGGATTGACAATCTAGCCAACATGTGGTTAGCAAACTGACATGTCAATGCAATGCTTTGATCTGTGTTGAGGACTATATTTACGTATACCAAGTCACACAAAGCACACACATTATTTGTACTGAATGTGAATTAAAAATGCATTAAATTGGATCCAACTTCTTATACCTACTTGTAAGCCTACTTTATTTTTGTGTATTTCAAAAATGTAATTGTTGTGTAAAAGCTTCAGATAGATGAATGCCTCAGAAGCATAATACAAAATATTAAATATACAGCTGTGTCACAAACTACTCCATCATTCAGCTGACCTACATCAACAACAAAATGAAGCAAGTGCATAAAGGTGTTGTTGGTTATTACGTTTTATTATAGCGTACGCACAGCTGTTTTATTTTCATTTGAGTTGAACAAACAACAATCCTGAAATATTATTAAGCTGTTAAGTGTGTTTTTTTCAATCCTACTTGTCAATAAACTGGCATGGGGATAATTTTTTAAATATTAATGTTTCTTAGTTCAGAACTACACAGAGAGCTAGGTAGTTAGGCCAACATTTACACCTGTACATATTAAAATTATGGCAGTACTTGAAAATACAAAAAACATATAATTGGAGTTATTAAAATGAGACGACAACTTGGCGGAAGGTCTTCCAAGCAAAATCAAAGCCGAGTTACTCACACTGAAGTATTGCAATTGCCAGATAAGGCTCCACAGACATAGCACTGATATACACTCACCTAAAGGATTATTAGGAACACCATACTAATACTGTGTTTTTCCCCATTTCGCCTTCAGAACTGCCTTAATTCTATGTGACATTGATTCAACAAGGTGCTGAAAGCATTCTTTAGAAATGTTGGCCCATATTGATAGGATAGCATCATGCAGTTGATGGAGATTTGTGGGATGCACATCCAGGGCACGAAGCTCACGTTCCACCACATCCCAAACATGCTCTATTGGGTTGAGATCTGGTGACTGTGGGGGCCATTTCAGTACAGTGAACTCATTGTCATGTTCAAGAAACCAATTTGAAATGATTCGAGCTTTGTGACATGGTGCATTATCCTGCTGGAAGTAGCCATCAGAGGATGGGTACATGGTGGTCATAAAGGGATGGACATGGTCAGAAACAATACTCAGGTAGGCCATGGCATTTAAACAATGCCCAATTGGCACTATAGGGAACATTCTTCCAGTCTTCAACTGTCCAATTTTGGTGAGCTCATGCAAATTGTAGCCTCTTTTTCCTATTTGTAGTGGAGATGAGTGGTACCCGGTGGGGTCTTCTGCTGTTGTAGCCCATCCGCCTCAAGGTTGTGCGTGTTGTGGCTTCACAAATGCATACTGCATACCTCGGTTGTAACGAGTGGTTATTTCAGTCAAAGTTGCTCTTCTATCAGCTTGAATCAGTCGGCCCATTCTCCTCTGACCTCTAGCATCAACAAGGCATTTTTGCCCACAGGACTGCCGCATACTGGATGTTTTTCCCTTTTCACACCATTCTTTGTAAACCCTAGAAATGGTTGTGCGTGAAAATCCCAGTAACTGAGCAGATTGTGAAATACTCAGACCGGCCCGTCTGGCACCAACAACCATGCCACGCTCAGAATTGCTTAAATCACCTTTCTTTCCCATTCTGACATTCAGTTTGGAGTTCAGGAGATTGCCTTGACCAGGACCACACCCCTAAATGCATTGTAGCAACTGCCATGTGATTGGTTGATAAGATAATTGCATTAATGAGAAATTGAACAGGTGTTCCGAATAATCTTTTATTAAAGCCCTCCATTTCAAAATATAATTTTTGCTGTAAAATTTTGGAAATCCTTCAAAATGCACATTTAACATAAAGGGACAACAGAAACTTTACGTTTCCTAGCCAACACTCCATCCGGTTACATTTAATGGATTACACATTCTGAAAGCATTTCAGGAAGTCTAAAGGGTCCTAGGTATAAGAACAAAAACAGACCACCTACAGCACTGGACCTTCAAAAACAGACCCATGTATATTCCTCACACTATGATCCTATGAAACACAAAACAGCTAAGTCACGTCCTCAACATCCCCTGGATGGCAAGTGTACCTGCTTATTAGCTTATACTTTTGTGCTCAGACCAATTAAGCAGGCGTCCTCTGCACGAAAACAACGTTTTTGTTTCCATTACAAACTGATAATTACTGTGTAATTACACTTCCATTGTGGTCTTTCATTGCAAAGAAGACTGGAGCTAATATCATTAAACTTCAAAGCGATGGAAGGATGGAGACAGGGAATGGTATTAATATTCATATCGCATTAGATGGAGTGAGGGGTTTATCCATAAGACAAATGAGCCAATGCTGATGAAAGAGGAACATTTTGCATACAGGACATCATCATTATCAAGTCCTTGGATACAATCATATTTGGGTATGTGTGTGCTGTGTGCATGTTTAATTGTGTTTGATTGCCAATATTGTGATGTAACCTTTCCTGCAGTTTAGTTTCAGTAGAAATAGGTCAAGTTAGGATTCTGGACATAGTTATCAACCTGAATGATCCATCAGCTCTGCACTGGGGTCATTGTTACAGGTAACATATGGCAGCTCATGTCAATTCTGTTAATACAGTGCCCTCCACTAATATTGGCAATCTTAGTAAATATGAGCAAAATGGGATTTCTCTGAAAAATAAATCTATTGTCTATCCTTTTGATCTTTCATTCAAATTATTAACAAAAATCAAATCTTTATTAAAACAAAAAATGGAAAGAAAATATTTTTCTCAAAAATATGTGATTCAGTTATTGGCCACCCTTAATATAATACTTTGTACAACCTCCCATTTGTCTCACATGATTACTGTATTCTTGAGGCATCCCCATAGTGATGGATGACTTTGGGAATTTGGCCGGTGTGTCACCTTGTATTTATACCCCAGTAAAACAGGAAGTTATGGCTTACCACTTAAGTTACCACTTAAGGTGGTCATGATCACTCGAGTGAACTTAAAAACATTAAATATTAATAGAAATATACTTCAATTAGATTTTCCTAATAAATATGGCCCATGCATTGTACTTTTTTCCCCATATTTATTATTTTGAATAATTTAAATTAAACAAAACTTTTGTGAATATTTTGAATGAAAGACCAAGAGGATAAACAGCAAAGCAATGTTTCTCTCAGTCCATTTTGCTGATATTTAACAAAGGTGGTAATATTGGTGGTAAATTGTGGCCCCTTTTCAGGGCTCAATCAATAACCCTAGAAAAAGAAAGGCTTAAATGTATTCACAGCACAGAGACACTTGTGAATCAGAAATGTAATCACATGAGCACACCAGGTATAGCTGAAGGAGAGATGTCAATTCATCCTCTCCTGAATAATTCGGTTTGCCGTGTTGTCAAAAATTACTCTGATGAGGTGCTGATAACACCTAGCGAGTTTATTTTGAAGGAAACTAGGACTAGTAAGCCATACATCTATAACTATGTATTATTGATAATCTGCCTGTTATGTTTCAGCCATAACTAAGGCTCTCTTTACTCAGATTGTTTTAGGGCATTGAAACTCCGGTCTGTGGAGTCTGAACTGTGACAAATGGAGACAATTTTATGTCAGGTTAGGCCGAGTACCCGCTTCTTGTCCACGAAAGCACCATAAGCTTCTCACTCGTCATTTTAATTGAAGCAGACAGAGACAGCTACTGTAATTATACAGATAATTTTCCCATCTGACTAATTATATTTCTCATTAGAGTCTGATAATGCTCATTAGATTAACTTTCTCATGAAGAATTAAGAAATAATCGGACCGAGGCAAGCTCATTGGAATCTTGTGTTGGACAAGGAGGAACAGCACTGCTGGGAACCTGCTGAATAGTCAATGTATTGGCCAGAGAAAAGACATAGCATACATGCAGTCGGTCTACAGTACATTTACCAACTGTTAGTTGCTCTGGGTAAGAGCGTCTGCTAAATGACTAAAATGTATTTGATGTAAAACGATTAATACCATTATACTAATATAATTAATTTAAAGCAATATTATTTTTCATCAGGGCTACTCTCATGCATACATGTTGGACCTCCTGTATCCACACAGATATAACCAACAGTGCTTCAGAGCTGACTTTATTTAGTTGGATGAGGAAAATGGGAACGACTATTGGGAATCATACTAAAGGAATTATAAAATCTTTTAATCTGAAGGCTTTTAAAGCAATGGATTCGCATTTTGTTGGATAAACATTAATTGCGTGCAGGCCTAATGGTGATGAAATGACAGGCAAGGCAAGAATGTGTTAATTCTCAACTCTGATTTCAGTTGTGTGATGTGACAGTGATGACATGTTCTCAACACTGACAACTCCCCAAGCATAAATTAACTCTCCTACTTTGTTCTTTTTCTCCCTGGGTAGAGTTGTTCCAATTTGTATGTGTTTGTTTGTGTATCAACCTCCAGTTTGTGTTGATTTATGTGAATTATAGGTAATACTGTGTCCAGCCCAGCTGACCACCAGTAACGGATAATGTTGGAAAGTTTTAATAATTGCATGTGGTCTTTGTATGTTCATTAGCCTCATGAGTCACAGCGTCACAGTGGCGTTATTTGGATTTGTCTGATATGTACTTATGGATTTGTCTGTTAGGACTAACCATTTATGTTTGTGATTAACAGGGACTAAAGTGGAACCATAAAATTTTTAAGTATCATTATGTGACATACATCATTACTCTACAGGTAATTGGTCATCAAAGCAGCAGCATTATTATTCTATGCTTTATATATTTCTTAAAACAAGAATTTCATTGTTCAGATTGACGCATGTTATTCGGTATACTTGACAATAAAATACTTTGACTTTGTATATAGGGCTTGTGGGAAGCAATGTTTAACAGAGTTAAGTTACAAGTAAGTGAGATACATACATATTTTTCACTGATGTCATATTTCTGAAGTTGTCTTGTCACCAGAATGAATGCCAGGACGTTGGATCTACAACCCCATTTCCCAAAAAGTTGGGACGCTGCATAAAATGTAAAAAAAAAACAGAATGCAATGATGTGCAAATCATAAAAAAATACAGAAAATACAGCTCCGGAAAGAATTAAGAGACCACTGCACCTTTTTCTTTCCTTTCCATAAAAGTTGAAAAGGTTGGTTTTGAGTGAGGAACAGAAGGGTTAAAATTAAGAGACCACTGCAAATTGAATGCTTCTGTTCCTCACTCAAAACTTTCCTTTTAAACTTTTTTGGAAAGGAAAGAAAAAGGTGCAGTGGTCTCTTAATTTTTTCTGGAGCTGTAGTACAAAGACTACATTTCAAATGTTGAAACAGACATTTTATTGTTTTCTTGAAAAAAATATACCTTCTTTGAATTTGATGGCAGCAACACTTTCAGAAAAGTTGGGACAGAGACAACAAAAGACTGGAAAAGTTGTGTAATGCTAAAAAAAAACACAACTGGTGCAATATTACACAATTAATAAGGCCAATTCGCAACAGGTCAGTAACATGATTGGGTATTATAAGATCATTCCAGAGAGGATGGTTCTGTCAGAAGTGAAGATGGGTAGGGGGCAAAAACTGTAACACTTAAAGAATAACGTTTCTCAACGTAAAATTGCAAAGAGTTTGGGGATTCCATCATGAATGGTACACAATATCATTAAAAGATTCAGAGAATCCAGAGAAATCTCAGAATGAAAGGGATTAGGCCGAAAACCTATATTGGATGGTCATGGTCTTCAAGCCCTTAGGCAGCACTGCATTAAAACCAGATACAATTCTGTAGCGGACATCACTGCAAGGGCTCAAGAACACTTCCAACACAGTACATCGCTGCATCCATTTAATGCAAGTTAAAACTCTACCATGCAAAGAAGAAACCACATATAAACAAGATCCAAGATCCCATTCTCTGGGCCTGAGCTTATTTGAGATGGACTGAGGCAAAGTATACTGTAAGGCCTTACTTATTTCAGCAAGAAAATGCCAAACCACATTCTGCATGTAGTCATGTGAAAAAATTAGGACACCCTATGAAACGTGTGTTTTTTAACATATTTAGACATATGGATATTTAATATAAATTTTAACAATACTGAGAGATTCAAATAATATAACTAAACAAGTAAAACTGAAGGAAATACTTTTAAAAAATGTTCTATAAAATGGAATAAAATAAACATGCAATTTCGCAATGTAATTGAATTATTCGGACACCAGAACAGAGGACATGTTTGGCGCACACCAAATAAAACGTTATAAGAAAATAACTTCATACCAACTGTGAAGCATGGAGGTGGAAGTGTCATGGTTTGGGGATGCTTTGCTGCAGCAGGACCTGGCCAGCTCACCATCATAGAATCCATCATGAATTCTACAGTGTATTAGAGGGTGCTTCAGCAACATGTGAGACCATCTGTAAGAAAATTAAAGCTGAAGTGGAACTGGACTCTGCAACATGACCCTAAACATACCAGTAAATCCACAAAGGACTGGCTGAAAACTAAGAAATGGAGAGTCCTGGAATGGCCCAGTCATAGCCCGGATCTTAATCCCATTGAGATGCTGTGGGGTTACTTGAAACGGGCTGTACATGCAAGAAACCCCTCAAACATCACACAGGTTAAAGCATTCTTCATTGAGTAGTGGGGCAAACTTTCCTCAGACCGATGTCAGGAACTGGTAGAGGGTTACAAGAAGCTTTTCACTGAAGTTATTTAAGGCCAAAGGGGGTAACACCAGGTATTAGGGGGTAGGGTATCCTAACTTTTTCCTCAGTTAGAATATGCATTTATGTTGATGTCTTTTGATTAATGAGTCAAACAATGTTATTTTTTGCTGTTTACCTGCAATTGGTTCACTTTATTTTCCAGAGATGAATAAAACAAGATTAGACATCGATAGGTGAACATTTCTTAATGAATAACTGAATATTTAATGGGGTGTCCTCATTTTTTCACATGACTGTATTACAACAGCATGGCTCCATGGTAAAAGATGTCCAGGTGCTAAACTGACCTGCCTGCAGTCCAGACCTGTCACCCACTGAAAACATCTGGTGCGTTAAGAAATGAAAAATATGACAAAGGACACCCCAAACTGTTGATCAACTGAAATATTGTATCAAGCAAGAAAGACAGTAATTTGTTTTCTCAGTTCCAAAACGCTTAGAGTATTGTTAAAAGAACACAGTGGTTAACATGCCCTTGTCCCAAAAATTGTTAAATGTGTTGCTGGCATCAAATTCTAAATGGGCATGTATTTTTACAAAAACAATAATTTTTGGCAGCTCAACTATTTCTTGGCTAGGTGTGTGTCATTGCACTGTTACTTCAGAAAAGCACTGGTGAGCTCTGTAATAGTAAGGGACCCTGTAAGACCACTGTAGTTGATTAAAGTTCCCTACTACCGCCGGAATCTAAGAAGAAACTTCCAGATTTTGAGGAGCGGCCAATCCACTTCTGGCTGTGTCAGGGGGAAGATAAGAGTACATATTTTTGCATTTTTGCATAAATATGTCCAAAGACTTTAGGCAGAAACTATATCAGCTGCACACCCAAGTGGACTTTAGACCGGACAAGGTAGGTAGTCCTAGGGTGCGGTCCAAGAACTCAGGACATCTTAAAATTCAACAGAACCGCACAGGATCTAAATGAACAGCAGAGTTCAGCTTGATCCATGTCCCCCGGCACAAACTATCGCAGTGTAAAACTAGGGCCAGACATGGGGGATCTGAAGGCACTGTGGCCCCCTTCCAAAGATAAATGTGGATAGGGACAATCACCTATGAAATAGCTTCATTCACTTTGCCAAGCCCCAGAACATCAAAAGTACGCCAACCACCTGCAAATCAGCTTGAGAGAGGTCAGAGTATAGCCCATAGAGTTCACTCCCACTGCATGAGCATTAGAAGCGGCATGGGGTAACAAGTCAGTGACTCAGCACCTGAACAGAACTGGAGAAAGGATATCCCAGAGGAGAGAGTGGAGCCTGCAAGGCAAAGACAGCAAGGTTGGTTTTCCAAATCCAGTGCCTTGTCATTCACCTTCACACCCCTGGGCCAGACTACACTTAATCATAGACCCTACTTCAGTAAACAAAACAAAAAAATAATCTTAGATTTTTTTTTTTTACTATATCAATTCCAAGTGTGTCCTTGACATTTATTGACACATTGTCTGGGGGTCTACCTATTCCCTACATGCTCGCCAGACATTCCCAAATAATTTAGCATAAAATAAATCCTACATTTTGGCTTCAACTTAAAAACCTTACTTCAAAAAATAATAGTTAATGACCAACTTAATAAAAAAGTATATGGTAATGACAGAGGAGACATTTACAACTAGTATAAACCGTAAGGAGAGTGTCAATGCACGGCATCCTACACTACATGCCCCAGTAAAGTATCTGGTAGCTATTAAGTTAAGTAGCTATGTCAAACAGTAAGTCAGGTTTGAAGGATAGTATTGTAACGTTACTGTTCCATTCCTCAAGCCTGTAGCTAGTAAGCCACAGTTCTATGTTATTTATAATGATTACACAGCAATTCACATGAGATGATATCAGGTTTGATTTAGCCTCAAATACTATGACGGCATTTTATTTTATTATATCTTATATCTTTATTATTATCTGTTTATGACACTTTGAACTGAAGTAAACACATACCTAAATAACATGTTGGCTTGCTCCAATTTCCAATACCTAGATTAGGTTGCTCTGGGCATTAATAATTCAAATGAATGATATCTGTTGGAAAAGATCAGTAGGTATAATAGTCAGATTCTCCATCACGTTTCTTTATTGGTCATGCTGAAACGTAGAATGCCAACACACAAATCACTGACCAAAACATAAGATTATAATAATTAAATCAACTCATGAAAAACCAAATCTTTTCTCCAAATGATTTCAGTTTAGCCATGATTGCATTCTCAACATAAAGCAGAGAAAATGTTCTGCCCTCAATGGTACTGTCCTTATCATAGATGTAAAGGACATCAGTTAAAAAATTCTATCTAATTAAATAATCTGTGCAAAAATAATGAATATGCCAACTTTGATTTACAATATTTTGGGGGAGAAACCAAATTATGTCCTGGTGCCACCAACTAAAAAACTGCGGATCAGTTTATTCTGGAGCCTTGCGTTGCCCACATTGTTTTCATGAGGATGTTCCATTTTGTGGATGTCAAGAATGTTTTCAAATCGACAGCTACAAGTACAAAGGATTGGCCCCTCCTTTTAATCGCGCACAACACTATTTACCTCCTGTCAAACACTGGCTGATCAATCCAAAAATGTCAGTGATTAATCAAAGGACTTGGCTATACAGCAAGTTTCCACCATCCCATAGGGGCCTAATGCCCTCCTTTCTGTCCGTTTTAAAAGCACACAGCGCTATCCTCCTAGTTCAGTGGCTGCTTATCTGCCTTAGGTGCCCGCTTAGGTGCCTGCTTCAGAGCCAGCGTTGATGGAACAGTGATTGATGCCCCTGGTCTGTGTGCAGCCGATAGGGAACACCAAACTCCCGTAGGCACAGAGCGCTGGGATAGTGAAGAATGTGCAATGGAGGTTTTCTAGGTGGTCTGCTCACCCCTACCAGACTGATACCATTAAACACAAAGGAAATACTATCTGGTCTAGGAAAACATGCGTGAATCTATGATTGTCTGGTAATGTAAGTGTGTGATAACATTCTAAAATCTGATTATATATTGCCAGATAAAGACACAATATGCCCTCTGAAAGACTGTAAACAAGCTGTGCTGATGATGGAGTTTCCTGTCCACACAAGCACATTTAAAACATTTCGGATATTAATATGGGAATCAGCAAGCTGAAACAGTTGCAGCATCTCCACAGCTGAAGGGGCTGGAAAAATGCAACCAATCTGTTCCAAGACAGAGCTATGGAAATAAGCACTGACCATCCATGATGTCAACATCATCGTAACTTAACCAGGTTTCGAGGCTGTAGACTTTGTTTACAACAGTTACACTAACAGCTGGGCACAACATTAAAACTAAGCTCATGTGGTGTTTTTAAGGGACTGATTGTTTTGTATGACACGGGGTATCCAGAGAATAAAGGCCCCCGAAATTATTAAAATGGTTGAGCATCCCAGAAACAAAAAAATTTTCACATCACCCTCCCAAAGCATTTGAGAAAGAATTGCGTAAGGGTGTTGAACACAATGATGGCAACAGTAGAAACCTGGAAATTAAATGAAAACTTATTTAAATAACTCCTACATGCTGGGGCCATATTCATAAAACATGTTATCTTACCACTAGAAGGACTCCTAAACAGCAATAAAGGTTCCTAGCTAAGAGTTTCCTCTTAAAACCTATTCACAAAGCTGCAAAGACCAACTTTTACTGAGGAAAGGGGAGAAGTCTTGAGCTAAGAGAAAGGGCAGGGTTGATCCTTTTGCTATGGATGATGTCATGAACAAGCTTACTTACTATGCCCACAGTGATTGGCTGATAGTGGAGGGGTCTGTCAGTGATTTCATCATAGTAATACTGTAGAACAATGCGTCATGTTGCCATATTGAAATAAAGATATTAAAATAAAAATGTAGAGTAAGTGTTACTGATTAAACATGAAACCAAGAATACTGACTAGTCAAGATATGTTCAGCTAATTGTCAGCCTCTTGTATGTATGGCAGCTTGTAAATAAATGCGCATTCATCTTTTGAGTGTGCAATAATTAGTGCAATTAAGTGTCCCATCTATAGCATCAACTACACAGGGTGGTCCAGCTATGGCCATGAAGTCAGATTTGTTTCTTTGTGGTTGGGGAATGAGGAAACCAAAAGATTATTCTGACAAAATGGGGTCTGGAGAGGGCATTTATTGTTTGGAGTAATATTCAAATGACTGAGATATATACGTAGTTCGTCTGGGCTGCATTTTCCATGTGGCCAAGTAGCGTAGAGTTACTCACAAACTTGATCTCCAGTGTTATTGGGTCGTTTCTGTGTGTCGGTGAAGTGACTGCATCAATTACTGGCTCTATATCACAGGTGTCAAAACGGTTCCTTGGAGGGCCAAGTGTCTGCAGGTTTTCACTCTCACCTTGTAATTGATTGATTAATTATGGCACTAATTGGTTAGTATCTACCTTCACCTGGTGGTTAAGGTCTGAACTGGGAAGCAATTTATAGGAAAAACCAAAAACCTGCAGACACTCGGCCCTCTGTGGAACCGGTTTGACACCCCTGCTCTATATGATCATAATACCCTCGCAATTAAGCCGATACCTTTTGAAAGGCTCTGTGTCATTAAGTGTTTCTAAAATGTTGACCAGATTATGAGGCGGATTGACGGCAGCAGACTTCAGGATTGTTTGTGATTTGGTCTTGGAGATTTAGGAGCTCTCTTGACTACTCCTAATATTTTCCAAATTTAGGAGCTGGTTTTAGCAGTAAAACACTTTGTGAAATACACTAAAAATGTAGGAGTCTAAAAGTTAGGACTGACACGCCCAATTTTTTAAGAGATACTCCTAAATCAGCAAGTGAGGAGCTACTTAGCCTCAAAATGTTTTGTAAATACGGCCCCTGGGCTTTATAATTATGTTGCTTATTTTGAATATTCTTTTAATAATTACTTATTTATTTGAACTCACACATCACATTGGTCTATGGCCCGTTTTCATTAGAGCTATGCTCCTCGTGACCTGTCCTGTAATTAAACTGGAAACCCCTTTTCATTTTATTAGAACAGACTTATGGACTCATTTTCATATTATTTAATATTATAGGGGTTGTTTTTACTTTTCCAAACATTATCCGTAGTTACAGTTAGTGGGTAAATACAATCACCTCCAGACCAAATTGTGTCTGCCATTTCCAGTGAGCTGGCCAAGTATGCCACTAGGGCATCAAGGCCATGACGAAGTCCACTAGCTCCAAATAAACCGCTACTTTCAAGCACCTTACAAACCTAAAAAAAAGCAAAATGTTAATTGGATTAAAAAAACTGGAAGGGAACGCTTCAATGTGTTTAAGCCACTTGTGTCCACAAGCCATATGGACTTTTTAAGATTGTTAAATAGAAAAGCATTTATCAGTTTCATTCATAGTTTTGTTACATTCCCCAATGACCAAACAAAAATAATTTATTTTCTCTAACAAAAGATTTTAAATTGGACTGGACATGGATGTGTCCAGTGAATTCTATCAAACATAAAGGAAAAAAGCTCTAAAATATTAATACCAGTGGCCACTAAATGTTCCCAAGTAAATGCCAACCACAGTTAATACCCACACCAATAAAGGAAGGGACTGAATACCTACAACTGAGTAAAGAAATCAGGGAAAACCTAAGTTAACGTTAACAGTTGGTCTTAATTATAGATTCAATTCATTATTTTCTTTGTTTTTTACTGACTTGGGAGTCACAATTCTATTAATTCAGTCATTAGTAGGAACGTTTGGCAGCAACAAGTTCTACAACAGAATTACAGCCAGGATTCATATGCAGAGCTGTGGCTCATACTTGACCCAAAAATGTTTCTTTCAAGTGCAAAAAATATAAATCAAGTTGCAGACAGCATTAAATGAGTAAAATAGATGTTTAGAACTGGGATGTTATGATAGACACAACTTTGTAGAAGCTAAAAGTACATAGAGCCTCCGCTAAAACCAAATTCCACTCATCGTTTCGGAGCTGATGTAGTTTGCAAAATATGTGGGTTAACCCTTACAAAAGTCAAGTAAAAGTGGTTCACAATTAAATCCGGTTGCAGGTACAACTAGAAGTACTTTGAAATTCAACAAGAAATACTCTTTATTGGTATGCCCAGCAGTTGCAAAGTGTATATTTTCTTAGTCACATATAACAGCGGTAAACCTACGTTGCTGAACTAATGTATACTGCACGCGAATGAGAAGCTTGTAGAATCATTACTCTTTCAAGTTTGCTGTTTATCGTTCACTGCAAGGGGGTCCTGGGCACTGGGGGTGTTATTGACAAAATTAATCAAGAGTTGTTCTTTTCACTCAGTGACTGATTAACAAAGACAGTAAAAAATATTACAACTTTCCATCACTAGTCTAAATACATGGGAGTGAGCAACTGAATGGAGTTGCTCTCCATGCATACCTTTTTTAAACTGGCATTGTGCTTGAAGCTTTTAAAAATCAGCCAACACAGGTGAAAGACATCCTGACTAAAGAGAGAACTGACACAGGTGAAACTAATGCTGATCAACCAAATGGGTCCAATAGCAACTTTCTATAAGCTTCTCTAAGTGTTTCCACTTTTAGGTAACTATCAGCAACTTTTTAGTCACCAATGCTTTTAACCGGTTGTGGACTGAAGCAGATATGCAAAGACATACAAAACATTTCTATTACAGAGCATTCATAGATAAAAAATATATTGTGCATCTGCCTTTACTGCTATGGTGCATAGAAACTCATTGTAAAACTTAAGTAACATGGCTAAACTGTCAAAAAAATAATAACTGCCCAGTTAGTTTTGAAGTGCATTTGCTAAATCTGAGAGATAAACATAGAAAAAAACTTTTTTTACAGCATGAATGCTCTATGGTTAGCCATTTTAAGAGCAATGATACTTACAAGCTTACAATTAGATGGTCACCAAAGCTTGCATACATCGTAGAGAAAACCCACCACAAAGATTATTGTGTTTCTGAGACTTACTGTGTTTCTTTGAAAATACAACTAATATGAAAAACTAAAATGTTTGCAAACCTGGACTAATTCCTGTGTAGCACTGAAAATGATTCTGTCGTCAAGACCAAGGGTTTTCAAATTGTGAGGTGCACTTCCGCATGGGGAGCCAAAAGAGCTTCAGGGGATACCTATCATATTTATGGTATCAGAAAATGTTATACACATTATTTAGTTACTGTAATTTGTTCCCGCTTTTAATTCAACCAGAAGCAAAGGAATGCTAATTGACCTAATGGGTCTGGTGCGCTCTTAGCAGGACTGATCAAAGCATTTCACTATAGCATGTTATTATGTACAGCTGTAAAACATGTAGAAGTCATAAAGCCAAAGATTAATCAGGAGGCAGGAAGGTAATGTAAATAGCAGATCAATTTCTTTACCCAGCGCTGGTAAGGATTCTTATAAATGTAGCCTAAACTGAAGAATTAATTTGAGAGAACGCCAGTGAATCAACCATACAAATTGACAGGAGACATTTTATAATTGTATAAACATTTCCCCTGCTCTATTCTTTGGCGTGTGCAAGATGTTTGTTTTATTGATCACAGTATGTCAGTCTCAGTGTATCCTGTCATTAAAGTATTTGTGTTGTAGTTTATAAAACATTTGTCTTGGAAAATTACCTAGAAATGCTGATATAGAGGGAAACACATGTTGTGTGTAGCAGAAGAAAACAAATAATAACAGAATTAGTTTATTAGCATGTGCATAAATAAGTGAACACTAAGTTGCATTGGTTAAATCAAGTAGGGAAGTAGACTAAATCAAGTAGTGGTAAAATACTCAGGTACCAAATTAACCAATTAAAAGAGAGATCCTCAGTAAAGACTTTGTGACTCCTATAAATTGAGACAGAAATTTGGTGTTAACCGTATAGGGTACATCAAACACATCACGCTGAGAGGAAAGGAGATCTTAGAGGACATCAAGAAGAGGGTAGTGAGAGAGCACCAGTCTGGGGAAGGCTATACAACCATCTCAAAACTATTTGAGATCAATCAGTCCCAGGATAGGCAAATTATTTACAAATGGACAGTTTTTAACATGACATCAACTCAGCCTAGAAGTGGACGCCCTTCCAAAATATCCCCAAGAGCCACAAGAAAAATAATAAATCTATTAAATGCCAAACCAAATATAACATCTGGCAGACCTCCCATTCTTCATCTCAGATTACTGTGCATGCTTTAGCAGTAAAAAGTACACTGAATCAAAATGACATTCGTGGGATGGTTGCTAGTAACAAACATCTGCTGTTGAAAAAGAACCAAACTGCCCAACTTTACTTTGTCAGACACTACCTGGACAAACATGAATGTTTTTAAGTCCAATTTCTGGAAAGATGAGTCTAAAATTGACCTATTTGGTAATAATCAAAACCTCTATGTTTGGCCAATGGCATACTTCCTACCACCAAAATAATATTATGCCAACAGTCAAGATCTGGGGCTACTTTTCAACCTCTGGATCCAATTGACTGCACATCATCAAGGGAACCATGAATTATGTGCTATACCAGGACATTCTTGAAGAGAACATCAGGCCATCAGTAAAGAATCTAAAGCTGGGCTGTAAATGGGTCTTCCAACAAGACAACGACCTAAGCAGGCTTGGAATTTCGTTATTTTAGGGGCAAGGTCAACACAAAAATGTTTAGGGCACAAAGCCCACATGCCAGAACACAAAGGCCATTGATTTAAAGAAATTTTGGAGCTTACAAATAAACAACTTGAATTGTTGATAAGAAAACAAGAAACAAGGCAAGCCTAGTTCAGCCGGCCCGCAATAGAAAGTGTTGATCGTGACTGCCCTATCGAGATTCAAACCAGAGTTGCCCATGTGAAAGGCTGCATTGTTAACCAGCACGCCATAGAGCTGTAAATATGCAGGGTGTCGGTATATATAATTTTGTCACACATGAACTTCATGCAAAGTTTGAACAATTCATTAGACACCATTAACTATTGTGTTAAACTGAGTAACATTTCTTATTAAGTTTACCTCTACAAATAGTATCTATAAACTATATGACTTTTGCCACTGGTTGTTTTAAATGTTTTTTAGCCAGTAATATGTCGCTAGCTGCCATTAAGCCTTCTGTTAAACTGAGTAACGTTTCTTATTAAGTTTACCTTCACCACAAATAGCATCTATGAACTGTATAGCTTTTGCAATTGGCCGTTTTAACAGCTTATTAGCCATTCATGAATGACATTGATACAATACCTACTGTATCAATATAGGTGACTATAATGGAATTTTTCGTTAAGTGAAAAGACGAGAGTTTCATGTAGCCAGCTAAGTATTTGTCTATCCTGAACAAATCCTAAGAGATAATTCAAAAATCCACCAGAAATAGTCGCAATATAACAGTAAACAGTTTCATTTTAGGTTTCCCATTACGTAATTACTGAAGGTTGTAGACAGCAAAGTTTTGTCTATCCTGTACAAATCCTCTTTTGCCACTGGCCGTTTTAACAGCTAATTATCTATTCTTGAATAACATTCATACAGTAACTATCAATATAGGTGACGATAACTGACTTTTTCGTCAAGTAAAAAGACGAGAGAATCGTGTAGCCATTGACTTGTTTGTCTATCCTGAACAAATCAATCAGTTCGTATAGGTGGATGGCATACCCTCCGACAAATGACTGTTTTGGTGTTCCTCAAGGCTCGATTCTGGGCCCATTATTGTTCTCACTATACAGTGGGGAGAACAAGTATTTGATACACTGCCGTTTTTGCAGGTTTTCCCACTTACAAAGCATGTAGAAGTCTGTAATTTTTATCATATGTACTCTTCAACTGTGAGAGACAGAATCTAAAACAAAAATCCAGAAAATCATATTGTATGATTTTTAAGTAATAATTAGCATTTTATTGCATGATATAAGTATTTGATACTTCAAAAAAGCAGAACTTAATATTTGGTACAGAGACCTTTGTTTGCAATTACAGAGATCATACGCTTCCTGTAGTTCTTGACCAGGTTTGCACACACTGCAGCAGGGATTTTGGCCCACTCCTCCATACAGACCTTCTCCAGATCATTCAGGTTTCGGGGAGCTGTCGCTGGGCAATACGGACTTTCAGCTCCCTCCAAAGATATTCTATTGGGTTCAGGTCTGGAAACTGGCTAGGCCACTCCAGGACCTTGAGATGCTTCTTACGGAGCCAATCCTTAGTTGCCCTGGCTGTGCGTTTCGGGTCGTTGTCATGCTGGAAGACCCAGCCACGACCCATCTTCAATGCTCTTACTGAGGAAAAACATGGCCCATCCATCCTCGTCTCAATACGGTGCAGTCATCCTGTCCCCCTTTGCAGAAAAATGAGGTTTCCACCTCCTTGCTTCACGGTTGGGATGGTGTTCTTGGGGTTGTACTCATCCTTCTTCCTCCAAACACGGTGAGTGGAGCAGATCACCTTCTCCCATTCCTCCTCTGGATGATCCAGATGGTCATTGGCAAACGTAAGACAGGCCTGGACATGCGTTGGCTTGAGCAGGGGGACCTTGCGTGCGCTGCTGGATTTTAATCCATGACGGCGTAGTGTGTTACTAATAGTTTTCTTTGAGACTGTGAACCCAGTTCTCTTCAGGTCATTGACCAGGTCCTGCTGTTCCCTCACCTTCCTCATGATCATTGATGCCCCACAAGGTGAGATCTTGCATGGAGCCCCAGACCGAGGGAGATTGACCGTCATCTTGAACTTCTTCCATTTTCTAATAATTGCGCCAACAGTTGTTGCCTTCTCACCAAGCTGCTTGCCTATTGTCCTGTAGCCCACCCCAGCCTTGTGTAGGTCTACAATTATATCCCTGATGTCCTTACACAGCTCTCTGGTCTTGGCCATAGTGCAGAGGTTGGAGTCTTTTGGATTGAGTGTGTGGACAGGTGTCTTTTATACACGTAACAAGTTCAAACAGGTGCAGTTAATAAATGAATGGAGAACAGGAGGGCTTCTTAAAGAAAAACTAACAGGTCTGTGAGAGCCGGAATTCTTATTGGTTGGTAGGTGATCAAATACTTATGTCATGCAATAAAATGCTAAATAATTATTTAAAAATCATACAATGTGATTTTCTGGATTTTTGTTTTAGATTCCGTCTCTCACAGTTGAAGTGTACTTATGATAAATATTACAGACCTGTGCATGCTTTTTAAGTAGGAAAACCTGCAAAATCGGCAGTGTATCAAATACTTGTTCTCCCCACTGTATAGTGAATTATTTGTGTGCGGATTTTTGTGTTTTAATCTTTCACCACAAACGCTGCCATGTCTAGTATAGCCAAACCTAGCGTTACAGTACTTTCTGGAGCTCTCAAAAAGGGTTCAGTTGTATTTTCCTGCTCATAGGTCGGAACTTTCCCAACTCCCAGTTGCTCAAGAAACGTATCTTCCAAAACAGAGGTTTTATTCAGGTAAGCACTAAATAAGTCAAGTTGAGCTCCACCCACTCAGCCTATTATCTCCCTGCCTAATAGCTGTTGTTTTTCTCCAGACAGCTAAGTAAAACATTTCAGAATAAGTAAGATGATACAAAATATGCCATTGGGTACAATGATCCCAGTTAGTAGTTTGAGGGTTAAGAATGAAGTCTGAAAAAAAGTGTAGGCTATATGATCAAATTTGAAACTAAATCGTATTACCCCATAATCCTCCCAAAATGAGTTGTTCATGACAGAGGGTGTTACACAGTTAATCTTCCACCTAAATCCATCACCCCAATGTCTCCTCATCTTAATCTGCAACTACCCTCACCATTCCCCCAGCCCCAAACATTCCTTATCTTTACCTGGACACTTGTCACCTATCATTGTGACTCATATCCACCAACACTGCACAAAATAATGCAGCACTCAGAAAGGCGACAATGTTTGTTTGAGTGAGAAGTGAAAAAAGTGTCATTCCAGCTATTCTTACCGAGCAAGCGCCCCCGTTATAGAGCCTCAAGGATCAAATCTAATTCAGTGGAGATACACATTAAGCCCTGTCACTCAACACTGGCTGCCCTTGAAGGAGTGCAATGGTGATGAGAGCAAAGGGTCTCTCAGGACTAAGGATGAAGCCCTGTCTACCAAATCACTCAAGACTACAGCACACTCCCACTTTTCCCACAACAGGCTAATTATGCTAACAATGGTAAGGAGTACACAACATAGAAAATGGATGGCACATTAATTACTGATCAAAAGTTTGGGGTCACTTAAAAATGTCCTTGTTTTCCATGAAAACATACATTACATGAGTTTGAATAGGAAATATAGCAAAATAAATAGGAGAGAAAAAAACATTTTTAATTGAAATCAAAGAATCCTCCATTTGCAGCAATTACAGCCTTGCAGACCTTTGGATTCTAGTTGTTAAGTTGTTGAGGTAATTTGAAGAGATTTCAACCCATGCTTCTTGAAGCACCTCCCACAAGTTGGATTGGCTTGATGGACACTTCTGTACCATAAGGTCTAGCTGCTCCCACAACAGCTCAATAGGGTTGAGATCGGGTGACTGTGCTGGCTACTTAATTATGGACAGAATACCAGTTGACTGCTTCTTCACAAAATAGTAATTGCATAGTTTGGAGCTGTGCTTTGAGTCATTGTCCTGTTGTAGGAGGTAATTGGCTCCAGTGAAGTGGCGTTCACAGGGTATGTCATGGCGTTGCAAAATGGAGTGTTAGCCTTCCTTCTTCATCCCTTTTACCCTGTACAAATCTCCCACTTCACCACCACCAAAGCACCCCCAGACTACCCCATTGCTTCCACCATGCTTGACAGATCTTCTAATTTGATCTGCATCTCACAAAATGTTCTTCTTTGTGATCCGAATGCCTCAAACGTACATTTGTCTGTCCAAAACGTTTTTTTCCAGTTTTCTTCTGTCCAGTATCTGCGTTCTTTTGCCATTCTTAAAAGGGTCTTTTTGTTGGCTAACTTGAGATATGGCTTTTTCTTTGCAACTCTGCCTAGAAGGCCAGTATTCCAGAGTGGCCTCTTCACTCTTGATGCTGAGACTGGTGTTTTACGGGTATTATTTAATGAAGCTGCCAGTTGAGGACCTGTGATGCATCTGTTTCTCAAATTAGACACTTTAATGTATTTATCCTCTTGCTCTGCTCTGCACCAATGCCTCCCACTCCTTTTTCTATTCTGGTTAAACCCACTTTGTGCTTTGGCATTTTTTTGCATGGAATAGCCATGATTTCAAAGAACAAGAATAGACTGATGAGTTTCAGAAGAAAGCTTTTTGTTTCTGGAAATTGTGTTCTTTGTTTCGAGTCTGTAAACACACCCACAATTGCTGATGCTCCAGATACTCAACAAGCCTAAAGAAGTACAGTTTTATTGCTTCTTTAATCAGCACAACATAATTGCAAAAGGGTTTTCTAATGATTAGCCTTTTAAAATGATTAACTTGAATTATCAAACACAACATGCCAGTGGAACACAGGAGAGATGGTTGCTGATAATGGGTCTCTGTAGATATTCCATTAAAAATCTGCCATTTCCAGCTTCAGTAGTCACTTACAACATTAACAATGTCTTCACTATTTCAGCTAGTTCACAATTTTAAGTTATTTTAATGGGGGAAAAATGCTTTTCTTTCGAAAACTAGGACAGTTCAAAAAGATTGCCACATCCTACTCTAACAAAAACATTCTTTAATATGTGCCTAATTGCCCTTATCATCAATGTATTCTATTTGTTTTGGTTTATGAATATAGTGAGTACAAACTGTCATGTATTATTATAATTATTATACTTTTTTTATTTGCAGTTAAAAATATATTTCCTTAACTTGCTGGGACTAATATTTCATTGTGTATGTACTTTGGTTGATTTCAAAATCTGTAATTTGTTCTGGATAATAAATGACCAAAATCATCAGGTAAATGTAATAAATATTGTCCACCTCTGCCTGTAACATGTTTGACAGAGTTGTTTTATTAATTTTTATTTGAGCGGTACACATCAAATACTTTTTAATGATTTAATCTTTAATCTACTTAAAATATCTGCATTTCATTCAAAAATGCATTTATTGACACAGGCATGCATGTGAATTCCCAATACATAAAATCCTCCTCCAGGAGAGTATAGTACACTGTTGGCATTTAGACTTCTCTGTGTGTTTTGCCGTGAGCACAAAGTTCTGTGCTTTGTTACTCAGGGGACTAGCTTCTCCAAAGGCGTTAGAGGCATAATTGTATGCAATGAAAATTGTGTTTATTTATGAGCCGGACATTGCTAATTATCTTAATTGCATAACTAATTATTTCTTACTTCAAAGGCTTTTCTAGTCGCTTGGTCGCTGAGGCGGATTGACTCACAACTCTGAAGACATTTATAGCAAATTGGGAGATAATGATGCTTCTTTTGAGAGGGGTTTCTCTCAGCAATCTATGCAATAAAGTTTGATATTTAAAAACATGCACGCAAGCAGGCTAAAACACATACACACAGAGTAAGAAATATCCAAAATAATCCGGATTTGGATTAAATTAAAATATTTCTCTTAATAGAACTTTTATTAAGAAGGCACTGCCTCTAATGTTTACAAAACAGAATTTTAAACAATGAAACAGTTAGAAACAGCTAGTTCACATGAAAATAAGTGGGTAATGTGTGTGTCTAAAGCGAGTATGAAGAGACTACAAGTCAATATTAACTGATTACTGGACCAGTGAGTTTATCTCAGGCACTTAGAACCATTTTGTATTAAAAAAATCATAGTACTAGTAGTACAGTAAAAAATAAAATAAACATGGCCCCTATAATATACCTAATTCACGACATCCAGTCATAATACAGACTATTGAGTGATGTTGAAAAAGTTCTCAAGTGGTCTATTAAGTATGCAGTGCAATTAAAACTGCGATTTTCCTTTTTATTTGATGATATTGAGGTTGAAAAAACACGCTAAAATTGTCATGTCCATTTATTTATTTTTACTTTTTAGCAGATACTCGAATCCTAGGAACATTGGATAAACTTTATTGTCGAAGGAACTTGTATTGTGGAAGGTGCATGTAAATATTGTTACCCATTAGTGCCCATTATGTGTTTCCTATTGCCTACATGGTCATCCATATTCTATCAATATAGAAAGCAGGCTCAGGGAAATAAATTATTGAACATATATATATACCTTTTAATTAAATTCACTCACAAAGTGATTAACACTATTATACAGTGAGGATTTTAAAACTGCATGTGAGCTTTAAAATCAAGAAAAAGGAATGGTATTATTTGACCACCTACACAAAGAGATTACTTAATCTCACTCAAAAGAGATATGGTTGTAAAATGGTTTGTGTCACCTTGGTGCATTTACAAAACCATATGAATAGCAGGTCACAAGTTATTGAATATTATTTTGGTTTAAAGATTTGTACTGTAGTACAAGCATAAATACAAGTATACATGACCAGAAGACATCTGCAAAAAAGGTTGTTAACATGTTAATGTTACAAATCTTTTTTGGTTGTTCACAGTGCCTGAGATATTCTCTATTTAAACTTTCTTGCCGGTCAATCTGTCGGTTTGTATCGACCTATAGTCTCCTCAAACTGGCTTTAGACACTCACAGTATGACCTCCCCACCTTAAACCACCCTGGACTAGCTAATAGTATTCTGATCTCGTTTGAAGGGAAGACAAGAAGGCGACAAGTCATGTTATAGTTTAAATTCAGTCTTGAATATGTTAGAGACAGGATTCTACACAGTGCCCCTTCAATGTTAGGTAACATTTGTGGTATGGTACATTGAGAAAATAAATGCATATTGTAATTTCCAATTGAAGAATTTGGGTTTGTTTGTAAAATCTGAAAGTTACTAAAGCTACTATCAAAAATGAGCACTATAAATTAATTTCTATATATCATTTTCTGCCTCTCTAACTTTGTAGAATGTGTCCATTGAGATTTAACAGGGAACGGAATATAAGTCAAGCTTGATTTGTCTGTGCACAGCCTTACTCAATATTGTCTTGGGCAACACTGCCCCTCAGCTGTCATTAAATGAAACCACATGGTAAATCCCTGCTAATGGTTTTTGAAGATCACTTATCAGGGACTTACCTATTTAATGATGGCGTACATTATCTATTTTAGGATATCCACAGTTGTAAACTGAGGGATTCAGCATCACTTCTCACCAGAAATATTGTCCCTTCCTCATCCTTCAAGGCCGTTACCTGGAACAGAATCACATATCTTCCCAAAGCCTTGTTGAAGACCTTGGCTTGAAACATTAAGTTGTCAGTAAAAATAGGCATCACTCATGATAACAAATTACACAGCATAATTGTCACAGTTCATAGGTGCACATTGTTTTGGTGCTGCTTTGTGTAATATACACTTCTGTTGAAAGGTTTGGAGTTACTTAGAAATGTCCTTGTTTTCAAAAGAAAAGCATGATTTTCTTAACATTAAAATTACATCAAATTTATCAGAAATGCAGTGCAAATATTGTTAATGTTGTAGATGACTATTGTAGCTGGAAACGGCTGATTTGTAATGAGATATCTACATAAGCGTACAGAGGCCAATTATCAGCAACCATCAATGCTGTGTTCCAAGGGTAGGTTGTGTTTGCTAATCCAAGTTTTTCATTTTAAAAAGCTAATTGATCATTATAAAAACATTTTGCAATTATGTTAGCACAGCTAAAAACGGTTGTGCTTATTAATGAAAAAATAAAACTGTCCTTATTTAGACTAGTTAAGTATCTGGAGCACCAGCAATTGTGTGTTCAATTATAGGCTCAAAATGGCCAGAAACATAGAACCTTCTTCTGAAACCTGTCAGTCTATTCTTGTTCTAAAAAATCAAGGCTATTCCATGCTGAAGATCTCGCTGTGTACTACTCCCTTAACAGAACAGCAAAAACTGTCTCTAACCAGAATAGAAAGTGGAGTGGGTCACAAAGTGATTGCAAAGAAGAACACGATGCTGGAGTAGTGCTTGACACCATCTGTCAAGCATGTTGAAGGCAATGTTATGGTCTGGGGGAACTTTGGTGGTGGTAAATTGGGACATTTGTACTGGGTAAAAGGGATCTTGAAGATTAAAGGCTATCACTCCATTTTTCAATGCAATTCCATACCCTGTGGATGGCAAGTTTCCTCCTACAACAGGAAAATTACCCAAAGCAGAGCTCATAACTATGCAATAATTTTTCAGGGAGGAAGCAGTCAGCTGGTATTCTGTCTATAATAGGCCAGCACAGTCACTGAATATCAACCCTATTGAGCTGTTGTGGGAGCAGCTTGACCTCTTGACATCTGGTTTTTGAAACATACGGGTGTTAAATTGGGGTTGTCGTCTATAACTTTTTTTTATAACTATTTATCCACAAAGTTGAATCCATACTCATGGGTGTAAATTGAACTTGAGCTGAATTTAGCCTTACTGAATAAGGATATCTATCTGCAAATGCGTGTTTTGTAACTGAACATGGCCACAGTGTTGGCTTAATAAGACAAACTAGGACTATCATTATCATGTTTCCCTGTATGCCCTACTGCAAATTTGATGGAATATGCAGTAATATGCTATGCAGAATCACATACACATAGAAAGCAGAATTACATACATAAAATAATGCAATCACTTAGATGTATATCACCGTTACTGAAATGGTTGTTTCAGTTTTAATTCTAAAGGTAGTCTCTCTACAGTAACCCTAACATTAGCAGTCATTTTAAATGCAGGTTTCAGATGAAAAATTCCAACTGTTGGAAGTCCTTTCTCTGGTTGGCCAAAATCCCTGCTGCAGTGTGTGCAAACCTGGTCAAGAACTACAGGAAACGTATGATCTCTGTAATTGCAAACAAAGGTTTCTGTACCAAATATTAAGTTCTGCTTTTCTGATGTATCAAATACTTATGTCATGCAATAAAATGCTAATTAATTATTGAAAAATCATACAATGTGATTTTCTGGATTTTAGATTCCGTCACTCACATTTGAAAAGTACCTATGATAAAAATTACATACTTCTACATGCTTTGTAAGTGGGAAAACCTGCAAAATCGGGGCAGTATATCAAATATTTGTTCTCCCCACTGTATTTATATATATTTATACAGTGAGGCAAAAAAAGTATTTAGTCAGCCACCAATTGTTCTCCCACTTAAAAAGATGAGAGAGGCCTGTAATTTTCATCATAGATACACTTCAACTATGAGAGACAAAATGAGAGAAAAAATCCAGAAAATCACATTGTAGGATTTTTCATTAATTTATTGGTAAATTCCTCTGTAAAATAAGAATTTGGTCACCTACAAACAAGCAAGATTTCTGGCTCTCACAGACCTGTCACTTCTTCTTTAAGAGGCTCCTCTGTCCTCCACTTGTTACCTGTATTAATGGCACCTGTTTGAACTTGTTATCAGTATAAAAGACATATGTCCACAACCTCAAACAGTCACACTCCAAACTCCACTATGGCCAAGACCAAAGAGCTGTCAAAGGTCACCAGAAACAAAATTGTAGACCTGCACCAGGCTGGGAAGACTGAATCTGCAATAGGTAAGCTGCTTGGTGTGAAGAAATCAGCTGTGGGAGCGATTATAAGAAAATGGAAGACATACAAGACCACTGATAATCTCCCTCGGTCCGGTGCTCCACGCAAGATCTCACCCCGTGGGGTCAAAATTATCACAAGAACGGTGAGCAAAAATCCCAGAACCACACGGGGGGACCTAGTGAATGACCTGCAGAGAGCTGGGACCAAAGTAACAAAGGCTACCATCAGTAACACAGTACACCGCCAGGGACTCAAATCCTGCAGTGCCAGACGTGTCCCCCTGCTTAAGCCAGTACATGTCCAGGCCCGTCTGAGGTTTGCTAGAGAGCATTTGGATGGTCCAGAAGAGGATTGGGAGAATGTCATATGGTCAGATGAAACCAAAATAGAACTTTTTGGTAAAAACTTAACTCATCGTGTTTGGAGGAGAAAGAATGCTGAGTTGCATCCAAAGAACACCATACCTACTGTGAAGCATTGGGGGTGGAAACATCATGCTTTGGGACTGTTTTTCTGCAAAGGGACCAGGACGACTGATCCATGTAAAGGAAAGAATGAATGGGGCCATGTATCGTGAGATTTTGAGTGAAAACCTCCTTCCATCAGCAAGGGCAGTGAAGATGAAACGTGGCTGGGTCTTTCGGCATGACAATGATCCCAATCACACCGCCCGGGCAACGAAGGAGTGGCTTCGTAAGAAGCATTTCAAGGTCCTGGAGTGGCCTAGCCAGTCACCAGATCTCAACCCCATAGAAAGTCTTTGGAGGGAGTTGAAAGTCTGTGTTGTCCAGCGACAGACCCAAAACATCACTGCTCTAGAGGAGATCTGCATGGAGGAATGGGCCAAAATACCAGCAACAGTGTGTGAAAACCTTGTGAAGACTTACAGAAAACGTTTGACCTCTGTCATTGCCAACAAAGGGTATACATAACAAAGTATTGAAATTAACTTTTGTTATTTGTTATCAGCCCAGAACTACACGGCAGGACCTGGTCAATGACCTGAAGAGAGATGTGACCACAGTCTCAACAAAAACCATTAGTAACACACTACGCCGTCATGGATTAAAATCCAGCAGCGCATGCAAGGTCCCCCTGCTCAAGCCAGCGCATGTCCAGGCCCGTCTGAAGTTTGCCAATGACCATCTGAATGATCCAGAGAAGGAATGGGAGAAGGTCATGTGGTCTGATGAGACAAAAATAGCTTTTTGGTCTATACTTCACTGGCCGTGTTTGGAGGAAGAAGAAGGATGAGTATAACCCCAAGAACACCATTCCAACCGTGAAGCATGGAGGTGGAAACATCATTCTTTGGGGATGCTTTCTGCAAAGGGGTCAGGACGACTGCGCCGTATTGAGACGAGGATGGATGGGGCCATGTATCGCGAGATCTTGGCCAACGACCTCCTTCCCTCAGTAAGAGCATTGAAGATGGGTCGTGGCTGGGTCTTCCAGCATGACAACGACCCGAAACACACAGCCAGGGCAACTAAGGAGTGCATTTCAAGGTCCTGGAGTGGCCTAGCCAGTCACCAGATCTCAACCCCATAGAAAGTCTTTGGAGGGAGTTGAAAGTCTGTGTTGCCCAGCGACAGCCACTGCTCTAGAGGAGATCTGCATGGAGGAATGGGCCAAAATACCAGCAACAGTGTGTGAAAACCTTGTGAAGACTTACAGAAAACATTTGACCTCTGTCATTGCCAACAAAGGGTATATATAACAAAGTATTGAGATTAACTTTTGTTATTGACCAAATACATATTTTCCACCATAATTTACCAATAAATTCATAAAAAATCCTACAATGTGATTTTCTGGATTTCCTTTTGTCATTTAGTCTCTCATAGTTGAAGTGTACCTATGATGAAAATTACAGGCCTCTCTCATCTTTTTAAGTGGGAGAACTTGCACAATTGGTGGCTGACTAAATACTTTTTTGCCCCACTGTATATATATATATATATATATATATATATATATACAAACCCGATTCCGAAAAAGTTGGGACACTGTACAAATTTTGAATAAAAAAAGGAATGGAATAATTTACAAATCTCATGAAATTATATTTAATTCAAAATAGAATATAGATAACATTTCGAATGTTGAAAGTGAGACATTTTGTAATGTCATGCCAAATATTGGCTCATTTTGGATTTCATGAGAGCTACACATTCCAAAAAAGTTGGGACAGGTAGCAATAAGAGGCCGGAAAAGTTAAATGTACAGATAAGGAACAGCTGGTGGACCAATTTGCAACTTATTATGTCAACTGGCAACATGATTGGGTATAAAAAGAGTCTCTCAAAGTGGCAGTGTCTCTCTGAAGTGAAGATGGGCAGAGGATCACCAATTCCCCCAATACTGCGGCGAAAAATATTGGAGCAATATCAGAAAGGCGTTTCTCCGAGAAAAATTGCAAAGAGTTTGAATTTATCATCATCTACAGTGCATAATATCATCCAAAGATTCAGCGAATCTGGAAGAATCTCTGTGCGTAAGGGTCAAGGCCGGAAAACCATACTGGATGCCCGTGATCTTCGGGCCCTCAGACGGCACTGCATCACATACAGGAATGATACTGTAATGGAAATCACAACATGGGCTCAGGAATACTTCCAGAAAACATTGTCGGTGAACACAATCCACCGTGCCATTCGCCATTGCCGGCTAAAACTCTACAGGTTGTATCTATAGAAGATCTAGAAGCGCATACGTTTTCTCTGGGCCAAGGATAATTTAAAATGGACTGTGGCAAAGTGGAAAAGTGTTCTGTGGTCAGACTAATCAAAATTTGAAGTTCATTTTGGAAAACTGGGACGCCATGTCATCTGGACTAAAGAGGACAAGGACAACCCAAGTTTTTATCAGCTCTCAGTTCAGAAGCCTGCATATCTGATGGTATGGGGTTGCATGAGTGCGTGTGGCATGGGCAGCCTACACATCTGGAAAGACACCATCAATGCTGACAGTTATCTCCAAGTTCTAGACCAACATATGCTCCCATCCAGACGTCGTCTCTTTCAGGGAAGACCTTGCATTTTCCAACATGACAATGCCAGACCACATACTGCATCAATTACAATGTCATGGCTGCATAGAAGAAGGATCCGGGTACTGAAATGGCCAGCCTGCAGTCCAGATCTTTCACCCATAGAAAACATTTGGCGCATCATAAAGAGGAAGGTGCGACAAAGAAGACCTAAGACAGTTGAGCAACTAGAAGCCTGTATTAGACAAGAATAGGACAACATTCCTATTCATAAACTTGAGCAACTTGTCTCCTCAGTCCCCAGACGTTTGCAGTCTGTTAGAAAAAGAAGAGGGGATGCCACACAGTGGTAAACATGGCCATGTCCCCACTTTTTTGAGATGTGTTGATGCCATGAAATTTAAAATCAACTTATTTTTCCCTTAAAGTGATACATTTTCTCAGTTTAAACATTTGATATGTCATCTATGTTGTATTCTGAATAAAATATTGAAATTTGAAACTTCCACATCATTGCATTCTGTTTTTATTCATAGTTGTACAGTGTCCCAACATTTTTGGAATTGGGTTTGTATATATATTTATATATATATATATACAAACACAGTGAGGGGTGACCATCCAGGGCACACACACCAAAGGGGACTCCCATTCTCGGTGTAAAAAAAAATTCAATATATGACAATAACCTCATTCAACTCAGAGCAAATAGGATCGAAACAATGTTTGTTAAAACTATAAAACCTCTCTAAATAGATATATTATTCATGATTTAATAAAAACATTGAATTTCTCCCAGTCTGTATGTCTTACTATATAAAGCATTGTACAGTTTCATTTGTTTTTACTTCATGTATGGGAACTGGCACTGGTGGTTATGTCGATGCAACAACAATATGGCCTTGTTTTTTTATTTAGCAGAAATACATTCATACCGAAATCATTTCAAGAATATAATGAAATATATCACAATAACTTATAACACTTTGTTTTTCCATTTTAATTGTTGCTCAGCAAGCTGGATAAGCAAGATCCCACAAGGGAACGAGGGAAGTAGGGGTGCTGAGGTTGCTGTGCAGCATTGTGGCCGACCTGTCGCACGTACATTCGATATCTGTTCAGGTCAAACACAAAATCCACCATTATCAACAAATGCTCAAAACATCTTCCCGTGGCCATGACACTGCCCACCAGGCAGGACTGGAGGTCAAATCAAATTCACCTATAGGCCTAACGCTCGCTAATGAAATAATTCAGATTACCATTTCTGCACTACCATCTGTCATGTAGACCCTAGAAACAGAATATTCAAAACATCTAACTCAGTGACGAGATATAGTGATTCTTTACAAATACAGCATGTTTTGTATTTAACAAGTTTAATGTAATTAAGCAACTCTTTATTATTTAAGGCTTTTATAAGTCACAATGTGCATTTCTCCTTTCAGCCATACAATTTTGAAGTAGCATTATTGAGTAGTTTTTTGATCAGGGAACATTGAACTTTCTAGTCATGAGTAAGACCACAAATCTGAGCATGAAGGAGAAATAATGTGGTGAGGCTGTGAACACGTTTTGGGCAGTCTCAAACAAAAAGCAGGTTTGTTGAGGTGGACACCTGCTTTTTACGCTGAGATGCATTCACCATCTATCCAGTAAAAAATTACCAACATTTCAATGTCTGCTACTGAAATGGTAAATCAGGAAATAATGAGTTTAAAGATTCATGGTAAATAATAATCCACCTAGTCTATCGTAATTTGTGACATGTGATTTATCTAACAAATGTGAAAGATATGTAAATTATATGCAAATAGTTTCATTACAATTGACTATTACATGCAACTCATTCATTACAATTGACTAAAGCTCACGCTATGTGTCAGAATAAATTATTTGTCACATTTTCCCCCATTAGGAGCACATCATTGTATTGTTACTATTACCGAGGTGTTGCAGCGCCTGATTGAAGTAGCTAGTAGGGGAAGTGCCTAGAGGTGGCAATTTTTGCCTGACCACGTAAGCGGAGCGGGCTAAGAAGAGCATATGTCTCTTACTGACTGACTGACTGGGTGCTTGACTGACTACACCTTGTAGTCTCTATTGAGAGTAATGACATTTATTAATTATTTCTGGTAGTTTCCACGATTCTCTCGTCTTTTCACTTGATGAAAAAGTTAGTTATCGTCGCCCTTGTGAATAGTTATTGTATGTAGTCATTCACGAACGAAAAGTACATTGTTTTGCCATGAAAGAAAAAAAAATATTATTCCTTGAAATGAAATAGCTTTGGCAGACTGGCTAGCAATTGCCCAATTCATATGACTATTCCAGTAAGTTAGTAGATACAAGTAAAGCTTATTACTGGCAAATACACTGTTCAAACGGCCAGTGGCAAACACAATACACATTAAGAAACGTTAGTCAGTTTAACTGTATCAATGTCATTCACGAATGACCAATGAACTATTAAAACGGCTAATGACGAAAGAGGATTTGTTCAGGATAGAGACAACAGGCTACACTAACACCCAGCACCTGTACAGCTCCGTCGTGTAGTGGTTAACCCTTATTTATACAGTCTATGGGTTAACCACACAGCCTTTCCGGCGGGTGACCCGGGTTCGAATTTCGAGGTAGCAACATGGCCGGCTGAATTAGGCTTGCCTGGTTTCTTGTTTAATACAACAGACATTCAACCACTACTAGTGGCTGGTATTCCATGCCTTTGACAGTTCTGTTGCTCACACAAAAATATACGTCACATGGTAGTATTTAAAATGGAAGTATTAACACACAATCTTTGAGCATTTTAACTTTCAGGTGCCACAAAAACAATACGTCCCCAAACCACGCCTGGATTCTCACCTGACTAGTTTGACTAAGCTTTATGCTTTTACTTCTGTTAGGTGGTTGATATATAATGTATATTGATGCATGACTGACATTTAAAAGACAGTGGCCATTCTGACAGTGTTCCCCAACCTAACTTGAATCCTAATATTTGCATGTACGGCTTTGCTCTGATTGTAAGTCACCAAATATTACAACCCTGTTTCCAAAAAGCTTGGGACACTGCGTAAAATGAAAACAAAACAAGAATACAATGATGCGCAAATCATTCATCCCTGTATTTAACTGAAAATCATATAAAGAAAACATATCAAATACAAAAAATTTGACATTTTATTGTTTTTGGAAGAATACGTACCCATTTTTTATTTAATGGCAGCAACATGGTTCAAAAAAGTTGGGACAGGGGCATGTTTACCAGTGTTGCATCACCTCTGCTTTTAACAATGGTCCCTTTTCTCTTTAGTCTGAAGAAAACGACGTCGATGACAAAATCATTTAAAATTTTGAAAGGACAGTTTTGCACTTCTCGTCAGTCCATCTTAAATGAGCTTGGGCCCAAAGAAGGCGACGGTGGTTCTGGATCTTGTTTATATGTGGTTTCTTCTTTGCATGGTAGTTTTAACTTGCATTTGTGGATGCAGCAATGTACTTTGTTCACAGACAATGGTTTTTGCAAGTGTTCCTGAGGCCATGCAGCAATGTCCACTACAGAATTGTGTCTGTTTTTAATGCAGTGGGCCCCAAGATCACATCCATCCAATATTGGTTTTCGGCCTTGTACCTTGCATGCATACAGAGATTTCTCCGGATTCTCAGAATCTTTTAATGATATTATGTACCATAGATGGTGAGATCCCCAAACTTAGCAATTCTACATTGAGAAATGTTATTCTTAAATTGTTGCACTATTTGCCCATGCAGTCTTTCCCATCCTCATTTCTTTAGGTTGTTATTTCAACCTTCCCATCCTCTCAGGAAGGATCTTTTAATACCCAATCAAGTTACTGACCTGTTGCCAATTTACCTAATTAGTTGTGTGATAATCCACCAGGTTCAGTTTTTTTGCATTATACAACATTTCCAGTCTTTTGTTGCCTCTGTCCCAACTTGTGTTCCTGGCATCAAATTCAAAGCGGGCATATATTTTCCAAGAAATAATAAAATGTCTCAGTTTCAACATTTCATATGTTGTCTTTGTACAATTTTCTATTGAATATAGGGTTTAAATGATCATTGGCATTCTGTTTTTAATTACATTTTACGCAGCAGGGTTGTAAATGACGAAGCACAAATGTAAATTACAAAAAATTGCATAGCAAGCTGGGTATTGTTCACTTGAGCACAGTGTGTGAGCACACTACCCACATATCAGATTTCTATCAAAACTTTTCAAAGATTTTTTTGAAAATACAACCTATTACACTTTGAATTACATTCAGTTTAGTGCAACATGTAGGGTGGTCTATTGTTTTATGATACATGTTTTATAGATAATTAAGCAATTGATAACCCACAAGGTGTACATGCTTAACTTTCTTGTAGATCGACTATTGGGCGTTATAAAGCAAAACCAAAACCACCACCTTGTTCCAGAGACTACTGCCCCTTGTACCTCGGAAATAAGTCAGTATGAATAAAATTGTGTTGCTAGGCCAAACCGGTAACTATGGGTAAAATAATGTAATGTCATGCCATTTGGTCTCAGTCACAACACAGCCAACATAAAAGTTATAAGTATCTTGTTAGAAAATACACAGGACATTGACTGTAGTTCCAGCCAGTGAAAATCGAAATAACAAAATACCAATAAAAAGGATGTGTAGATTGTTTAGAACAAAATACTGCCATTCTCTAGTTGCACCTGCCCTGCATCTCTGATCTAGGAGCATCAGTCTAACTGAATTGAATGGCATCAATGAAAGGACCCTTATCAACATACTGTTCCAGTGTTTCCATCCTGGCTGTACGGGGCAGGACTCTCTCCGTCTGCAGGCGTTGTTGTCCTTTACCAAAAATGGTGATTGAGTACAAGGTAGCAGGCAGAAATAAGGCATTTTCTAAGAGACTCACCTGCTGGGTTTTCTATCAGGTAATTTTACAGAACCCCATCACCCACACATGAGACAGGGGCTGCCGTAGAACTAGCAGATAATTAGCATACATGCCTCAGTCCAAAGATCTCTGATGAGGCTGATGCTGGGAGATTGATCTTCACAGTTGGTTGGCTTTCTCCGGCAGCCTTCCTCCCCAAACAATTAGCATCTGATTGAGGGGAGATGTGGGTAGTGCAAAGCCCACCGTTTCTTTATGGATTATGGGCTGACTAATATGCAGTTCTGAAGAGAAACATTACTTTTGCTCAGTTCAGTCCCTTTAACGACATAAATCAATGTCAAAGCTTCTTATAAAACTATTGGTTTTGTAATGTAATAATTAGCCTAACTGAATATAGCATTAGAAAAACTTCTTATCTAGATTAGATTGGTTGTACGACCGCATTTATAACCAATGCGGAAGTCCAAAATATGAGATGGGTGCATGCATTCACATGCTTGAACTCATAAATAGCACAAAACATGGAGGTACTGCAAGTCTTGTGACTGGGATGAGGAGTTTCCTTCACCACTAGTAGGGTTGATTGGAGTTAAACTCCTCCCTGGGTTAAACACCCCCCTCCCCATAATTCTGCACCAAACCACGAAATGACGGTAAATTTTCACAGATTCCTTAGTTTGCACTATTCTTGTTAATCTAGAAAGGTTGTTGAACCATCTCAACTAAGCAAGCAATTCCCCAAAACCGATTTTGACATAAATTGATGTTATTTTTTGTCATTTAGAAAACATTTTGATGTGATGAAGTTAGACTACACTGATTTAAATTTGCTGAAATATAATAGAAAATCAAGATATAGCCTAATATATTTATTTTTTTGTTTCATAGGTAGTTTTCTGAGCATATATTAACATCTAATATAATAGGCCTAGCCATTGGTACTGATATTGAATTAATTGCCCAATATTATTGATCTAATGTTTCTAACTTTATACTTTTACACGGTTAATATAACATATTTAAAAATTAGTGATCAAAGGTTATTTAAAATTTTAATACGTGTTATATATAGCTTTTTGTCTTTGGCTATTGGAATGTGCAATATCATGGTTATAATTGGTTTTGTTAACTCACTTAAATACTGCTATCAAGATAGAATTATTTGACATCTAAATATGGAATTAATTAATTAATTGGAG
The DNA here is from genome assembly GCF_011004845.1 of Esox lucius. Lineage (NCBI taxonomy): Eukaryota > Metazoa > Chordata > Actinopteri > Esociformes > Esocidae > Esox > Esox lucius. Next base: position 34,046,111 of record NC_047587.1, on the reverse strand, counting down.
GTATAGAAAAAACCCAGGCGGCAGTTTTCCAGGGGCATTTTGCTATTTTCATAGTGGGGTATGATAACCCATAATGGGGTAAAACACCCCATTTTACATAGTTTGGCATTTGATTAAGTTTAAATAAAATAGATTCATTCTGCCCAATAATTATACAAAAAATTCTAAATGTATTTGTCTGACTATAGTCAATATAAAAATCTGATCAAACAATGCTTTTTTTTTGTCAGAAAATAGATATCCCTTAAGGGGGTTGTTTACCCCCAAGTTACCCTAATTACCAGTTTGTGAATAAACCTACAGTACTAGTCAAATGTTCAGACACACCTAATCATTCAAGGGAATTTCTTTATTTTCTATTTTCCACATTCTAGAACTTTTGTAAAAACATCAAAATAATAAAATAATACATGAAAAGATGGAGTAAGCAAAAAGTGTTAAACAAATCAAAATACATTTATATTTTCGATTATTCAAAGACACCATATGTCTTGATGGCATCTTCACACATTCCTGGGATTCTCTAAACCAGCTTCATGAGGTGTCACCTGAAATGTGTTTCAGCCTTGGAGTTTCCACATATGCTTACCACTTGTTGGCTGCTTTTCCTTCACATCAAAACCCATCGCAGTTGGGTTCACGGCAGGTCATCTAACGCAGAACCACCACTCTCCTTGGTCAAATAGCCCTCACACAGCCTGGAGGTATGTTCTGGGTCACTATTTTGTTGAAAAAAACTAATGACAGTCACATTAAGCACAAACCAGATCGGATGGCGTATCACTGCAGAATGCTGTGGTAGACATGCTGGTTGAGAGTGCATTGAATTCTAAATAAATCGCACTGTCACCAGCAAAGCACACCCACACCATCACACATCATCCTCCATGCTTCACAGCAGTAACCACACATGCAGAGATCATCTGTTCCCTCACTCTGCATCTCCCAAACGACAAGACAGTTGAAACCAAGAATCTCAAATTTGGACTCATCAGGCCACCAGTCTAATGTCAATTTCTCATGTTTCTTGGCCCGAGCAATTCTCTTAATAGTTTTCTTTGGAGCAATTCAATAATAAATGGCTGAGGTATGCAGTTTCCTCTAAACAGTTGACATTGAGATGTGTCTGTTACCCTGTAAAGCGTTCATTGGGGCTGCAATCAGAGGTGCAGTTAATAGCCGATTTCTGAGGATGGTGAAACTAATAAACGCATACTCTGCAGCAAAGGTAACTGTTTCTTTCCTGTGGCGGTCCTCATGACAGCTACATAGCAAATCATATTTTTTAGTTTCTTCACATGTAGTCGCAAAAGTTCTTGTCTTAAAGTAATGATGGACCGCCATTTCTCTTTGCCTATTTGAGCTGTTCTTGCCATAATATGGACTACTAAAGTACAGACATTATGGTCTTCATACCCACCTTGTCATCCTCTGTATTCTCAACCTAACACAATAAGGAATCAAATAGCACAAATTAATGTTTAACAAGGCACATTGAAATGCATTACAGGTGACTACCTCGTGAAGCTGGGTGAGAGAATGCAAAGTGCGTAAAGCTGCCATCAAGGCAAAGGGCGGCTACTTTGAAGTACCAACAATGTATAATGCATTTTGATCTGTTTAACACTTATTTGGTTGCTACATTATTCCACGTGTTTAACAGCTTTGATGTCTTCACTGTTATTCTACAATGTGGAAAATACTAAAACTGAACAAATAGCCTTGAATGAGTAGGTGTGTGCAAACCTTTGACGGGTACTGTATGTTGCATACGGCCATTCCATTGGACATTGCCCCTCAGAATGGCAGCCTAGCTCCATCTTGTGGGGATCTATGGAATTTTCCTCAAACAAGAAGATCCCAGAAAATCTGTGATTGAATACCAATTTTTTTATTTTCAGTTTTAATATAAAAATACTGGACATTGCCAGCATCCACTCCCATTGGCTATAATGTGGTTTTCCCAGAGAATAAGACTAGTACCAAGTCTATTTACAGAACATCCATACGAAAATTGATTGAAAAAAAAGAAAATAAATCTACCGACTGCTACCCCAGATCCTCCTAACAGAATAAAATGTAATGGATTATGTTGCCCCACCATTAAGATTAATGCCTCTGATTAAAACAAACAATATTCAAAACGAGCCTCTACAGCTGGTTCCTAGTGAGCCAATAGTATCTCTTACAATTCTTTCTCTATAAAGTAATGCATATACACTTCTCCCTTACAATAAATTAGTACAGGCACATTTACCTATGGTCATGGTATAGGTCCCTGTAACACAGTCAAAACCTTTTTGTACAAATACAATGTTTTACAGGTTCAGATTCACCAATCACACACACTAAACAAGAAGGAAACAAACTGTCAAAAAAAAGGAAAATCTGGGCAGTAAATTTTTGGTTTTGTGTGAATGATGCACTTTCGGCTTTTTAAACTTTGAAAGCATCTGATGTATACAATTATATAGATTTATATAAATATGTACAAACAAAACACACTAAGTCCCGTAAAAACATTCTTGTATTTAAAAAAACAAACATTAATGCCAAAAGAAGTTTGTCCATAAACTTCAATAACTTAAGAAACGGTAAAAAAAAGTAGCGGAAATAAAAAGAAAGTTCCATCAATACAGTATCTTTTTTGCCCTGGTTGAGTCTCAGTTGGAACTAAGACTGGCACAGGTTGTAGCACCAGCATTTATTTAATATGCACCACAGTGCTGCCATGTATCACCCCTACAGTATAAATAGCAAGTAAGTGAACACGCAGTACCAATAATAACTGAAAACAGAATAAATTAGTGTCAGGCCTTGTACAGGTATTTACAGGGTTAAATACAGGGCTGCTGCAAATAGGAGATCGGAGTGAGGGTGAGCATCGTAATGGCAGTGAAGGTTGCAGCAGTCTTGCAGCACATTACAGGACAGAGATTCAACTCCAGCACATTCATCAGGTTAGACCAGTGATTTTCATTGAGTCGGTCCTCTTTTCTCCATGTTAAGGTTTTTGCACCCACCAACCCAATCACGAGTTCAGTTGCATAGCTCATTGATTCACATGGCTATGACATGTAGCAAACTACAGTATTTCGAATGGAATAGATTAAAATGGAGCATGCATGTCGTGGCGTAATACCCATCATTTACCATGAGCAGCACAGTTGATATAATCAAGACATGACGTGGAATAAAAACCTGCACCAAAGAGACTGTTGGGCTGCTTGAGATTCTCCCACAGTACAAAGGTGACAGTAAACATGATAAGGACGTGTGTGCGCACGAGAGAGGAATACTGGGACTGCTGTGGAATATCAAGTAAACTAAGGAGAGCTGAGGAAGGGCTCCATCTGGAGGTGCGGGGTGGTGGGTGCATGAGCAGGTTCAGTCATGAGCACAGGGCTAGCTGCTAGACTTGTCCTTGACCTGGCTCAGGTGGGCCATTGCTCGCTGAAAGGCGGTCTGCACGGCTTTACGAATGCCAGATGAGCGGCCCTCTATTAGTTTGATCTTGTCCACGGTCTTATTGACACCAAAGGGAACCATCTTGGATCTAGGAAGCCATTGCCTGTAGAACACATTGAGGAAATGTTAAAATAACACTAGCAATAGGCCAATGTGGAAATCAAGATAACCTCAATTTCCAAATACAGGGGTCTGTACAAAAATGTCCTGCTTTTAGGTGTTTTAACTCAGTTTGTTTGAAAATTAACAGCTGGCCATTTCAGACCTTCATGAGTGGCTTAACTATAGAAGGGGCGCGTCATCTCACCAGCTGTGCTTGTTGTCGAAGAAGTGGACGAGGAAGAGTTTCTCTTCGGACCTGTACTGCATCTGCTCTCCGACCCTGAGGACGTCCAGAGGGGGCAGGGGGAGGGAGACCCCGTTGTGGTGAGACCCGGTCCTTGGCATCTTGGGGTCTATGATCTGCATGGAGGAGGAGATAAATAATTGACTCTACAGGCCTGAGAACAAGAGGATGCATGGAATCGTGGTGTTGGTACAGCAAAGGCTCAAACTGGTGGACAGGAACTGACGTTAAAACAATCACTCACTACTACAAACAGATTCCATGCTACTGGAGTCACCCAGAAAGCGCTAAGCAATCTGTGTGACTCCTTGGTTGATTCCTAACACAGCCATACTAACCACAACACACTGAAGCTGAGCAGCATGGGCGTGCGCGATCACAAGCTACACCACTTACAATGAGAGGAATGGATGGAAGATATAGAGACATACTGTACAGTGCCTTCGGAAAGTTTCGCCCTCAATCTTTACCTAGATTTCATTGCATTAGTTGTTAAGTGTCATTTTGCGGGGAACTATCATTGCAAAATACTCAAGTCAAAGTGGAATGTCAAACCAAATGTATGCAAGTGTATAAAACATACAGTACCAGTAAAAGTTTTGGACATTTCCAGTCAAAGTATTAGACAGTTTTGGATATTTCTTTTCCATTACCATTTTGTGGAATAATAGTGTAGACATCAAAACTAAAAAATAACACATGGAATCTTGTAATAACCAAAAAAAGTGCTAAACTGATCAAAATCTCAACCAGCTTCATGAGGTTGTCACCTGGAATTCCATGTGTTATTTCATCGACTTCACAATTATGTATTCACAATTATTCTACAATGTAGAAAACATTTTAAACTATAGAAATAACCTTGAATCAGTAGAAGTGTCCAAACTTTTGACTGATATATTATGAATTGTATTCAAACCCCACAGAGATGCGGATACTTGACATTTATTTATTGAAAATAAATAGCTTGGGGGTGTGTGGTAAAAACAAAATGTTACTGTTTATGTCTGATTCTTGTGAATGTGCCCCTATAAGGCATGTATTACATGTATTTTTTGCAGAGTAAAGTCTTGGGAACACAGATTTAGAGTAATCGAACAATGTTTTCTGAAGTGGTCTTAAAAAGAACAGTAAGACCAAATGGTTAAAACTACAAACTCATGAGTACAAACTAAACTCCATAGTCTCAGGAACACAATTTTTGTTCAAAGGTTAAGTAGAGTACTGTTGTTGCAAAAAAAGAAAAAAAAGTATTTGGAAGCCAATAACTGATTTTCTTCTAGTCTTCTGTTTGACCAAGAAAAAAGATACACATAATGGCAACATTTATGTCAATGAATACTCATTTTGCACCTGTTATGCTATTAGAGTGGAAACTACAGGTTCCTGGCATGGTTGCTTTGGTCACATTCAGTTATTTGCATCAAAGTCCCATATCCAGTTTTTCTATGAAAATTACTTGAGATTAATTTAACTTCCTCTATATGCAGTCCATTACGGCATTACCGAAATAGCGAACACTTGCAATAGGCCCATTTTTCTCCATATTCCTCCAGACATGGCTTAAAACCAGTCACTTTCCTGTCAGAAACAATGAATCATCATTAATTTGGTCATTTAGCTTGTAGTACAGTAAAACTAGTTTTCCTGTAAAACTTGTAGTTTTCCTGGAAAATCACAAGTATAATGACTTTTTCCTTTGTATTTTCCTTTAATTGCTTTAAAACCTTTGCAACACAGAAAGGTCTATGATGTCACCCAACTTCAGCAACAATGCAAGAACATCACACACGGTCAATGTAAACATTTCTGCTGTCAGTTGTCCAATGTTGATGACCTAATGTGTGTCCAGTGATGACCTAATTTTAGTCCCTTCAATTTCTTCAGTAAATTCTTCCGAATGTTTGAAATGCTGGTCCAAGTATCTTCTGAGCTCGTTTACACTAGGGCATTTAACACATATCCACCATTCATCTTTCAGGCTCTCATGCATCTATATATAATGTGATTAGGGACAATAATTATTAAATCAAATAACATTGTGTAATACCTTATACACAAAAGCTTGTCCCCCAGCAAAATAAAATGTTTTAGGATATTTACCATTTAAGACCACTATAGGCCACAACCTTTAAAACCTTCTAAAAGCCATTTAAATTCTTGCTTAGCTTGTTCACAGGGGAATGGTCTAAATGATACAGACAACTGAAATGCTGGACTCATCATTGTAAAACCCGGAGCCTATCCCACTACCAGGGTAGTACCTAAATCTAGCTGGGGCCAATTAACCTCTTGATTGGTAGCGGTGCAACCCTCGCCCCATTCTAAATTTAAACCGTAATGGATCATTTTTATCAGATGCTTAACTGGCAAAATGCTATGTGGATAAATGAGAGCTGTTTAAGCAGAAAGGACACCATCTAGTGTTCAGACCTGGAAATATAAGGTTGCACAACAGGTCATGAACTTCAGTGAAAAGTGTCACTGCACAGAGAAAAAAAGAAGACCATCTCCCAATTTGCAGAAGACATTAAACAGAATAATTTCCCCTGAAACAATGCTTTGCAATCAAGACAAAAACTTAAGTGCATTACCTTAGCGCCTTGTAACATTTCCAACAAAAGGATGCATATCCTCAGTTCTCTAATGAGAAACGCTCCAAAAACATTGTAACATTGATTGGCCTCATGGTAAAACATTTAATGGTTCCCTTTAGTTAGTAATGATGCTTTTATTGGCGCATGCAACATTTCTAAAACATTTCAAAACAATTTCCACTTTGACATTATAGGATTTTGCATGTAGATATGAAAAAAGATAACATCTATCAATTCTAAACACAAGATGTTTCTGAAGGCACTGTAGATGGCCAGTCTCTGGAACACATGATCTCACTCGCACTCACCAAGGCAGGGTAGGAGGGATATCCACTACACTTTGCCCAAACTAGTTTAAGGGGTTCCAGTACATAGGTTGTAGTACTAGTGGGCATCCAAATATTTCCGTTGCCAACCTCTACGGAAGCAGGAATAACGACAAGCAAGTTATGGGGGGTTAACGGTAAACAGAAAATAGTAACACTACTCTAAAAGCCATGCTCACACTGACAGGGGTAGACAAGGATTTGACAAGAATACAAGAACATGACGGTATGTTCACAGTCACACAGGGAAACATTACAGAAGAACATAACGGTTAAATACAGGTTCACTCAGTTCTGAAACAATGCAGGGTGGTGTAGAGGGCCGTTTGAGACCGAAAGGAGAACAGAACCTGCTGAATTATGTATAGGAAGTCAGATATATTAGTCAAGACAGGGAGACCGTTGCTGCCCTGGAGCATGTAAGTTCAGACCACTGGGACAAGATGGTGACAGAATAAAGAAATAACAATCACAACAAAATTAGAAGAGAGTTAGAACGTGGTGCTGGGAGGAACGTACACAGTGGCATGTCTAAATCACTGGTACATAACTCAAGAGCCTAGGTAGTGGGCCCTGAGCACTGCTGGTTTTCTATTCTACCTGGTCAATTTAATTAATCTGGCGTATATATCAGTCACGAATTGGAGGGTTAGAATGAAAAAACAGTAGTACTCTGGGTCCTGGAGGATGGAGCTGAGAACCACTGGTTAAAAGAATAAAGAAACACCAACATGATATCTTAAAGGGATACTTTGGGACTTCTTTAATAATGTGATGTCTTTTTTATTTTATTTTTGTCACCCTTTTACTCCCCTCCCTGATCTTGAGATTTTTATGCACAGCCCTGTGTCATTGCAGCGATTCTCAACTGTTTCAAGAGAGTTGAAGACCGCATCCAATATTAAGGAAGTTAGTTAGTTTCACTGGCCAATGCTGACCAGCATTAAAGTAAAAGGGCAAGAAGTCTAAGGTATGATGCTACCAATACAAATAAGATTTCCAGTCATTTGGCTAGTGCTAAATAACCTTTTTGGTTAACCTGTATTTTAGCAGGGGAGGTCATGCTGAGACCAAAGGTCTCTTTTGCAGATGAGCCCTGCATAAACATCTTCCGCAAGCGCTGGTTAGCAACTTAATTCAACTTCAACAGCACATTAATATATCAAAATGGTATCCACAAGTTAATCTCTCTGGATAAGACGACTAAGGCCCTGATTGCCAAAATCAAGAAGAATGTCTTGACTAGTGCTACTAGACCACCATTAGCCACCTAAACAGCTGTGATGTGAATTGATATAAATGAATATAAAAGTGCAGGGAACTCAGCAGGGCCTACCTAGAATTTTTATACATGAGTGGAAGGTTAGTTCCACACTTGTGTAAAAGCACATGCTTTCAAATATACTTTGCATTTATCATTCACTGATGTTTCCCTCGTTTTGCAAAGTGACAATCTCAGAACTTGCTTAAAACGAATTCCTTGACTTCCAATTAATCTGGGTTCCAGTCAGTTTGTCCTAACCTTCTGCTCCTTGTCAAGCCACAAGCAGGAGGGAGATCAGGGTACCCCCCAACACAATTCCCCAAACTGTAACCTGCCAATATCCTAATATTCTAAATAATCCAATGAATCATGTACGAAATTGAGGATGTTGCTAGATATTCCAGATCAATGTTAGATACTACATAATGTCCCATAGTAGCCTTCATCTAAAGGCAAAAGTGCATTTAAGCGAAAAACCAATGTCTCACCTGCTGCAATCTTTGCGGCTTTAGTGAAGTCCCCATTTTCAATACAGGTGATGAGTGTGTTTTTGTCGTCCACTGTGCTCCTACGTACCATGGACAGCCTCCCTTTACCACTTTTTGGCACTCTGACTGTACTACAGGAAACAAAGGCAAACCAAGTAAGCTAGTATGGCTAAAAGCAAAAGTGGAGTGCAACATTTTGCCTAGTACAGTGGGGAGAACAAGTATTTGATACACTGCAGATTTTGCAGGTTTTCCCACTTACAAAGCATGTAGACGTCTGTAATTTTTATCATAGGTACTCTTCAACTGTGAGTGATGGAATCTAAAACAAAAATCCAGAAAATCACATTGTATGATTTTTCAATAATTAATTAGCATTTTATTGCATGACATAAGTATTTGATACATCACAAAAGCAGAACTTAATATTTGGTACAGAAACCTTTGGTCTGGAGACTGGCTAGGCCACTCCAGGACCTTGAGATGCTTCTTACAGAGCCACTCCTTAGTTGCCCTGGCTGTGTGTTTTGGGTCGTTGTCATGCTGGAAGACCCAGCCACGACCCATCTTCAATGCTCTTACTGAGGGAAGGAGGTTGTTGGCCAAGATCTCGCGATACATGGCCCCATCCATCCTCGTCTCAATACGGTGCAGTCGTCCTGACCCCTTTGCAGAAAGCATCCCCAAAGAATTATGTTTCCACATCCATGCTTCACGGTTGGAATGGTGTTCTTGGGGTTATACTCATCCTTCTTCTTCCTCCAAACACGGCCAGTGAAGTATAGACCAAAAAGCTATTTTTGTCTCATCAGACCACTTGACCTTCACCCATTCCTTCTCTAGATCATCCAGATGGTCATTGGCAAACTTCAGACGGGCCTGGACATGCGCTGGCTTGAGCAGGGGGATCTTGCATGCGCTGCTGGATTTTAATCCATGACGGCGTAGTGTGTTACTAACGGTTTTCGTTGAGACTGTGGTCCCATCCCTCTTCAGGTCATTGACCAGATCCTGCCGCGTAGTTCTGGGCTGATGCCCCACGAAGTGAGATCTTGCATGGAGCCCCAGACAGAGGGAGATTGACCGTCATCTTGAACTTCTTCCATTTTCTAATAATTGCGCCAACAGTTGTTGCCTTCTCACCAAGTTGCTTGCCTATAGCCCTGCAGCCCATCCCAGCCTTATGCAGGTCTACAATTTTATCCCTGATGTCCTTACACAACTCTCTGGTCTTGGCCATTGTGGAGAGGTTGGAGTCTTACGGACTGGTGTCTTTTATACAGGTAACAAGTTCAAACAGGTGCAGTTAATACAGGTAATGAGTGGAGAACAGGAGGGCTTCTTAAAGAAAAACTAACATGTCTATGAGAGACGGAATTCTTACTGGTTGGTAGGTGATCAAACACTTATGTCATGCAATAAAATGCAAATTACTTATTTAAATATCAAACAATGTGATTTCTCTGGATTTTTGTTCTGTCTCTCACAGTTGAAGTGTACCTATGATAAAAATTACAGACCTCTACATGCTTTGTACATAGGAAAACCTGTAAATCAGCAATGTATCAAATACTTGTTCTCCCCACTGTAAGTGGCAATACATCACAGACAACTGCCAGAGGACCTGGATTTCACATGCATATGGCACAACATATATGTCGCCACTGTTAACAAGCATACCTGGTGCTACACAGCACGCTGCCGCTGGAAGAGATGCTGGATTCGGAGGCAGAGCGCCTGCGAGGCTCTAGGGGCCTACTGGGGCTGGCCGTCGTCTCCGGTTCAACAACAAAGCCATTAGCTAGTCCTAGAGACACGGAAAGGCATTAGCTAGTCCTAGAGACACGGAAAGGCATTAGCTAGTCCTAGAGACACGGAAAGGCATTAGCTAGTCCTAGAGACACGGAAAGGCATTAGCTAGTCCTAGAGACACGGAAAGGCATTAGCTAGTCCTAGAGACACGGAAAGGCATTAGCTAGTCCTAGAGACACGGAAAGGCATTAGCTAGTCCTAGAGACACGGAAAGGCATTAGCTAGTCCTAGAGACACGGAAAGGCATTAGCTAGTCCTAGAGACACGGAAAGGCATTAGCTAGTCCTAGAGACACGGAAAGGCATTAGCTAGTCCTAGAGACACGGAAAGGCATTAGCTAGTCCTAGAGACACGGAAAGGCATTAGCTAGTCCTAGAGACACGGAAAGGCATTAGCTAGTCCTAGAGACACGGAAAGGCATTAGCTAGTCCTAGAGACACGGAAAGGCATTAGCTAGTCCTAGAGACACGGAAAGGCATTAGCTAGTCCTAAAGACATGGAAAGGCATGTTTTAAAAACATCCATCAATACAGCATTCATATACCCAAAAATACGCTTTTTTAAATACATGAAATAGGAAAAATTAAATATGCATATGCACGTTTACCTGTGTCGAGGCGCTTGATGGGCGATTCCTCCTCATCTTCGTCACACTCTCCACTGGCGCTGTGGGTCCTCTTCCTGGGTAGAAGCAGGGTCTCTAGGCGAGGAATGACCACAGACAGGAAGGTTTTGGCGCCCAGCGGCGGGGAGCCGGGAAGCTGCTCAGCGGTCCTTGGGGCCTTCTGCGGGCTGGTACTCTTCGACTTGCGAAAGAGCACATTGGTCCGCCTGTTACCCGTGACTGAGGGCTTTGCTAGCACAGACGTGGCCACGACATCGAGGTCAGTGACAGGGAACTGCGGGTTAGAGATGTGCCCATTGATGGGTTCCCGGGGTATTGAGGTAGCGGTTTCGGTCTTGACGCTGTTGCAACTCGGGGTCTTCTGAGCCTTGTCCGCATTCGCGTTGATGGGCTTTAGCATGGGAGGTTCTGAATGATTATCGGAGTTCATGGCTGGTGGAGAAGAGTTCAGTGGCTCTAGTTTGGGTGGGGGCAATGACACGCCTTCTATATAACCAAAACAGAAACACAGTAGAAAACATAAACACCCTGGAATGACCTGACTCTACAGGCCAACCACTTAAAAACACTAACTAGGGGAAAAACACTGCTTGATGTTTTCTATAGTTTTGTGTGTGGAATTCTACAAACCCATTTCATTAACTGCAATCAATTCTTAATCCTAACCCTGCCCCCAATACTTATGGTCATAGATCCTCAATGTTAATATAGGTCTACATGTAAATGGTAGCATAGAACCCTGAAGGCTGAACACAAGCAAGGAGAAACCATTACTGAACCAAGTCGTAGCTTTTAGACAGCCAAATACGAACCCTCTTCCTCTGTGCTCTGTGTAATTGGGGGAAGTGGTTTCTCCTCAGTCTCGGCTGGTTTCACTTCAGAAGGGGTGACGGCGGGGCGCCTCGTCTTCAGGTAGATTTCGCTGCGAACATCTGTAATGGTCTTTTTAAGCAGCTTCAGCCGCTTGCTGCGAGATGGACTGGACTTCATTGCACTGCTCAGGTCCAGCTTTTCCAGCAGCTCTTTCAGTTGCTCTTCCAAAGACATGTGCTGACGGTTGGCTGGGTTTAGTATCCGGTCCACTGCAAAACACCCACAAAACAAATTGTTGTGGTGGGTTCAAACATTTCTCTATTCTCCAAAGATAAGTTCAGCTGTGTGGTAGTAAACATTAACTTACCATCATCCCAAGAGAACGGGGGAGGGGCCTCCACTTTGGGCGGCTCAGGGAAGTGCATCCCGCTGGCAAAGTCAAAGCCGATTCGCTCTGCATCCCGACGGGTCTTCCTGAGGATGGCCCCTCCTTGGTCTTGCAGTCGTAGACCGGCCTTGTGGAAGAACGTGTCCTTGGCGTTGTACTTCATGCAGTTGAATATTATCTGGTTGAAGTCTGCCTCAAACTCCTCCAGGCTTTTGTAACCGTGTGCATCGATGCGCTTCCTCATGGTGGAGAAGTCCATCGGGTTCTTGATGTGGTCAAAATAATCAGGCACCTGACGAGATGGCAAAAAGATGACGCTGAGCAAAGGGTATTGGAATAACCCATATGATCTATATGGTACCAATTATTTTCGTTTGTAAAAGTCACATTCTATAGTGAATGACATAGCATTATACCTCTATAATGCTGACAGGCTGAGCAAAGATCTTGGCTTGGTCCTTTTCCTGAAGCTGGTCCAGGACTGCACGTAGTAGAATGTTGAATGGTGTAAGCTGCACCTCTAGAACCGACTGTTGTAGTTTCATCTAATCGGGTACAGGACATAGCACAAAGTTCTAGTATGTAAACATTTACAAGAGATTCCCAAGCTCTTTGAATTCAATTATAATAAAGGAAATACATTTCCAGCTGATTTTAGTCATGGACATGCCATCAGATAAACATTCCTATGGGACTACCAGGGTAAGCAGGGACTAACTGTCAGTACCTCTTCTCTCTTTAGCTTCTCCCTTTTCCTGATCAGTTCGAGCAGGAGGCGGGCTCGCTCGAGGTCGTGGCGTAGGCGATGCCATTTCTTTAGCTGCTCCTTCATTGCCTGATTATTTTCCAGCCTGCGGTCCTGTGACAACAGTGTCCAAAAATGCATTTCACATTCACAAGATTTTAATCTCAGGGGAAGAACCTCTCTCGTCTCCTCCCAGGGATTACAGGATCTGAAGCCTCTGACACTGTGGTCTTTTCTCTCTTATCTACTTGTTGAGAAACAGAGGAGTTGTAAATTGAGCTTGTTTACTAAAACTTTCTGCAGGATCGCTTAAGAATACTATAGCACATAATAGAACTAAATTGTAGTAGTAGAATAGTAAAATATCAACAATTGTCTGTTTGAGTCAATTCCTTCAACTCCCAAGATTCCCCTCTTTCTAAATGAGTGGAGCATCTGTGTCTTGGCTAAGGGATACAGCCACTGACAACTCGCTGACACAGGGACCAACATAAAGATAAACAGCATGTAATATTGAACAATCTGTCACACTAACTCTATAGCGGATTTTGTAGTATCCAACGTTACTGCCCCCGGGACAGTAAGTCAGTGCAAAAGGCCAACATGACATAGCCAAGCACAGCTCCTGATCCAGCAAGCTTACATTTAAAACACACACGCATATCAGTCTGGTCGTGATGAGTAGACAGGTTCGGGGCCAGCTGCTGTTTAAACGGGCCAATTAGGGGCACTTTCACAAATTATGGGTGTGGCCTAGGTGACGACGAGTATGAAGCACCCGCTCAGTGCAACCAGTGTGCAGAAATAACAACAATAGATTATTCTGAGAAGTTTAGCGTTGATACTGCTACAGCATTAGACATATCTGAACTGGAGGGGATTGTTTGTTGGAAGGAACATCAGCTTACTGAATAATGGCGCTTTGGTACTGTGTCACGGGCGTTGTGGGTTTGATTAGTTGAAGGTCGATCCAATTGCAATTAAATTAACTTTTTTGAACGCTCGTTTGAAATGCCCAATGCCCTAAAGGTATGAATCACAGGCCGATCAGGCTGATATCCATGTAGTGTTTAAATGTAAGTTTGCAGGATCCGGCGGCTGTTCGAGGCTAAACGTGACAAGTTGATCCCATGACCTGCTGTATCATAGGATATCACAACTGTATCACCAACATGTCATCGAGGGATCTAATGTGACCACCCCTCTGACCAATAGTAGTCTACACAAGAAATTACTTGTAATACTGGGACAATAACTTGTTTGATACCCCGTTTATACAGTCTACCATGTTACACAAATAAGAGTGAAGAATGCCAAGAGCCAATTACACAAGCACACGGTGCCTTAATGCCTGTCCTGCAAGTACTGTAGCTAGTAAACGTTAGCCACAGCTACTACCAATGATGGACGATGGATTTATGCAGACTGCATCTCGCTCTCCCTCCATCATCTCATTCCTGTCGTGCACACAGACACAGACACACACGTACACGCGCAGACAGAGAGACGCGCAGACAGAGAGACGCGCAGACAGAGAGACGCGCAGACAGAGAGACGCGCAGACAGAGAGACGCGCAGACAGAGAGACGCGCAGACAGAGAGACGCGCAGACAGAGAGACGCGCAGACAGAGAGACGCGCAGACAGAGAGACGCGCAGACAGAGAGACACGCAGACAGAGAGACACGCAGACAGAGAGACACGCAGACAGAGAGACTGCTGTGCTCGCATGTACTATTGGGATAACCGTATGACAGAAACACACATCCTGAATTCAAAAGTCATGAAAGCGAATGTGCACTTAGACTGACCACTGGACTGACCAGTTGCTCCAGTTTGGGAGGCTGAGGGTTGGCCTGTAGACGCCTGATCAGTGGCACCCCGTTCCTCGACTGTCTCTTCAGCATCCAGTAGCTCAGCACCCGCTCCACAAACACCTTCTTCTTTTGGACAGACACTTGATTGAGGATTGTGTCGAAACTGTGGGATTGGTCAGATGGAAGATTACTTTTGAAATTACATTTTGCCAATCGGTTGGGAGGTTTGGTCATTCAGAAAAATCTCAGTTATAGCTAGACTAACTGATTGGAGAGCTTGAGCCTACCTGCTGGGGGTGATACTGGGCCCGGGCACAGAGGGAGACTCTTCTTCCGTCTCAGGAACCGTCACCACTAATCTTTTGCTCTTCTTCTGCCACCCTTTTAACCTCGTCCTCCCCCTTTTGTCAACCCTCTTGTGACAGACAGTGTTTTTAGCCCGGCCTTCTTCGTAAATGGCCAGGGGTCTCCGAGTGCACCCTTTAGGAGTGTGGGCGCAGCAGAAGGCCGTCTTCTTGACGGAGAATGTGGGTGACCCCATCTCTGTGACTTCCTTGACGGGCTCCATTTTCATGTAGAGGCCAGCCTTCTGGGCACAGCTGACGTGAAATGCAGTGTAACAGTTAACCTTGTGGCACTGGATGCAGGCCCCGACACCCTTCTCCTTACAGAGGTAGCAGGTGAGCTTCCAGCGGGCGGGCGGGATGTTGCTGACGCCGTCGATGGGCTCGATGAAGACCGTGTCGGAAAAACCCACCTCCGGCACCCACAGGGCACACACCACGTGGCCCCAGCGGTCGTCGTCTGTTTTCTTTAGGGCGCCACCCTTGTTGGGACAGAAGACACAGGCTGCGGGCCGCGAGGGACACTGGAGGCAGTGGCGACACAGCCACTGGCCCTCTGGGATGTACGGAACACCATAGCACTCCTGGTGCACAGCAATGTTGCAGGAGTCACAGAAGAGGATGACGTTGCTGTCCTGGCCGTCACCGTCCATACAGATGCAACAGACGGCGTCCTCGTCGATGAGGGACTGCGGATCGCTCTGGCCCTGGCTGGCAAAGAAGGACTCCTTCTCGAAGCGGTCCATAAGGAACTCAAAGAGGTTCTGGGACACCTGACTGATTCCCTCACTTTTCCTTTTCTCATTGAAAAGCTCCAGCCAAGCGTAATCCTCCTCATCCATGTCATATTCCACCTCCTCGTCTAGCTCTTCCGCTGTTTTTTCTGAATATTTATAATAGATGGAGGGCCTTCGAGGCACCGCAGGAAGGTTGTACTCCACAGTGCGAAACTTGGGTTCAAGGAGGGCGCTCCCTTGTGGAGCAGCTCCGTGAGAGGTGGTGAGGGTGGGGCTCTTCTTGTACTTGAGCCTCACAGAACGTATCAAGACTTGCTGGGGCTTCTCGTTGTTCTCCTTGTTGCTGTTACACTCCATGATCTCTTGGGCTGTGGGGTCATCGTCAGCGATGACATCCAGCTTGTCATAGATGCTGATCCGGTGCACGCGGCCATCTATCTCCAGGTCCACCATGCGCTGGGCCTGGGCATAGGTCAGTGTCTCCTTGTTTGGTGAGGGTTTGATGGGCGAAGGGGGTCTCTGGGGTGTGGACATGCGATTAGGATGCCGCACTTTTTTCTTCATCTTGAAGACCTTATGAAACTACAAAATATACAATTAATACATGAGATATGACATCCAATATTTTTTTAAATCATTAGCCACAATTTTCATTTCTTGGTTCAGTTATGTTTATCTTTCTGAAATGGACAAAAAGGAGGCTTTTAATTAAGGTATCATAGCATGGATGAATACAATGTCACCACTAATTCCTTGCAGACAGGATACATTAATACATTTAGTTCCATGTAATGAGTACTAATTCTCCAAAGCCTATTTATTTGTTATTAAGGTGGCCATTATAACACTTTTTGCCAATAGTTAAAAAGGCTTGCTAAGTGTGGCATTTGCTGATATTCAAATCATTACAGTCGGTAATGATTAACAACCTTGATTGCCAACTACCGGATATTCCTAGTAACCTAGGATATGCTCACGCTAACTTTATATACTCAACCCAACGAGGCTACTTGAGTGTAGGTTATTTCATTCACGTTTTTCCCCGTGTATGCCAGGTGTTTGCTGGTATCTATAGTTTATGAACAGATATCACTGGTGAGCACTTTTAAAATTAATAATATTAATAACTGAACAGATTGTGTTTGCCAAAAGTTTGATCTCTTTGTCGAAGAGAGAGTGTCATAAAAATGAGGATACAAATTACACAAGTAACGCCAATGACAACAACTAGTTTAGGACTCCTGGGACAATGCGATTTTTCTATGATTTTAGACCCATTACGATGACAACAAACGTAACGATGTCCATCTAGTTCCAAAACTGCAGAAACAAATGCAAAGTCATAGCGCCTGCAATATTGAAATAAGCTGACAGCAGAATTGTTAAATAACCACCTAGCTATACTGGCTAGTCAATGAATTGTCAGCGGAAAATATGTTACTGTATCAGGCTAGCAAATGTATGCAAAACAACGCTAAGTTAGGCTAGTAACCGTTAGCTGGCTAACAGCTTAAACAGCCCTAACGTACGTTATGGTAGTGTTTTGCGTTGCTTGGTAGCTATATTAAACTCGTGTGGCAGTTAGCTGGCTAACTAGGCTAACTCTTAAGGTGAAACCAATTTGTGGACGACTGACGTGCATATTTAAATTAACATTACTTGAACCAGGCCAAAGAGAATGCAACGAAAACAATAGCCAAGTCAATGAGAACACTTGTTCAGGAATAAATATCAATAGAGCCTGGACCGCTAGATAGGTCCCATACAAAGCGCAGCGCCCGTGCAGTGGTCTCCCATTTGTAGCTACTGTAGTTACAGCGCTAACTAGCTAGCTAGGGCAGTCCGTTCACAATAAACTAAGGAAATATGGCGTCCGACTAAAAAAAAAATCGAGTCGATTTCGTAAAGTTAAGCTGTCATTGTATTCCCTAGTCTGTATAATGCTCGGGCATACATGCATTAAGGTCAACATGAAAAGCATATATGTTTGTGAATTAGACATGTGTCTTTATCTACCTTCGTTTCTTCTGAAATTCCGCTTTTGAAAACAGCAGCGCTTGCAAGCAATGGCGATGTGGCCTGCAGAGCAGCAGCAGTAAATCCACACACAATCCTCTCATCCAACGGGCACCGCTCGAGCAGCTTTGATTTGTAATTTTAAAAGATACGGCGACGTATCCACCACGACTGTCTAAATTCCAAATTCGATTCTATTAGAAACATAAATATTTCGGAAAAGCCACCAATTACTAATGTCCTTTAGCGACTTGCTAATGAGCTTCCCTGGTTTCTTTCCCCCAACAACAATGCGGTTGTGCGGCGGATCCACCAGTTACGGCATGACGTGCTCACGTCCAGCGAAAATCAGGAAGTTGTCAGTGTGAAGAAAATCCAGTAGAAGGCGCTTTTTCCCTTTAGGTATGGATGAGTGACTTTCTTGTCCTTATAATAAAAATAAATTGCCATATACATCACAATAATTTCCCACAGGTTGGCTGTAGATTAGGGAATCGGGGAATGGAGTAAGGCATCCGGAAGGTTGGTGGTTTAAATCCAAGATAGTTTGAACATAATGTACCGTTTTCAAATTGCTACAAAGCGCGGTACCTGCATATATTTAAACTGATTCAAATAGCCGACACCACATAATCCCCGTAACATTTTGCGGCAAACTGTGATACTGATTCTTTTCGCATTTCACTATTCATTTTTCCCATAAGGCATATTTCAAATGCTTCTAATTAACGTTTTTAAATTGTTCAACAGCATTCAACAAGTTGTATTATATTATCCTTTTCGTGAGTTATTCTTTACATAAACTGAGCATTTGGGCAAATCGTATAGCCTTAAGTGAAATCAACCATCAATAAAATATCAGAAGTAAGTGCTGTGGTGACTTCCAGGAACGAATAATGTGACCCCAACAGCCCCACAACAGTACTCTAACAACCCCAAGCAGGATGCACATTAGGTTAACGTTTGAAATATAGTCTATATCAAGTCATTGTCATGTTAAATTCTATTGTGTACAAAGGCCACAACCTTGATTATTTCCCCATTTATAGGTTTTTGTTTAGAAACAGCTGCATGTTGAAATTTTTTCATTCTGTTTCTTCTTCGGCTCACCAACTCTCCTGCCTTTGATTAAATCATTTCTGAGGGTGCTGATGAAACAACAATTCCCAGGTATTTTGCTGTAAGTCTGCTTAAGGATTGGGAAAGTTTGCTCATGCTCTGGCCATCAATGTTTTTGTCCTGGTCTGGGGGAATCAACCTTTCCCTGAAAGTAGCAGCAGATTTCAATCAATGCTTCGATCAATGCCTGTTGAGCAGTGCTCTTGGCCTGACAGAACTTTTATGTCAAAATCTGCCCATATCCCTCCTTTTGCTGCAGCTGGGGCTGAGCTTGGGGTAGGTGCAGGAGTCACTGGTGAAGCAAGACTTCGTATAGGTGCCGAGGCATAGCTTGGCACAGGTGCTGAGGTCGAGTCTGGGGGAGGTGAAACTGAAGTGGGCTGATTGACTTCCTGCATTTCAGTCAGGAAACATTTTTTTATAGTTTCCAAACTGTTCTATCACAAAATGCAATGTTTGAAAACCGTATGTCCAAGAACATGCTGGCAGTAAGACTGTAAAAGGTTTCAACCACACAGAATCTGCATAGACATTGCAGTGCAAATTCTGGGGCTTGGGAACTACCTTGACACTCATTGGCTGCAGTTGCTCTGACAAGTAGTGACCTAAGGGGAGAATGAGAAACATGTTTATTGGCAGAAACTTTGTCTTGACATTCTTTATATTGTACCTGTCATCAAGCATTTGCTGCTTGGGATTTTAGATCACAAATCAAGGGACTAGACAAACAAATTAAAACTGTCTTCAATAATCGAGAAATGGCTGGCGGTCCCCCAAAATTATCTCACCCAGGTTTCTTGTGATATCTCTTTGGTAGTCATCAGTTTTCATACAAGCTACTTAATGTAGTACTGTGTATTGCCCTTTAGCATCAATGACAGCATGCAGTCTTTTGTAATAGTTGTTTGTGAACCTACAAATTCTTGCAGGTGGTATAGCCGTCTGTCTTGGCAAAATGCCTTCGTCTTGGCAAAATACTTCCAGGTCACGCAAAGTCTTTGGTTGTCTTTCATGAACCACATATTTGAGATCTCCCCAGAGTGGCTCGATGATATTAAGGTCAGGAGACTGTGATGGCCACTTCAAAACTGTCACCTTTTCCTGCTGTAACCACTGGAGGGTCAACTTGGCCTTGTGCTTAGGGTCATTGTCGTGCTGGAAAGTCCAAGAGCGTCCCATGCGCAGCTTTCGTGCAGAAGAATTAAAATTGTCTGCCAGTATTTTCTGCTAACATGCTGCATTAATCTTGCCATCTATTTTCACAAAATTCCCTGTAACTTTAGAGCTCACACCCTCCCCAAAACATCAGTGAGCCACCACCATGCTTCACAGTGGTGATGGTATTCTGTTCACTATAGGCCTTGTTGACCCCTCTCCAAACATAACGCTTATGGTTGTGACCATAAAGCTCTATATTGCTCTCCAAATTACAGTGTTTCAGAAGCTGTGAGGCGTGTCAAGGTGTTGTCAGGCATATTGTAAGCAGGCTTTTTTGTGGCACTGGCGCAGTAAAGGCTTCTTTCTGGCAACTCAACCATGCAGCTGATTTTTGTTCAAGTATCATTGTATTTTGCTCCTTGAAACAACCACACTGTCTTTTTCCAGAGCAGCCTGCATTTCTCCTGAGGTTACCTGTGGGGTTTCTTTGTATCCCGAACAATTCTTCTGGCAGTTTTGGCTGAAATCTTTCTTGGTCTACATGAGCTTGGCTTAGTATCAAGAGATCCCAGAATTCTACACTTCTTAATAAGTGATTGAACAGTACCTACTGGCATTTGCACAGCTTTTTTCCGTCTTTATAAAGTTTCATTACCTTGTTACGCAGGTCTTTTGACAGTTTTTTTCTGCTCCCCATGGCTCAGTATCTACCCTACTCAGTGCATCCACATGTGAGCTAACAAACTCATTGACTATTTATACACAGACACTAATTGCAATTTAAAAAGCCAAAGGTGTGGGAAATGCACCTTTAATTGCCATTTTCACCTGTGTGTTTCGCCTTGTGTGTCTGTAACAAGGCCAAACATTCAAGGGTATGTACATTTTTGATCAGGGCCATTCGGGTGATTTCTGTTATCAATATGATTTAAAAAAGGGCCAAACAACTATGTGATAAGAAATGGCTTCATATGATCATTATCCTTAAATAAAATATTTGTTTTGCATGACTAGTCATATTTTCAAAATCAATGCAAAAATGTCACTATTTCTGGCAGGATATGCAAACCTATGAACACAACTGTAATTCCAAAATGCAACTGTAATCCACCATTTGTGACCCTAGTCATATATCGCTGGTATAAGACTTGTATTCCCTATAGATCAATCCTGAAGTTATTAGCAACATGAGATCTTTACTTTGAAAACATTTTAGAACATAATATCTATGTTTTAGTAATCGTGAGCAATACATATTACATTTTTCCTCAAAATAGATTTTATGCATTCAGATATTGTTTAAAAATATTACCAACTTATTGGTTTATCAGAGTATTAGTTTACATGCACCCAATGCAATATCATGATGCTCAAAAATAGCTAGTATTTTTATGTTCTCTATTGAAATGATTTAAATAACTTTTTATCACTTAATAACTGGATAATGCATGCCTCTTTGAAAGTCAGAGAACTCTGCCTCCCTCTGTCATCAAATATGGGGAATTTTTGAATTGCTTCAAATAAGGCTTGTGTTTGGTTTAGGCTTGCTTTGGCTTGGTGTTTTTAACAGATCTTATTTGAAGTGGATCTAAAAAAAATATTTGTGGAAGAAATGAATGTTGTATGTTGTTTTTCTAGTTGTTACAAGGTTTTATGCGTATTATGACACATACTATTTCAGTCTATGACCCAGTACAATTTATTCAAATTGCACATTGCAGTCCTCTCTTTAGTAGAAGCCAGTATTTTACAAACACTAATTAGGGTGTTTGTTTGAGTCAAGCAAATGTGAACAACGTGACTGAAACATTAACCAAATGTTCTGTGATATTTCAGATCTATCTTACCAATTAATCATGCCAACACACAAGATCACACAGTGTCATATGTGATATGCGGGTTAGATACCTATTTATTTTGACATAAAGAAAAACGTATATAAACAGTGGTGACTGTTAATGATTCATTGATCTGCATCTAACTGTAACAAAACCACAACAGTATTCATATTCAGCTGTTGTGGAAGCACCTCCTCCAAAATGTTTAGTAGCAGTTTCAAAGCCGGATAAACAAATACCATTTTCAGACATATGGAGTAGTGCCTCAAAAGCGCTTCAGTTAAATTTTTTATTAACATTTTATTAATAGTGTAGGCCCTGATATAAAACCCTCACTAACAATGGACATTTCAGAGAGATTTCTCTATTTTGCTCCCACCTTTTGGAAATTAGCTGAATTACAGCAACACCCGTTTACATTCAAACTCACTCTACCAATAGCACTTTTGTTTCACCAACTTGCATCTTTTAGAAATATAAAAAAAACTAAATTTAGATGGAACAATGGTTTCCTACACTTAATGGCTTGTTTTCTCGTTCAAACAAAAATTTAGACAACTGAATGCTAGCAACCAGGAGCTGACTTTCTTTCCCATGCTATCGTTTGTTTGAGGTGAGTTGATTGCGTGTCTTGGTGATGTCAGTGGAGGAAGGGCCAGCTTCTCCATTTCACCAATAGATTTCTGTATTTTAGGATGCAATTTTGTATGCACCCAAAATAATTTCTGGTGAAAAACTATTGTGAAACTCTACCATTCCACTCTTACTGCACATATAGTATGAGCCTTGTCAGATTTAACAAAGCCAAAATTACACAAAACCTCCCATTTAATGCAAACGCACCGTACACTCATTGTACCAATTAAAAAATAAATAATGAATCGGTTCATTGCTGGGTTATACAGCTCTGGAAACAATTAAGAGACCAATGCACATTTTTCTTTTGTTTCCAAAAAAGTTTTAAGTGAGTAACAGAAGCATTCAATTTTCAGTGGTCTCTTAATTTTGACCCTTCTGTTCCTCACTCAAAACCTTCCTTTCCAACTTTTTTGGGAAGGAAAAAAAAGGTGCAGTAGTCTCTTAATTCTTTTCAGAGGTGTATTCTCAATTAGATTGAGGCCAGGCCGCAGGACATTTTTGCTTTGAAGCCACTCCAGTGTGTCTTTGGCTGTATGTATGGGTTCATTGTCCTTCTGGAAAATTAATCTTCTCCAAAGTCTCAAGTCTCTTGCAGACAGCATGTTTTCAGCATGTTTTCTTCCAGGATTTTGAAGGACCTTATTCTGGATTTGTTTTGAACGTTCCTTCATCTTCATTAAGTGGTTTTTGATATGAATTGTACTATCCAGCAGTGGGACCACCCAGAGACAGGTGTATTTAAACAGAAATTATGAAATTGTACGTAGAAGTGGTACTTGCTCTACAATGACAAGAAGTGTTATATTATAACACAATAGGTACTGGATGTTCAGTATTTTTGCAGAGAATGTATTAGTACCCCTGGATGGCCACAATGTGGCACTATAAACCAAATAAAAAAGTATCCATTCTCTATGAAATTAACCCTCCTATCCTAAACTAGAACCAGATTGGCATTTAAAAAACAGAACAGAAACAGAAAGTTTCCATCTGGACAAATTGATGCCTGCTACGACATCTGAACTCCTTTTGATACATTTTGTGAAATACGTGCTGATTCATTCCCAAATCATTCTAAATGAAGCTTAAAACAATTTGCTGTGCACTGTTTAGCAAATTAAAGTGCCACCTGCTCAGTGGCGTTTTTATATGTAAATAATTTGTGGGGCACAAACCATTTCAAAATATAGGATACATACCAGTAAAGCTACAAAACTCCCTCTTGCTACTGATGTGTTTATTTAACACATCAACAAACAGCATGGCTCCACAAAACACTTTTAACGACAGAGCGGCTTCCTTCTACCAGGTGTTGTAGTACACATACTGGAGAGAGAGAGAGAGAGACCTTCTTGTGTAATTACTCTCCTTCTCTCTCACACACATCTAAAATTACCACTGTCACATTTACAAACCTAAATTAGGAATGCAACCAAGCTCAGAACCAATGTGCCTACAGGGCCATACGCGAACAGCAATGATCTCAACACCAATGAAGGCCACAGCGAAGCGGAAAGACAACTTTTTAGGGATACAGATCCATTCTATGACAACAAACTTAATAGATAACCATGGACACACTGACACTCGTCACCATTTATATCAATCGATCCAGCACAAAAATATGACCAATGCACCAGCACCACAAAGACAGGATGATAAAATATGCTTTCACTCACCAAGGCTGAGGGCTCACTTGAAGAGAAAGGTGGGACGGCAGTTGTTCCTCTGGGCAAACTTTTCGATGACTTTGAGAATAAAGTCATGTAGCTGCTGAATCAGCTGGCTTTCAATGGACAACATGGCCAATGCGTTGAGTTGCGGCTGTCCCATGGTATTGCGAGTGAAGGTTTTTACCCTCTTCAAGGTGGAAAGGTTCCTCTCTGACGGATGTCATCATAGGTGTTGTTATGATAGTTTTCAGCAGAGTGACGGTCTCAGCAAAAGCCTCCTCTAGATTGTTCTCATGGATGGATCTTAACAGAGACAGGGCCGTCTTACCAGTGTGAAACTCAGTGTGGCGGTACAGAGTGGTCAGCTCAGACTTTTCCTTGTTTCTTAGAGGCCATAGTTTCACTGCACAGTCAAGCTCAGATGTAGGGAGTGACAGGATGAATTTTGGGAAGAGCGAGCTGTCAACCAGCTTGGCAGCGATCAGGTAGTCACTTTGTGAAAACCTCTGCTCCACCTGGGAGATGACTGTGACGCATGCCTCCTTCATCACCGGTGCTGTGTTTAGTTACTCGTCGGCCTGGCTCGTCTGTTCCATCGTGAACGGTGGCAGCCCATTCATCAGTTTGCTTTCGCATATTCTGGACATTCTTCTTGAAAAGGGTGAGTGCACTGCTAATCCCAGATGCATTGATGCTCCGTTTTTGCAGAGTGTTGTATTAAACATCAACTTCTGGCATAAGGAATTTTTTTTTTTCCAGCAGCTGCAGAAAGGCTCGGTCCTAGAGTTTTTTTGACAGGCCATATGCCTCACTTATGGTGGCCTCATCCCATCCTGGTTGTGTGCATATGTCCTCCATACACAGGAGCAGTGCAGCGCGGTTTTCCCAAACTGCACTGACAGTTCTACTTTTAAAGTTCCATCGTACAGTGGGTGGCCTTGGAATGCGTCTCTGTGTTGCCTCAGCAAGTGCCGCAACACGTTTTGGAGTGCCATGGAAAAAGGTCACAAAAGCAGTTAAATCTGCAAAAAACACTTTCAGGATGCTCATCCTTGCTGAACAAAGTTGCTGCAAGGTCAGGTTCGGCTGGTAAATAGCAGTGAACAAACTGGGCATGTGGGTATGTCTCTTTCATTAGTGTCTGTACCCCTCGGACGTTTCCACTCATTACAGCCGCACCATCATAAGTCTGAGCGATCAGCTTTTCTCCCAGCTTCAGTGGTTCCAGCACACCCTTGATGCTATTAGAGAGGCAGAGTCCAGTTTTATCTTTGACTTCCACAAACTCCAAAAACCTCTCTGTCACTGTATTGTCAGGCAACATGTATTTGTGATTTACAGGAGACACCAGTTGTGTCATCTGCCTGTATGGCAACACATGATGTCTCGTCCACTTGCTTGGCTAACTCCTCCCTGTAAACTTCATACATCCTGTCTAACAGTTAGTTTTGTACAGTACTAGATGTCCCTTTGAAGATGGGCTGAGCGTCATAGTGCCTCTGATGTCTCGAATCGCCCTCACACATGGTCTCGAAAATTGATATTCCAGGATTCAGGGAGTCCACCGACTTCCACACAGTTTAATACATGTTATGATCCAACTGAGAACGTACCTGTTTTCCTCCAGCTGTTTGTTATGCTGCTCAATGGAGCGCCTGTATGCACTGTCAACTTGGGCTGTGACATTTACCCTTCCAAGTAAGCCCAATTTCACAGAATTGTCCAGATTACTCCCGCTGCTCTCATGTTTTGCAATCCTCTCAGAAAGATGTTTCAAATATTTGTAACCCGTCCTCGACCAAGTGCCATCTCCACCAAATAGCAGACATGGAAAACAGAAGAGTGCCTTCTTTTGTACGCTAACCGTTAGCCACTTTTTCTTCAAAAACCACTCCATGTTAAACCTGCGGTGACTTTTACCAGCAGTTTGAGTGATGACAATATCCTGTGGCTGATGGGCACCAAGTCGCTTTACTTCAAGTTTCTCCTCCAAATTAAGGGTTTCAAATCGGTGTTCAAACCAGTGCTCGAGTAAATCCACTTTATTAATTTTCTCAAGTTATCTGGAGTTTGTGAAGCTAACAAGCTAGCTATCAAAATCTACCCTCCTCGCTCTTCTTGACGACTAATTTTGGCGCCAGACAGACAGACAGCCAATCAGGTCAGAAATACGAAATTACGCTGTAGTGGGGCTACTGGCTGTACTGGGGCTGTACTGGCTGGGGCTACCGGCTGCATCAAATTTGTGTGATCTACATTGATCACACTAACATTCTGAGCATGCGTATTAATATTTTTACACGTACAATGTACATTGCATTGTGAGAGAGGGGCTAGCCCCGCATTCACGCTTAGCCTATGGCCTACTGCTGTGAACTCAAATTGGTAGAACACAGTCTGAAGCAGAAGGCAGGGACCAATGGAAATAAAATCCTAACACAAATGATATGCAATTTAGGAAGATCCTATATTCATAGATAATAAATTATATGAAGTAATCTTAGAGAAATAACAATTTGGTTGCAGTTCTTTCTGTTGACAAAAGGTGGGGCTATGCCCCACCTGCCCCTAATGACCAGTCACCCCTGCACCTGCTCCACAGAGAAACTTTAGTTTTCATTTTGTGGTGCTGGGTTAACTATCATTAAGCTTCCAACCTTTGAAGTTTTGAGGCATATATAACCTTAGAAAAAAGGGTGCAAAGTAGAATTTTCACTCCACCTATTAACACTATATTCTGCATGCTGTAATTGATAAATACTGTATCTGGCTTTCCTTGGAGACAAAATTAAATGATCAGTAAAACCAGAGAGTTATGCAGAACCTGTGTCAGTGATTTTGTTTTTACCAGATGGACATATCCTCTGTCTAGTTATAACTAGTTATGTATTCACTTAAAATTGTACTTTTGCATACAAATTATGACTGTGTACAAAACTTAGTTGTGCATATACAAATGGTATAACAAACGGATTATGTCTGCATGTTTTCACAAATGACATTAGTGTTCTATGGCTCTGGCCAGAATTAAAAAAAATAGAACCTGACTTTCTTTTACATCGCAACACTGCAGCATTTTTTCAGTGCAGCACTGAGAATGCTTTCAATGATTAAAACCACACCAATTTTCCTCCTGACAAAGTATAGCTTTACATTTGACACAGCAGCGTATTTATACTTGTAACATGCCTGACTTGGCTAGTTATAGCAAGATAACTGGCTATGTTTTTGTAAAAAAAGTATGTAAAAAAAACATGCATTGTGCTTTGTTTCACTATTTCCTGAACCTTTGAGAATGTTATTTGAGGAGTTGCCTGAAGCGAGAGAATAGGAGATAGAGGATATAGTGGAGCTAAGGAAGAGGGTTCATGGTGAGGACAGCTTGCTACTATAAGGAAATGTTTATGGTGAGCTTTCTGGTGCCAATACCTGCCAAGGCATCACACAAGTTGATGCCAGACAGAATGGAAGAGATGTCATTCAGGCTGTTTCCCACTCTTAACCTGTACAAGATCATCATCAGACTGCATTCAGACCATTTACCATCTGATCCTCTTCTTCTGCTCAAACATGACATGACCCTTTATGACTTCAGAATATGCAGCATTTAATGACTTGGTATAATTTGTCTTGACGTTTTTTGAAATGTTTTTTTCTACATACCAGGCACTTTGATCTGTTTGAGATATAGAAGTGCTTTGAGAATCTTTGAACAATGTGATGGGACATTTATGTGCAATATTCTGAACAGAAAAATCACATAACGTTGAGGGAAATTAGCTTTCTAGTAGGCCTGCTAATGTAGATTGCAAACTAAGCTGCATTGTATAAAAGCAAAGTACAGTATATATTTCTGCGAATATGCTAATTAAATGTAATCATGCTAAAATAACACTTGGTTTTTGTCCTTTTTGCCGGACCACAAAAGCGGAGCCTGCCAAGAAGAGTGAATGTGAGTGAGTGAGCGACCGCCCACCCACTTATTGTTAAATAACGTAGTGGTTCGACGCAGTGGAACAACGCGATGGAACAACTTTTAAGGGACATCATAAATCTCGTTAGGGTCTTGAAACAAGCTGCTCTCTCACTCAGGAAGAGCAGTTTATTGTGAGGGCAACGAAACGTTTTTCTCAGTCCCAACTAATCCACTAGATAGAACTTTGTGAATAAACAATTTAACTATGCGAAACACTAACAACAAAATTATATAATGTAGACTGACAAATGTATTAGTAGTATACTGTAGGTATTTTCCCTACCACCTATGTTCTTTCAGTTGTATACAGGAAATGAGGATGTTACACCACCCTCCGATACTGCGTGGCATAGTGGTCAGAGCAGCCAACCTGGTGTCACTGGAATACGTGGACTATTTTACGTAAATCTATGGCAAACAGATTTCGTATGATATGTTAGGTTACGTTAAGTTACATTATAATGTGCTACCAGAACATATAATGCTTTACAAATTAGCTATACAATTTGACATGTTACAAATGCTAGACAAATGTATCATATGTTACGAACGCTACTAAAACGTATAATACATTTAGAATTTGCACAAAACATCCAACCTGTGTTTTGACACGCTGACGTTCAGCCGAGCGTCCTACCCACTGCTCCATAAGGGACAAAATGTACAAAACTAACAGATTAAGAGAGATGAATAATGACCATTCCAAGGTCGCTACAATATGTAATAAATGCATTTTAACGTTACAGTTAATGTTAGGTATCACAGCACTGGGGTTTAGGTTTGGGTTAAGGTTAGATAACGAAAAAAGGTTGGGTTAAGGTTTGGTTAGGGTTAGGTATCACAGCATCAGGGTTAAGATTAGGGCTTGGTTTAAGGTTAGGTATCACAGCACTGGGGTTAATTTTAGGGTTAACCTTTTCACACATGAGTTTCAAATATCCCTTAACCTTTTCACGCGTGAGTTTCAAATATTCCTTACCGACCCCCCAGCATGAGTTTTTTTGCGCGTGACTTCAGTACTCACTCAGAGTTCCAGCATTTGAACAGTTACCTTGCCAGGTAAGGAACACTACATACATTGCGTTGCAAGCTTCTCTCATTGACTCGAATTCTAAGAGCTGCAAAATTGATGTATAACTGTAGCTAGCTATCAAACGTCAGCTAACCGCTAGCAAACGTCAGCTAACCGCTAGCAAACGTCAGCTAACCGCTAGCAAACATCAGCTAACTGCTAGCTAACAAAGCTTGACCTGTAATTCAGTGCAGTTAAAATGAATAAACTATATAAAAAGCATAGCGGCTCCCACAACGGGTGACATAACTTCTAGAAGGTTTTTACAATGGTTTTGATCGGTTGTCAGCTCTTCCAGGAAATGTTAAGATGCTCTATAGTAGTCGCTAATATCATTCGTTTTTGTGTATTAGTGTTGGCTGTCTGTAAGTAACGCTTCTTGTCCCGATTTGAATGCTTGCTACCAGGTTAATATCAGTGTGCTCTTCAAACAATTACAATGAGGAAATAAAGTTATAAACACTGTTTGAGCTAAATGTGAGTAAATAAAAGCGCGGTCTGACCAGCCATTGTTACGTCACTCGTACCTAGACGTTCTAATTGTGCATTCTAACAATACGTTCTAATCACACCGGTGTGATCGTACGCATCAGGGACCACTCTAGCCTGATCACACTGGTATGATCGTACGCGTCAAAGGGTTAAGGTTAGGGTTAGAAAGAAAATCACTTGTAACATATTGACCTTAACACCCCTAACAGGAAGTTCCCATTTGGAGTAGCGGGTAGTGCAACTGTCTGCAGAGCTGAAGGATGCGGTTTTGAAACACTGCCTGCCAGTCGCTATTTTTTTCTTGATTATTACTCTAAGGTTACTTCACCTAACGTAATATATCTAACGAATTTGGCTGTCAAAGATTTTCATAAAATAGTCTATGTATTCCAATGATTATTACTCCCATGTTGCTTCACAGAAGGTAATATATCTTAAGAATTTGGCTGTCAAAGATCAATTTAAAATAGTCTATGTATTTCAATGAGAACAGGTTGGAGATGCAGTGTACACACTGAGTTCGCCACCAGCCGAGTTTATACTATTGCGTTTATCTTCTTGCCGGTCCTAGCGCATTTTATGTTAATGTTGAGATGGACTAACTGCAACCAGCATGTCTGACATCATAAATCGCTTGCAGTGTTGGACTATGTGTCTTAAAATGTTGCTCTCTCACTCAGGAAGAGCAGGTTAGAGTGAGAGCAATGCAACATATTGCTTTCTCCCAACTAATGCGCTTGATAGAACTTACATTAACTATGCGAACAACTAACAAGGAAAATATATTATGTAGACTTGACAAACAAGTAGTATACATATTTTTCCCAACACCGATGTTCTTAGAGTGTATGCAGTATACTGACATTTAGTATTTTCGTTTCTGTTCCTCTTCTAACAATTTCTAAAAGCTGTTTTAAAAGAACAAGTGAATATAAAGCTCCAGAAAAAATTAAGAGACCACTGCACATTTTTCTTTAACTGTACATTGTGTAATTCGTTGAGAACAATGACGTAACAACGGTCAATGGAAACCAAACTCAACAACTGATTGAGGGCTGGATTCAAACTCACACTGAAAATCAAAGTAAGCAATAGAAATCACAGGCTTGTTCCAACTTGCGTAAAGTTCATCACGGCAACTCATAATGTGACTCTGTAGTGTGTATTGCCCCTACGTGCCTGTATGCACTCCCGACAACAGATCTCCCAGACCAGGATGAGGGCATCAGTGAAGTCCTGGACAGTCTGTGGCGCTACTTGGCTGTGACGGATGCACTACACGTCCCAGAGGTTCTCAATTGGATTCAGGTCTGGGGAACGTGAGGGCCAGTCAGTGGTATCAATGCATTTGTCATCCAGGAACTCTCACACTCTGGCCACATGAGGCTGGGCATTGTCCTGCACCAGGAGGAACCCAGGGCCCACTGCACCAGCGTAAGGTCTGACGATGGGCCTGAGGATATCATCCCAGTACCTAACAGCAGTCAGGGTCCCATTGGCTAGTATGTGCAGGTCTGTGCGACCATTCAAGGATATCCCTCCTCAGACCATCACTCACCCATCACCAAACTGGATGATGTTGCAGGCAGCATAAAATTCAACACAGCGTCTCCAGGCTCTTTCACGTCTGTCACATGTGATCATTGTGAACCTGCTCTCATCTGTTAAGAGAACAGGGCACCAATGGTCAAACCTGCCAATTCTGGTGTTCTCTGGCAAATGCCAATCGAGCTGCTCGGTGCTGGGCTGTTAGCACAGGTCCCACTAGAGGACGTCGGGCCCTCATGCCAGTTTAATGGAGTCTAGTTCTGACAGTTTGGTCAGAAACATACACACCAGTAGCCCACTGGAGGTCATTTTTTAAGGCTCTGGCAGTGCTCCTCCTGTTCCTCCTTGCACAAAGGAGCAGATACCAGTCCTGATGCTGAGTTGATGCCCTTCCATGGGCTCTCCTCATGTAACGGCCCGTACCTGTGCAACTTGATAGGCTGCAGGTACCGCCTCATGCTACCAGCAGTGAAAAGGACACTAGCAAGACGCAAAACTAGAGAAGAATCAGTCAGGAAATATAAGGAGAGAGCAATTGTCCGTGGCCACCACCTGCAAAACCATTCCCTTTTTGGGGGTTGTCTTTCTATTGCATCTCCAGTGCACCTGTTGTCACTTTCATTTGCACCAAAACAGGTGACATTGATTCACAATCGCTTATACTTCCTAACTGGACAGATTTATATCCATGAAGTTGAATTGACTTGGTGTAGTAATTACATTACTTAATTTTTTTGAGTA
This sequence comes from Esox lucius, assembly GCF_011004845.1. Classification (NCBI taxonomy): domain Eukaryota; kingdom Metazoa; phylum Chordata; class Actinopteri; order Esociformes; family Esocidae; genus Esox; species Esox lucius. Next base: position 34,014,070 of record NC_047587.1, on the reverse strand, counting down.
GTGTAGTTACCTGAATCCAAATGATTATGAAAATCAAATATTAATAGTTGACAGGCATCATTTTCATTATAGGTCATGTACAGCTATTAGCTAACCATCTACAGTAATTGGTTTCTAATTTAACATTTTTGATATGAAAATAGTCGTTCCATACACTAGATTTTGATTAGCACAGCAACAGAGTAGAGTATTGGCCACTTCTCACAACAAAGATGGCAGTGGCCCATAAATAGCTGCTCTTCAAACCCCCTCCCCTGTTCACCACAATCACTTCTACTCGCGGCTGGGCCAAACTAGGCTTGCCTAGTTTTTCTTGTTTATGTCAGACAAATGGAAGCTTTTCAATTAGAACATAAAATAGAAAACCCATTGTTTAACAAGATCACAAATAAAGGAAAGAAAGTTTATTAATGGAGACCCAGAGTTTATGTTTAGGTTTCAATGTGGTTTTATTTTGAGCTGGAGAAATCATTATTTTCATTGTTTGTAGTTCAGGAGCAGTGGGATTGTAGTGGTAAAGCTGATGCATACAAAAACAAATCCTTAGAGAGAGAGTGTGGCTGGGGGGCAACCTGAGCTGACCTCCCCAGCCCACGTTGGCCTTAGCTGGTGTTGGTGGTGATGGGACAGGGTCCAGGAGAAAAGTAACCCCATATGCTTCAACTCAGCCTCCTTTTCTTGTGATGTGGTCACTCACACACATGCCCTTGTTCTCTGATGTGGTCTCTCCTTGTCCTGTGTTGTGGTCACTCACACACAGCCCCTTACTCTCTGATGCGGTCTCTCCATTCTTCCCTCCCTCATGACTTCCTCAGCATTATTCCGCTCTAAACCACTGTCAATAAAGGCTAACAAAGCCTTTTAGATGTAGAGAAAAGAACTGCTGGTTTTGCTTTGATGTAGGGCATTTCATTTTTTGTGTGTGAAGGGGTTTCCCATTCTCCGTTTGTTGGATAGTAGCATACTGGATTTAATACCAACCAGTGTTTATGTGGGAGCTGCCCAGATTTTAAGATCTAAAGAGGAAATCTGAGGATCTAGAAGATGTTGGGCAGTGTTTGTTCAGTTGACCTTTATCTCGTCTTTGAACAAGGCATTCTTACTGATAAGCAGGTGTGTTTGCGGGTTGATGGTTCAACCTGAAGCTGCTGTTTGTCTTGGATATCACTGCTTGGCCATCCCCTTTCCCTTTGCTTTCAATAAACCTGGGTCATTCTTGGGTTGTGGTTGTGATTGCTGTCCCTTTATTTTGGCACATTTTAAAAACTCTTTAAAATGGCTAAAACATGATATAACATATTTCCATTAAACTAATTTAAAAAATGTGCAAAATGTTATACTACAAAGCGTCTACAGTTGATTGAATAAGTATTTACCCACTTGATCTTAAGTTGAAATTTATCTCAGTTATTTACTTGGGAGACTCATCTACATAAAATATTATATCAAACACTTTCTAAAATGTGGCTCAGTAAGAGATCATATAATAACTTCTGTGGAAAGGTACTTAAATTATTTTTACATTTGTATTTTTCCTCAGTTCCACATACAAGCAACATCCTTCAAGTCCATCAGTCAAGTATTGGATATCAAGCACCAGGGAGTTTTTTGAAAGCGTTGTTAAGGGCAGCGAAAGGTTGATGGGTAACAATAACAAATCAGAGATTTACTGTCTTTAACCATGGCCAAGTTAATAATTAGGTTGTGCATGATATTTTAAACCAACCAGACACATCAAAGTTAAAGTTGTTCTTAACTCAGCTGCGGGACAGGAAGCAAAATTGCTAAGGGATTTCACCACTGTATATAGAAACAGAAGGTGGCAAGGAGTGAAAGGATGATAGGTCATTCAAAAGATCAGTTTCTCTCCATTTTCTGTGGAACAGGCGAGGAGTGCTGAACCAGCCAGGAGGGAAGGAGGTTAGAGTCATGTGATGTGGAGAGGGTAGAGAGTAGGGTTGAAAAGGAAGGATTTAGTAGAAGAGAGATGATAGGATAGAAGAGGACAGGGGAGTGAGAACGAAGATTGCATCTCCGCATGACTATCTGGATAGGGAAGAGATGACAGGGTTGAAGCAAACAGAATGAGTGGAAAGAAATTACTGGATGAGAGACCTGAAGAAAGGTTTCACTGAAATTATTGGACAAAATTCTGGTATGTGAAGACAAACAATGAATGCCTCCTCGTTTAGTATTCCTTAGAAACTTGTACATTTTTTAAAATTTTTCCTTTAACCTTTAAAATCAGCATTAGATTGTGTAGGTTACTTTTTAAATATAATCAGTTACAAGTTACCTGTCCACATTTGTAATCAGTAACATATCTTTTTGATTACTCAAACTCAGTAATATATTCTGATTACATATAATTACTTTTAGATTACTTTCATATTAGGGCCATTGGAAAACAAATAGGAAGAGCCTATAACCAACTGAACACCTGTTGCGGGAGTAATCAATGTTTACATAGCTTGCGAAAAACGGAATTCGGATTTTACTTCATGGGTTGTGTAGACTACAGTGCCTTTGGAAATGGGTTTCTAAACCATTGCTTTTTACTTCAATATGATTGGGCTACATCTCTACATTACACGATAAAGATCAGTTAGTCATTCCAGTTAATCCAAAAAACCTCGATCTTCCAGAATCAGACGTTTTATCTGAACATAACCCAAAATCTAATGATGCTTAAGCCTGTTCTGTTATTTGTATTTTATTAATGTTTATAATTGCTTCAAAACATTGTTGAAAAATACTCGAAAAAGATATTGACATTGTTGTATATAAAAACTAATATATCCGTAGCTTTTCATGAACTAAATTTGCAGTAGTCTTATTATTTGCTCCACAACCAACATTGTCAAAATGTTGGAGTAACCCCGGCACGCGAATGCTCGTTTGCAATCGTGAACACCCGCATAGACATAAGACTTACCCTTCGTCAGAAGCCAATGATAACCAATGAACACATTTTTCAGAGATGCAAAGCCAGCAGAATCACATGGCCTACCTGTATGGACAGAGTTGATGTGGCCGCGTCATATGCAAATAATCATCCGTTGGCAGAGTGCTTCCCATTTTCTCCTCAAATGTTGTGGTAAATTCCATATAATGTTTTATCTTGAAGGCAGCGGCGTATTACATCTATCTAACAAATACCTAATCTAACCTAATCTATTAAACAATTCCTGTAAATGTTCTTCGGTGCAACTCGTCCTGGCTGTGTTGTTCGGTGCATTTGACAAATAAACCTTGAAACTTGAAAAATATGTAACACCAGGTAGGCCTATTGCCTATCATTGTTCTGAGAATCATGCGTCGAGTAGATAACTAAATACCATTTTATATGATTCTGCTAATATTATCAAAGATATACTCTGTTTTTACAAGCCATCCAACCAACCAAAACCGGAGAAAAGTACACACACCTAAAGGATTATTAGGAACACCATACTAATACTGTGTTTCGCCTTCAGAAATGCCTTAATTCTATGTGGCATTGATTCAACAAGGTGCTGAAAGCATTCTTTAGAAATGTTGGCCCATATTGATAGGATAGCATCTTGCAGTTTATGGAGATTTGTGGGATACACATCCAGGGCACAAAGGTCCTATTCCACCACATCCCAAATATGCTCTATTGGGTTGAGATCTGGTGACTGTGGGAGCCATTTCAGTACAGTGAACTCATTGTCATGTTCAAGAAACCAATTTGAAATGTCATCATCATCATCATCATCTTCCGCTTATTCGGGGCCGGGGCAAGGGGGCAGCTGTCTAAGCAGGGATGCCCAGACTTCCCTCTCCCCAGACACTTCCTCTAGCTCTTCCGGGGGGGGACCGAGGCGTTCCCAGGCCAGCCGGGAGACATAGTCCCTCCAGTGTGTCCTAGGTCTTCCCCGGTGTCTCCTCCCGGTGGGACGGGACCGGAACACCTTCCCAGGAAGGCGTTCCGGAGGCATCCGAAACAGATGCCCAAGCCACCTCAGCTGACCCCTCTCGATGTGGAGGAGCAGCGGCTCTACTCTGAGCTCCTCCCGGGTGACCGAGCTTTTCACCCTATCTCTAAGGGATCGCCCAGCCACCCTGAGAAAGCTCATTTCGGCCGCCTGTATCCGGGATCTTGTCCTTTCGGTCATGACCCAAAGCTCATGACCATAGGTGAGAGTAGGAACGTAGATAGACCGGTAAATCGAGAGCTTCGCCTTGCGGCTCAGCTCTTTCTTCACCACGACAGACCGATACATTGACTGCATTACTGCAGAAGCTACACCGATCTGTCTGTCAATCTCCCGTTCCATCCTTCCCTCACTCGTGAACAAGACCCCTAGATACTTAAACTCCTCCACTTGAGGCAGGCACTCTCCACCAACCTGAAGTGGGCAAGCCACCCTTTTCCGACTGAGGACCATGGCCTCGGATTTGGAGGTACTGATTTTCATCTTCACTGCTTCACACTCGGCTGCAAACTGTCCCAGTGCATGCTGAAGGTCCTGGTTAGAAGGGGCCAACACGACAACATAATCTGCAAAGAGCAGAGACGAAATTGTGTGGTCCCCAAACCTGACACCCTCTGGCCCCTGGCTGCGCCTAGAAATTCTGTCCATAAAAATTATGAACAGAACCGTCGACAAAGGGCAGCCCTGCCGGAGTCCAACATGCACTGGGAACAAGTCTGACTTACTGCCGGCAATGCTGATCAAGCTCCTGCTTCGGTTGTACAGGGACCTGACAGCCCTATTTGAAATGATTCGAGCTTTGTGACATGGTGCATTATCCTGCTGGAAGTAGCCATCAGAGGATGTGTACATGGTGGTCATAAAGGGATGGACATGGTCAGAAACAATACTCAGGTAGGCCGTGGCATTTAAACGATGCCCAATTGGCACTAAGGGGCCTAAAGTGTGCCAAGAAAACCTCCACCACACCATTACACCACCACCACCAGCCTGCACAGTGGTAACAAGGCATGATGGATCCATGTTCTCATTCTGTTTACGCCAAATTCTGACTCTACCATCTGAATGTCTCAACAGAAATCGAGACTCATCAGACCAGGCAACATTCTTCCAGTCTTCAACTGTCCAATTATGGTGAGCTTGTGCAATTTGTAGCCTCTTTTTCCTATTTGTAGTGGAGATGAGTGGTACCCGGTGGGGTCTTCTGCTGTTGTAGCCCATCCGCCTCAATGTTGTGCGAATTGTGGCTTCACAAATGCTTTGCTGCATACCTCGGTTGTAACGAGTGGTTATTTCAGTCAAAGTTGCTCTTCTATTAGCTTGAATCAGTCGGCCCATTCTCCTCTGACCTCTAGCATCAACAAGGCATTTTCGCCCACAGGACTGCCGCACTCCTCCATGAACTGCCACCTTAACGTGGTGGAGGGGTTTGAGTACCCGAGTGACCCTAGGAGCTATGTTGTCTGGGGCTATATGCCCCTGGTAGGGTCTCCCAAGGCAAACAGATCCTAGGCGACGGGTCAGACTAAGAGCGGTTCAAAACACCCCTTAATGATGAAAAATTATTTGAGTTCCGTGACGTCGCCCGGTATGGCGCAGCCGGGGCCCCACTCTGGAGCCAGGCCCGGGGTTGGGGCTCGCACGCGAGCGCCTGGTGGCCGGGCCTTTCCCCATGGGGCCCGGCCGGGCATAGCCCGAAGGAGCGACGTGGGGCCGCCTTCCCGTGGGCTCACCACCCACAGGAGGGACTATAAGGGGTCGGTGCGTAGAGGATCGGGCGGCAGTCGAAGGCAGGGGCCTAGGCAACCCGATCCCTGGACACGGAAACTAGCTCTAGGGACGTGGAACGTCACCTCGCTGGCGGGGAAGGAGCCTGAGATAGTGCGTGAGGTTGAGAGGTTCCGACTGGAGGTAGTCGGAATCACCTCTACGCACGGCTTGGGCTCTGGAACCACACTCCTTGAGAGAGGATGGACTCTTCACCACTCTGGAGTTGCCCATGGTGAGAGGCGGCGGGCTGGTGTGGGTTTGCTTATAGCTCCCCAGCTCTGCCGCCATGTGTTGGAGTTTACCCCGGTGAACGAGAGGGTCGTTTCCCTGCGCCTTCGGGTCGGGGATAGGTCTCTCACTGTTGTTTGTGCCTATGGGCCGAACGGCAGTGCAGAGTACCCGACCTTCTTGGAGTCTCTGGGAGGGGTGCTGGAAAGTGCTCCAACTGGGGACTCTATCGTTCTACTGGGGGACTTCAACGCCCACGTGGGCAACGACAGTGACACCTGGAGGGGTGTGATTGGGAGGAACGGCCCCCCTGATCTGAACCCGAGTGGTGTTCAGTTATTGGACTTCTGTGCTAGTCACAGTTTGTCCATAACGAACACCATGTTCAAGCATAAGGGTGTCCATCAGTGCACATGGCACCAGGACACCCTAGGCCGCAGGTCGATGATCGACTTTGTTGTCGTTTCATCTGACCTGCGGCCGTATGTCTTGGACACTCGGGTGAAGAGAGGGGCGGAGCTGTCAACTGATCACCACCTGGTGGTGAGCTGGATCCGATGGCGGGGGAGGAAGATGGACAGACTCGGCAGGCCCAAGCGTACTGTAAGGGTCTGCTGGGAACGTCTGGCCGAGTCTCCTGTCAGAGAGATCTTTAACTCCCACCTCCGACAGAGCTTCGACTGGATCCCGAGGGAGGCTGGAGATATTGAGTCCGAGTGGACCATGTTCTCCACCGCCATTGTCGAAGCGGCCGTTCGGAGCTGTGGACGTAAGGTCTCCGGTGCCTGTCGAGGCGGCAATCCCCGAACCCGGTGGTGGACACCGGAAGTAAGGGATGCCGTCAAGCTGAAGAAGGAGTCCTATCAGGCCTGGTTGGCTTGTGGGACTCCTGAGGCAGCTGACGGGTACCGACAGGCCAAGCGGACTGCAGCCCGGGTGGTTGTGGAGGCAAAAACTCGGGCCTGGGAGGAGTTCGGTGAGGCCATGGAGAAGGACTATCGGCTGGCCTCGAAGAGATTCTGGCAAACCGTCCGGCGCCTCAGGAGAGGGAAACAGTGCCCTACCAACGCTGTTTACAGTAGAGGTGGCCAGCTGTTGACCTCAACTGGGGATGTCGTCGGGCGGTGGAAGGAGTACTTCGAGGATCTCCTCAATCTCGCCGTCACATCTTCCATTGAGGAAGCAGAGGATGAGGGCTCAGAGGTGGACTCGTCCATCACCCGGGCTGAAGTCACTGAGGTGGTCAAGAAACTCCTCGGTGGCAAGGCACCGGGGGTGGATGAGATCCGCCCTGAGTACCTCAAGTCTCTGGATGTTGTGGGGCTGTCTTGGTTGACACGCCTGTGCAACATCGCGTGGCGGTCGGGGACAGTGCCTTTGGGATGGCAGACCGGGGTGGTGGTCCCTCTTTTTAAGAAGGGGGACCGGAGGGTGTGTTCCAACTACAGGGGGATCACACTTCTCAGCCTCCCCGGGAAAATCTATGCCAGGGTTCTGGAGAGGAGAATACGGCCGATAGTAGAACCTCGGATTCAGGAGGAACAGTCTGGTTTTCGTCCGGGCCGTGGAACACTGGACCAGCTCTATACCCTCTACGGGGTGTTGGAGGGTTCATGGGAGTTTGCCCAACCAATCCACATGTGTTTTGTGGATTTGGAGAAGGCATTCGACTGTGTCCCTCGCGGCATCCTTTGGAGAGTGCTTCGGGAATATGGGGTCCTGGGTCCTTTGCTAAGGGCTGTCAGGTCCCTGTACGACCGAAGCAGGAGCTTGGTCCGCATTGCCGGCAGTAAGTCAGACTTGTTCCCAGTGCATGTTGGACTCCGGCAGGGCTGCCCTTTGTCACCGGTTCTGTTCATAATTTTTATGGACAGAATTTCTAGGCGCAGCCAGGGGCCGGAGGGTGTCAGGTTTGGGGACCACACGATTTCGTCTCTGCTCTTTGCGGATGATGTTGTCGTGTTGGCCCCTTCAAACCAGGACCTTCAGCATGCGCTGGGACGGTTTGCAGCCGAGTGTGAAGCGGTGGGGATGAGAATCAGTACCTCCAAATCTGAGGCCATGGTCCTCAGTCGGAAAAGGGTGGCTTGCTCACTTCAGGTTGGTGGAGAGTGCCTGCCTCAAGTGGAGGAGTTTAAGTATCTAGGGGTCTTGTTCACGAGTGAGGGAAGGATGGAACGGGAGATTGACAGACGGATCGGTGCAGCTTCTGCAGTAATGCGGTCGATGTATCGGTCTGTCGTGGTGAAGAAAGAGCTGAGCCGCAAGGCGAAGCTCTCGATTTACCGGTCAATCTACGTTCCTACTCTCACCTATGGTCATGAGCTTTGGGTCATGACCGAAAGGACAAGATCCCGGATACAGGCGGCCGAAATGAGCTTTCTCCGCAGGGTGGCTGGGCGTTCCCTTAGAGATAGGGTGAGAAGCTCGGTCACCCGGGAGGAGCTCGGAGTAGAGCCGCTGCTCCTCCACATCGAGAGGGGTCAGCTGAGGTGGCTTGGGCATCTGTTTCGGATGCCTCCGGAACGCCTTCCAGGAAAGGTGTTCCGGTCCCGTCCCACCGGGAGGAGACCCCGGGGAAGACCTAGGACACGCTGGAGGGACTATGTCTCCCGGCTGGCCTGGGAACGCCTCGGTGTCCCCCCGGAAGAGCTGCAGGAAGTGTCTGGGGAGAGGGAAGTCTGGGCATCCCTGCTTAGACTGCTGCCCCCGCGACCCGGCCCCGGATGAAGCGGAAGAAGATGATGATGATGATGAGGATTGCCGCATACTGGATGTTTTTCCCTTTTCACAACATTCTTTGTAAACCCTAGAAATGGTTGTGCGTGAAAATCCCAGTAACTGAGCAGATTGTGAAATACTCAGACTGGCCCGTCTGGCATCAACAACCATGCCACGCTCAAAATTGCTTAAATCACCTTTCTTTCCCATTCTGACATTCAGTTTGGAGTTCAGGAGATTGTCTTGACCAGGACCACACCCCTAAATGCATTGAAGCAACTGCCATGTGATTGGTTGATTAGATAATTGCATTAATGAGAAATTGAACAGGTGTTCCTAATAATCCTTTAGGTGAATGTAGATCACAGTAGGTATGTATTTCAACAACTTTTGAAGGAAATCCTACAGGAACAGCTGACTAATCAGAATCACCTCTGTTGATGTCAGGTGATGGTAAATTACTTGGATTTAAAATCTGATTTGTTAAATCTGGACAAAGTCTTTAACTATTTTTTTGTTAGTTTTTTTGTAATAATGCATTGGGTTTTTTACTTCACTAATGTTGGTTACAAGATCTTATTAAATGTAAATAAGTTCAGACTTTAATCTTAATGTATTTTTTCAAAATGCCACTGTAATTCAAGAACAACCCACCTCATACCCAGATGAGAGGACAAGCACTTAGGCAGATGGTTGGGCAGAGAGTGCATTTCATTTAGTTTCTTAAAAGCATGGTATAAAACAACTTATTCTGACATTTTTAGTGTGCTCTTTCTCTGGGTTGATTCACCTGGTTTTTGTTTCATTGGGAAGAGAGATCTGAAAAATATCGTTTTCATTTCTGAGAGCACAAGTGGACTCCCTAAGTAGAATAATTTCTGGCATATACAACCACACCAACCTAAACTAAGTGCTCATTGTAGAAGAGATGTACTGTTTTAATTTTCTTTTTTATATTCAGTTTGATTTCAAAGTTCTTTTTAGTTGAAATGTAACACATTTTCACTCAACTGCACAACGATTTCTTCATAGAAAAACTGTCTTGATGTAAAAAAATTGATAAATGGATGGATAATCAAGTGGTTGCCATGAGAGACAGATCTGTTTTGTTGCTTTACACCCCAACAGTTGGCACATTGTTACTCCATCAGTTCTCAAGACCAGGAGATATGAATGAAAGCAACTATTATTTTGAATGGTTAGTCCAACACACCTGGCTCTGAGAGGTCAGCCACCAGCAGTGGAAGATGTTAATACTAAAACTGTAAGAAAATGTTTAAATTATAAATTAAGTGGGGTTGTTGCTACCACTTGAAACAGCTACAAGTTATCAAACGTCTCCTATGGTTGATCCTACAAAAAGAAACGTCATTGTCTATATCTAGCCATATTTGTACAAGAATGAATGCTCTATCAAACTAGAATAAATTAAGAAATGCTTTTATATGCCAAGTTCTTGTTCTTGGCCTTGGATTGATTTACACATGCAAGTTGCATCTTTGGCACCTTGTGCCCACACAATATCCTCCCTCTGCCTACACACATCGGCTCACACATGCATACAAACACACACATTCACAATCACACACGCTCACACATACATATTCACACACTCACAAATACACAGGTTCACATATTCACAGGAAACAAAGAGTCAGGAGGAAATGAAAGTGCCCTTCATTCCAAATGGATGTTATGCAATCATTTGTGTGCTGAAGTCTGTAGGGTAATTTAACATTTACAAAAAAACTGTGATGGAAAATGGAAAATACTTGGAGCTTCCAACTGGTTCTTGCATGGTTTGGACATCGTTTAGTCTCTCTTATTCATCTTCTTTCTTACACACACAAACAGAACAAGTATTTGTCCATGCACATGAAAAGTACTTGACTAAAGGGATCCTATAATCCCATACTCAATGTCAACATGCTGAGAGGACAGACTGGAGAGGCAGATCACAAGACTTTTGATGATGTTCAGAAACCGTCTTTTATTGATAGAGATTAACTCATGGCTGTAGCCACTTAAATAGCTTGGAAAAAGAAATCTGAGTTGGGGTTTACCAGCTAATACACCAGTGCACCGAATGCTGAGCATATGATTCACATGTTCAAGCCTGATTCCAAAAACAGAGATCATCTCTCTTTGACCACGCTTATAATAATTTCCTGCTGAGCAATGGCACAGTTGGCGGACTGTGACAGGGAGGGTGCTCGTTCATTCTGAGGTCAGGAATTGAGGGTGCATGGGAGTAAGATGCTAATTACGGACAGGGTGTCTCATAATGTAATGTTAATAAACACAGAAAATTAGCCCTTTCCATTCCTTAAAGTTTTTAACTTAAAATGGGTTGGATAGGATCTTAGATTATTAGTTTGTAAAAACGAACTGAATAGAGCTTAAATATAGTAGAGATTGGACTTGAAGGAGACTTTCTCCTTTTTTGTTTTTGTCTACAGATAGATCTTTTTTGGTTATAAAAACGTACCAACTTAGTGTCATATAGCTTTCTTATTGCCTAAACAAAATTTTGTGATGTACAAACCCGATTCCAAAAAGGTTGGGACACTGTACTATTGTGAATAAAAACCGAATGCAATGATGTGGAAGTTTCAAATGTCCATATTTTATTCAGAATACAACATAGATGACATATCAAATGTTTAAACTGAGAAAATGTATCACTTTAAGGGAAAAATAAGTTGATTTTAAATTTCATGGCATCAACACATCTCAAAAAAGTTGGGACAAGGCCATGTTTACCACTGTGTGGCATCCCCTCTTCTTTTTCTAACAGACTGCAAACGTCTGGGGACTGAGGAGACAAGTAGCTCAAGTTTATGAATAGGAATGTTGTCCCATTCTTGTCTAATACAGGCTTCTAGTTGCTCAAATGTCTTAGGTCTTCTTTGTCGCACCTTCCTCTTTATGATGCGCCAAATGTTTTCTATGGGTGAAAGATCTGGACTGCAGGCTGGCCATTTCAGTACCCGGATCCTTCTTCTATGCAGCCATGACATTGTAATTGATGCAGTATGTGGTCTGGCATTGTCATGTTGGAAAATGCAAGGTCTTCCCTGAAAGAGACGACATCTGGATGAGGGCATATGTTGTTCTAGAACTTGGATATAACTGTCAGCATTGATGGTGCCTTTCCAGATGTGTAGGCTGCCCATGCCACACGCACTCATGCAACCCCATACCATCAGAGATGCAGGCTTCTGAACTGAGCGCTGATAACGACTTGGGTTGTCCTTGTCCTCTTTAGTCCGGATGACATGGCATCCCAGTTTTCCAAAATGAACTTCAAATCTTCATTCGTCTGACCACAGAACACTTTTCCATTTTAAATGATCCTTGGCCCAGAGAAAACGCCTGCTCTACTGGATCCTGTTTGGATACGGCGTCTTTTTTGACCTATAGAGTTTTAGCCGGCAACGGCGAATGGCACGGTGGGTTGTGTTCACCGACAATGTTTCCTGGAAGTATTCCTGAGCCCATGTTGTGATTTCCATTACAGTATCATTCCTGTATGTGATGCAGTGCCGTCTGAGGGCCCGAAGATCACGGGCATCCAGTATGGTTTTCCGGCCTTGACCCTTACGCACAGAGATTGTTCCAGATTCGCTGAATCTTTGGATGATATTATGCACTGTAGATGATGATAACTTCAAACTCTTTGCAATTTTTCTCGGTGAAACTCCTTTCTGATATTGCTCCACTATTTTTCAGCCGCAGCATGGGAAATTGGTGATCCTCTGCCCATCTTGACTTCTGAGAGACACTGTCACTCTGAGAGTCCCATTTAAAAACCCAATCATGTTGCCAATTGACATAATAAGTTGCAAATTGGTCCTCCAGCTGTTCCTTATCTGTACATTTAACTTTTCCGGCCTCTTATTGCTACCTGTCCCAACTTTTTTGGAATGTGTAGCTCTCATGAAATCCAAAATGAGCCAATATTTGGCATGACATTACAAAATGTCTCACTTTCAACATTCGATATGTTATCTATATTCTATTGTGAATGAAATATAAGTTTATAAGATTTGTAAATTATTCCATTCCTTTTTTACTCACAATTTGTACAGTGTCCCAACTTTTTTGGAATCGGGTTTGTAAATATCCCAACAGAATACCAATATAGGGACTATTCAAATCACATAATATTTATATTGGGGTATCGGAATCAGAATAATCATATCTGATAAAAAAATTCCCATTATATCTAGACATTCCTGAATCACTCCCTTTATAAATCATGTTGTGAATTAACAGGTTTCTATTCTTTTGTTTATGCGCAGGTCGTCTAGCCGGAAAGACATGGGTTGATTTTGGAACTGGTCTAACTGTTTGGACCTGTAAAGAACTATTCTCCACATGTCTTAGAAGGGTTTCAAGAAAAGAGATTGAGAGTGTTGCAGAGCAAAGGAATACTGGTTCGCGCCCTCTGTAGCCCAGCAGACTGAAAAAAGCTTTTGTTAGCAGTAGCACACTGATGTCAGTTTCATGACATAAGTCTACTTTATAATTTTTATAGTGGATGTAATATATAGAGAGGGAGGGTGTTTCACATTCTTTTAAATACAAGCAGAAGGTCAACAGGTAACTTATTTAAAGTTCAAGGGAATGTGCCGCATTTTTTGATACCTAGAGTTTCATCCAGCCCACTCCCCCAATAAATAACAAACTGGCCCTATAGGCAACAGGAAGCAGTAAGGAACATTAACAAAAGACAATAAAAACACAGTTGTACAGTGCCTTTGGAAAGTATTCAGACCGCTTGTCACGCCCTGATGTGTTTCACCTGTTTCACCAGGTGTTCCCAGTTCCCCATTAGCCCTGTGTACTTAACCCTGTTCTCTGTTCTGGCAGTTGCCAGATCGTCTTGTCTCGTACAGTCGTTTCCAGTGTTCTATGTGCCTTATTACCCACCCTGCCTGTCATTTTCTTCCCCGGTTGTGACCCTTGCCTGTTTTCCCGGATTACCAGTCTGCCAGCCCTCCCCTGTACATTCAACCATCTGACCGCCCGACAACGAACACTGCCTGTCCCCCACTGCGAACCTGTCTGCTTCACCTGTACCTTCAACCATCTGATCGCCCGGTAAAGAACACTGCCTGTCCCCCACTATGAGATCGCCTTGTCCCTGTTGGTGCAATAAATACTGTGACTCACCCTCCTCCGCCTCTGGGTCCGCTTTTGGGTCCCTGCTTGCTCGCTGTCGTGTCACCGCTTCACTTCCTCAACTTTTTTTTGCCATCTATCTACACACAATACTCCATAATGACAAAGCAAAAACATGGTTGCCAATTCTTTGAAAAAAATACAAATATCTCATGTAAACTAACTTATCGCAACATCACTTGGCTGTATGTGTTTTTTAATTTTTTATGTATTTAGCTTTGTCATGCTGAAAAGTTAATATTCTTCCCTATCTGAGGTCCTGTGCACTTTTTTTTCTTTGTATATTGCTTCGCTCATCATTTCCTTATTCCCGACCAGTCTCACAGTTTCTGCTGCTGAGAAGCATCCCCATAGCATGATGCTCCCACCATCATGCTTCACTGTAGGGATGGTATATTATTTTCGTTAGATGTTGCACTAGGCCTAATGGTTCAAATTTGGTCTCACCAGACAGCTTTTTCTGTGTCATATGACTGTTAATAAGACGGAGATGGAGTTTTGCAGGCTGCATGTCATATACCTGTTACTAAGGAGTGGCTTCAGTATAGCCACTCTCTCATAAAGACCTGATTGATTGAGTGCTGCAGAGATGGTTGTCTTTCTGGCAGGTATATTACAACCCCTCCCACCCGCCACCGCTGTGCCCAGTCTTTCTCCTTACTCCACGTTGCTTCATTCAATGGGTCGATCATTTTGTCACGTTTACAGAAGTGGGGGCAAATGCCAGGTCAAAGAAGGAGCTTTTATTGCAAAACCAAAACAAAACCGAGTGCCAGAGATAAAAAGGTACTGTACACTGAACCACAAGACAGGAGAACACAACAATACAACAGTGATCGACAAGGATAGGGAGAAAATTACTGAACTAAATACACAGACTAACAAAGAGAACAAAAACAGGTGAGGTCTATACACAGGTGAACAGAATTGAACTAATCAACTGAACCAGGAACAGGAAACACCAAACAAGGACATGACAAACCCAAAACACAGAGCAAACACAAACTGGAACGGCCCTGTTCAGCTGGGACCGATACAGTACCCCCCCACCCCAGGTACGGCTTTGGATGCCTAACCCAAAGATGCAGAGAGAGGGTGGCGGGGCCAAAGCAAGACCCTGCCATACGGAACAGGAACAGATGCTAACAAACCCAGAATACACAGAAAATAGGAACAGGAATGGTCCTGTTTGGCTGGGACTGTTACACAGAGACATCTGAAAAATGATAAAGTGTATTAATTTATCTCTAAATTAATACACTTTATGTAGGATGGTTTTTTATTTTCCTTCAGATTCACAGCCTATCAAAAAAAGAGTAGTTTTTTTCTCCAGAATTTGAACAGTTCCCTCTTGATATGTGCAAAAAGATGTCTTAAACATACTGACAACAGAGTTCTCCTGTTCAATTTGATCTAGGCCATGTTCGTCATCCCAAAACCCACCAGCCTGTACACAGTATAGGCGTCCCCTGAAAAGTAAGCATTTGAAGCCAACAGACCAAAAGGGTGTCTTCAAGAGCTATCCGTACATAACTAACTGACTGAATTAGTTGAAACAATAAAAAGTGTCTTTGTGTTGCATAAGTTGAATCAATTAATTAATTATTCAGTGTGAATCCACATAGACAGATATAAAAACTAAATTTTACTGATTCATCTGCAGTGGAACATGCTGTAAAATATGATAATGATAATGATGATCACACAGTCAATAAGTTTGTTATAACTCACAAATATTAATCATCCACGTACCTTGTATGGAGTACATTCACTACCGTTCAAAGGTTTGGTGTCACTTAGAAAGGTCCTTGTTTTCCATTAAATATACATGTAATTTGTTTGAATAGGAAATATAGTCATATACAAGGTTAGAAATAATGATTTCTAACTGAAATAATAATTGTATCCTTCAAACTTTGCTTTTGTCAAATAATCCTCCTTTTGCAGCAATTACAACCTTGTAGACGTTTAGCATTCTAGTTGTAAATATGTTGAGGTAATCTGAAGAGATTTCACCCTATGCATCCTGAAGCACCTCCCATTAATTGGATTGGCTTGATGGGCACTTCTTACATACCATACAATCAAGCTGCTCCCACAAAAGCTCAATAGGGCTGAGATTCGGTGACTGTGCTGGCCACTCCATTATAAACATAATACCAGCTGACTGCAGAGGCACTGGAGAGGAAACAGCAAGACAATCCCCCAAAATGGAATGGTTTTGCAGGTGGTGGCCACAAAAAATGTCTCTCTCCTTATCCTTCCTGGCTGAATTCTCTCTAGTTTAGCCTTTTGCTAGTGTCCTTCTCCCTACTGGTAGCTTGAGGTGGTACCTGCAGCCCATTCAGGTTGCACAGGCAGTCCAGCTCCTCCAGGATGGCACATCCATACATGTTGTCACCAGAAGGTTTGCAGTGTCTCCCTGGAGGGAATACCAGGATACGGGCCGTTACACGAGAAGAGCTGGACAGGGCCGTAAAAGGGCATCAACCCAGCAGTAGGACCGATATCTGCTCCTTTGTGCGAGGGGGAACAGAAGGACCATGGCCAGAGCCCTAGAAAATTACCTCCAGCAGGCTACTGGTGTGCATGTTTCTGATCGAACTGTCAGAAACAGACATGAGGGTGGCATGAGGGCCCAACGTCCTCTAGTGGGACCTGTGCTCACAGCCCACCACCAAGCAGCTCGATTGGTATTCGCCAGGGAACACCAGAATTGGCAGGGCCGCCATTGGGCGCCCCGTTCTCTTCACAGATGAGAGCAGTTCACACTGAGCAAATGTGACGGACATGAAAGGGCCTGTAGACGCCGTGGTGAACGTTTTGCTGCCTGCAACAATATCATCCAGCATGACCGGTTTGGTGGTGGGTCAATGATGGTGTGGGGAGGCATATCCTTGGAGGGTCGCACAGACCTCCATGTGCTAGCCAACGGTACCCTGACTGTTGTTAGATACCGGGAGGAAATCCTCAGACCCATCGTCAGACCTTATGGTGGTGCAGTGGACCCTGGGTTCCTCCTGGTGCAGGACAATGCCCGGCCTCATGTGGCAAGAGTGTGTAGACAGTTCCTGGATAACAAAGGCATTGATGCCATTGACTGGCCCTCACGTTCCCCAGACCTGAATCCAATTGAGAACCTCTAGGACGTTATGTATCGGTGCATCCGATGCCACCAAGTAGCGCCGCAGACTGTCCAGGTGCTCACTGATGCCCTGATCCAGGTCTGGGAGAAGATCTCGAAGGACACCATCCACCGTCTCATCAGGAGCATGCCTAGATGTTGTCGGGAGTGCATACAGGCACGTGGGGGCCATACACACTACTGAGTCACATTATGAGTTCACACAAGTTGGATCAGCCTGTGATTTCAATAGTTTTTAATGTGAGTTTGAATCCAGCCCTCAGTCAGTTAGTGATTTTGGTTTCCAGTGACCTTTGTTATGTCTTTTTGTTCTCAACGAATTACACAATGTACAGTAAAGATTTAGATCTTTAAAATATTTCTTTCATGGAGACCCAATCTCTGATTTAAGTGTTCCCTTTTGTTTTTGAGCTGTGTAGTTCTTGCATAGTTTGGAGCTCTGCATTGGGATTTAAGAATTTTAATCTGCCTTTTGCCGTATAGTGGTAAAGTGTGATTTGAAATCAAACAATAACTGTATAGAATCTAAACTTTTGAGTTTTTTATGTACTTCTTATTGGGTTATCTTCTCTGTAATGCTGCCTTGCAATTTGGTTTGAGATGTTTTGGACTTGAGTCTCATTTTCAGCAAACTAAAGGCATGTTCCTTGGATTTAAATCTAGAGATTGACTTGACTAGTCAAGAACTTTCCATTTTTTGGCCCTGAAAAATATATGGTATGACAGTATGTTTGGGATCATTGTCTTGCTGTATTATGAAGCACCATCTAGTTGTTTGCAGCCATTTACTTGTACTTTCGCAGACAATATGTTCCTATACACTTTTGAACTAATTTTGCTTCTGCCGTCAGCAGTTACATTATAAATTAAGTGAGCCAGTTCCAGTGGCAGCCATACATGACCAAGCCATTATACCCCTTCCACCATATTTTACAGATAAATAATGGAACAATTTGTAGTTCCTTTGTTTCCCCACAACACTCCGGTACATGTTAATCTTTGTCTCATGCACGCAGTATCGTTTTCCAGAACTCTGTATGCTCTTTAAGGTACTTTTTGGCAAACTCTAACCTAGCTGTCCTGTTTTGTGGGCTAACTTGTGTTTTTGCACCTTGCAGTGTAGCCTCTGTAATTTGGATGTTGAAGTTGTCTGTGGATGGTAATTGCTGACATGTCCATACTTACCTCATGGATATTTTGAGATCTCTTGGACTGTTCTTGTTTTTTGTGTTTATTATGGTTAGCAATCTTCAGTAATTCACTCTAGTGATCTTCTATGCCAGTTCATTGCTGATCTCACTGGTGCCTTTGTTTTAAATGACGTTCTGTTTATAGAAATCGTTGTTTTGGTTAGGACAAGGATTTAACTATTTCTTATTTATTTTTCAGCCTAATAATCGTTTTCTTGGCTTTTCATGACACCTTTCATATTCACAGACACCATATAGCAAATACCAAACCCTTGAATCAAAACTAGACATTGACAGCTTTCTAATGCCTGCCCCGCTTAATGAACTAAACAGAACATCTGTAATGCCAATTGCCCCAATATATTTGTCCTAAAAACAGGATTGTCATTTTTAAATGATGAAACTAATATGTGTAGGTACTAGATATATAGTTGAGAGCCAAGAAATAATTATTCACTGTCCCAGTAATTACAATGGGCACTGTAGCTATGTGGGGAATGACAATATTCGTAGTCCTATTGGTTGAAAAGTATCTAACTCAACAACAAAAAATTATCAATGTGTGTATGGTCAGCTCTTACATGCATGGCAGTTCTTATCTGCTGCTCATGAAATGGCTTGATGTAATTGAGTCATTAATATTATTTTGAGAAGAAGAGATTATAACAGTGTCCTCTTGTATTTCCATTCCTGCAGGCCTGGTGAGTCATGTGTGCTGCGCAGCTACTCACAACTTCCTGGTAGACTTCTGTTGGAATGCAGTGCCCGTCATCAACAATAAGGCAAGAACAGCTTCCACCCTCAGCTGTATGCATTCCCCCACTTCTTTGGTGTGTCTGGGTCCTGTGGGTTCATGTGACATCAGACATTTAACCAAATCCTCCCCAACATGTCATCCTAGGCTGTGTTCCTTTTCACCCCAGAAATACCACATTAATACCACAATAAACTTTTCTATTCCCTGTACGTATTATTATATCACACGTGTGTGTATTTACTAATGTGTTTAATAATGTATTATTATTACATATGTTTCCATGGAATAATGAAAACATTTTATCCTGTGGTGTTGAGCTGATAGAATCCCCTCATGTGCCCTTTGTCAATGGAATTTAGGGCAGCGACCGTCTTGGTATTTCAGGCACATTCTAAATGATTGGCACCGGAGACTGACTTATGGCTATTGCTACTTAGCTCTTTATGCAAAGACCAAACACCATTCATCTAATAACCCCACGCACCCAGGCATGCTCTGTAACCCACCAGCTCATTAACATATCCAAGATAGTGATTGGTTGTTACCACTGTGTAGTCTAGGACTATCCAATTAAAGCAGTATGGCTCCATATACACTGCTCAAAAAAATTAAGGTAACACTTAAATCACACATCTTGATGAACAAAATATATTAAACATCAAAATCTTTACTGTACTTTGCGTAATTCATTGAGAACAAAGTGATGTAACAACGGTCAATGGAAACCAAAATCAAACGATTGAGGGCTGGGGAACGTGAGGGCCAGTCAATGGCATCAATGCCTGGGAGACACAGCAAACCTTCTTGCGATGGTACATATAGATGTGCCATCCTGGAGGAGCTGGACTACCTGTGCAACCGGAATGGGCTGCAGATACCGCCTGATGCTACCAGTAGTGACAAGGACACTAGCAAAACAAGAGAAGGATCAGTCAGGAAGGATAAGGAGAGAGCAGTTGTCTGTGGCCACCACCTGCAAAACCATTGTCTTGTTGTTGCCTCTCCACTGCACATGTTGTCACATTCATTTGCACCAAAACAGGTGACATTGATTCACAATCGCTTATGCTTCCTATCTGGACAGATTGATATTCCTGAAGTTTAATTGACTTGGTGTTTTACTGTAGTGATTACGTGTTCTCTTAGTTTTTTTGAGCAGTGTACTACAACGATGGCAGATGATGGTTGATTAGGTGTTATCTGCTGTTTTAGTCCTGTGAAAGTTAGGGTTAGGTACAAACAGGAATGAGTAGGTCCTGATCACATGGAAAGGAACATAGGACATTGCTCCTTCGTTGATTAAAAAATGTCCCTTTATTGAATGCATTACATGGCTATGACTGGTTTTGACATGTTATGCCATACCATTCTGATGGTGCAAACGTGGCTATCATTACAGATGGTTGAATTTGTGAGAGTAAAATACTATCTATTTTAAAATGATATTGTGTTCAAGATAGTTCAACCTAGTTTGTTTTGAGGGTTGGTTATTAATGAGGTTTAAGCTTTATCTTGGCTAAAGAAAGAACTATTTAAAAAAACAAGTAGGGCACTGTGTGCATACTTATATTTTATGAGGGTTTAATTGTATTGTTTCCCTAGAGCTTATAGACATAAGGCACTTTGATGAAGCTGGGTCATTTACATGTTAAAGTCTTCAGAGCAGAGAGACAATGTCCATTAAACAAGGTACTGAGCAGACACAGCTGTCAATACTATGTTTGGGTCTAGGCTGTATATATACAACACCCATTAACTGAGGTGCTTCACTGTCTCCCCAGAGAAAATCTGTCCTAACTTAGCGTCAAAGGAACCATGAATTCAGTGATTCATTTTTATTTGTGTGCCAGTCTTATCACACATAATACTGAGATTACTCACTTGACTCAATTATTGTTGACAAGTATAGTGTTTGTTCTGAGTTCATGCCCAATAATAAACATGCAGCTATCCTGTTGGAGCTGGAACCTGAGCATATTGCATGTTTACTGTATGCTATAGGGGGCAGCAACAGCCCACTATAAAACTTAGTGTCAATTTGATTTCTGAAACTTTGTGACTAAAATGTTAGTCAGATGCCATGTTGCAGTCAATGGTTCAAAACAGTAATTGTACTCACAGTTCACAGCACTGAATGAGTCTGCAATGCTTGTTAAGTGGGATGGGGCTATGATGACCAGCTAACATTATTCCCAAACAAGTGTATGAGCACATTTGTTAATCTATGAAAACTATAGTTTTCCTTCTAAACATTGATGAAAAATAGTTTGCACAAAAACTTCCCAGAAGAGAGACCTCACACAGTCATTTATATACAAAGTTTATTTGAAAATGTAGTATGAAAAATAATCTCCCCAGCATGATTTCACAAATTGAACTCCCATTTGTCTCATTGGGGCTCCAATCCAAACTGTTTGAGTCTGAAAGTTTAAATGTTCTATTTCTTTAAGTTAAGAACTTAGCATTTCCCACTGTAATAAACATGTGGGATTTTTATATAACATCGGTTCTTAAACCATAAGTGTGTACTTATTTTCAAAAACAATCATTTGATCATTCTGATTTTAAGAGAAATTACAGGAATGCAAAAAGGCCATGTATAATTTTAATTTTGGGTTTTCCTTGAATTGATATAAAATAAATAAATAAATAGCCACTGAGTGTGGAATGCTTAGAACAAATAAATAATTTACATGGGAGAATGTACATAAATATACAAATAATTGTCAAAAATTAGTAAAAAAAAAAAAAAAAAAAAAGGAAAGAAAGAAAGTGTCCATGAATATTGCATTGATTGTGCATTTCAAACACAGTTCTTAGCTTAGCCAAGATCGGGGCTGTGTAGTCAGCTGAGATGGAATACAGAAACACAAGGAGGGCTCAGTGTATGGAACCCTATGAAGCCTTTGAGAGGTTTTGATGCTTTCACTACACATTCAGAGAAACAGATGAACAAATGTCTGCACAGCTGTGAGGCATTTATAGTGAAAGAGCAGCAGAGAGTTGTAGTGTGGATAAGTGTACGTTTCAAGTATCCCACCATGTCGGTGGGCGGGATCCTGTGTATTACATGAGCCTGGCGCTGACGCTTTGCGAGATGGCGTTACTCAGGTCATCGTATTTCTTGAGCAACAGAAAAAACCAACGACAGGTTCATATGACTAGGGCCACACCAAAGCAGCTTTAAAACAAGGCACTCTAAATCAATAAAAAAATACCAAAACAATATTCCAGCTCTATAAGAGCTGCCAGGATATCTGGATATAATGGGGGCTACAGAGAACATAAACCAGCAAAACATTGTTGTTTTTCTTTAAATAAAATAATACTGGTCAATCCACCCAAGTAACAAGTTCCTGTGTGAAGAAACATTCCTCTAAATAACTTTGACTGAGTTAGAGGAAAACCATGAATTACAGTTGCTAACAAAACGCACAAGTCCTGTTAACTCGGTTCTAGTGAGACAGGGGAACCAGAAATCCGCAGGTCTGCAAATATCCCCTTGTAAAACATGGTTTTCTGATCAGAGGCTCTCTTTGCTTGAATTTGTGCTTGATGAGGAGTCAGGGCTAATTTTGTGCAGCGTAATGTCACACCCCTCTGTTTTTGAGTCATTAGTTGTGGCACGCATCCATGGGTGATCAAAGATCTGCTCCAATGTGGGTCTGTCAGAGGGCCTGAGGCAGAGGCACAACTTGATCAGCTGCTGACACTCTGTAAAGAGAGAACAAGAGTGGATTAACATCAGAAGCCCACTGGAGAGGTCCAGCACAGGCAGGCAGACCGGGTAAAGGATTGATGACCGAGTCAGACGCATACCAGTGGATATTTTCCTCCTGAAGAACAGGCGTCCCCGGAGAATCTCCTCATCTTGTTCGAAAGGGATGTCACCACACACCATGTCGTACAGTAGCACACCAAGCGACCACACTGTTGCTGAGCGCCCATGGTACCTATGGAACCGGATCCACTCTGGAGGACTGTACACCCTTGTCCCTGAAAGTGTAAAGAGAGAACATTTTAAAATGGCAGAACCTGATATTAATAGTTCAATCTTAAGAAGAAAAATGTAGGCCTGCATCTCACTTGTGTGTAGCAAAAATATTCTTGGATGTGAACCAGACTGCGACACTAAAAGGAGCCTCAGTCAGCTGACAGCCACAGAAAAAAAAAACTGCCAGACAGACAGTATCCTGTCCCTCCCCCACCTCTGCGGTGTGGCAGTGTGTGTGAACCTGACTGAAGGAATAATAGTCTGCAATAAAAACTATAGGGGGAAGACCACGTAATCTGCTATGACAACTGCTAATTTCAGGCCACAACAATGGGTTTTCTTGAATTAACCCCAACTCTTCCTCCTCATAATAAAGCACATTTTCCCCTACTATAAGAGGGTGACCTCCCCTCCCCTTTCCCTCCCCAAGGGCATGAGTAACTTGGATACCAAACAAAACAGGAATGTGATGTGGACCATCAAGTGCATCCAAGACTCAGGTTTCACAACAAACTGACATTACGTGGCAGCTGACCATTTTGAAAGAAGCCAATTGTGTTCAACAATGTCTATTTTCATTCTATGAATCATCAAGCAGTAATTTTACAATAAAACACTTAGCATTTTGTGTAACAGTGTAACATTGAATTAACTAGTTTTCACAACTATGGACAGCCCCCTCTTTTTATTTACAAGCCAGCTAGATGAAAATCTGTAATCTCAACAGACAAATAAAGCAAAAGATTCAAGCAAGATGTAAAGAAAAGCTGTGTCACAATCCAAGTTGTTTTGAATATGAGTAAAGGCAATTGTCTACATTCCTCGACTGATTACTGTATATGAAACTGCAACAAGTTAAAAAATAAAAGCCTAAAGCTTACCGTCAAAGTCTGTGTAAACCGTGTCCTTGAGAATCGCCCCCGAACCAAAGTCAATCAGTTTGACGTCTCCGCTTTGTAGATCAACGAGGAGGTTCTCATCTTTGATGTCCCTATGGACCACTCCACAACTGTAACAATGTCGTACTGCTTCCAAGACTTGACGAAAAAATCCACGCGCCGTGTCTTCGTCCAAGGCCCCCTTCTCAGTTATATAGTCAAACAAATCCTTGACTATCTCCGGTCGTTCCATGATTATCAACCAGCCATCGGGTCGCTCATACCAATCGATCAGCTTTATGACACCTTGGAAAGTAGTGCCTACTTTTTTCAAGAGAACAATTTCCAGGGGCACTAGGGAACCGTTCTGTAAATGAAACAATAGCAGAGGGTTGGTCTACAATGTAATTACACACAATGTGAGAATTAACTAAAATTAAATACACATGAGTTTAGTCCATAATATCCTACTTACAAAGGTTCCCCATTCCGTAACTCTCTCTTTGGCTACATGTTTTACAGCAACCTGAAATTAAATAAAGGTAGAAATCAGGAACAGAAGCGCGCCAGCGTGGATGCCGGCCATGTGGTATTACGCTTAAAAAAAAAAACAAAGCAGCCTCGTGTTCCACTTACCGGCAAACCGTCTGAAATCCGACTACCGGCGTAGACGGTACCGAATCCCCCACTTCCGAGTACGGACCCCACTTGATATAATTTATCGAATGACTCTTTCTCCAATTTCACTGTGGATAAAAACAAATGTATAGTTGTAAATCCAAAACGCAACCGTCAAGCACAAAATGCGTTCCCACACGAGGGTTTTCAAAATGGCTCCAGAATCTTTTAAGGTCAGATTTTTGCCGGTCCTAATGCTGGTAAATAATAGATTGATGAAACGATATTGAAGAAATGTATGTATGCCTATATAGTATGCAGTCAAGCATAATAACTTACATTAATACCGGACCGACAGACAGTTTAACTGTAATATGGATCCAACTGAGTTGTTGAAGGGAGTTACCTTATGTCACAATTAAATAAGAAAATCCCATACCTTGCTGTATTTTCACCGTTAAATCCATGTTGGATGTGCTGCAAATATGGGAAAATGAACCGAATTTGGAGAGCAACATTATTGCTCGTTTGTAAAAAAAATAATGCGTCCAAATGCGTAAAAGGAAAGCTTGAAATACCAAGGATAAAAGGCAGATCCGTCGATTATCTCAAAGCGAGGATAACGTTGAGAAATGACTGTCCACAAATGATAATGCGGACAAAAACGTTTGTTCACTTTAGATCAAAATCCCGAAAGATAGTCCTCTAACGCACATGTGTTATGTTAGCGTTTAAAGCACGAGTCGGACACAGATATGCGCGATAGGTTCCTCCTCACGCACTGTATAATCTATGCCTGTAAAGAGGTCTAGGCTACACTTTAAAGCCAATGTTATGACTCAAAATGGGTGTAGATACCTCCGCCGTGTTCCCCGCCAAATTAAACTGTTAATTTCCCTCATTTAAAAAAAAAGCTCTTAACATTTCCTCAAGGAACAAAATGTAAACATTGATAAATTCAAAGGTATAGACACAAACTGTGCTTTACAATTTGCAAGAAATACACGCACTATTTGCTTGTAGTAAACGCGCAAGGATCTGAAGACCGAGTAGTGAATGGTTTTATTATAGCAATAGGCTACAAATTGCATCCATTCCAATACAGCCAATTATTTTGTATGCAAATTACATTACTTTGGTCTCCAAGAAGATAATAAAATGAATATTTAGATAAGTGTACATGGCGGTCTCTATTTCTAACATTGGAACTACATTCAAACTCATTAAAATAATCTATTCCTGAAGTTAATTATATGTTTATTTCCATTATAAATAATCATGACTTGCATCCTTACAGTAAATGGTCCTCAATTGTTTATACAGTAAGAAATACCATAAGTCCTTTACATGGCTGTATTGGTTTTGTCAGTGCATATCACTGTCTATAGAGGGAGCTAAAAATTGCCCTACAGCAGAAGTGTACTAATATTCAGCCATTTACAGATAATTCTAAAAGCATGTTAATGTTTATTTAAATTATTATATACTGCATATTAGGGCGGTTTTCAGATCCTTTTTCTAAATGAAACTTGACCATCTACGCCAGGTCATTGTTTTTCTTATGTCTGTGTGAGCTGAAAAGTGGATAATAAACTGTATTATTATTTCTGTCTAGGAAGCACAGTGAATTTCACTATTTCGATTCCTGTGATAGGAAGAAAGCAAGAGGATCTGCCAACCTTGTTTCATGATGCACCGTGTAGTACTTTCCTGTGATCCCCTTCCCCATATTATTTCCGCCAGGAGGCTCCACAGTTTGTTCCAGGGGAGTCAAAGATAAAGCAAGGTCTATGAAAGTTCAGACCACTCAGATCTTTCCACGTTTTGTTATAAACTGTATTTATATATAATTGCATGTATTTTGCCATTAATCTACACAAAATAGTCAATAATTACAAATCAAAAACATGTTTAAAGAAATTTGTGACAATTTATTCAAAATATAAACGTAATATTTAATGTATATACGTATTCAAACCCTAATTTGTAGAATTGTCTTTGGCAGCGATCACAACTTTGTTGTGGCAGTTTCTCCCATTCTTCCTTGCAGATCCTCTAAAGCTCTGCCAGATTGAATGTGGAGTGTCAGTCAGCTGTGAATTTCAGGACTTACCACAGATGTTGAATTGGGTTCAAGTTCAGGCTTTAGCAGGGCCACTCAAGGACATTCCCAGACTTGTCCTGAAGCCACTCCGGCATTGTCTTGGCTGTGTGTTTCGGGCCATTAACATGGTGAAAGATGATGCTTCACCCCAGTCTGAGGTCTTGTGCACAGTGGATCAGATTTTCTTCAAGGACCTCTCTGTATATTGCTCCATTTGTCCTTATAAGCCCTCATAGCATGATGATCCCACCAACATGCTTCACCGTAGGGAGTGTATTAGCCAGGTGATAAGTAGTACCTTGCTTCTTCTACGTTCATAGCGCTTGGCATTAGGGCCTTATAGTTTACTTTGATTTCATCAGACCAGAGAAGTTTTCCTCATGCTCGCCGAGTCCATTATGGGTTTTACTCATTAGTGACTTCAGTCTAGCCAATATACCATGAATGCCTGATTGATGTACGGCTGTAGAGATGGTTGTCCTTCTGCAGGTTCTGACATCCCAGCAGAGAAACTCTGAAGCTCTGTTAGAGTGGCCAACTCCCTGGTGACCAAAAAGACCAAAGCCCTTCTTGCACAGTTAATGAGTTTGACCAGAATGTCAGCTCTAGGCTCTTCATTGATTAACAAGGCCCACTGTAACTCTCAATGCTTAAGCAATTTTTTTTAATAACCTTTCCCAGATCTATGCCATTACACAGTTCATTCTCAGAGTTCCTTAGATTTCATGGCCTGGTTTTGTAGGGGAAAAGTATATTTTGCTTGGTATTTGCAGATTTCTTGTGTGTAGATTGATGCCAAAAATAAAATAAATTATGTCCATAACACAACAAAACGTTGAGAAATTAAAAGGGTCTGAATAATTTGTAAAGGCGCTGAATAGCTTTACATCTGAACTGAACATTTATTCTATGCTTAAAAGAGATGAGATTTTTTCTCTTTATCTCTTATTAATCATACCACAAAAACTTATCCTATTATGATTTTTGATGAATCTATTTACTTTATCTAGAAAATATGTTCTACTTTACATTTTACCTCAAATTTTTTAAGAAACACTGACTAACAGGTTTCAATGAAATTCAGTGGTGAATATAGTATAGTTCATAAAATAACTAATATTTTTTTATTGAGAAGTCAATATTTGCCATCCTGGATGGACGTAAAGGGGCCTTTCTCCCTGGGGGCCCCTTAGGTTGTTTGGGTCATGTCGGATAGATATGTCTATTACATTTTTATTTAGAATGATTTATGATGCTTTGTGTACTGTCTTTACTGCATTTGAATGGCTTTGGCCAGGTCATCCTCAAAAATGAGAATTGCTTCTTTAAGTGATTTATGTAGCTCAATAAGTTAAATGAATGACATAAGTATATTCTAATCAGTATTTCTTGTTTTCACCGATCACCAAGGTTAGGTAGATGGTATCTACGTTTGCTATAAATGCTGAAACTTTGGGTATTTTAAGAACAGACAAATACAAAGGAAGTTGATATTTTCGGGATTATACCTCAACAAGGCGCTTATTCTATACTGAATTGAGGTGTTGTTTTTTTATGACAGCTCTCTCACTCAGGGAATGCAGGGTCAAGCTAGCGTGATGCAGCATCAGAAGGTAACAATGCTCTCCTCTGATAAAAGTGATTTGATTGAACTTAGTAAAATACCCATATGTGACAAACAAGTCATAGCTAAATCACAAAATTGGGGAACCTTAATCAATTGTGGTAGATGCTGTATACATTTAATATGATGAATGTCAGTTGCAGGTTTTAAAGTTGACCTTTTCTAACATCTCCAAAGACGGCTCGTTGGCTTGTGCAGTAAGGCCAGAAGACCTCTATAACTTCAATCAATTCATGAACTTAGACACTTCTTACATATTCGTCCCTATTCCCCTTCAACATCTTGCAATTATATAAACTTTAGACATGGTTGCTGTAAACAGATTAAGACCTGAAGTTGTTCCTTATATGGTCTTAGAAAGCATTGATATGTTGTTTAACCTTGTATAATCCTGTTATCGATTCACATTTTTCAATGAAATCTGCTTCAGTGATCAGTTGTGGAACTTTGGAATGTTTTTGTGCCAGTGCATCTCATGTAAAACATTTATGGTATTTCCCAAGTCATGTAACTTATTGTGCATGCTCAATTCAATTCTACCTGTTATTGTCCTATATGGTAAATATGATTGTCTCCTATGCTATCAAAATCTGATATTAGTACTACAGTATACACTGTCTTCACTTTCAGCTTTCAAAAGTGTGAGAGTACAGGGAATGCCAGGTCACTGTGTAAACATTGCTATGGTGGATTCAGTTGAAATTCATCTGAATTTACATTTCGATGGGAGCTTAATTTGGACTAAACTGTATTATGGCCCAGCGGCTATATCCTCAATTAACCTACAGGTTAAGGTGGTGTTCATGGCTTGTTGACTACAACTGATGTAAGCAAGCAAGCAAGCAAGCAAATTTATTTTTATAGCACAATTCATACATCGAAGCAATTCAATGTGCTTTACAACGAAAAATATATTAAAACAGGATCTCTATGATTTGTTGTCAAGTGATAATGGTGCTTGGTCATTCAGAATTTCATGTTGCTTTATCAAGATCTCCTCAGCGTTTACTTAACAGTGTGACACACTAACTATTACCAGCCATTGTGAACATTTAAGCTGGATTGTCATGAGTTTATCACTAAATAGATATTAATCTCCAAAATGAACATGCTTGAGCCCAAAATGTTGGTTAAATGTTATTCAGAAAGGTTGCTTTGGTATTCAATAAGAGTTATACAACATGTGGTTAATTATATCAGTATGATCAGCAGTGTGTTTAATTATGATCATGAGGCTGTAATCTATCTTAAGTCTATATTTACACATTTTGTGAATCCACACACACCGACTCTAGCCTTTTGGGGGCCCTAAGCAAAATTTTATTCGAGGCCCCCTAACGGTCATGGTCTCCCAAGCAGTAGGGCCCCTCTAGCTTTTGGTGCCCTAACCGCATATTTTGCTTATGCTTAGAACCGGCCCTGCGCACACAAACAAGAACACATACACACTAACAAACTACATAGATTGTCAATGGGGTGGTGGGAAGATTTTCATGCTACATAAAACCGAACACTGTTATAGCCTTGCAGAACAGTTTATTATTATTAATCCTGGAAAATTCTGTAAATTCAATCTGGATCTTTTGAAGGAAGGATGGTTGACATATTCCTAAATTAAAAGCATACAGTTGTGCTAAAAAGTTTGTATACCCTTGGAGAATTTGGTAATATATGTACCATCTGTAAAGAAAACATTAATGAGTAGGCAAAACCTCACTCATAATGCAAACTCTAAAGATATATCTCTAATTCGCTCCCACCATGTGGAAGTTAGCTGAATTACAGCAACACCAGTTCACATTTAAACCAACTTTCCAACTTGCCTTGATCTCCACTAGGCAAGGTGCAAAGAGCATCTACATGGCATATACTATTAATAACAATACAATCTCTTTACACTCCCTTGGAATATAATATTCAGGTTGAATAAAACAATTTGAAAAGTTAAATAAACTTAATGAGTTATCAGCATTTATGTTAATTCTGTAACATGCACATTCTGTTGTGTTAATTTTGACATGCAAGGACTCAAATGGGGTATGAGGACACTAAGCTGATATAACAACATTACTTAGCTTATGCTTGGGACAACAAGGCTAGTAGGCCAGCTGGTTTAGTTTGTTATCTATTTATGTTTTTTTTTCTTGCTCAACTGTTTTAATAGAATAATTGAATATAGCCAGATGAACCAAAATCATTGCTAAGAAATTTGAAAATGACTGCAACTGCTGGTTATTATTTTCAGGGTGGTTCTTTTATCAGGGACATATTTCACATATTAAATGGTGTTATTTAATATCTGAAATAGTGGTATTAACACATCAAATAGTATTATTTAACACGTTCATTTTGAAATGCACAGACCCAGTGTTCCGTAGCTAGTAGTATAGCACTGCACCTAGCTATTGCACAGCACCTAGCTAGCTAGCTAGCCATTGCTTTTCCTGACTAAATGTAAGTCAGCTTAAAAAAGAAGAAAGGCCTTGTCTATGTCCTGATCACTTGTGGGAGATTCTGTAGGGCAAGGTAAATTTGTGTCCTTGAGACACTTTTGGCTCTATAACAAAATAGGTGTTCAACTTGGTATAAGAGCTAGGGCACCATGATGATGACAAAAACTAAATAAAACTGAAATGCAATCGGTTGCGTCAAAAAGTGTAGCCAGGCAAGCAAAGATGCCAGGTTTGTAGAGTTGTGAAATTCTTCATTTGTTATAGCTGGCTCACAATGCTGGCAACAGCAGCTCGTTTGTCATGTAACTCTTGCTAGCCACGTTGTATAGGCTAATAACCTGCTAGGTGTGGTAGAGAGCTAGAGAAAGTATGAGTAATCAACACATTTAAAGTGCATAAGATAAATAAAAAATGTTCACTTTTAGAAGACGACTGTAGGAAGAAATGGAGAAACATCAGGGACAGATACATAAAAGAGAAAAGAGCAGAGAAGGAGAAAAAGAGGAGTGGGGCTGCAGCCAGCAGCCACCCTCCTTGGAGTTTCTTGCCAATTTTGTCATTCCTCGACCCTTTCATTAAGTCATGGCCCACAAGTGGAAACATGACTGCCAGGGACAGCCAGGTGGATAGGAGAGGGGTGGAGAAAGGAGGACAAGAAAGAGAAAGGGAGAAGAGGGGGGGACAAGGGAGAGGAGGGGAGGAGAGAGGAGGGCGAGAAAGAGGAGAGGAGAGCAGAAGAGCGGAAGATGAGAGTAGAGAAGAGAACATCGAGCAGGAAAATTTTACTGTCCATGAGGAGCCCATGTCTGATGAAGACTCATCTTCAGCCACAAGCTCTTCACAAGCTACCAGACCCCATACACGGAGGCATCGGACAGGACAAGCCACCCCCACATGACGCCATTTCAGCAGCGCCTCCTGACTGCCATTGAGGTAGAAGCTACCATTCCACCAAGACCCAATGATGAGGGTGAGCTTTTTGCTAAAACCATTGTGCCCTCACTAAAAAGACTACCAACATAGAAGAAGGCTTATGCAAATTCTCCAGCTGCCTAAAACCCCACTGTCTTGCCCATCTTTCTACCCCATCTACCGCTTCCTGAATCTTCCTGACAACATACGTCATATTTCTACCCCTCTTCCACAATGCCCCATCATCAGCATACAGCGACCTAGCTAAACCCTGCAGAACCCGACAGTACACATCATTAATCATTATCGAAAACAGCACCAGACTGATCACGCTCCCCTGCGGGGTTCCATTCTCCACAGCAAATCTCCTGGACAACGCCGTCCCCACCCTCACCTGAATTGATCAACCAAACAGGAAGTCTTTAATCCAATTGTAAGTCCTGCCTCCAACCCCCTTGATTTCGAGCTTAATCAGCAACCCCTCCTTCCACAACATGTCATACGCTTTCTCCACATCAAAAAAGACAGCCATCACCATGCCCCCCCCCCACCTTCCCACCAACTCATTCTGTTTAACTTCCCCCTGCTCCCTCAGACTCTCATCAGTCCTAAACTCCAAGGGGCTCTCAACCCTCCTCCCCTAAACCCACCTCATAGCCTCCACATAGGACACTCTACACTCTTCCCTCACTGGTTGTACCTCCACAGCCTGTTTCATTACCACACATCCATCATACGCTACACTATGAGTACCCCCACAGCTACAGCAGGTTGGCATGACACCATCCCCACACTTCCCATAATCATGCTCTCCCCCACACCTGACACACCCCTGTACCGCTATGCTCCAACGCAGCTCCACTCTCCCCTTCACTATCGCCCATCACTGACCCAGTCACAACACAGCCTTGCCGAACCGCCGTCACCCTTTTGGATGCTTCTTGCACTCTCTCTTGAAAAGTCCCTCGCAGTCTTTCTCTCCAACATTCAAAAGTGTCTATTGGTTCTCTAATGGTGTACCGTCTATCCCACTCTGGCTTACATTCAGGGTGGAATGTAAATGTAGAATGTTCTTTGTCTAAAGTAATTTGACTCACACAACCTCAGTCACTTACTCACCTCGTCCACTGTGTGTGTGCCTCTCTGTGACATAAGCTAAACATCTAGCTGGCTAGCTCATCATGTCTCAGTCTAAACTGTACACTCAAAAATACAGAAAAACACATAACTCAAAAACATACTCAAAAGACAAAGCCTTATACACTTCCACCCAAAATAAGCTGCCATTTATGGTTAAAAACAATATCTGCAAAAAAGGCTGAGGCCACCATGGCATTAGCTATTGCTGAACACTGTTCCATCCTGGCACATTGGAGAAGCATGTAGAGCTGCTTTCTCTCCCATGACATTATTCCTCTCTCCTACAGCGTCCATCACAATTACATGAACATGGCCAATTATGCAAATTAGGTGATGTCATTTAGCGACTTTTAGGACAGCCAATAGCTACTTTCCTTACAGAGGAGTTGGCAACACTGGTAAATAGACATTTACCTGCCGTGTGGCTAGTCTCACCCGGGTGCAAATAGACACAGTCTGGATATGGCAATAAATGCATCAAGGTTTTGAACCAAACTTCTCTAATTCAAACTAGGGGATTTGAAGAATTTGCTTCTGGCAGTGATACTTGTTCATTTAATGATGCTAATGTCAAATTTATGTTAATAAATAGGACTGTAAAATACTAGACTTGTTTCATGGGAATATTTCTTGGGAATGTTGATAGAACATTTTCGTCCAGTTTTCTTAACATTAGGGGAATATTCCATCAATGTCCCAAACAACATATACAGAAAATGTATGCCCTGGTCTACTTTACTTTTGCAGATTATATAGACATTTGCACAAAAAGCCAATATTATTTCAAAATAATGTTGTAAACAATTCAAATTGTGAAACAACTGAATATATTACCTTAGTACAGAAATAATGTTTATAGACTTCTATACTTGTCCTTTGTGCACATTCTCAAACTTTGGAAAATTGCTCATTGATGTACAAAACACATTAGTTTCATGCAAAGTGCTGCAACTAAAACCTCCTAATAAAATTATTATTTACTGAGGCATTTCTTAGCTTAGCTTTATTAGCTTTTATTTTTTCGTTTTACACAATGAAAGCTGGTGCTAAAACCTGTCCCTGGGTGATTTAAAAGCAAGCTAGTACCAGATATTTTTGGGTAGCAGACAAGTATGCTTTTGGCCTACATTAACCAAACTGAACCACACCCAAGTGTTATAGAAAACAACAAGCACACCTGTATTAGGTTGTGTACAGTACAGTTTAGTATAAAGGTGGAAAAATTCTATAAGTATGCAGATCTTGTGTATGGCCGACTTTTCAGAAAACATGATAGAGGCTACTTTAAGATTGGGTCATGCCATCATTTCATATCTCCTGAACCTCTCCCTTTGCAGTTTTGCTTACGCATAAAGTTTTTACTCGTAACAGACTGTACAGAACAGTGTGTGTTTCACATAAACACCAAAAGGGACATCATAGCCCGGAGGGCTGAAGGAGAGAACATTATTAAATAAATCTTGTTTGATCATGCTGCTGAGAACGAGATTTATAGCAATACACTTTGTGCCCAACACAAATTGTGTGGTGCACATTCCTATGTGTGTTGTGAGGTGGCATGCTTCCCACCTGAAAATGGCCCAGTAAACTATTGTAATGTGAAAGGAACACAAAACAATGTGTGAGAAAACAAACTACTACTATAATTTCAGTAAAATTGTAAAAAATAATCATTACAAAGCTACAGGGTTTGAGGGATTAGCCTCTGGCAGTGACTTTTTTCAAATAACACTGTGAATGTCAAATTCTGGTTGTTTTCATGTGCATGTATCATAAGAATGTTGCTAGAACATTTGTGTCCCCTGTCCATTTTTCTTAAGGTTAGGAGAATATTCATCACCGTCCCACTAAACGTTAACAGAACATGGTTGCCACTCGTCAATATGTAATATATTAATGTCTAGAAACATTCTAGGGAATGTTGGAGAAACATTAATTTCTATAATTTGTCAGGATATTGTCAAATGTTAATGTTTTCTCCGTGTTGCACATGATTTAGATTTGAAAGTAGGCATGTCTTGTTGATTTTCCACTGAAGGAGTTCAATTACTGATAAAAACATAGAAATAGAAACATGGTGAAATATGGGTCTAGAAGTAATTATTTTTAATAATGAGGAAATAACTTTCATTACCTTCATCAGTGTTAACTTTTAACCAGACCATTTTCATATTATCTACTTTTGTCAAATGTAGTGATCCATTTGAACCTGTAATCCTGAATGACTATGTTCAATAACATAGGTGTACTACATTTCTAAAGTTGTTTCAGATTTACAGAAATGTCTAGGAGGAGTTATCTTCTGGATAGTGCCTAACTATGCTTGATATCCCTTGTTGTGATAGTGGTTAGGGTGTAGTTCATTGGTGCTCGTGGCCTAGTTTGAAGACCTGCCGGATGAGTCTCTCTACTCTCACATTCCTAACATAGAATGTTGCAGTGTTGGGCAAGCTACTATAGAACAGTTTACCAAGCTACCAATTATGTAGTTTTAAACTAAACTAACTCATGAAAACATATCATAACGTATCATACCATACATTTAAAATTTGATGAGAAATTGGATGGACATGTTAACAGAATGTATGATTTAACCTATTGGGCATTCATGAATATCTGATTCAAGTAAGATTTAGGCAGCCATTGTTCGTATTCTTCTTTTTTCCCCACAATTTTGTTATTCAACAAATAAAATTGAAAACTTATTTGACATTTTGAATAGCGTTAGTGAACAAAGATCCAAATGAAATGGCGTTCAATAGACCCTCAACATTCACCGATCGTGGCCATTCAAATTAGCCACAAAATGACCTTGTTAAATCTTGTTCTTCCTCTTAAATTAAATGCCATTACTGTTTAATTGTTAGCTGGGAATGATGATGGAAGTATTAAATACAACATATTTTGGTGATATCTTTATCAACCTACTGTATAGACAGGTAGAATAGTAAGCACTTTTGCTAGCATACGATGGTTGAAGTAACTTTATAGTGTTATAAAAGTAACTTTTTAGTGTAACTTTTTAGTGATATAAACTGGTGACGTTGACAGGAATATCTATAATTTTATTATCTGAATATTAAAAAAAGTTTAAATAAGTATATCGATATTGCTTGCAGTCAGGCTTAGCTGCATTGTTTTTAGTAGGAAAGTAAAGAATTACTTCTGTACCCCAGTTTTTCCCGCGCCCATGATAACTTTACTATGCCATGATGATCTATAGCAACAGTTTTTCATGGACAATGTTGGCCTGCATTTCTTATGTTTGACAATTATGGAAAATTGCATGATACAATGTAGCTGAGCCAGCCAGCCAAATTAAAACCTTATTTGATATGTAAAATACTGTAATTGAATGTGCTAATTTTGACATGCAGAGACCCATCTGCATCCAAAGCTATGTGTTTTTGTCAACCAAAAATGACCTACAGGTTTATTTGCAGTCATGAAAAGGCAACATGCCAGCTAACAATGTAGATGAGCCAGCGAGTCGAACCTCCTATTACACAAAATGAAATACAGTGTAGCCCTAACAGAAGTTCCATCAAAAGCTATTCAACAGCTGCTGCATTAACCATTCCGTGTTATTAGGCCTTATTTCTACACTCCCAGTTTAGCCAGCTGGCGCAGCTTTGGCTGTTTCTTTACAGCATTCACTAAATAACAACATGAAGTGTCCTTTGACCTTCTGCGTCACCCCTCAGTGAGTGGGAAAAGCAAACAACTCATCCCCTACAACATTGTGATCTGTATTGTCAGTTTCTTACGGTTTGTACTGGTCATGTTTAGCCTTGCATTGCTGCAAAGATCTGATTAGGCCTATATTTTTTTAACAAAACATGATTCTCCACATCAATGAGTTGTTCATTAGAAAGCACTTTACCTTCTGTACTAGTTATGTTTTAAACAAACATGATACCTTTCTTCAAAATTTTCTCTATGAAAATTGGTTTAGCATCTATTACTATATTTAAATGTAGCAATATTATCTGATGATCGGATCGGATCTGGGGCTTCTGGATGATTGAATTGGAATTGTAACAAACTCTGTATACATTTATTTTGAAAACTTGATATTTTAAAAGAGATTCCCATCATCTATCCATTTAAAATGACATGTTTTAATCTGTACTATGGCAAAGAGCAGCCATTTAAACATGGGATGAGCATCTTATTAGCTCCTTAAAAACATTTTGTATTTAGATATAGTTTTGGTATAATATAGACTTTCAGAGATTGATTTAAAGCCCTAATATTTAATAATTGAACTCCTCCCAACTCATATTTGTTATATAAATATTCCCATTTAACTTGGTCTGGTTTACCATTCCAAATCAACTCAAATACCTTTTTCACATTACTTAATAAAATATTCTCTTGGTTTAATGCCATGAATATATAAGTGAAATGTGAGATCACCTGGGAGTTGACGAAGGCAACTTTACCATAAATAGTTAGATGCAGTCCTTTCCAAGACATCAGTATCTACGTTGCCAATTTTCCCAAAATTAAAACAGTTTGGATATTTACATGTTAAATCTAGTTGTACTTCACCAAAGCCTTTTGAACAATCCCCTATGAAGATTAGGCCAGGTATATTATGCATTTTGTCTTCTATTATTTCTAGTACTTGACGTTTGTTATCACCAATGTATCGTCCATGGATAGAATCTGTCTGATCAGGATTAAAAGTGCAATACATTTTGCTAGAATTTTTGCATTGAAGAATTTAACATTGAAGTGTGAGTTTTTAAAATATATTGGATCTTTACTACATATTTCCCATTTGGGTCCTGTTTCAGTAGTAGGGAGACGAAAACTTCTTGGAGGATTTTGGATAATAAAAATTTTAACAATCTAATAAAGTGACCTTCAGTACATCACAAAAAGAAAGCTACACCTTTGTTGGCATGACATTGTGCCTTGGTGACATACCGGTCTGAAATGACTTAATAGATTCAACAACTTCACCTACTGTTATGAAGCCTTGTTCCTGATCTTTCTGTGAATTTGTAAATTTTACATTATTATCCCCAAACAAATCCTTACAGTTTGGTTCATTCAGTGAATATAGTATATGTTGCAGGGAGAACATTTCCACAAAATGTGTTTTTCTTTGACAATTTTCAATAAATTATTTGGTTCTATTCCCATGATGCACATTTTGGTGAATTTCTCCTCTTTTTTCATCCAAGTAGCTATTTCTTTGTAACAGATCATTTTGATCGTTCTTGAAGTTCCTCTGTTTCTTTTTGCTCAATTTGAACATCTATCTTACAGTTTCAATTGTACACTATCTCTACAATTAATTCTACTATTAAATCTAATTTCTTATTTTTGTACATTTGCCATATATTCTTATTTCTGAGTATTACATTGTGGATATTAAAATATAATTCCAAAGGGGATGGGTGAGAATTGGGATTGGTTCACCACTGTGTGAAAGACTACACAGTTAAATAGTGCAACAATTTAAGAATAAAGTTTATCAACATAAAATTGCAAAGAGTTTGGGAACCTCATCATATACAGTACAAAATACCGTTAAAAAATTCTGAGAATCTGGAGGAATCTCTGTATGCTTGGGACACGGACGAAAACCAATACAGGATGGCTGTGATCTTTGGCCTTTAGGGGGCACTGCATTAAAAACAGACAATTCTGTAGTGGAAATCACTGCATGAGCTCAGGAACACTCCCAAAAACCATTGTCTGTGAACACAGTATGTCGCTGCGTCCACAAATGCAAACCATACATAAGTTCCAGAAATGCTGCTGCCTTCTCTGGGCCTGAGCTAATTTAAAATAGACTGAGGTGAAAACTCTCTGTGGCCTTACAAATCAAAATGTGAAATTATTTTTGGGAATCATGGATGCCGCGTCCTCCGGACTAAAGAGACGGACCATCCATTCTTATCAGCGCACAGTGAAAGCTCCATTATTGATGAACAACATATAAAGGTTTTGGAGCAACTTATACTGCTATCCAGATAATGTCTTTTTCATGGTAATTTCAGCAAGACAATGCCAAACCACATTATACACATATTACAACAGCGTGGTTCCGTAGTAAAATAATCTGGGTGCTAAACTGGCCTGCCTGCAGTCTAGACCTGAAAACATTTGCCGCATTATGAAACAGAACATACAACAAAGGAGACCCTGAACTGCTGAGCAGCTGAAATCCTATATCAAGCAAGAATGGGAATACATTTCACTTTCAAAACTACAGCAATTGGTCTCTTCAGTTCCCAAATGCTTACAGAGTATTATTAAAAGGAGAGGTGATGCAACACAGTGGTAAACATGCCCCTGTCTCAAATTGTTGAAATGTGTTGTTATCACATTCAAAATGGGCATATATTTATCCAAAAACAATAACATTTTCAACATTTGATATTGTCAGGTCCTGGCTGTGGGCCTCTAGGTATCTCTATGCATGTGGGGGACAGCCAGGGCCTGCCCTCAGTTGTGTCTCTAGGCATCTCTGCACTGCTGTTTTTGATTGTTCCCAATTAGAGGCAGCTGCCCTGGGTTGTCTCTAATTAGGGACCCTATTTAAGTTGCCCTTGTTTGGCTTAGTTTGTGGACAATTGTTTGTGACAGTTGTGTGGCTCGTTGTTGTTACAATTAAAATTATGCTACCCTACACTTGCTCTGTGCCTTGTGTCCTGCCTTCCTAAAACCATGACAGATATGTTGTGTTTGTACTATTTTCAATTTAAATATAGGAATAAATGATTTGCGCATCATTGCTTTCTGTTTTATTTATCATTTTACGCAGCATGCCAACATTTTTGGGAATGGGAAGAGGACCCTGTGGAATTGTCAACCATGATGGATTTGTCCTGGGGAAGAAGAGCAGCTCAGTCTTTTCAAAGTTAAGGCTGAGGTGGTGGGCTGACATCGAAGCAGAGATGTCAGCCAGGAACCTGTATATGTCAGCCAGAGATGTGTTGTCATCACTTAAATGTCGAAAGGAGGGAAGCAGAATCTGCGTGTCATATGCACTGCAGTGATTGCAAAGGCCATGTGAGAATATGCCAGAGACTTGGTGTATATAGAGAAGAGGGAAGGACCTTGAACCGATCCCTGAGTAACCCCAGTAGTAAGAGTGTGTGCGGCAGACACCGATCCTCTCCACGTCACTTGGTCGGAGCCGCTTTCCAAGTAGTAAGAAATCTAAGAGTGTGCAGAGCCTGAGATGCCCAAATCCAATAAGTTGGAACATATGATATGATGGTTCACATTGTCGAAGGCAGCAGATAGATTAGGGAGGATGAGAACAGAGGAGAGTGTTAGCTAGGGCACTGTGAATAGCTTTTGTTAAAAAGAGGAGAGCAGTCTCTGTGGAGTGACGTGTTTTGAGGCTTGTCTGGCTAGGGTTGAGGAGATTGTTCTGAGAGAGGTAAGAAGTGAAATGATTGGAGACGTGCGCTTAAAGTGTCTTAGAAAGAAAAGACAGAAGGGATATTGGCTTGTAGTTTTTGTCATCGTATGGATCTCGTGTTGGTTTCTTTAAGAGGGGACCTTGTTGAAGTCTACTGGAACACAGGCAGTCCTGAGCAGTGAAGAGTACATTATGTTAAGGAATTGGAGAAGGTCTCCTGAGAATAGTTCGGAGAAGAGAGGATTGGATTGGCCAAGAAGGCATGATGTTGGTCGGCCAGCCATTCACTAGCTCCAGAGTATCATCTGGCAAGTGTGGGGGAAAAGGTGGTTAATGTGTGGCCAAGTTCGGGATGCGAGCAACCACTGGGCTGAGTGATTGAGGTACGACTATCATCAACCAACTTATCAAAGTGGTTGACAAATTCATTAACAGAGAGGGAAAATGGAGTAGGACGAGATGGAAAACAGTTTCCTGGGGTTAGAGGAAGAAGCTTTCGAGTGATAGAAATTAGCATTAGCAACAGATAGGGAGGAAGAGGAGTTAGCGAGGATGTTACTGGAAGTGTCCATGGCCTGGCTAGCAACATTATCGTCTGACCACAGAAATTAGAAAGACAACTGACAAATGTATTTGAAAACAGGAGAAATTATGTACTAGCTTAGTAGCTTACATCACAGACCTGAGAAATGCGCTCACTCATTGCATAAGATGCCGCAACAAAGATGTCTGTGATTACTACTAGCTAGGTATGTTTCCCATTATAAATATATTTATATTTCCATCCCAAAATAATCTAGCCAATATGAACATTTACAACATTAACTTCTGTACCTCCAACTGGTTAGCTGGCTATTTTTACACCATGCAGATAGAATTGAACAACTGGTTTCATATAAGTATTTTTTCACCAACTCACTACTGCATTTAGATGGTTAGACAAAAATGTCTATATTGTACATTATGGATTTTATAGTGCGGTTGTGAATGATGAGCATAATGGAGACTCATTCTGTGGCATATTAACATGGCAACAGTCAGAGCAGTAGTTGGGGGTGCGTTAATGTCTGAAATTAATCGGACTCTTGCAGCCAGAAACTTGTCATTTTTGGCTAAAATTTTTAATTTAAACAATGTGTGTGTTAGTGCTTTAAATGTCTGTGTTAGTGCTTACGTAAGACCTGGAAGTTTTTATAAATTTTAAGAAATGTCTTAATACAGTATGCATTAATTATAAAATTGAACATTCCAAAACAGCAGTCCCCGTGATTAGTTTAGATCAATCCCTGGCAACTTGTTTGCACATTTTGGGATTGTACTATGTTTGTTATAACTTATATACACTCTTATAACCCAGATTCTACATGAGTCTACAGGACCCCCACCCTCCACACGCACAAACACACACTCAATAGACAATTTCAGTATGGTTGATGAGGAAGAATTTACAGTTTAGAGCAGTGGTGAAGAACTGGTTTGGTCACATGACCCAAGTCGTGACTTAATGTGACCAAAAAGAACTGATAATAATATTCTCAATTGTTTTATTGTTTGTAGGTACATATTGTGCACATTCTTAATAAAGAATGTTGGCTCAGTTAAAGACCACAAAATCTGCACAACTGAGCTGTATATACTACTTGGTATGTGTACTGCATGGATTTCTTTTTACAGATAACTAAATTGCTAAACTATATTGTAATTTCTACACACGTTTTACATGATAAATTAAAACTGGATGATTTTCATAAAAGGAAAACATTGTAGTCTATTAATATTACACATCTGACCAACTCAAAACCTCCCACAATGATCAAGTTGAGAAATATTGGTTAGAGGAATAAAAAAAACTTTCATGTAATAGATTTACTATTGTATGCATCTACTGTCTATCTAATTTAGAACCTATAGGATAAAAAGGAAGATTGGCCATCCCAATGAAGACATGGAGCAGAGCGAGTGGAATAGAGGAAGAAAGAAGGACCAATGAGGCAAATACAATGACCCAAAATGGACTTTTAAAGACTATTAAAGAAATACATTTGGATAGGTTAGTCAGCATACAATGACATTCATGTTGACAGAGGAGCAGTGGCATTGATTGTCAAAAGCACCGTGTATCCATGTTCCCACACTATAGCAAAATAAGGCTTGACATGTAGGACGTACTATTGACTAGACTGGTGGAATTTCCCTAAATGCGTACATGAAAAGGTTAGTGAAGCAAGATTCCAAATGCTGTTTTGTTGAGTGTCAAGTTTTCTCCACCCCTGGGAAATCGCTGTCACAGACGTATGTCAGTCAGCCTGGTCCTTAATATCATCCTGTCTTTTATATCAGCTGTCCTTTATTTGCCATTCAGGTCTCATGTTGGCTTTTTATAAGCAAAGCCCTCCTTTTCTGCATACCAAGACTACTAGGTGAGAGCTATGGGCTTGAGGCTTTTTATGAGACACCTTGAAGCAATCTGGAGCTTGCATTTTTTTGCAGACTTGCCTATCTATGAGCCAACCACATGTGAGCACAGAGGGACGAAAAACCTGTCTCTGCCTGCCTCTGTTGGCTAATTTGTGTGCACGTGGCATCGTAGTATTTGTAGGTGATGTGAAGAATGTGTGTTGAATGCTCTTATTTTTACTATAAGTTGTTTTGGGTTAATTCCAAATTAACCTGTCTCACTCATCAATGTAACCATCAGTTAGCCAGGCTTAACAGGTATCAGAACAGTTTTGTGTTATGTCATACAAATCAAACAAAAGTTTGCATAAAACATCCATAGGCAAACTATTCCCCGAATTGCAGCTAAATTATTTTTACAAAAATGTGTTCACACTGCTCAATTTGATGAAAAGAAGAGGGAAGTGAGATATTTTATAGCACCTGGAAGGCCGACAAAATGAGGTCTCATAGTTTCACTTGGCTTTGATCATGGCATTATTGTTTTTAAAGTGTTTCAGTGTCAAACCCATGGTAACATACTGAGTGTGACTGACAGAGAATCTATCGTACATTGTGCAGCTTAAAATAACAGAAAGTCCCTAATTGTATGTCTTTTTGCAAAAAAAGTGTGAGGTAGCAGTGTGTACCTTATGAAAGTACAGTTTAAGCACTATGTTCTGGCTAAGGTTGACTGAGGACATGCACTGCTTCAAATTGGGTTATTCAATTTGGCATCATCTTATGCTGCAAGGCAAGCATCCAGTTCTGTAGAGTGTACATATAAATTAAAGGTAAGCTGAAGAGAAGTTATTTACATCCAGCGATATAAGTTAAAAGTCTGCAGTGATTCTAAGATACCTTACTATATGTATTTGTCATTTGGCAGACGAGTATATCCAGAGCAACTTACATCAATAATTAGGGTTAAGTGCTTTCATCAGTGGCCCAACAGCAGTATCAGGATTTCAAACCAGCCACCTTAGAAGTACTAGCTTTACACTCCAGTGAGCTATCTGCCACCCTGTCTACATATTTACTGTATTATGGCAACATTTAGTTTCAGGTTTGATTCTAGTATGTGTGTAACAGTGGTGGTGTAGAGGAGGAACCAGGTGCCAGCAGAATCGCAGTCGATGTAGACTTTTTAAATCATAAAAAAAGCACAGAATACAAAATACAAACTGGATGAAAGTAAAGGGCTGTCTTATCAGCAAAACGACCACTCACCCGCTACATGTGACATAAATTAAAGGTAAGCTGAAGAGAAGTTATTTACATCCAGCAATATAAGTTAAAAGTCTGCAGTGATTCTAAGATACCTTACTATATGTATTTGTCATTTGGCAGACGAGTATATCCAGAGCAACTTACATCAGTGAGGGGAGCAGAGGAGAAACATTTAAACACATTGATGGGAAGATTGGGACCTGGTGTGCATGGTTAATGGAGACAAGACAATGAATCCGAGGTGAGTTCGTGGAGTGACGTGAACTGGGAGTGCACGGCACAATGGCGCTGATCCTCACCGTATAGTGACAGTGTGTCTAATCTCTTTTGTGTTTTTCAACAGTTACACCCAGATGCATGTTCTCTGATTGGCTAATAGTTAAAACAAATATTATTATACTTGAGGGGTGTATGTGTGTGAATGTCTGTGTGAGGGCATGTGTGTTGGTTGTGTCCATATAAACAACAATATACAGCCCCTGCCCACAATTTCCTGACCCTGTAATTCATCCATTTGGGTCAGCGCTCCAATTTATTATTCATCAGCTGTTATCAAATAACTATTCTTGTGCAGTGAATTTCACTGAAAGAATACCTGAAATAAATATGACATCCAAACGTTTATAAAATCTCAGACACGAAAGTTATTTGCCATTCTTTGCCCTATTTTTGCGACTTCAACAGCACCTACTGTAGACTTCTACCTTTGCTCCAGTTGCACTCAGCAATGTGTTCTGGGCAACACCAAATGGTAGCATACATATTACAAATATTTGTTAGATAGTCCCAAAAAAAGACAGACATTTTGTTTAAATATAAGAAGTGTATTTCCTGTACCTGAGACATATCTGACATTTTCTTCTCGCAAAATACACTTTCCATTTGCAGGGTCAGCTATTTAAAAAAAATGTTTAACAGCAACTTAAGTTAACGTACCTTTTGATGGATAATGGAGCTTGTGTATTGTACTGCAAAACCACAAAGAGCTAGTGTTCAAGAGATTCCTGAGT
Source organism: Esox lucius (assembly GCF_011004845.1). Lineage (NCBI taxonomy): Eukaryota > Metazoa > Chordata > Actinopteri > Esociformes > Esocidae > Esox > Esox lucius. The sequence continues at coordinate 33,969,324 of NC_047587.1, read as the reverse complement.
CTTGCTTATGTATTAATTAGTTTGTAACTCAAACCGGCGTTTTGTAACAATAAATATTTTTATCATGTTAGCGCAACACTATACTTTCAGGATATATTCTAACGTTTTTGTGACTCTTGTCTTTGTTTAAACCTATACTCTGATTCAATACATACCTTAAACCTGTATATTCACATGAGTCAGATGGACAAAAAAAAAGCTAACTGCTTCACGGGTGACACACTACCTCCCATTACTATTTTACATTACACATATTTTAAAACACTTAATTTTTACATAGAGAAATTGTCTATTATTTGGAATGCAAGTTCTGGTTTTAGGAAACCACCATTGTTTGAGCATGTGCTTTTGTGAGCATGTGTATGAAGTTGTATGTAGGGAGCCTGTGTGTTCTTATTTATATATGCATTCAGCCTACACACATGCGTGCTTGAGAGGGTTAAAGGAAGATAAAAGTAGTCATGCCAAAAATGGGCGTGTTGTAATGGGCGAGCTGCCAGGGTGTCAGCGTGGTAGTACAGACCACACACTCCGTCACAGGGGAATTGAAATGCCAAGTAGTGATGTGTTGGCGTCACAGGGATTTAAGTAGTCTCACGACTTTTAAGGAGAGGGTCACTGAACCACATATTCCCAACTTCAAACAAGCCCTGCTGGGCATTGCAACTCTATAAGGTTGTGGAAAGCAATGCAATCAGTCCTCCATCTTTGTGTCCCTAAGCAGGGATATTTAAGAAATTATTTATATTTACAAATTAATCTGGGGTTATTGACACATCTAACCCCGGATTAGCCTTGCTTTACTAAACTATGATAAGACTAAGAATCTTCTCAAGCCTATTCATTTTGTCAAACACAGGAGCTATCCAAGCCACTGTTAGCTCAGATCTCAGCTGGAATGGCAGGCAGTTTGAGCTGAGACTCTATTTGGTGGCTGGGTGGGTCCCTGGCGAAGCATGATGAGTCCAACAGTTTATTTCAGGCTGAGCTTTGTGCAAGTATGTCCTGTCATTTTGAAATGAAAGGAGAGTCTTTAAATGTTCCTGTATATGCCCAGTGCGGGAAACATTAAACACACACACACTTTTATTTATCCTTATGTAGACCAGATACCCAGAAATAAATGTTTCCTATCCCTTGACACTTATCTTGGCCTCAACCTTAAGGAGTTGTTTTGGTGGGGAGTTAGTTAGTTTTGGGACCCCTCATGTTGTGTGGGAAACACCTGTGACCTGCGAAGTAACAATCCTGTATTAGCATCTATCTGAGTCTTGTTCTGAGTGCGTAGGTATTTCTTTATCTGGTTTGACGTAGGCAGTAGCCGATACCTGCCCAACTTTTGTTAGTAATTAAATTGATTGTGAACCACACCTGTGTCTCTGGCTCATTCTGTCCGTCTAGGACGCAACAATATTTTACATGGCAAGAAAGACAGGGCAGCAGAGCCTACTGGTTGATGTCTAAACCACTTTGTGTTTGTTTTAACCAACAGAGATGGCTGCTCGCTATTAGCAGCTTCATTCACTCTTCTACTAACTAATTGCTCATGTTAGTTTTAGAGAAAACTGCTTTAGAAAACTTTACCTGAAACTAGCTAGTGTCAAGTGAATCCAAATCATCACAAACGTCTTTTCAAACCAGGTTTCAATCATTTGAGATACTAGATAGTAATGTTATAATGTCCCAATAATAGGTTAGCTAGCTACTCTCTTGGTAGCTAGGTAAAAACATTTTTGCAGTGGATGGGCTAGTGTGAAAATATATTTAGAAATGTTTACGGATAGCATTAGCATCATGTTTTCTGTTAGAGAGTGGAGAGGGAGGAAAGGAGAAAGTCTGGATAGGAAGAATGGTAAATATTCTGATTCTGATTGTGATGACAGGGGTTTTCAGACTTTTTAATAATAACAAAATTTGTGTGTAAAATAAAGTTTTCAGACAGGGGAGGTAGTGTGACTATTTACAGACTGTTTGGCAACCGTGTGTGTTTATATACTGGTGACAGAAACATCTATTTTAGAGAAAATCTGGTTTTGGCTTGCTCCAATACCATCCCATCCAATGGCGACTGTCCTCCTCTCAAAGATATGCTAAAGTGAACCACACCGATACTTCCACTATTGGCTTATCCCTGTGTGTATAAAGCTCATATTAACACACCCCCCATAGCAGCAGAACCTCCGATTGACAAGTATGTTTCTGTATGGTTCAGAAAGAAAACGCCACGTATTACATTAACAATTTATTGGAGAATGCACAAAAATATTCATACTCTGCCTTAGGTTAGAGAACAATACTCATTCAGATTCTTCTAGTCTGCGGTAACACACTGCCATCACATGGTCATGTATACAATACTAATAATAACAATATCAACACCATAATATCATTAATATCAATCTACACAGGGTAGTACCGATCCCCCACAGTAGGAAACACAGAACTAATGTAACGGCTGTTACATTTCTATGTTCTCTGTACTTTAGTTCTAGTTTCTCTGTTTCTATGTTGTGTTTGGATCCCCTTTGTTTTTTTGGTTTCCACCTGTGTCTAGTTTACATCTCCTGTGCCATGCTTGCCCCTCATTATGTCCCTGTATCGTTTTTATTCAATCGCTTTGGTACTATTATCAATAGCATTGTGCGGTGTTACAAAACTTAAAAAAATGACAAATACATTTTGTATGTAAACATCTTTCACCACACGATCAGTGATACAACCACTATGTTTTTGATGATATACATTCTTTAATTCATCAAAACATAACATAGTGCAATTCTTTCAGTTAAGTCATTGTAACAATAATTTAGTGTTTCACAACGACTCTTTGAAGTGTCAAGGTAATCTGTTACAGTTTATTTCACTGAAATGTCAGTGTTTAGCGCACTACATTAATTTGCATCAGTTCTGTGTTCTGCATTTGGCCATGATATCTTGTCCATGTCACAATGAATATCTTTATTTTGCCATGCACTGTGGGAAAATATATTAGCATTGCAAATCCCAACCTGACATTGGTCACCAGTGATGTCATGAAATGGCTTATCCACGAGCTGTAGGTGGGTGACATGCTCATGGGGATGGCGGTCATAGACCTTCCTCCTCCATAATGAAAAGGACATTATGGTGCCAGGTCTAGGGTCAGGAATCAGGGATTGGCCCAAAACCATTCCTGAATCACCTCAAAATGGTGGAACTTAACATTATCACACAGTGCAGCCACAGCATTGTAGACTCAAGAAATGGCTTATCTCCTACCACCCCAACTTCAGATATGGCTGCAACATGTTTCCCCCACATTGTCCAGGCACATAGACAGTTGCTCATTGGCCAATGATATTTCACTGACACTGTCGAGTTTTGTCAGACATTGTTTCACGTGACGTTTGTGTCTTTTGTTCCTGGATGTTCCCTGATTTCCTTGGATTAAATTTAATTTGTTTAAGGACCTCTGCTGTTTCCTTCAACCCTCCTGACAATGTTACAACTAAACAGGTAGAGGGAGGGGTGGTGGGTGGTGTGTACACTGTAGTAAAATCAGTACACATAAGGCATCTGATGATTAAACAGTCAGTATGAAATCTAGAATTGTGATTGGAGCAATCCCAATGTCAACTTATGCTTTGCTGGGCCAATGTCCACCCACGTTTCCTGTCTGAACTGGCTATGCTAATTTACGTGAAATAACCTTTGGCGGGAATCTAGCGTTTCGGGGGTTTCAATTCCTTCATTTTGAAGTATGACAAAGACAGCTAGTGTTCCTGCATATCCACTGCTTCTAGTTGTGTGCTACAAATTCTCCTTGGTATGGTGATTACCAGTGAGAGCGCACAGAAAAGAAAGGGTTGAGTTCATTGTTGTCCATGTTGACAGTAGTTCAATCAATCAATCAAATTTATTTATAAAGCCCTTTTTACAACAGCAGTTGTCACAAAGTGCTTTACAGAGACACCCGGCCTTAAACCCCAAGGAGCAAACAACAACAAAAAAAACTCCCTAAGAAGGCCGAATTTTAGGAAGAAACCTAGAGAGGATCCAGGCTCAGAGGGGTGACCAGTCCTCTTCTGGCTGTGCCGGGTGAGATATTAAGAGTCCAATTAGAATAATGTTTTTTTTTCTCTGGGCTAAATCCAGAGTCTATTTGATTCTAGACTAGGTCAAAAGTATGACCAGGTGGACAAGGACAGGGACAGCAATGGGCCCCCCAAACCAGGTACTCCGCAGGTGTGGACCAGGACCTAATATCCTCCTAAAATCTTAAACTGTAGGAGACTGTGAAAAGTTAGAAAGTGCATTCCTCATATCCCCCAGCACAATAATATAGCAGCGTAACACCTTGGAACTGAGATGGGGAGGTCCGGCGACACTGTGGCCCTACAGGGCCCAACAGGCAGGAAATCAATCCACCCACATTGCCAGGCATCAACCAAAGGGACACCCACCAACCGCAACCCCCCTGAAGAGGACCGAGTATTGCCAGCAGCGTACAGCCCAATTGCACAAGTGCGTAACAGAGAGACAACAACAAGCAAGTGACTCTTCCCCCGAAAGGCATTGGAGGGAGGGCATCCCAGTGGCGACGAGAGCCCATCTGGCAAGACAGCAAGGGTGGACCGTATCAAGCCTACTGCTCACCTTTACACACCTAATTATAAACCGTGCTGTAGAGATGAGTTTTTAGTAGACACTTGAAAGTTTGCACTGAGTTTGCATTTCTAACCTTAACTTGCAGATCATTCCACAGTAGTGGAGCTCTATGAGAAAAAGCCCTGCCGCCAGCTGTTTGTTTAGAAATTCTAGGTACAATTAAAAGGCCTGCATCTTGCAATCGTAGGTTACGTGTAGGTATGTATGGCTGGATCATTTCAGCAAGGTAAGTAGGAGTAAGTCCATGTATTGATTTATAGGTTAAGAGTAAAACCTTAAAATCAGCCCTAACCCTAACAGGCAGCCAGTATAAGGACACTAGGACAGGAGTAATGTGTAAAAAACTTTTGTTCTAGTTAGGATTCTAGCAGCCGTGTGCAGCACTAATTGAAATGTATTTATTAGTTTGTCTGGATAACCAGAGAGAAGAGCATTGCAGTAATCTAGTCTAGAAGTAACGAAAGCATGGATTAACTTTTCTGCATCAGTTTTTGATAGAAAGTTTCAAATTTTTACAATGTTTCGAAGATGAAAATAAGCAACTCTTGAGACATATTTTATATGTTCTTCAAAGGAGAGGTCAGGGTCAAGGGTAACACCTAGGTTTTTTACAGTTTTTTGGGATACGACCATGCAGCCGTCGAGGTTCACAGTGAGATCTGCTAACAACGCTATTTGTTTCTTGGGTCCTAACACGAGCATTTCTGTTTTCCTTGAGTTTAAGAGCAAGAAATTCTCTGTCATCCACTTCCTAATATCTGAAACGCATGCTTCCAAAGTAGCTAATTTAGGGGCTTCTCCATGCTTCATTGAAATATATAACTGTGTGTCATCAGCGTAACAGTGAAAGTTTACATTGTGATTTCAGATTACATCGCCCAGAGGGAGCATATATATTGAGAACAATAATGGGCCCAGAACCGAGCCTTGAGGAACACCAATGCATACTTTTGATATATACCATCCACACTAACAAACTGATATCTTTCAGATAAATAAGATTTAAACCAGGCTAGAAAATGTCCACGTAGCCCAATATGGGTTTCCAGTCTCTCTAAGAGAAGGGAGTGATCAATAGTGTCAAAAGCAGCACTAAGATCAAGAAGCAACAGGACGGATGCGGAACCTTTGTCCGAGGCCATTAGAAGGTCATTTGTTACCTTCACGAGTGCAGTCTCAGTACTATGATGGGATCTGAAACCGGACTGGAGTATTTCATAAATGTTATTTGTCTTTAGGAAGGCATTCAGTTGTTGGGAAACAAATTTTTCTAAGATTTTTGAGAGGAACGGGAGGTTCGATATTGGCCTATAATTGTTTAATATGTCGGGATCCAGATTAGAAATGAAGAGGATTAATTTCCGCAATTTTTTGTGAGTTTGGTACACATTGGGAGGAAAGGGAGCAATTTATTATGTTCAGCATTGGCTGACCTAGCACAGGAAATAGCTCCTTAAGTCTAGGTTGGGTCTAGCTGAGAGTTTGTGGGTTTAGAACTCATTACAAATTTAGTAAATCTGTCGAGCGATACGGTATCAAAATATTCAAGTGTCCCCATTGACACCTGGTCAGGGAGGTTCAGGACATTTTTAGGACAACTGAGATTTTGAGGACCATAACTATTTAAGGAGGAGTAAGTTATTTGTTTTCTAATGGTGATGATCTTTTCATCAAAGTAGTTCATTTATTCATTACAACTAAAGTGAAGACTCACTTCACTTCAGTTGCTAAGCTTTGCTTTTTGTTAACTTTGCAACTGTATCAAATATACATTTTGGATTGTTTTTGTTCACCTCAATCAGGTTGGAGAAATAAGCTGATCGAGCAGATGTGAGTGATTTTCCGTATTGTAGTGTACTGTCTATCCAGGCTAGTCTAAATACTTCCAACTTGGTGGAGCCCCACTTTCGCTCCAATTTTCTGGAAGCTTGCTTAAGTGCTCTAGTTTTGTCTGTGTACCAGGGAGCAAGTTTCTTGTTGCGTATTTCTTTAGTTTTTAGTGGTGCAACTGTGTCTAATGTATTTCGCAGTGTTGAGAATGTGTTGGACCTGAGACATGTTGGATCAAACCCATTGAGTCAATTATGGCTTCAAAGGCTTTTTGAAGAGGATCAATGGACTTTTCCATATGAATATTGAAATCGCCAAAAATTAGAATACTATCTGCCATGACTACAAGGTTAGATAAGAATTCTGGAAACTTGAGGAACATTGTGTATGGTCCGGGGGGCCTATAAATAGTAGCTATGTAAAACGATTTATCGGCCTGGTTAACTTTCATTAGTAGTTCAAGTTCATTTATTTATATAGCACATTTAAACTGCCGCTAGACAGACCAAAATGCTTTACAGAACAAGCATATAAACATAAAAGCAGCAGAACAACCCATAAACACATAGAGAACATCTAAGCTAAGATTAACTTTAAAACAAAGACACAAATGTAAAAGAGTAAAAACAGCCCAAGAAAAGTAATCAATATGCTAACGAGAACAGGTATGTTTTAACCAAAGACTTAAAAGCAGAGAGGTTGGGAGCTGTTCTGATCTCTAGAGGCAGGGTGTTCCACAGACGAGGCCCTGCCACCGCAAAAGTATGCTCCTCTCTACGCTTTAGTCTGACACGAGGGACTACCAGCAACGCCTGGTCATGGGATCTGAGACTTCTGGAAGGAATGTACGGATGAATAAGTTCAGAGAGATACAAATGTTGTGTAATGATTTGTAGACAAAGAGGAGGATTTTAAAATTTATTCTCTGCCGAACTGGTAGCCAGTGTAAAGATCTGAGGATAGGAGAGATATGATCATATTTGCGACAATTAAGGATGAGTCTGGCCGCAGCATTTTGGACTAACTGAAGATGGGAAATTTGAGAATCTAATATACCGCAATATACACTCACCTAAAGGATTATTAGGAACACCATCCTAATACTGTGTTTGACCCCCTTTCACCTTCAGAACTGCCTTAATTCTACGTGGCATTGATTCAACAAGGTGCTGAAAGCATTCTTTAGAAATGTTGGCCCATATTGTTAGGATAGCATCTTGCAGTTGATGGAGATTTGTGGGATGCACATCCAGGGCACGAAGCTCCCATTCCACCACATCCCAAAGATGCTCTATTGGGTTGAGATCTGGTGACTGTGGGGGCCATTTCAGTACGGTGAACACATTGTCATGTTCAAGAAACCAATTTGAAATGATTCAAGCTTTGTGACATGGTGCATTATCCTGCTGGAAGTAGCCATCAGAGGATGGGTACATGGTGGTCATAAAGGGATGGACATGGTCAGAAACAATGCTCAGGTAGGCCGTGGCATTTAAACAATGCCCAATTGGCACGAAGGGGCCTAAAGTGTGCCAAGAAAACATCCCCCACACCATTACACCACCACTACCAGCCTGCACAGAGGTAACAAGACATGATGGATCCATGTTCTCATTCTGTTTATACCAAATTCTGACTCTACCTTCTGAATGTCTCAACAGAAATCGAGACTCATCAGACAAGGCAACATTCTTCCAGTCTTCAACTGTCCAATTTGGTGAGCTTGTGCAAATTGTAGCCTCATTTTTTCCTATTTGTAGTGGAGATGAGTGGTACCCGGTGCGGTCTTCTGCTGTTGTAGCCCATCCGCCTCAAGGTTGTGCGTGTTGTGGCTTCACAAATGCTTTGCTGCATACCTCGGTTGTAACGAGTGGTTATTTCAGTCAAAGTTGCTCTTCTATCAGCTTGAATCAGTCGGCCCATTCTCCTCTGACCTCTAGCATCAACAGGGCATTTTCGCCCACAGGACTGCCGCATACTGAATGTTTTTCCCTTTTCACACCATTCTTTGTAAACCCTAGAAATGGTTGTGCGTGAAAATCCCAGTAACTGAGCAGATTGTGAAATACTCAGACCGGCCCGTCTGGCACCAACAACCATGCCACGCTCAAAATTGCTTAAATCACCTTTCTTTCCCATTCTGACATTCAGTTTGGAGTGTAGGAGATTGTCTTGACCACGATCACACCCCTAAATGCATTGAAGCAACTGTCATGTGATTGGTTGATTAGATAATTGCATTAATGAGAAACTGAACAGGTGTTCCTAATAATCCTTTAGGTGAGTGTAGTAAGTTGCAATAATCCAGCCGAAACGTGATGAAAGCATGAACCGCCATTTCCAGAGTTATTGGACTGAGAAAGCCTTTGATTTTAGATAGTAAACGAAGTTGGTAGAAACCGGAACTGATTACAGATGAGATGTGTTTATCAAACTTTAAGGACTTGTCAACAAGAACACCTAAGTTCCGCACTCCTGTAGATTTAAAGGGAGATAGACTCCCCAAGTCTGGGCTTGTACACTGGGACCTGTCACTCGGGCTGAAAACAATGACCTCGGTCTTATCATCATTTAGAAAGAGGAAATTGGAAATTGGCTTGATTGGAATGTAAATTTGAGTGTCGTCCGCATAAAAGTGAAATGATACACAGTGTTTCCTAAAAATTGCGCCCAGCGGTAGTATGTAGAGAGAAAATAGAGAGGGAGCCAAAACGGAGCCCTGTGGAAGACCACAGCTCAGAGGTGCCATGGAGCAGGAGAAGTTGCCCATCTTTACTAAAAACTTTCTGTCAGAAAGGTAAGACTGGAACCATGACAAAACAGCCTTTTATGCCCACCCACGTCTCCAGTCTAGCTAACAGAGTAGGGTGGTCAGCGGTGTCAAAAGCTATTAAAACTTCAAAAGAATGAAACTCAGTGATATGTTTGAGAGTAAATGTATATTTTCTGTCATAAATATTTGCGACACCCCCTCCTTTTCCGGATGCACGAGGGATATGATCACTAGTATAACCAGGAGGAGAGGCCTCATTTAAGGCAGTGAATTCATTAGGCTTTAGCCACGTTTCACATAAACCAATAACATCTAGTTTATGGTGAGAGATTAATTCATTTACGGCAACTGCCTTTGGAGCAAGGGATCTAACATTTAGGAGTCCCATTTTGAGATGCAAGGTGATACAGTCATTTGTATTTTTATTTGTGACCGAGGCAGAGGAAGGCTTTATCTTAATAAGGTTGTTTTTGTTAGCACTACCTTGTTTAACTATTCTCAGCCTGGAACGAGTCACAGTGGCAATAGGTAAAGCTGTACTAACTACTCTGGCTATGCTATCGACAGACTCCACTATGCTAGTAGGCTGGCTAACAGCCTGCAGCCTGACCTGCACCCTATCTCATGTTAAGGCTATAGGAGTGAGACTCCTGTCAATGTTCCTAGATAAAAGAAGAGCACCACTCCAGCTAGGATGGAGTCCGTCCCTCCTCAGCAGATCAGGCCTGGCCCTATTTCTGGGAGAGTCCCAAAAAGAAAGCCAGTAATCTACAAACTCTACCTCCTGCGATGGGCAGAACTCAGTTTTCAGCCAGCGATTGAGTTGCGCAAGTCTGCTGTAGAGCTCGTCACCACCCCTAGCTGGGAGGGGGCCAGAGACAATTACTCGATGCCGACACATCTTTCTAGCTAGTTTACACGCTGATGCTATGTTCTGCTTCGTAACATCTGACTGTTTCATCCTAACGTCGTTGGTGCCAACGTGAATAACAATATCTCTGTACTCTCTATACTTGCCAGTTTTAGACTTCACCAACCCCAGATTTGCGGCTACGTCGGTGGCTCTGCCACCCGGTAAACAGTGTACGATTGCCGGCTGATTCTTTAGTCTAATACTGTGGGTAATGGAATCGCCAATGACTAAAGTTTTCATATTTTTTATGGCCACTGGTAGAAAATGCCTGCCGATCATTCCCCTCCGAAGACGGCTCGGGCCTTGACTCCGACTCCAGTGGGGAAAACCTGTCTCAGTTGGATTTAGCAACGAATCAGGTTTAACTGGTTGACGGCATTTCTTCCCAGTGACCAAGAGAAAGTTCTTGCCCGGCTGCAGAAGCTTTGCCGGGGGGCTAACAAAACTATAGTTTCTTCCTGGTGGCACTGACACAGTTTTTTCTATTTCTACACTAGCATAATCCTTGCCTGACATTTGCGTCAGAAGCCGAGCCTCTAACTCTGCTATCTTTAACTGAAGACGATAGTTCTCCTCCGTGTTGTTGCTACATAAATTACAGTGATAAGGCATTTAAATTATATTTAGCCTCAGGTGTTCAGGGGTGAGTAGTTCCGTTAATAATGTCCAAAAAGAGTCCCGGTGTAGTAAAGTTGGGTAAGAGGTCAACAGATACAAATATTGCGTTGGTAAAACTCTTAAAAAGGTAGGTAACAGCAGGCAGCGTACAGCACGTCAACAATCCGCAATCTCAACAATCCCACAATGCAGTTGGTGAAAACGACTCAGTTCGAGTGTAGGCCCAGTAACTAAAAGGTTGCTAGTCTAAATTCTCAATCCAACCTAGTGGAAAATATGTTGTTGTACCCTTGACCTGGGCGCTTAAACATAATTATTTTGTTGCCTTTCACATCCACAGTTTGACACATTCTGACCGCCTCAAATGTACACAATCCACAATATTGGAAAATAAATGTGTTACAGTGAATGTTCAGTGAATTGCTAGTTAGATGGCAAAGGGGTTTGAAGGTGATCGAGAAGGGTCAAAGTTCCTTATTGTAATGTGTAAAAACAGCCATATGTAGCCAGCTGTTCCCATTTGGTTTCACCCTGGCCTCCTCCTACTCCCTGTCCTCCTTCACTATTTACAGGAAGTTATCATGGCTGTAGCAGCTGGGGCATGGTGAGATATGCAAACAATGGGTCTGGAGGGAACGCAGACACCTTCAGAGACACTGCATGCTGAGTGTGTGTAAATATTGCGTCAGGGTCCAAAATGGTGTTGTGGTTGTGAAGGATGCACAGAAAGATAAGGAGACAGGGGATGTTTCTGATGGGGAAACAACATTCTGAGTATAATAGCCACGCAATTTTCAGCTTTTTTTTTAAGTTCAGCAGGTAGGCTGCCTGGTTTTAGATGTGTCCAAGTAAACAGGATTATTAGGGAAATCATTCCACTCACAACGCAACATTTTCTTTGAAAGCTACTTGATAAAAATAAACATGTTACAAGTTTACCCTATATATATTTTTGTTCAATAATTCTCTGTCTCTTCTTTCCTATGAAATTTCCTCAGCTCTTTTGTGTACAAAGCAGTACATAGAAGTACTGGAATATGTTTTCTGTAAATGTACCTGGTGAAATAAAGTTAAATAATCTGTAAAATGTTTCTTTGACAGTTTGTGATAAATTGCATGTAGCTAACTTTCAGATCTGCTAATGATAGTGTGTGATTAACGTATTGGATAACCCAGGGTAAACTTTTAATTCAAACTATTACATTAATCTTATGCCTGGTTTGCTAGCAAATACTTATTTTGCTAGCTTCTAGACTTGTTTGAAAAGCAATGTGCTATGTATTTAACAGTGTCCTAGGAAGCTAATTGTTATTAATCGCACTAGAATATATTTTAAAGCAAATGTCGTGTGGGAGTGGGGGTCAAGAAGGAAGAAGCCCCTGCTCTCAAAAAAGAAATCAAGACACTAGGCTACTGACATTTAGATAAAGAATATTAGAAAGAATGAACAAATGACCATCCTACCAGTCCTGGACTTTGGTAATGTACTGTAATTTACAGGATCACCTCTAAAAATTACCTCAATAAATGTACAACAACTTTGTACATTTGTTATCAGTTCCCCATACAACACATCGATGAGATGTTTACAATCTGGTAAACTGGCCCCCACTGCACTGTCTAAACCAGACTCACTGGTACCAACTAATTATATGCTTTTTTTGGCAACAAAAATAAAAGAACAAGTATTAGTAAAGAGCTGGATTCTCGGGCCCTTAAAACCAGGGATCAAGTGTGTAATCTTTGGTGTTCTGATAGACTCAGACCTCACATTTAACAGTCATATCAAAGCAGTCACCAAAACAGCATTCTATCATCTAAAAAATATAGCCAGAATCAAAGGATTGTTGTCCAAAAAAGACCAAGAGAAGCTCATCCATGCTTTTATCTCTAGTAGGGTTGACTACTGTAATGGCCTCTTAACTAGACTCCTAAACAGAGTGTAAAACAAATGCAGCTCATTCAGAATGCTGCTGCTAGAATGTTAACCAGGACCAAGAGAACAGAGCACATCACTCGAGTTCTTACATTTTTGCACTGACTTCCAATCAGTTACATAATAGATTTCAAAGTGGTGCTTTTAGTTTATAAATCTCTGAATGGTTTAGGACCCAAATACATTTCTGATATCTTTGCAGAATATAAACCGAGCAGGGCTCTTAGATCCATGAACACAGGTCAGCTAGTAGAGCCCAGAGTCCAAACTAAACATGGAGAAGCTGCGTTTAGCACTTATTCTGTACAAAACTGGAATAAACTACCAGAAGATCTTAGACGTGCCCCAAACATACATTTTTGAATCCAGGTTAAAAACACTTTTCTTCTCACGTGCCTATAATGGGCACTTAAACTTAACCACACTGTTTAGCCTTATAGCTTGCTATGTTTTTATCCCATTTTTTATCTTTATGTTTTCTTATTGTATTTTTTATTATTATGATGTATTACATTTTTTTGATGTTTTCATTTGAGTATTTGTTTGAATGTTATTGTACTTTCATATATTTTTCTTTGTAAAGCACATTGAATTGCTTCGATGTATGAATTGTGCTATATAAATAAACTTTCTTGCTTGCTTGCTTTACACACTGCCCTGACCCTCCTGGACAAAACCAACCCCTGTGTGAGAATGTTGTTCAACTCAACATTCAACACAGTCATCCCCTCTAGGCTGGTCAACAAACTCCACGACCTGGGGATCAGCCCCTCTCTCTGCAACTGGACCCAAGTCTGTCAGGTTAGACAACTTCACTTCCTCCACCCTGATCCTGATTACTGGTGTTCCACAAGGCTGTGTGCTGAGCCCTCTCTGTACTCCCTATTCACCCATGACTGCGTTCCTGTACACAGTTCCAACACCATCGTCTAGTTCGCAGATGACACCACGGTGGTAGGCCTGATCAGTGTCAATGACAAGTAAATCTACAAGGAGGAGGTCAAGTGCCTGGCAGCTTGGTGTGCTGACAACAGCCTGGCCCTCAACCCCTCAAACAAAACCAAGGAGCTCATTGTAGATTACAGGAAGTCTAAAGGCTGCATTCATGCCCCAGTTCTCATTGATGGCACTGAGGTGGAGCTTTTGCCCAGCTTCAAATTCCACATCTTCGAGGACCTCTCCTGGATCCTCAACACCTCAACTCTGGTCAAAAAGGTGCAGCAGCACCTGTACTTTTTGAGGAGGCTTAAGAAGGTCTTGTCTGTCTCCAAGATCCTTGTGAACTTTTACCGCTGCACGATTGAGATAATTTTGACTGCGCCACAATGTGGTTTAGCGGATGCCCCATGGCCGACTGGAAAGCCCTGCAACGGGTGATAAAAACCGCCTAGCACATCACTGGTGCCCAGCTCCCAACCATCATAGACCTCGAGCGCAAGAGGTGTCTGCATAGGGCACGCAGCTTCATCAGGGACCCTTCACGTACATGCCACCAACTGTTGCCCTTCCGCCATCAGGCAGGTGGTACAGGTCTCTTCATTCCCGAACCAGCAGGCTCAGGAACAGTTTCTTCCCAGCTACTGTAACCCTGCTGAACTCTGTGACCAACACCAACCGTACCCACCCGCCCACCTCGTAGTACAGCCCCTCAGGGACCTTGCTGCACAACTCCCTTGAACTACTGGACTCTGACACTGCTTTGCAAAGTCTGAAAAGGATGTTGCTACATGTACATGTCTACCTTGGGAATAACATTGTTGCTATCCCTGCATTTCTGTTGCACATGCTACCTTCAATTTGCCTTCATTGCACATTTAGAATTGCCATTTGTACATTAATTTGCTTTCATTGCACAGCTATACGTCCCACATCCCACTTACCTGCATTATACTTAATACTTGTACATTTTCTGCCCTCTTCTATTTGCACTTCTGGTTAGATGCTAACTGCATTTCGTTGTAATGTACTTCATTGACAATAAAGTTGAATCTAATCTAATAATACCCATTTAGACAAACCTGTCTACCTCAGCTTGGTCCTCAATAACTGCCAATCCAATAGAAAACTGAATACTGGTAGATACAGTAGCTTCAGAAAGTATTCACATCCCTTCACTTTCACCACATTTTGTGTTCTAATCTAAATGTATAATCCATTACACTGTTTGTTCTCCCTTCAATCTACAAAAAATACCTGAAAATGAAAGTGATTTTATGGGGGGGGGGGATATTTGCCACTATATTGAAAGTAATAAACTGAAATATCTCATGTAAATATCTAATCAGGCTCTTTATTCAGTACATTGTAGTAGTGTTTGCTTTTAGTCTTTGGTATGCCTCTACCAGTATTGCACACGTGCATTTGGCTAGTTTCTCCCACTCTTCCTGGGAATTTCTCTCGTGCTCTGTTCGATTGGATGATGAGTGTGGGTGAACTGTGATCTTCAGGTCTCCCTATAGATATTCACTGAATTCAAGTCCAGGCTTTGTTTGTGCTGCTCAAGGCCATTCACAAACTTGTCCCAAAGCTGCTTCAGTTTTGTCATTGCTGTGTGCTTCGGGTTGTGCTGAAAGTTGGATCTCTGCTCAGGTGTTATTTTTCCTCATGCTCTAAAGGGGGTATTTCATATGCCTTTTACTCAGGAGTGACTTCTGTCTAGCCCAGAAATAGTTTCCCTTCTAAAATAACCATTAGGTTTGTGGTCACTTCCCTGTCCATGGCCTTTCTTGCACAGTTACTTAATTTGGCTGGACAGCCAGCTCTAGCAAGAGTCTAGATGCTTCCAAAATTCCCACAGCTCCTAGCAACCTTCATTACTTTAGCAGTTTTGTATTTTACATTTCCCAGATGCATCGACACAAACCTCTGAGGTCTACAGAGTTCTTTCAACATCATGACTTGCTTGTCACTAAGAGAGGCACTGTGAAGTGCGATCAATAGAATTTTCCACAGGTGGACTCCAATAAAGTTCTAGAAACATCTCAAGGATGATAAAAGGACGTAGAATGCATCTGCTCAGTTTGGTGTGTAATGGCAAAGGGTCTGAATACCAATGGAAATCAAATATTTCATTTTTTCCCCCAATAAATTGGCGAACATTAGTTTTTTGTCATTATGGGGTATCGTGTGTAGATTGATGGTCAAACAATATATAATAAATTAGGAATTACATTTATAGAAAATGAGTGATCTGAATACTTTCTGAAACCACCGTGCCTCACACTTCATTCCTAAAGTCAACTTTTCCTTCCACCGTCATTCACTTCAGTTCTCTGCCGTCAGTGACTGTAAAGAACAAGTCAAGGTAGACACTTTAAAAATGAAAACAAACTATGAGAAGCTATGTCTCAATGCACCAGCTAAGCATCTTATCCATTTGATTATTCTGTATCACTTTATATGATGGAGTTTGTTGAATTGATCCTAAATTGCTTGAACTGTATGTTCTTTAGGTATTTGTGTGTGTGTGTGTGTGTGTGTGTGTGTGTGTGTGAGAGAGAGAGAGAAAGATTGTAGATTTTGTTGACAGACACCAAAGTTGAATTTAAACCAAACTAATTAGAACAGGTTTATTTGTCAAATGCACCGAACAACATAGCATCATCCTGCATAATGAAATTCTTGTAACATGGCACCCAACAACTGCGTAGTGAGAATAAAAATAATTATACACACTTATATTTTTATCAACACCACCACACAATCAGACTGATCAAAATGAAAACAGTAAAACACTGCATAGGGCCAACAAAATGTGAAGACTGTGCACAGGCTTTTACTGTGTTTTGTTTACTCAATGAGCTAAAATGTAGCTATTCTTTCAAAGCAGCTTTACTGCTAGAACTGCTTTAACTAGATATATATCTTTGACTGTTTCTTTTCCTGTTCCCTTACAATTGTATTTGTCCATTGTGCTGTCTGTGTGCTGTAATTGGCCCGAAACTATTATGGCTTTTTTTCCACTGTGAAGAGACTGCTGATGTGGCAGCTGAAGCAACCCAAGGACCAGACACAGGAAATACTTGAATTAACACATAGCCTGGGAAATATGATTTACAAACATACTGCCTCTGCATTGACCAAACAGTCAAGAACATAAAAACTCCCTTTTCTATAGTGTACAAGACAAATTATAGAGTAATGATACATTTACATTCAAAAGGCATTCAAGGGACAATACATATATTTGCAGAGATGTTCCATGTATAAAAAATATGATTTACAAAATGGGAAAGATAACTCTTCATAATGTAATTTGATGTAGCCTGAGCTTTGAGAGCAAGTCATCTGACATAGTGATTAAAAGCAGATCGCCTGACACACACAAACAGATACACATTCCAAGCATACCCCTCAGGTCGTTAACCTCATTGTAGGTATCATTCAAAGCTGTGTAACTGAGGGAATTGCCATGTTCCCTTCAGTCACTAGTGAGGTGTGAATCTAATGCAACACATCACAACACATGCTGCTGTGGCCTTGGGCAGACAATTAAATAAATCAATCAACAATTATAGCTTTTTGAGAAAAAACTTTTCAGTGTGGAGGGATGGGTCTCCAGCACAAAAACAGCATGAGAACCATTTTAAATGAAAAGGTTCCTTAATGAACCTTTGGAAGGCACAAAGAATTTAGCCAAATATTTTTATAACTAAACAAAGACAGCCCCAAAGCTATAATTTCCATTAGGCTAGTGAAGCTCAGTGGGAAGGATCTAGTAAAGTAGGTGGGCAGAGCCAAGCATAAGCTAGGTGGATACCGCTGGGTAATGATGCGTTCTAGCATGTTTCTGGAACACCTACTCTGTGAAGTGCATGTGTAGAAAAACTAAATTAATCCTGCCCTCCTTAACAACATCTATCTCCATGACCATCTGTTGTTTTACATGAAACTATATAGAATATTTCTGCATGGCTGCATCATAGCAATCAAAACACCCTGTCCATGAAAAAGGTACGCAGCTGTGTCAAATAAAATAGCCATAGCAGACTTTGCACTTTGACCCTGCTCTTTAAATTTAGTAATTCCCATAACCCAACATATACTGACTCCATCCCCCCGTTTTTATCAATTGGCAAACAAACCTGCTAACATTAGCTAATGGCAGTGGTTTGCCAAGTGGTTTGCCTAGTGGTTTGGGATCAATTTATGCTGGTCACTTTCACCTCTTTAATGTGTTGTACATCCTTACGATTAATTTATTCATTCACTTGAAAGTGGATGCATGGTCAGCTTTGGACACCTGTGAAAGGATTGTTGGTCAGGTTGTGAATAAATAGGCTGAAGATAAAAAAAAAGGAAATATTTCATATCAAAGATCAAAGAGAATTGGTCAGGGGTTTCAATACTTTTGCGAGGCACTATTCTATAGGTTCGGTTGGTAAACCAAAAGAGGGCTTTTGGTTTACCAACTGATGTGTTTATCCATTGTGGTTTTAGTTCCAGACAGAACAGGATTTGCCATGATCTGCCATGCCATGGCTTATTATCACTTTTATTTGAGGAAACCACAATCCAAAATGTCAGTATTTGTTGTGTACGGTGGGGCTTGAGAACAATATACCCCAGAGCGCTAAAAGGATGAATGGTTAGGAGCTGATGTGGTGAATCAAATCAAAAAATACACTTACCTGTAAAAACGATGAACTTATGGGATGCCACATTGCCCCCTTTCGTTGAGAACGAGTTGTGTTAGAGAGGAAACATTATTAAGGGCTGATTTCTTCAGCGATGTACTGCCTAACGCAAGTTAGGATTTAGGATTTTAAAAACTCCCTTTGAAGCAGGCATCCCAGAATCCACTGCCCTGGGCCTTTTCACTCCTCACTGTGCCATGTTGTTGTTTTGACTGAGGCAGGGCCAACATCACATGATCTGCAATAGTATTATAGTACCCAGTGGAATCTAGGTCACAACTACCTTCCTCCTTTCCGTTTGCCCCTCCCACATCTGAATCTCTGTGTGCCACAACAAAAAAACTGCCCTTTTGCTATTAAACCATCTTTTTGCACACAGATAATGTGCGGATTGAAGGGGCTTTAAGAATATAGAACGCTCTAGTGGAAATTCAGAAGAAGAAATGTAGAGTTATTGTTTACCTTTTTGACAGGAAATAACATTGTCTTTCTGTAATTTGATGTATTTGTGGGAATAAGTATAGCACACCTTCCAGTATTCAATCAACATTGAGAGGACTATATTTGGGTCCACACTTGTTAAATCAGTGTTAAATTAAGATTGTATTTAGTGTAAAGCCTCATTTGAGTTTTTGCTGTGTACTTTGCCTTTAGAGTGAATTAGGGCATTTGAACTACTGAACTACAATGCATGGGCCTATGGCATTGATGTGTTGCTTGTGACAACAATTGTGACATTAATTATTGCTGCTTCTCAGTCAATTACAACAGCTCAGTAGAAAAATATCATGCACCTATTATATTTCCTACCTAGGCTTCATATCCTTTCTTCAATGTAGTTATCAGTTGCTACAGTTATAATTGGGATAATTTAATAACTGTACATATTGTTTAGTTATTCTCAAACATTTGAATAATTAGCTAGCTACCTCTGTACAACACCATTTTTTATTATCTAAAGAAACACCTGAAAAATGTATTACTGGTTGTAAAACTTTCAAACATAAACTCTGTTGCTCAAGGCATGTGCATAGAGACAGGCCAGATTTTCAGCAGATGCAGAGAGAGAGTGCACTGCCTATACCACAGTAGAGTGTGTTGCAATTTGTGTTTGAAATTTCAGACACATGCACTTTAAAAGGTTTGTGCAGTAAAGAAATTTAGATGCATTTATTGGTGGTAATCCATGGGTGGATTTAAAAACAACAAGATACTCCTAGGTTTTAGGAGTCACTATATCTTATTGCACTTTGGCAACAGTTAAGGTGTTCACCCTAGTGTCATGGCTGAATGCCCAACCTGCCTAGTATCATGCACATCTGATCTGATTATTAGTTGTCCCTAACCACAGAATGCCATACCCAACCCTACAAGTCTCATGAGAACGTGTCATGGTACTGCTATTACTTTGTTACTTCCAACTATACCATAGTATATATATATCTGAATCTTCAATATGTACCTTAGTTTTAGCATGCATCCAGATCGACTCACAATAAGTGCATTCCTCTTAAGGTGTCTTGGAAAACCAACATCTGACCGTCATAATAAGTAAATTTTCCTTCATCAAAGCCATTCGTTTAAGCCTTGATGTATGATGGTCATGCCATGGATCTGCTATTAAACCGATACAAATTTGGATTTGGATCATGAACATACAGGGAGTGGATAATATAACAGAAAAGTACTGTTGCTTTGAAGTAACTAGATCACAATTAGAAACGCAGCTGTAGAGGTCACATTAGGTTCATTGCCAATTAGCAGGACATACATGTCATCTATTAATAAGGTCTGACAATTACCACTCTGATATTTGAGTTTTCAAAACAATATGTGTCAACTAACTAAGAAGACAAAAAGGTGGTGCTCGAATTGCAGGTGCATCGAATAAGCAAAAATATAAGTTTAGTTAAGGGGAACTGTTACAAAAATCATAACAGCATATGCCGCATATGGGCAAATTGCATCAGCAAAGATTGGTCGCAAGTTGAAGCTGACTGACAGGAATAGACAGACACTTAACAGTATCGTTGCTCAATGCCCCAAAAATACAGCCTGAATGGACCCAGAACTAAATCAGCACAACTGTGACCTTGTCTCAAAAGAAATTACATTGTGAGCTTCACAAAGCTGGAATTTATGTTAGAGCTGCCATTCAGAAACTCCTTTCATTCAAAGCCAAATGTACAAATCTGCAGAAATGTGTACTGGACATGTTGAGGATGCCTTGATGTTGTAATTACAGGCCTATCAGTGGTTGACAATGTATTCATATATCACAGATATACTTTCAAACTCTATGTCTGTAGAAGAATCTAGAAGATATCTCACACAGGTTACATGAGTTAAGTTCACATCCTTGGTTTTTGGTTGGTTGTAGACCACACACCCCTTAGCAGATGTGCTGATTTGTCAACTCTTCTGTAAACTCATATGGCCGGTTTTCTGTTGGCAGCTCTCTCTATTTCTATTGTATCTCTTTTCTGCTTTCTCTCTCAGACAGACATGTACAGGCACTCTAAGATACATACACACAGATGCATCCAGATTAGGTGAGTACAATTATTGCATGCAATTTCTTGGGACTAAAACAAAACATACATTTTGTCTTTGCTTTCATTGTGCACTTGACAGAAAAGCATTTTAACTCTGTTGTTTTAACATGGCCTTGATTATTTCAGATTATTACATACAATTCACACATGAATAATCCACCTCCAAAGAGGTGCAAATACATTTGGAGGAATTACAATTTAAGATTACTGGATGGGCGACCCACAACAGACATTAACTGATTACTCCTCTGACATGCAGAGGCCACTATTACAACTCTCCCAATCCCTATTTAATTAAGCTGATCAATGCACACATGGTATAGCCCAGGGGCAGATAGTCAGAATCTGATTTGTTCTACTTTTACAACTACATCTACTACGAAGTAATAATTAGTGAGGACCATAAGAAGGACTGCTATAAATAAGTATAAATTACAGGTCATTCAACTTATATCTCTCCCTTGCTCCCTTGCTTGGTCTCTTCTCTCTTGCACACGCTCTTTCTTTAATATCCAGTGAGATTTTTTTTACCTCCTTTACCCGCATAACATTTTCATGAAATGTAATGACACCACCATGTTTAGTGTATTTCTTTCTTTTTTTTACTCACGATACATACACCCCTACCCTTTCCCCATTGCACCTGTGACACTACATCTATTCCCTCCCCTTCCCCCACCCATATCCAACACCACCAGCACCCTACTCTCATTTCGGTTGTGCTCTCTTTGACCTCTCTGTGACGTTTCTGTGCGTCAGTGACTTGTGATTTCTTCCCTCCCCCAACCCTTCAACTACTTGCCCTTGAAGTCCTTTATTTACAGTCAGTTGTGATCATCCAAGTAGATGTATCAAATCTAAAAAGGGTCTGCAAAGGGACCAAAAATTGTGTCAAGATTGTAAGCTATTAAAATGCATGACAATGCATCGGTTGTTTTATAAGTACCAGATTTGATCAATTTGTAACAGATGTGTTCTACTTCTGTAGTTTGTCAGTCACTGTGCAGGTAGAATTTCTAAGTCATGTTCACTAATGAAACATTTCAAGTTTGAGTGGAAGCCAAGATTGGTACCACCAACCATGCTTGACAACCCAACACCTCCTGACTGTGCCAAAAGCTATGCACCTGTCATTAAGGACATTTAGTGCTACGTTTAGCAACATTGCCACTATACTGTACCCCTGCTAACTCTCAAATGTGAGTCTGCCAAGCTATTCCACAGAACTTCCCTGCTATTTAAGCCCCTGCACTGACCTGTATGTGGCACCATCTCACTAATTGTGGATAACACCTTGGAGTAGGTCACAACTGAAAGACTATCTTGCCAATCCAACAAACTACTGACTTATATTTTCAGATTTTTCCTGAGCTCTGACAACACGGTATAAATGTCTGCCAGTGAGGCCTTTAGATTAAGGAAAAATCATGACAAAAATAACAATTTGACATTACTATTTTTACTAAATAAATGATCCACATAGCACTTAAAATACAGTGCCTTGCAAAAGTATTTAACCCCCTGATCAAATCTCAAATGCTACATTTCAATCCCTTATAATCTTTGGTAGTGCCACTTTCGCTGCATTAACAGGAGTAAGCCTTTTGAGGTAGGTAAGTACCAATTCTACACACAGTTTGAGTAGTTTGCTCAACACTTGTGGACTGTAATTGTAAAATAGTACCACAGATTCTCAATATGACTGAGATCTGGACTTAGACTAAGTCTAACACAGTAGGACGGTTATATTTTTGTTCTGGATCCACACAGACTTTGGCGTTTTGCTTGGGATCACTGTGTAGCTGAAATACTAATTTTTTCCCAGGGAAAAATCTTTTTGCGACTGAAACAGGTTCTCTTGTAGTAATAATAGAACTTCCTGGGTTTCTTTTCAGAGTGAAATAAATTTAGTTCTGTCAGTATAAAGCATTTGTGCACATAAGATTAGTTTAGGTTCCACTTTATTGCATTGAACAGTACAAGTACAGTACAAATAAATGCAGTTAGCATCAACCAGAAGTGCAAATAGAAGAGGGCATGTATATTACAAGTGGAATGTAAAGATGTGCAATGAAGGCAAATGCAGTGCAAATGGCAATAATAAATATGCAAATAGAGGAGGGCAGAACATTTACAAGTATTAAGTACTGTATAGTGTATGTTACAAAAGGGATAATATTTTACAGGTACAAATGGCAATTAGGCAGCATGTGCAATTGGGATGCAGAGATAGCAGCAATGGGCTCCCTGAGTTAGACATGCGTATGCAACAACTGTAAAAATGCAAGCATGATGACAATTCTAGATGTGCAAAGAGACGATTTGAATGTGCAAGGTGCATGTGCAACTGAAATGCAGCGATAGCAGCAGTGAGGTTCCCAAGGTAAACGTACCAGTGACAACTGAAAACTCACATTATCAGACTTTGCAAGGCAGTGTCAGAGTAGTACAAGGGAGTAGTGCAACAAGGTCCCTGAGAGGCGGTGGGGGGGTATGTTTAGAGATGGGTCATAGAATTCAGAGTTCTCTGGGTCACAGAGTTAAGCAGGGTTACAGTAGATGGAAAGAAACTGTTCCTGAGACTGCTGGTACGGGAATGAAGAGACCTGTACTGCCTGCCTGATGATAGGTGGGCAAACAGTTTGTGGAATGGATGTGAAGTGTCCCTGATGATCCTGCGTGCCCTGCGCAGACACTGCTTGCGCTGGAGGTCTGCGATGGCAGGAAACTGGGCACCAGTGATGTGCTGGGCGGTTTTCACCACCCGTTGCAGGGCTTTCCGATCGGCTACGGAGCAACCGCTAAACCACACTGTGGTGTAGTTAGTCAGAATGCTCTTGATTGTGCTGCGGTAAAAGTTCACAAGGATCTTGGAGGACAGGCGGGCTTTCTTCAACCTCCTCAAAAACTACAGGCATCACTGCAACTTTTTGACATAAGTTATAGTATTTCCCTCAAATTAGCCTGGAGTAAGGAATGTTTAAGGAACTCTTGTTTAAGAAACTTTTGTCTATGTTTAAGCAATTCTGCTCTATCTTCCACCTCAGCCAATCATGTTTTACCATTAAATGTGCATGTCCACTCCAGAAAGAAGCACCCTAACACAAAAATGTTCAACTATGCAGCTAGCTATGCAAAGGGAACTAGTTTGATTAAAAAAAACATAAAGTTAGACTTTTATGTGTTAGCCATTTAGTGGAGTCTTATCCAAAACAATGTACTGGAAAAATGTAAGTTAACCGCTATTACATATTTTCAGGCTTCAACCTAGAAACTTTTGGTTTCCAGTCAAATGCTATAACTGCTGGACTGCTAATCTGCTGCCTACCTTGTGCATAGGATCACTAAATAATATAGCATCTTAACTTATGCCAGTTAATAATTGTATATTTGCTTTTGATTGACTGATGGGAACATAAGACGATGAAAGAAGAGTTGTTTAAACATGGATGGAGTGTAGTGAATTAAAGTCGATTACAATAATTTCTTGTTCCTAACTACTCAATTATTGTGCTTATATTTATTTTTTGACTTCATGATGTCTCACATTTCTGTCATCGTCATGTGGACTTGTTGAAATGCTGTGTGCATGTGACATTAAAATTGAATATTTTACAACCACGTGCACAGTTCTATAAAGAGACACATGACATTCTTTGTTACATTGTGAGGCTTTTCTGGTTGAAACGGGGGAAAAGGACAACGTTTCCACTATGTGCATCTATTTCGTCATGCTTTTCGGATTTTGTGAGGACTCATTCATTTCCCTAGGTGTACTCTTTATAATTCACTGCATGCCTTCACATGCAAACACCCATTAGGCACAGATGCTTATAAAACGTCTTTCATAAACCTTGTACCTTTTGAAAATGCACAAACCACATGTAATATGTAATTAAACTGGTGCATTACAATCTGGCAATGAGAGTCCCTGGAGCTTATGTGTGACCCAGCTTTCAAAAGTCTCCTTACACATTGGCATTACAACACAACAGCAATCCCGTCTGATACCAATTATCCCAATACTGTGAAAGTGTGTGTTTGTTGATAGTGGTGGGTGTGGAATTAGTGTCAAAACAAAAACATTGAGGTCACGTGCCTCATTAGCTGGTTTCACCATGACTCATCATTTTATCTGATTGACTGAGTGTCCCACTGACACTCCCTCAGTAGCCTCAGCATGCATTGACGTTAAACGGGAATGTTACAGAGACAAAGACCAGAACGATGTTTGTCAATTTCTGAGCTATATGAGTAAATGGAATACAGTACATTTCTGTGTTTAAATAACAAAAAATACAAACTAGGCAAGCTTGGTTCAGGTGACCCGGGGGTAGGAGTGTGGAGAGCAAAGGATGGGGCTTGAAGGGCACCTATTCATGGGCCAAGGCCATCTTTTTTGTAAGAAGTGGTAAAGAATTGGTTCCTGTAGGTGATGTTGTACGTGATAAAAAAAACTTACAACATCATGAGCTGCACCTTATCCAACAGCTTGTTAATATCCCTGGAAACTATGCAAAGGTGCGATTAGTGGATTTTTAATACCCTCAAACCAGAACCTTTGGGAACCATGAAGCCATGACTTTCTGTTCATTTCAGGAACACAATTTTATTTCATAACTACAATGAGATTGTCAATATGGAATTGCGATATCATTTAAATGGTTGGCTGTGTGTTGTCAAGGCAAACAGGTAATTACATACCATCAGCAGGATGGGTTCCAACCTACAAAGTTGTACCAAAAAAGTACTGCGTTAAGTACCAAAAAAGCATGAGGCCAGGGATTTCCATCTAAGAAGTTGTGCATGCAAGTCCATGTCTCTAACCACTACGCTACTGAACAATGAATACATACCAAGGTGAATTTCCCAATGATGAAAGACATGCATGCGGAGTACGGTGTAGAGCAGGACACTGATTTTCTTCAACTGGTTAACCTGTAGATCCATGTCAGAGGTTTTACTAATTATAAGTAATGAAATGAGGATACCGTGCTACCTAGTGATCTAAAAAAAACAGAAGTTGTCATTTAAAATCGTTTTTTTGAGGGAAGGACATTGTTTCCATAATTTGAGTCAATTGGAGGTGTGCCTGGGGTTGTATTTCAAGGCCTACTTTCAAACTCAGTACCTCTTTGCTTGACATAATGGTAAACTCAAAAGAAATCAGCCAAGACCTCAGAAAATATATTACAGATCTCCACAAGTCTGGTTCATCCTTGGGAGCAATTACCAAATGCCTGCAGGAACCACGTTCATTTGTACAAACAATAGTACACAAGTTTAAACACCATGGGACCACGCAGCCATCATACTGCTAAAGAAGGAGACGCGTCCTCTAGAGATTAACATACTTTGGTGTGAAAAGTGCAAATCAACCAGAACAACAACAAAGGACCTTGTTATGAAGCTGAAGGAAAAAGGTACAAAAGTATATATATCCACAGTAAAACAAGTCTTATGTCGAACCTGAATCGAACCATAACCTGAAAGGCCACTCAGCAAGGAAGGAGACACTGCTCCAAAACTGCCATAATAAAGCAATACTACCTTTTGCAATCGCAAACGGGGAAAAAGATCTTACCTTTTGGATACATTTTCTATGGTCTGATGAAACAAAAATGTTACTTTTTGGCCATAATGACCATCATTTGGTTTTGTGGATAGAGGGGGAGGCTTGCAAGCTGAAGAGCACCATCCCCACTGTGAAGCACGATGGGTGGCAGCATCATGTTGTGGGTGGGCTTCGCTGCAGGTGTGACTGGTGCACTTCACAAAATAGAAGGCATCATAAGGAAGGAAAATTAGGTGGATATATTGAAGCAACATTTCAAGACATTATTCAGGAAGCTTGGTTGCAAATGGGTCTTCCAAATGGACAATGACCCCAACCAAACTTCCAAAGCTGTGGGCAAAATGGTTAAGGACAACAAAGTCAAGGTATTGTAGTGGTCATCACAAAGCCCTGATCTCAATCCTAACTGAAAAAGCATGTGGGTGCAAGGAGGCATAAAAACCTGACTTACACCAGTTCTGTCAGGAGGAATGGGCCAAAATGTATCCAACTTTGTTGTCCTTAACCTGAAAAGTTTGACCCAAGTTAAACAATTAAAGGCAATGTTACCAAATACTAATTGAGTGTAACTTCTGACCCACTGAAAGTGTGAAATAAAATCTGAAATCAATCACTGTTGAAAGGAACAACAAAATCAAACACTGGTTCTCGATTGGTTAACAATGGTTAACTAAATATATTAAAGATCTAAATCTTTACTGTGAATTGTGTAATACTTTGAGAACTGTCAGGGTTGGTGTAGTGGTGGAGAGGAAGGAACCAGGTGCAGGCAGAGTGGCAGTCGATGTTTGTGAAATTTAATGAAAATAACACTGAGCACTTGAACACACTAAACGAAACAAAAGGGGACTAACCAACACAAAACACTCACCACGTACATGAACGCAAACGGAGACATGGAACAATGACCGAGAAATGAGGGGAGCAGAGCAGCAACATTTAAACACATACTAATGACTGAATTGGGACTTGGTGTGAGTGATAATGGAAGACGAGACACATGACAAGTCCGGGATGTGTTCATGGATGAAAAGAAAACAAAGAAAAGTGGGAGATGACGGGGCTGTCTGTCACCTCACCATAACAAGAACAAAATTATGTAACAACAGTCTGTGAAAACCAAAATCACCAACGATTGAGGGCTGGATTCAAACTCATCATCATCATCATAATGTTCTTCCACTTATCCGGGGCCGGGTCGCGGGGGCAGCAGTCTAAGCAGAGATGCCCAGACTTTCCTCTCTTTAGACACTTCCTCCAGCTCTTCCGGGGGGACCCCAAGGGGTTCCCAGGCCAGCCGGATGACATAGTCCCTCCAGCGTGTCCTAGGTCTTCCCCGGGGTCTCCTCCCGGTGGGATTGCCCGGCACACCTTCCCAGGAAGGTGTTCCGGAGGCATCTGAAACAGATGCCCAAGCCACCTCAGCTGACCCCTCTCGATGTGGAGGAGCAGCGGCTCTACTCTGAGCTCCTCCCGGGTGGCCGAGCTTCTCACCCTATCTCTAAGGGATCGCCCAGCCACCCTGCGGAGAAAGCTCATTTCGGCCGCCTGTATCCAGGATTTTGTCCTTTCGGTCATGACCCAAAGCTCATGACCATAGGTGAGAGTAGGAACATAGATTGACTGGTAAATCGAGAGCTTCGCCTTGCGGCTCAGCTCTTTCTTCACCACGACAGACCGATACATCGACTGCATTACTGCAGAAGCTGCACCAATCCGTCTGTCAATCTCCCGTTCCATCCTTCCCTCACTCGTGAACAAGATCCCTAGATACTTAAACTCCTCCACTTGAGGCAGGCACTCTCCACCAACCTGAAGTGGGCAAGCCACCCTTTTCCGACTGAGGACCATGGCCTCGGATTTGGAGGTACTGATTCTCATCCCCACCGCTTCACACTCGGCTGCAAACCGTCCAAGTGCATGCAGAAGGTCCTTATTTGAATCCAGGACCTTCAGCATGGATTCAAACTCACACTGAAAATCAAAGAAAACAGTTGAAATCAGAGGCTTTTCCAACTTGCGTGAATTTCATCTCTGCAATTCATAATGTGACTCAGTAATGTGTATAGCCCCCACATGCCTGTATGCACTCCCGACAACGGCTTGGCATGCTGCTGACGAGATGGCGGATGGTGTCCTAGGGGATCTCCTCCCAGACTGGGATCAGGGCATCAGTGAGCTCCTGGATTTGGGAATGTGAGGGCCAGTCAATGGCATCAATACTTCGTCATCCAGGAAATGCCCACACACTCTGGCCACATGAGGCTGGGCATTGTCCTGCACCAGGAGGAACCCAGGGCCTACTGCACCAGCATAAGATCCGACAATGGATCTGAGAATTTCATCCCGGTACCTATCCCGGTACCTGGATGCCATTTTGTAGGGGTCTGGCAGTGCTCCTCCTGATCCTCCTCGCACAAAGAAGATACCAGTCCTGCTGTGGTGTATATGGCCTTTTACGGCCCTATCCAGCTCTCCTTGTGTAATAGCCATCTCCTGGTGTCTCCTCCATGCCCTTAAGACTGGACTAGGAGACCCAGCAGAACTTCTTGTGACGGCACGTATGGATGTCCCATCCTGGAGGAGCTGGACTACCTGTGCAACCTGAATGGGCTGCAGGTACCGCTGCATGCTACCAGTAGTGACAAGGACACTAGCAAAATGCAAAACTATATAAGAGTCAGTCAGGAAGGATAAGGAGAAAACAATTGTCTGTGGCCACCACCTGCAATACCATTCCCTTTTTGGGGGTTGTCTTGCTGTTGCCTCTCAAGTGCACCTGTTGTCACTTTCATTTGCACCAAAACAGATTTCATTGATTCACAATCTCTTATGCTTCCCAACAGGACAGATTGATATCCCTGAAGTTTAATTTATTTGGTGTTATACTGTGCTGATTACGTGTTCCCTTAATTTATTATTATTGTATTATTCTGACATTTCATTTGCTGAAAATTAAGTGTTGATCCTAACCTAAGACAGGGAATGTTTACAAGGATTAAATGTCAGGAATTGTGAACAACAAGGTCAAATGTCAATTTTTTTGTTATAGGAAAACATTGTTTGCATTCACCAGCTAGCTGTTTATTAAAATTTTAAATTCTGGCCAACAGTTTCACTTACATTGAGGAAGGAAATTGAAATGTTATCCCTGCCTTCTAGCCACAAACAAAGTACTGTAGACTGCCTTCCTACAATGACAAGTGTGCAACACTTTCCCAGTATCATTACATACACTACTGTTCAGTTTAGCATCACTTAGAAACATGTTTTTTAAAGAAAAGCACATATTCTGTCCATTAAAATGGCATTGAATTGATCAGAAAGACAGTGCAGCCATTGTTAATATTGTAAATGATTATTGTAGCTGGAAACTGATGATGTTCAATGGAATATCTACATAGGTGTACAGAGGCCCATTATCAGCAACCATCATGCCTGTATTCCAATGGCATGTAGTATTTGCTAATCCATGTTTATCCTTTTTAAAGGGTAAATGATGATTAGAAAACCCTTTTGCGATTATTTTAGCACTGCTGCAAAGTTTTGGACTGGGGGCTTCTAGGCATCTCTATGTGCCTGGGGGCCACAGTCAGGGCCTGAGCGCAGAGGTACCTTTAGGCTGTTTTGATTGTCCCCAATTAGATTGTCCCCCACTCATTGCCTCTAATTGGGGACCCTATTAAGTTCAGCAGTTTCCACACCCGATGTGGATCATTGTATGTGTTATGTGGTTCAGTGTTGCGTGTGCCTCTCCTTTTGTTGTTTTTGTTCTCATCAGTAAAGTATAAACGGATGTATTACAGCTCTGCACCTCATGTCCTGCCTACTTATGACTGTGACAGAATGGTCCATCAACCAAGGACGCAGCGGAGCTGAACCATGGAGGAACTCCTTAGAGACAAGGAGTTGGTTCCTGAGGAGGAGTACCTCCTTGGTGTAGCCCTGGATCCCTGGGCCCCTACTACCACCCCCAGACGAGTGGGGCGACCTGCCACCGCCGCTTCTGGAGTGGTGGTCTGTCGAGCCCATGCTGTTGCCACTTCCTACCTCTGCTCTGGCGCCCTGTCCTGCTTTGGGGGGTTTCATGTGGTCAAGTGGTTTCATGTAACAGAAATGACAGTATTATTTGTAAAGTTTTATTTTTCTAAAGATGCAACAACTATAATAAGGTATGTTATTGCTTTTTAAGTAGCATCGGTTGAGACTTATTCTGCCCAACATTGCTATATCTTTGCCTGTTTGCCATGTTATGCTGCTTATAATTGTACCTACTTACAATTGTATGCTGCTTATAATTTACCAGGAGCCTTTCAGGTTCAACAATCTAGCATATGAAACTCACTTATACTACTAACAGCACTTGCCAAATGTGTTAGATATTTGACATTCTTAATGGCACAAACATGACTGTCGGACTTGCATATTGACAACCATGTGAATGGATTTAAGCTTTAAGTGCATTCATGTGGCCATGTCTTGCACAAGACTACAGGCACATGAAGACTCTTGACTTTGATAAAATCATATGACATCTTCAGGTCAGAGCTCAAATTGCCACCATCGGCACAGAGTAGCTGGCCATGTTTGGAAAGGCAGGGCCTAACCTTTAGAAAAGCTGAGTGTTATGTTTTCATCTATTATAATAGCATTTGTATATTATTTGCTTTTTTATGTATTGTTGTTGATTTATTGTACTTGTTTTGTTTTCTTATGCTCATTGAGCATAGGAATTCTGGTATGAACATTACTGCTATTATTATGATTTTTGCTGCTGTTATTATTTTTAGTATATGTTGGCAATATTGTCTCACAAAAATTGTAAAAGTCAAGTTTTTGACTGCATTGTGTGTACCAACTGATCTGTATGATTGATGAACGTGTAACAAATATCCCTGACCTTCTCTGAGGTGGCACATGGCCTCCCTTAATGACCTCTACATGCATTTGATCTGTCTTTGGTCCTGCGCTATCTATAGCTGACGCTATTTTAATAGCTGTGAAAAGAATGGCACCTCCCTTCGGAGTAGACAAACTGTTCACGGACATGCTTCTGTTTTGTTCCGTTCAAGACAAAAGTATTTGGAAAATATTGATATCTCCCGTGGATTTAATTTGGGTTGCGATTTAATATTACAAATGATCTCATTGGAGAAATAACAAAAAAGGGAACAACTCCAGTGGTGCGCAGAACAAAATGGATTTGCCATATCTCCCAGGACTTGATTCAGGGATAGCCAAGTTAAAGTTAGTAGTGGAGGGTGCCGTTTTTACAGAAGAGAAAGATTTTCTAGTCCAGAGCTGTGAATATTTCCAAGCTCTCTACCGTTCAGGGATGAAAGAATGCCGGCAGCAGGAAATCCACTTAAAGGGTCTGTGTGCTAGAGGATTTCTGATTGCACTGGTGGTTTTGCGAGGTGAGAGACCCATCCTGGATGCTGACGAAATTGTGGAGGCCATAGAATGTGCTGCCTTCCTGCAGGTGCAGCCTTTGGCCAAACATCTTGTTGAAATTATCGACTCTGATAACTGCCTGCTCATGTATCACACCGCTGCGAACTTTGGCCTAATGGCTCTCTACCATGCTGCTGCAATGTTCATCCGGAACATGTACCATGACTTAGAATCCGAAGTCAGAAAAAGCTTACCGATAGAGCTTGTTTTGTATGTAGAGTCTTTAGTTCCTAGTACATTTGTAGCAGTTGGAGCCCACTCAACGTGTGGTGTGAATGAAACCATCCATGTCGGCAATAGGACTTTGTGCCACCTGGATGATGATGGGAAAAGCTGGAAGGTCCTCACAGAGCTACCCCCAAAGGCCAGTACTTCTATGGCTGGAGTAACTGTTCTGGACAACAAGCTGTATGTTGTGTGTGGAATACAGTTGCAGGGTGCCCAAAAGCAAGCTGTGGAGTCCTGCTTCTGCTACAACGTGGAGTCCGACGAGTGGAGCACGTTTGCCAGTCCAAAACAATTGAGGTACAACTTCCCTCTCGTGGGCCTGGATGGATGTCTTTATGCCATTGGGGGAGAGTACAAGCAAACAATTATGTCTTCAGTGGAAACGTACAAAGTTGGCACCGGAAGGTGGTCATTTGCTGCACATTTGCCACGACCAGTCGCCGGAGCAGCATGCACCAAAAGCATGGGCCGGATATTTGTGTGCTTGTGGAAGCCAATGGAAACCACTGAAATCTATGAATACCTAACCAGAAATGATCAGTGGTTGCTTGTCACTACTCTGATAAGGCACCAGAGCTACGGTCATGCCATTGTGGCTCACCGGGACAACCTATTTGTCATGCGTAACGGGCCCCAAGATGATTTCTTAAGATGTATGATGGACTGCTACAACCTTAGCACAGGTCAGTGGACAACCTTGCCCGGTCACTTTGCCAACAGCAAAGGCTCCCTGTTCACGGCCGTGGTGAGAGGCGACTCAGCTTACACTCTAAACCGAACCATGACTTTGGAATATGCAATAGAGGGGAAGACATGGAAGCCCAGGAATCAGATGAAGGGTTTCCCTAGAAGTGGATCCCTGTGGACATTTTTTTTAAGGCTGCCCAAGGGAAACAGATAAAATGAATGTAATCCCAGGACAATGTTAACAGAATAGTGATCAGAAATCCATTTAAGGAGAAAGTAAATGATCTGTTAGTGGAAATATTGAACTACCAACCGAGCAAAAAGATGAAGGGATGAATACACTTTCAATGCTAAAGACTTTTTAAAACCTTTTAATGTGGCCTAAATGAAAAATCCATACAACTGAGATGTATGCTTACTACATAGCCTCTAATGTGGATTTGGTCTGACAGTTCCTTGAGTGGTAAAGGATGGCTAAAAGGATCATTTTAAGAGCATCTTGATGACAGGACCAAAGGTCAGATCTGACAATTTGGATATGATAAATGTGATATATCATTCCTGGACATTCAACACACAGTGATTAAAATTATAAATTATGTTCTCATTTACTTTTTATTTACTTAAACTATGGATACTCAACTACTTTGATACATATGTAGAAATGTGGTGTCTGTTTACTTCTTCCATTGTCAAACCAATTAGTCGAAACTCCATGGTTCTCAAAACTAGTTTCCCACATTAGTTAAAAGGAAGGTTAGATATTTTTTAACCCGGGGCCTATTTATAGATAATCTAGCATAATCCTAGTTCATAGACTATAGACATATATTATTTCAGTTTAGAGTTTTTCAGATTTTTCCTGCAGTCTCTCTCTGGGATAAAATTGAACTGAGAGTAACTGATGTAGCGTTTGAAAATATATGATACATTTGGTTTTCCAAAATGGGAAGGCCACGGTGTCCGTATGTTATCCTTAACAAATTGTGCCAAAACGAGCATTGTATCAATAGTTATGTTCTATGTGAAACCAAATAATTTATTTTGTTAATTATGCACTCCCTCACAACATCTGTAAAGGTCCGCGCTAGAGCTAACAGCCTGGTGCTGTTTCAAAACAGTTGAACCAGGGGCGTAGGTTTCATTATACACGAGTTGGACATGTCCCCCCCACTTTTTTTAAAATGGCTTTTTGTCCCCCCCCAATATTTTTTTTTTCAAACTCTTATTGCAAGAAAATCTCAACCTCTTTAGAACGGTGCAGTGCCAGTTCGGTAAGCAATTGTGTAATTCAAATTAGACTGGCTTTAGTACCACATGCAAGCACTTTGCTTTGAGGTAGTTACCATGATAGGTCTGGTTACCGTAGTAGATGCTACCGTTGCAACTAGCAACTGATCTCTGGTTCATGAAAGTTTGGTAACCTAGCTGACATTACCTCTAGCTAATTACCTCCTGTAACGTATGAATGAGGTAGATATTTATCTTATCAGATTGTTTTTCTAAAAGCGGTAAGGTGTTGTTATGCTAACATGCATATTAGCTTGCTAGCTAAACGTTTTTTAGCTAGCTAGCAAACAGTCTACATTACACTAGGTTCACCTCACTGATAGCTAGCACAGAATGACAAAAGACTGAATTTAGACAAACAAGCATTTTTTTATGCAAAGACAAAGTGAGTGGTACAGCTAGCTATAGCTATCCCATACGGAAAATAAATGTATTTTAAATATATTTTTGCAAGCAAAATGTATGTAGAATGTATTAATTCATAATACATTTCAGGTATCAAAATGTATTTCACCTTTTATAATGAAATGTATTTAAAAATTTATACATACATTTATCTTTATTCAAAATACATTTCAGGTATCAACATTTATTTCACCTTTTATTCTGAAATGTATTTAAAAATGTATAAATACATTTAACTATATTTAAAATTCATTTCAGCTATTATTCCGAAATGTATTTGAAAATGTATAAATACATTTCAGTTTTGTCCAGATCTATTTCACCTTCAACAATGCTCTCATTACAGTTGTAATGTATTATAGAAAATATTAGAAAATGTTCAATATTTGAAATGTTTCACATTTAGGTGTTGAAAGACATTTTATAGATGTGTACATAACCAAAATAAATGTCATCTTAGTCACAAATAGTCTAACGTACTAAAGTAAACTTGGTAATACCACTACTTGCCTCTCCTATTGATCTCATCCTTTTTGGTGTAGTGGTTAGTGCTCCTGATTGTGGAACTTAAGGTCGCAGGTTTGTAACACTGCCTTGCTGATTGTCCAATGTATTTTAAAAATGCATTAAATACATTTTTTACAAATATATTTAAGCAGCCAATTTCAAACATTTTGACATATATTTACCAAATGTATTCAGGAACATATTTTCCAAACGTGTTCGGAAATATATTCTCCAAATGTATTCAAAAATATATTTAAAATACATTCATTTTCCGTATGGGTATGATACATTAGAAGATATAGCTAAGTTACTAGCTTAATGCTGTAGTTGATCTCTTGAAAAGTTGAAAAGGGTTAAAATTAAGAGATCACTGCAAATTGAATGCTTTTGTTCCTCACTCAAAACGTTCCTTTTCAACTTTTTTGGAAAGGAAAGAAAAAGGTGCAGTGATCCCTTAATTTTCTCTGGTGCTGTATATCAATATACCCTGGCCTTCCTGTTTTGGAAAACCGAATATATAATACATTTACGAATGCTATATCGATTGCTCCATTCACTTCCATTGTAGCCCGGAGAGAGGCTTCCTTTAATAAATAAAAACTCAAAACTGTAATAATTCCAAAAATAATTCTCTACAGTCCAGAATTATGCTAGATAATCTGAAAAAAGGCCCCAGGCAAATAAAATTGTGAACTTTTCCTTTAACATTCAAACCAACAACAGGTATAACATGATTGCTACACTATATTCAACATGTTAAATTAAGAAGAGATTACTATACACTCACCTAAAGGATTATTAGGAACACCTGTTCATATGAATTTATTCATATGACTTTTACACCACAGTGTTAATGGACTGCTTTGGTGTTTTAAAATCTACAATTTTGTTACAAAGAAATGTATTCATGTCAGGTATTGCTTAGATGGGACCAAAGAGGAAGCAATAGCCACTCACTTTCAACACAGCAATACTATGTGACTAGAAAAAGAGAGATTCAACAAGTTAAACAGTACATCTGAATCAAATGTGCTGCAGGATCAAATTACAGAGGACGAACAAATGCAGAGAAATACAGGCCAATACAGCAAAAGGGAACCTGCTCCAGTCAACAAAAAATAAAAGCCTGGGAGAAAAGTAACATTTCAACAGGACATGAATCCCAAGCAGAAAACCCAAGAATACCAAGAAGGCAAAACCCAACCTTTTTTTTCAAGTACAAAAAGGTACATTTCCTACATTGGCCCTGTTAAAGTCCTGCTCTCAAATCCTATTGAGAATCTATGGCACTATTTAAAAATTACATTGCCAAACCAACCTGGACATCCTGGAGCAAATCTGCAAAGAGGTATGGACCAAAATCACTCTGTTCACAGTGGATATTACGTATACTATCTATAAACTTAAAGTTGTTACTGCAGCGAAAGTGGCTCTATAAAATATTCATGTTTATAAACTTATGCAAGCAACATGTTTCAATTTTAGATATTTCTTACATAATAACATATACATAAAATACACTCACCTAAAGGATTATTAGGAACACCTGTTCAATTTCTCATTAATTCAATTATCTAATCAACCAATCACATGGCAGTTGCTTCAATGCATTTAGGGGTGTGGTCCTGGTCAAGACAATCTCCTGAACTCCAAACTGAATGTCAGAATGGGAAAGAAAGGTGATTTAAGCAATTCTGAGCGTGGCATGGTTGTTGGTGCCAGACGGGCCGGTCTGAGTATTTCACAATCTGCTCAGTTACTGGGATTTTCACACACAACCATTTCTAGGGTTTCCAAAGAATGGTGTGAAAAGGGAAAAACATCCAGTATGCGGCAGTCCTGTGGGCGAAAATGCCTTGTTGATGCTAGAGGTCAGAAGAGAATGGGCCGACTGATTCAAGCTGATAGAAGAGCAACTTTGACTGAAATAA
This sequence comes from Esox lucius, assembly GCF_011004845.1. Lineage (NCBI taxonomy): Eukaryota > Metazoa > Chordata > Actinopteri > Esociformes > Esocidae > Esox > Esox lucius. The sequence goes on along the minus strand of NC_047587.1, from coordinate 33,932,339 downwards.
CCACTCGTTACAACCGAGGTATGCAGCAAAGCATTTGTGAAGCCACAACACGCCCAACCTTGAGGCGGATCAGCTACAACAGCAGAAGACCCCACCGGGTACCACTCATCTCCACTACAAATAGGAAAAAGAGGCTACAATTTGCACGAGCTCACCAAAATTGGACAGTTGAAGACTGGAAGAATGTTGCCTGGTCTGATGAGTCTCGATTTCTGTTGAGACATTAAGATGGTAGAGTCAGAATTTGGTGTAAATAGAATGAGAACATGGATCCATCATGTCTTATTACCTCTGTGCAGGCTGGTAGTGGTGGTGTAATGGTGTGGGGGATGTTTTCTTGGCACACTTTAGGCCTCTTAGTGCCAATTGGGCATCGTTTAAATGCCACGGCCTACCTGAGCATTGTTTCTGACCATGTCCATCCCTTTATGACCACCATGTACCCATCCTCTGATGGCTACTTCCAGCAGGATAATGCACCATGTCACAAAGCTCGAATCATTTCAAATTGGTTTCTTGAACATGACAATGAGTTCACTGTACTGAAATGGCCCCCACAGTCACCAGATCTCAACCCAATCGAGCATATTTGGGATGTGGTGGAATGGGAGCTTCGTGCCCTGGATGTGCATCCCACAAATCTCCATCAACTGCAAGATGCTATCCTATCAATATGGGCCACCATTTCTAAAGAATGCTTTCAGCACCTTGTTGAATCAATGCCACATAGAATTAAGGCAGTTCTGAAGGCGAAAGGGGGTCAAACACAGTATTAGTATGGTGTTCCTAATAATCCTTTAGGTGAGTGTAGATGACTAGCTGATAGCTGGACAGTACCTATAATGAAAACATTATAACTATGCAATGTCATTTGAAACATGAGCAATATGTTTGTCGCCGGGGCAGTTTGTCCATCACAATATAACCATAACAGTTTTACTTTAGGTTTACTATTACGTAGCTACTGAAGTTTGTAGCCAGCATAGTTTTTGTCTACTGTAACTATACAGTACCTATAATGAAAACAATGCCTCCAATCACTCCATAGCCAAATCTTTTCTTTAGAAAACAATGACACTTGAATAGAGCGCTGAACAAATCCTAATGCCTAATTTATTTGGTCCGTGGTGAGGATCAAACCCTGGTTGCCTACATGACAGTCTGCATCTCTAACCACTACATTATCAATGGGTAGTCAGTCAGTCCGTCACTCACTTCAAAATATGCAAGTGTGAACAATTGCTTAGCCCTGGGCTTAGGAGGCCCCTAGCCCTAGCCTAAGGTGCAGTGTGAACATGCCTTTGGTCTTCTAGAACTTTGACAGAATTTGAAGTCGCATGCAGTCATTAAGAATTTTAAATAAAGGCATATGGAAGCAGCCTCATATTTAGCATGTTTGGGTATATATATATTTTTTATATTTGTGTTTACCTTACATAACAATACATCTACCATTAGTGTTTACTGAGTCTAAATCCCTACACTAATAAACCATCTTTCTATTGAACCCCTAAAAACACATCGATATCAGTATCTCAACAACAATGCACAACGTCCCTTTTATTAGTCATTTCCAAGCTCTTTCTTGGCTTCCATTCGTCTTGATTTGAGAGCTCCACTAGTATTCCCGTAACACAATGCTTCTGTTTTAGTGGGCTGCAGCCTTGGTTTTCTATTGGCAATGACTGACTGAGAGAGGGAGTAAGGACGATGAGCGCTGTATATGCCAGGCAGAGCCAGGCACAGTGGGCATCTGGGTACACCCAGTGATGCTAAATATGTCCATCCTAACTCAAAATAAATAGCCCGAGGGGTGAGGCTGCTTCCGTATGCAGCATCCTCCATCACCCCTCCCATGTGTCTGCTAGACGCCAGCAGAGAGGCATGCAAGCTAACTTCTTGACAGTTTAGAGCTGGAGCCAAGCAGACAATTCACAAACTATTGGAATGTGGAACAGGCTATTGTTTTAAATTACATTCATGTGAGTATATGCTTTGCCAGTGTACATAGTATACTACCATTCCCATCTTTTAAAAAATCATAAAATAAGTAATCATGCATATTATTTATTCTAGCCAAATCACAGTGTAACTTACAGTAAGCAGGCTAATATATTTGCTTATTTTAGGGCAGTCATCTGTAACAATGACTTAAATATTATTAATATGCAGCATTAGAAAAAGTTGAACCTTATAGGTTTCTTCAGTTTCCCATTTTGTGCTAGGCATAACTCTTTGCCAAGGGTTTACAATATTCTGAGATCTTCATAGAACCCACAATATATGGTGCTACAAAGAATCATTTTAACATCCAAAGTTTCTTTAAAGGAGGTTTTTCTTAAAATACAAAATGTTAAAGGCTAATAAGGCAAAATGTTACTAGCCTTTAACATTTTGTTATTTAAGAAATACATTACAAATCATCAGGCCTTCTTTTGAGGGTCTTAATATGCCCTAACAGGAAACTATTGTTTTCCAGAAAGAGTCAGTTCCCCAATAGGTTTTTATCACAAAACAGTACTAAAAAGTATTGAAAAATGTATAATTTCCAGTATAAAGCCCCAATTGTGTGCTACCATTGAGTTGGATCATGAAATTCATGTTCACATCGGTTCAGTTTTTGACTGGCTTGCTTAAGAGATGTCTGCTGAAAAAAATGTTTTAAACACTCTTGCCACAATAAATGAAGTGAGGCACCATATATAGTGATATGTTTTTAAACTTATCTGCAGATAATCATTGTTTTGAGCTTGTTTGTAAATGGTCGATCCCTAGCTATCACTTACACCTTGCAATAAGAAGGTATAATTGATTTAGCCTTTTTTCTAAGACTGCTGACAGTGATGATTTGTTTTCTTTACTTACTCAATGCAACATTTCATACCAAGACCCATCCAGGGGATGGTTACCTCAACTATTGAATGCGCCTTTGACCAGTGAATGTTATCAGAGTGATGGCATCAGTCTCATATTCAGGACACATGCCTACAGTAAGCAGACAATGGCTTCCCTTAACAATAATGAGTTTCTCTATTGTGGTTGCATAGCTCCTGGCATTGTGCCAATATGCACCCAGTTCAGTTAAGGTAAACATGGGGACTTTGTTGGCGATGCTGTCAGTCATCTGAGGTTATGGTGATCCCAGGGGCATGTTGCCATCTCACTGTGTCAGTCAACTACGCTCCAACGATGTCGCCCCGTTTCAAGACACAGATCATATCACAAACCACAGATGCCTTTGCAAAAAAGGCAAACACCCTTGGTAAATCAAAGTGACTGGGGTTTCGCACCCCAGCCTTAGACATTATAGGCAAGCTCTTAAATAAGCCACTGTTTTAGCACAGGGACCATTGGATCAACGTTTTGAGCAACCAAAGCACATCATGGAATGATCCATATAAAATATTTTATGATATAATATTAGGGTGAATAGTAAGTTATAAGCCACAGTGTAGGTTCATGTAGGCAGTATGATGCCTCATTCTTTATTGATTTCCCTACAGTAGCCATGGACACAAATAGCCTAACAAGCACATTGTGCACATTCTGGCATCTAAAAATACAATGTCTTATATATGTTTTTCCTCCTCTTCCCTAAGGGGGATTGCATTTTAAACGGTACCATGATCAATGCTTTCTCATGTGTTAACAATCTTGGTAGGGCCATACTTTTATATATTTTTTGACATAATTTTTCTTTCCAATGCAGAGATGAAACAATACCGCGCACCCTTTGCTTCCAGTAGATGCCAGGAGATGTGATACATTAGAATTAGTGACAGATGAACATTTCACCAGAGGTTCTGGATCTTTTAAGCTGCCTCAAAAATGCTAAAAATAGTATCAATAGCAAGCTATAATTATTTCCAATTGAAAGGCCCTTTTAAAATGAATTTGACAGTCTTGATTGTTTGGATTGCATGGCCCTGTGAGTGATATTGTTAAAGGAAACAACCAATGTGAGAACCCTTTACTTTAGTTACTTGAATGACTTGGTGATCAAGGCCATTCTGTTAAAGAGAAAAAAAAACATCTAACACTTGCCATCAGGAGAAACTATTGTTGGAGAGTGTGACGTCATTACAGGTGCATTGATTTATGGCTGCAGTAATCACCTAACAGAAAACTGCCTTGGCCTCATATACTGCAGGCTGAGATGTTATTCACCTAAGTACTTGCCTACTGGGCTTGTTTGTTATAACCACTCACCCACTGTTTTATTTTTATTTTTATTCAGCTACAAAGTGGGATAGAAATAGATTCTTTAGAAGTGTTGAATAGAAGACTGCCAACCAATGGTCACCTTTTGGAATCCTTTTCTTGGATTTTCAAGTAACTGGATGTATAAACGCAACCTTTAAATATATTCATTTGGTCAAATGGCACTGTGAGTAATTCCAGCACTGCTGTCAAACTCTCAACTTGTGTGTGTTCCTTGAGTTGCATGTGTGGCTCTTGTCTGAAACACTCTCCCTCTCACTTACCATCCTCCTGAAAGGGGATTAACTGTGACAACCGCATCCAATTGGGACGTGAAACAGGTAGGTAGGCAAATATTGCCCTGCACAATGAGAACTTTGAAAATGAAATTACAAAGAGGCAGATTGTCAGTGCAAATTGATTGAGAAATAGTGCCTATAATACCACCAAAAACAAGATGCCATTAGGTGAGTTAAAATCAGAGGTCCTACAAAAAACAGGCATCTACTCAATCCAACATATGTTAAAGACACAATATGCACTTGGTTAATCGGTATCATACCATGGATGAAGTTGCCACTGTGGATCAAGTAACCTTGTCTCCTACCTACTGACAGACATCTCTCCCTTAACGAATGTGAGATGCATGCATCATTATTTTCAGAAATGATCTTCAGTTCAGAAACCATGTTTTCATCATATTCAACTTTGTTTATCACCCTGAAAATAGTGTGTAGGCCAACAGAAATAGTAGTCCATGTTTCAGTATTCTTTTAAGGGCCATTACAATCTACAGCTATCTTTCCCCACCACTAGCTAAATATGTACTTGCTCTCAACATTACTTACATACATTTTTAGCTAGCAGTGGTTTAACCAGGTTCAACTTTGTAATGGCTGTTTTAAAAAAACTGAATGATCGAATACATACTTCTTTCTGCCTAAGACTTCTTTCAGAGTTAGGATACACCTAACATCGAGCTGAAGAAAATAATTTGACATTCAGATGAAAAGTTCATTGTTGTTTTCATTAAGACAATCATAGACAATGTTGACTTACAACATGAAATCCAAATTGATTAAATTAGGACAGATTAACCAGATTAACACAAAAACACCCATAATGTCAAAGTGAAAAATAACATCTACAAATGGTTCTAAATGAATTACAAATACAAAATTGAATGAGTCTATTTGGATGAGTCTCTACCAGTTTGACACATCTGGACAAAGCTATTATTCTTTGCAAAATCGTTCAAGCTCTGTCAGTTTTGATGGGGACCTTTGGCAAATAGCAATGAATACCCTATTTGATTGAGGTTTGAGCTTTGAATTGGCCTCTCCAGTACATTGAACTTTCCAGTACATTGTAAAATAACTTGCACACGCAGACTATACATACAGTAGCAAACCCAACATCTGTGACAATTTCATTGTCAAGCAGGAAGGTTATTTTAGTCTTCTAATTTAAATAAAAGTATATTGAAGTTTCTGGTTATGAGCCATCTCATATGTATGTTAACATTCTATCCTGATGCAAGCACCGTGTTTTCATAGGAACGATCAGGTTTTAACGAAAAAGCACATTAAACGGATGAGATTACTAAAATCCTCAAGCTAGTTATGTCCACATTGGCAACAGTGTTCTTGGGGTAAGGGAATGTTACATTAGCATTTTATTTTTCAGATAATATTATCTGAAGATTAGTGTTACGGACCTGAGGCGAAATAAATTGTCCAGTGTTTTTCACTTTGGCCAAGATGCTGGGAAATGGTGTATTTATACTGTTATGTCACAAACGTCAATAGTGATTTAAAGACTTCCTTCAGTCAACGAACAACTGCACTCTTTTTAAATGGTATCCTGATTATTAATCAGGCTGGTGTCAGACCTAATCATAGCACCAGCTTTTTGAACATATCATTTCATTCTATTAAATAGATCATCATCACTTGCTTCAGCTTTCTGCTGCTTGCAGATAATAAAAAAATGCAATAGTGGTTAAGATGGTTACAATCAAACAGGAGTTCCTTGAGTTAATAGGAGTAAATTGGAAGAAACATGTGAATACTATTTTTAAGTTGGTTTTGGAGGATGGTGATGTAGTACAGTGCATTCGTAAAATCACAAATTACAAATTGCATTTCTTTTTTTCCTCATCAATCTACCCACAATACATTTTGCAAGCAAAAAACCCCAAATAGAAATATCCCATTGGACATGATTTGAAAATGGCATACACTTTTTTATATGAGTTCCCACTGTTAACAGTGCATGTCAGAGCAAAAACCAAGCCATGAGGTTGAAGGAATTGTCTGTAGAGCTCTGAGATTTAGGCACAGGTCTCGGGAAGGGTACCAAAACATTATCTGCAATATTGAAAAGTCTCCAAGCACACAGTGGCCTCTGTCATTCTTAAATGGAAGATGTTTGTAACCACCAATACTTTCTAGAGCTGGCTGCCCAGTCAAAATTAGCAGTGGGGGAATAAGGGCCTTGGTCAGGAAGGTGTTGTTTTTTCCAGCAGGAAAACAACCCAAATCACACAGCCAAGACAATGCAGGAGTGGCTTCGGGTGAATGTTCTTCAGTGGCCCAGCCAGAGCTTGATCAAACATCTCTGGGGCAACAGAGCTGCACAGCGACATTTCCCAATTCCCATCAGACCTGACAGTGCTTGACAGTATATGCGGAGAAGAATTCCCCAAACCCAGGTGTGCCAAGATTATACTGTATCAAAGCTGTATTTGCTGCCAAAGGTGCTTCAACAAAGAACTGAGTGAAGGGTTCTGCAAACCTATGTAAATATTTCTGTTGCTCTTTTAATACATTTCAGATAACACATTTTGTTCAGTCATTATGGAGTATTTAGTGAAGATTGTTGAGGAACATTTTTATTTTGTAACCTAACAACTCTATGAAAAGTGAAGGGATCTGAATACTTTCCAAATGCTTTTTTACTGGATTGTGGAAAATGTGAAAATATTTTTTAATTGTATATTTTACACAATGTGTGCACAATTGAAGAAAAGTCTCTATTTCTAAAGTAGTATTATAAGTTTGTTGATATATGAGATGAACATTATCATGTTGAAATGATCAGGCAAAGATGCAATCAACAAACCCATGGGCACCACTCATATTATGGGTTGCTGTTATGCTGTTATGGTCACTAAAATAGAAGCCTATTTTACATGTAAGTATTGAACACTGGAATACTTTCAGTTAGTTTACTTAAATATATGAATAATAATTTAATGTGCAGTGCAATATAGATTTTTATAGTAACAAAAAGGATTGTCTAAATTACATGATCCAACTGGTCTTATTTTTAAATTATTCCTCTACCCATGAAAGGAATTTTTGCCCCAACATGGTTGTGTTTATTTCGTAACTGAGGATGTCATTCTACATTATAGAATGGGATGTTGAAGTGTGTGTATAGAGGGTTTTCAGGTTACATGTCTGTCTCAAGACCAGCAACGGCAAAAATAAAACAGCCTCATGATCAGCTCAAAACAGGAAAATCAAGGCTGAGTTTGTTACTCTGAATATGCCGCTGTCCCATCAAGCTGAGATTTAACCTCATAACAGGAAGTGCTGGAGGAAGTTGATCATATTGTCAGAGTATTGTGATGTTAGTTCACTGGGTTCTTTTTCCAGAACAATTATTGTTAGATGTGTTTGTAGCTGGATAACCACAGATAAAAATGTCCAACTGAAAACATTATTATTTCGTTGAAAACACTCAGAATGTGTTTTGTCTGTGTTAAGAATGTGTTATGTCTGTGTTAAGAATGTGTTATGTCTGTGTTAAGAGTATGTTATGTCTAGCTATTAACCGTTGTTTGGGGTTAACAAGACCATGAAGGTTCATGATTTCTGTCTGTGTTTACATGAGAGAGAAGGGTAGCCAGAATGTTCTCTGTTATCGGTCCAACAGTAAGCCAGGGGAAGAATTGGGTCATTCTAAATAAAGTGTTGCTCAGTGACACACAGGCACTTGGTCACACTCGCCTAGTTGTCACAGCTACCAGTGTCGTCATGATACACTTCTCCACAGTGCAACCATTTATTGTAAAATAAAAGTGCATGAATTAATGCACTGAAGAACATCCATGAACAATGTTTTTGAGCTACTCAGTAGACTATAATATACTTTGGTATGACATTTGACACATTTGCAAGTTGGGATCTGGGCTGCAGGTCAAGGCTTTGCCATGTTTTTTCCACTATTTAGACTTTTGAGTAATCATATCACAACTGTTTCAGAGCTGAACTTCTTAGTACGCTGAAACGGATATCCTTCAATACATCCGATAGGATGAAGTAGTCATATTTCCTTTGACTTCTGTGTCAGAAGGTCACATCCAGCTCAACTTGAAGGAAATGGGTCAAAACTTGTTTTGTAAGATACCTTTGAAACAATGTTTGGGGGATTCCCTCAAAACATCCAACTCTTATAGAAACATGGTATTGTTAACAGATGTTTAAATGCAGTTTCTAAAATGTGCAGCTACACTATAATTATTACCAGTACATGAATGCTGTAGTGCGGAAAGATAGATAATTGTATAGCCTTTTGTAACCTCCAATTATTAACACAAAAGGCAGGAACACTTTTTAATAGAGGTCTTTCCAAAAACAATGCTAACAAATGATGCAATTTTTTTTGCATGAATCTCTGTTCAGATTGAATTAAAAAAGATCCAGGGTATAGCCCCGGACGCCCAGGCCTAACGGTGCCACTGCTGATGTCTATTACCATTGCAAATGCACTGGTGTTTAAGTTATTTTATGTATGACCGCTTTTCCCTGCACACTATCACTTCAGTTATCGTCTTGACATTGATCATCCATTTTTCTGTAAATGAATGATCAACGGGGAAATGAGTTACAAACATAATGCAGCAATATTTCTTTTGCATCGCCGCATCACGTGACTTTTGTGCGTTATTTATTTATTATTATTTAATTAACTGTTTCAGAGTTATTGCAGGTTGGTTCATATTTTTGAGTGTGCATATTTGAGAACACTTTTATTACCTGTGAAATTTTGGGTCATGATATTGACTTGTTTGTTTTTGGTGCTGGTTAATGAAAGCAGATATCCGATGTAATGTTGCATTAACATTCAGATTAAGGATCAGTGTAGCTCTGATATCTCTACAACTGATGTACAGTAACTAAGGCCAGTGAAGGTAAGGTTCAGAGCAACTTTTGGTGTGTGTGTGAAATCCATAATACCCACATTGTGTGAGTGTCTATTAGGACTAATTTAGACAGTCCATTTAGACCTACTTCTTTTCAGACATTTGATAATCTAGAGAAAACTTTAAGGGAAAAGGTGGAGGGCACCTGATGTTATACAGACAATCCCTGTCTAGAGAAATACTCAATAAGAAAAAAATATGTTTCTTGTTACACTTTAGCATTGAAGTCAGGGTTCTGTAGGTGAAAAAAATTATGTCATAATGGTAGCTCTAGAGATCCTTCAAAATCAGTTCACCATTGTAATACAAAGAATACAAAGCACCTAATTTGTGAGCAAACCAATTAACACTACAACCACCAGGCCTTTTTTACCCCCAGTAACCGCCAGCGCCGAAAGCCATTTGGCATGATTAGCATACCTATTAGCATGAACATTCTCCTCAGCATCATCACCATCCAGCCAGAGCATCAGTTCATCGACAGGGTCGTTATCAAACTATATAAAATAGTCAAAAAATTATGATTTACAAAATGTGTTTATTTTAAATGGTTAATGAAGACGTTAATCTGGCACCAAGACGTTAGCAGCAGATCCTTTAAGTCTTGTAAGTTGCGAGATGGGACCTCCATGGACCGGACTTGTTTGTCCAGCACATTCCACAGATGTTCGATTGGATTGAGATCTGGGGAATTTGGAGGGCAACACCTTGAACTTGTTGTGAAACAGGACAATGACATCAGGAAATACCGTTGCCATGAAAGGGTGCACATGGTCTGCAACAATGCTTAAGGAGGTGGTATGTATCAAAGTAACATCCACATGAATGGCAGGAACCAAGGTTTCCCAGCAGAACATTGCCCAAAGCATCACACTACCTCCACCGGCTTGCCTTTTTCCATAGTGCATCCTGGTGCCTAGCCAGTCTCCAGACCTGAACCCAATAGAAAATCTTTGGAGGGTGCTGAAAGTCTGTATTGCCCAGCGACAGCCCGAAACCTGAAGGATCTGGAGAAGGTCTGTATGGGGGAGTGGGCCAAAATCCTTTCTGCAGTGTATGCAAACCTGGTCAAGCATTACAGGAAACGTATGATCTCTGTAATTGCTAACAAAGGTTTCTGTCCCAAATATTAAGTTCTGCTTTTCAGATGTATCAAATACTTATGTCATGCAATAAAATGCAAACTAATTATTTAAAATTCATACAATGTGATTTTCTAGATTTTTGTTTTAGATAATGTCACTCACAGATGAAGAGTACCTATGATAAAAATTACAGACTTATACATACTTTGTAAGTGGGAAAACCTGCAAAATCGGCAGTGCATCAAATACTTGTTCTCCCCACTGTACATACATACAGTACCAGTCAAACGTTTGGACACTCCTACCAATTCAAGGGTATTTCTTTATTTTTACTATTTTCCATGTTGAATATTTCAGGACTCAGCCCTCCTGAGCTGTTTGTCTGTCATTACATCTCCCCGAGTACCAGTCTCCTTGTTCCCGGCACTCCACGAAGGCACCCGTAATCACCACTGATCCTGAACACCTGCACCAGTCTACACACCTCGGGGGCTGATTGCCACTCTCCCTATAAATAGGAGAGTTCTGCTGTCAGTCCCTGCCGGATTATTGTACAGCCACGTAATTATTACAGTGTTCTCTACCTAATTAAGCAAGCTATCCGAATTCCCAGAGTATCCTGTTTTTGTTATCTTCTGCTCACCGTGTTTTTTCCCCCGTTCTTTTCCAGACCCTTGTTCCGAGACCCGTCCTGTACCTCCCTCCCAACTACCTGGATCACCTATCTGCCTTCCCGTTATCGACCTTCGCCTGGACTGACTCCCTGCTCTGTTGACCGAACCCTGCCTGACCTTCTGACCATTCTTGCCTCCCGGACTTCGTACCACTGCTACCCACTATCCACCCTCCAACAATACATTCATACCCGCCTACGTAATTCTTACGTATCTTCACTATCATCTCAGACTACTACGATAAACATCATCATTGTCCTTTTACCCCGGTGTCTGTATCTGCTTCTGGATGTAGCAACCAAAATAGTGTTGAACATAGAAAAATACATTTCATATTGTCCATTCTTCAAAGTAGCCACTCTTTGCATTCTCTCAGCCAGCTTCATTAGGTAGTCATCTGGAATGTATGTCAACTAACAGATACATTTGAGCAAATTCTTTGTGTAGTGACAAGGTTGTGGTAGTATACAGAAGACAATCATTAGGTCGCTACTGTAGTGGTCCATATTATTACAAGAACAGTTCAAATAAGCAAAGTCAAACGACAGTCCTTCATTATTTTAAGACATAAAGGTGAGTCAATCCAGACATGTTCTGTGTATTCACAAAGAACATGAAATGCTATAATGAAACTGGCTGTCATGAGGAACACCACAAGACAGGAACACCCAGGGTTACCTCTGCTTTAGAGGATAGGTTGATTAGGGTTACCAGCCTCAGAAATCGGCAATTAACTGCACCACCGTGTCCTTGTGAGATGCAGAGTGGGTGAACGGATTATCTCCGCACATGTTGTTTCCACTGTGAAGCATGGAGGAGGAGGTGTGATGGTGTGGGTGTGCTGTGCTGGTGACAGTGTTTGTGATTAATTAAAAAATTCAAGGCACCCTCAACCAGCATGGCTACCGCAGCATTCTGCAGTGAACAATTGTGACACCTTTTTGTTCTCTACACAAAGAAATGCGTAGCACAGAGACTAATGCAGCATTGTGCAATCCTACAGATAATGAAATATTATAGAAAAACGTAATTAAGTCATGAAGTCGGGTCCTGGCTGGGGGCCTCTAGGCATCCCCATGCGCCTGGGGGCTGCAGTCAGGGCCAAATTTTGTGTATGTTCTACGGTGCAATCTTTTCACATTGAATATGGTCAGATTCTTTGTGGGTTTTAGATCTATATAGTGGGAATCTGAAAAAAAAATTACACTATTACACCATAGTTAGGTGCTTTCTTCATTTGTTTTTTGTGCTAGATAATAAAATGCAATCTTCGGGGTGGTCTGTTCACATTGCTGCTGTCTGATAGACGCTACTATTGCTATATTTTTGTTGTATTTTTGCTTTATATATTTCTTACTTTCTCACCAACCTCCTTTGCCTTAAACCCTCCAGTTCCTCCTACATACCCAGCTGTCTTCAACCAATTTAAGCCTGTATCAGTCTGCTTATTATCAAAGGTAGTTCATAATATGCAACCTACAAACTGTCCACTAGACATCATTCCCTCTCATCTTTTAAAAGATGTTTTTAATATGGTTGGGTCCGGTATTCTCATTCTGATAAATACTTGTCTTCAGGGTGTGTTCCAGCTGCTTTTAAATATGCCATAGTGCAGCCTGTTATCAAAAAGATATATCTGGATCCTTATGTTCTCTCTAACTTCAGGCCTATAAGTAGGGACCATAAAACTCAAAAGCTGTTGCATGGACAGCTTTGGGCTATTCCTTCATTATTTCATCAATTAAGCAGGAACATGGTCTGGAGGTGATTCTAGGTGTGGCATTAACATTTGGAAGCTGTTGCTCCAAATGTTTCACTTGCATTGAGAGGTCATTTGGAAGAGCTCTCAATGCAAGTGAAACAGGCCTCCTAAGCTGCAAAAAATAACAAAAAATCCATCAGAGAGATAGTAGGAACATTAGGAGTGGCCAAATCAACATTTGGTACATTCAGAGAAAAAAAGAATGCCCTGGTGAGCTCTACAACACAAAAAGGCCTGGATGTCCACGGAAGACAACAGTGATGGATGACCCCTTTACAACATCCAGTCAAGTGAAGAACACTCTCCAGGAGGTAGGCATATCATTATTCAGGTTTACCATAAAGAGAAGACTTTCATATAGAGCAATTGCAGAGGGTTCACCACAAGGTGCAAACCATTCATGAGCCTCAAGAATAGAAAGGCCAGATTTTGTCAAAAATCATCTAAAAAAACAAGCCCATTTCTGGAACAGCATTCTTTGGACAGATGAAACTAATATCAACCTGATATTACCAGAATGATGGGAAGAAAAAAGTACAGAGAAGGCTTGGAACAGCTCATGATCCGAAGCATACCACATAATCTGTAAAACATGGTGGAGGCAGTGTGAGGGCATGGGAATTCATGGCTTCCAATAGCACTGGGTCACTATTGTTTAATGATGATGTGACAGAAGACACAAGCAGCCGGATTAATTCTGAAGTGTATAGGGATATATTGTCCGTTCAGATTCAGCGCTTTGGACGGCGCTTCACTTTACAGATGGAAAATGACCTAAAACATACTGCAACAGCAACCCAGGAGTTTTTTAAGGCAAAGAAGTGGTATAATTCTGCAATGGCCGAGTCAATCACCTGATCTTAACCCGATCGAGCCCATGAAATAAGGGGACTGTGTATGAAAATGGTTTCAATTCCTAAACGTATTATACAATATTTTTGTTCCACCCCTTTGTCCAAATCAGTGTGCAAATATTTCTGGACGTAACTGTAGTTGTCGTGTGCAGTGTCACAATAATTTCATTGTGCGGGATGATGTGTTATTTGGTGCATTTGATAAATAAACTTGGAACTGAACTTGGAACCTCTTGGATGGGTAGTGCTGACATCTTCTTTTCTTGCTCCCTGTGCCCCTTCAAGTAGGAAATCAGAAAAACACAGGATCAGTTTTCAGTGAAGAAAGAGCCTTGATGATGTTTGCAAAGGTAAAGCTCCATATTCTTAAATTATGAGGAGTAATAGGACAATGCCAAACAAGCCTAATAAATAGGAATACAGATATGGGTGACATGTGATGCTTGAATCAATTACGTCTGGAATATGCAGGTCTACATTGGAAGGCTAGTTGCTGATACCACTGGGTGGTGTTAGACATGACCAAGTGTCTCAGGCAGTGTTGGGGGCAACGCATTACAAAGTAGTTTACAATATGTTACAGTAGTCAGACTACTTTTAATGGTAACGAGTAATGTAACATGTTAGGTCTTTAATTTAAATAATCCCTTACTAGTTCATTTTTCAAATAAATAATGCGCTACTAAAATTTCCCTCTGTGCAACTAATGTAGGATGGCTGCTCCAGCACTTCCTACTAAAGTTCATGATACACCTACCAAAGTATGAACCACTCCAGAACCTTCACCTTTTTCCAAACTAATTGCAATTTAAAAAGCCACAGGTGTGGGAAATTACCCTTTAATTTCCATTTGAACCTGTGTGTTTTATGTTTTGTGTCTGTAACAATGCCAAACATTCAAGGGTATGTCTTTTGATCAGGGCCATTTGGGGGATTTCTGTTATCATTATGATTTAAAAAGGAGCCAAACAACTGTGTGATAATAAATGGCTTCATATTATCAATATCCTTAAATAAAAGTTTTTGTTTTTTTGCATGATCAGTCATATTTTCAAAATCAATACCAAAATTGCACAATTTCTGCCAGGGTATGCAAACTTATGAGCACAATTGTATAACCACTAATTCAGTATGTCTTGCACACAAGCTAGATGCGCAAGACATACTGAATGAACCAAATGCAGCTGTGCAAGTCAACAACATATCACGCTGTTAGGTTAGATTAGGGTTGCCACCTTCAATGTGGAAAAATAAGGGACACCGTGCCAGTGGCCCCAAACCCGGGGGACACAAATGAAGCGGGGTCTGGGGGTCCTCCCCAATGAGAGTTTTATAGATCCCTGAATTCTGGTGAATTTGTATGCACCAATTTGTATGCATAGAAATGCATTGTATGCATTTCTATTCATCATTTTTGAAGTCCTCTGCTACTATGAACATGAATGTAATGGACATTTTCTCAGAAAATTAGTTATGACCAATACAAAAAAATGTTTTTTAGAAATGTTGGCCAACTAAAAAGTATGAACATGAAAAGTATGAGCATGTACAGCACTCAATACTTAGTTGGGGCTCCTTTTGCCTGAATTACTGCAGCAATGCGGCGTGGCATAGAGTTGATCAGTCTGTGGCACTGCTCAGTTATTATGAGAGCCCAGGATGCTCTGATAGTGGCCTACATCTCTTCTGCATTGTTGGGTCTGGCGTATCGCATCTTCCTCTTCACAATACCCCATAGATTTTCTATAGGGTTAAGGTCAGGCGAGTATGCTGGCCAATTAAGAACAGGGATACCATGGTCCTTAAACCAGGTACTGGTAGCTTTGGCACTGTGTGCAGGTGCCAAGTCCTGTTGGAAAATTATATCTGCATCTCCATAAAGTTGGTCAGCAGCAGGAAGCATGAAGTGCTCTAAAACTTCCTGGTAGACGGCTGCGTTGACCTTGGACCTCAGAAAACACAGTGGACCAACACCAGCAGATGACATGGCACCCCAAACCATCACTGTCTGTGGAAACTTTACACTGGACTTCAAGCAAAGTGGATTATGTGCCTCTCCTCTCTTCCTCCAGACTCTGGGACCTTGATTTCCAAAAGAAATGCAAAATGTACTTTCATCAGAGAACATAACTCAGCCACAGTCCAGTCCTTTTTGTCTTTAGCCCAGGCGAGACGCTTCTGACGGTGTGTCTTGTTCAAGAGTGGCTTGACACAAGGAATGCGACAGCTGAAACCCATGTCTTGCATACGTCTGTGCGTGGTGGTTCTTGAAGCACTGACTCCAGCTGCAGTCCACTCTTTGTGAATCTCCCCCACATTTCTGAATGGGTGCGGTTATCCCTATTGCTTGTACACTTTTTTCTACCACATCTTTTCCTTCCCTTCGCCTCTCTATTAATGTGCTTGGACACAGAGCTCTGTGAACAGCCAGCCTCGTTAGCTATGACCTTTTGAGTCTTGCCCTCCTTGTGCAAGGTGTCAATGGTCGTCTTTTGGACAATTGTCAAGTCAGCAGTCTTACCCATGATTGTGTTGCCTACAGAACTAGACTGAGAGGCCTTTGCAGGTGTTTTGGGTTAATTAGCTGATTAGAGTGTGGCACCAGGTGTCTTCAATATTGAACCTTTTCACAATATTCTAATTTTCTGAGATACTGAATTTTGGGTTTTCATTAATTGTCAGTTATAATCATCTCCATTAAAATAAATAAACACTTGAAATATATCAGTCTGTGTGGAATGAATGTATACATTATACAAGTTTCACTTTTTGAATGGAATTACTGAAATAAATAAACTTTTTGATGATATTGTAATTTTATGACCAGCACCTGTATACCTGTTTTGAGGCAGATATTAATCCATCTGCCTCGACTGTTGTTTATAAATGTGCTATATAAATAAAAGTGACTACTTTCCACCAAGTGGGATATTGGTTACATTTCTCTCAAACATACACACACAGATCGTACGTGCGGAGGGTCGTATCTTCTGCTTACAGAGCCGAGAACCGCACTGCTGATGTTACCGTGCGTATGAGTCCGTGACCAGGGCAACGATGACGTTCAATGACAGACAACTTGCCTGTCATTCTGATTAAATACTTCTCCGATGTTTCATGAAACTATTTTGGTTTTATTATTTTTCGTGGCAATCTGAGCGTGTGCATGAAAAAAATCGCTCCACGTGTTGATTCTGTAAGGGACGATCACGTCTTATACGGGACGGGTGGCAACCATAGGATAGATACCATCATTATTTTAGTAGCCTACTAGCTGGCTAGCTAGCCAACCAGATGTAGGCTGACATAACTATGCTTAAGTTAGTTGCCTGAATGTCGAAAACACGCTCGGCGTTGGTTTACCCATTGGTGATGCAGTCAAATATTGTTACACAAATAAACGTTCTACTCTCATTTAAGGAAAAACGTGTCCTAGCTACCTATAGACTCCGATCTACCATGATCCAGCACGGATATTCCATAACTCCCACCAAGCGAGCCCACTGACTGAAACCACGCAACGAGATCTCGTCGACCGAAGGAAAATGTGTCTAAAAAATGTGAAAACATAAAATTCAAAACCGTAAATTAAATTAAGATTTGTAAATGTAATTCAAAAGTTGTAAATATTATACAGATTTGTTTTTTATTTGCGAAATATGTTTTTACATATTCACACATTTGATTTATATTTGTGAAACATGTTTACATATTTGCAGATAATGTTTTTATTTAAAAAATATTTTTTCACATTTACAAATCCTATTTTTATTTGTGAGTTGTGATGAATATACGCACGGATTTTCTATATATATTTACGAATATTGACACACATCTAATCCATAGAAGTCATAGACTGTATAAATAATGGACGACGCCCTTTCGCTCTTTTCCATTGGTGAAAAATGAAGCCACCAGTGTCCTGATACGGCGCTGACATCTTGGACTTGCGTCTGCGCAGATAGCGATCTTGGGACCAGTTCTGCGCAGTAGTTATGCGCAGTAGCGAGCAGGAAGTAAAGCCGTAAAGGCGCGAAATCAACGGCCCCACCCCTGTGCCCCGCCCTCACTCTCCCTCGCAGAATGCACATACCGTAATCAATCGCAAGTCCAAGTACAGTACAACCTTTGCTTGTTAAACCTAGACGATATGTTATAGCCTAACTTACATCATGTTTAACCTTAATTTAGAATAGGCCTAATACAAAAATAATTGGTAACTTCTAGCTAACGATCACCTGCTAGCTATTAACATGGCTATTAACGAGGCTTGTTGTCTTTTAGCTAACGTTAGCTAGCCCATTACATTTATTTACTAATTAAATAGCTTATAAATTTAACTTACCGAAAAAAAATTCAAAGATCGATTGGAAATGCCAGATCGGTTAGCACAATGTACTGCAGAACAACCCATTATGTCAGTGTGAAATTATATAAATTATAGAAATTTAGAGATTAAATGTAAAGTTCCAATCTCCTCAGTCCTCCGAAGATTCAGTGGCTCCTCGGCTCAGATAGCTGTCAATCACAGCTGTGAATCACGACGTCACACCACCGTTTTTAGAGCATTAAATAACTAACTAAAAACAAACTTATTTTAAAAACAAACTCTTGAATTTACATTAGCGTGATACAAACTACAGTAAATGACAGAAACCAGCTTCGGAAAAAATATATTTGAAGGGTAATTTAATTGTTTAGTTGGTCTCGCGTCCCATTGAATAACATGGGGAGGGCGGGGTTTATGACCTATACTGGGACCACTCACCAGGGGGCGATCGAGACGTTTTGGCTTCACTTTTCAGGGCTTGTGCGGCACGCTTGATAGAAGTGCACCTGTTTTGGCACTGTGACTTGCGAAGGAAGGAAATCAGTGTTGCATGTAGCGGAGAATAACAATAAAAATATTACATCCAGTGCTTATATTCGCTACACTAACGTGTAGTGCAAACACAAGCAGGAGCGAAAGACAGATTTTTCAGATGGTTCCCTGCATACCGTCTAATGTCGTTATGTGTCCCGGGGGCATTCTTGTTGGCTAATATAGGAATGTCACTATTCGTAGTTGTACATTGCACAGTTTTAAACAGGTGTTACCCGGTAGACAACGTTGTTTATATTATTTGCTCGATAGCAGATAAATCAAGCGCAACTAATTCAGCAAAATCCTGTTTGAATTCCCACAAGCGAGCAACTGTTGGTGACGCTAATGTCTCTGGATTAGCCTATCAGCAGCTAAAGACAGCCCACTTGCATTGACTGACATATCCCTTGGGATCATGAAATACGCAATGAAATACGGTATACAATTTTGAAATATGTCATTAAATGTTGAAGTACACCATTAAATGACGAAATACACTATTAAATGATGAAATATACCAGGACATTATGAAACAGGTCACAATATTGTGAAAAAGACCAAGATATTATGAAATACATCTTCTAATAAAAAAAGTACTGGGAAATACAATGTATAATTATGAAGTATCATACCATTATTTGTAAAAGGGGCATTATAAAAAAATATTTCATAATAATGTGCCACTTAAAATTATATATTTATTTTATTATTTATAAATTTCATTTTGAAAGCCTATTGCCCAACTCCCATTACATAACTCTCAGAAATCGATATGAAGCGTCAACAAGCAATTTGTGCAGCGGAACAGTACATTCACTTTGTTCACGAAATGTTTGCCTCCAATAAATTTTCTATTGAGTCCGTGACCGTGTGTGCAGGGCAGTATGGGATACCGAGCAGAGCAAAGCAAAGCAAGCGCTGAAAAATAGATCCACGGCCTACTTTATGCATATATCAGACAAAATTCGATGTCGGGGGTAGGCAACAGCCAATCAGAAAAGGTGTGTCCGGCACACTTTTCCACTGGTTTGCTTTACATTGGTTGGGAATACTACTAATGCAGGAAGACATTTCATTTGGTATTATCAAATACACAAACATTCGCTACATAGCTAGCTCCTACGACACTAATACTAGTAGTACAGCAGCTGCTATATCTCCTATAAAGCAATTTAAATTTTCATTAACCTAATTATTGGGTATCCTACCAGTGTGGATTGACATACTACTACTACTATTATGTAGCTGTACGAGCTGTAGGCCAACTAGCTACTGGACCTAGTAAACGTGAATTTCCAGCAGTGATAAACACTACAAACAGTGTACACGCCCACAAGCGGCTAGCGATGAGCAAATCAAGCGAAAAGCCAAAAAGTAGATGGACACCTATCGGAAGGCTGAGCTGCGCGATTCAAGCTTGGGAAGCAGTTTACTATTTTGACGGTCACTACCACCCTCGCCTATAACCGGTCACCAGGGTCGCTGTTATGTTTTTTCTGGAATCTCTTGGAATCTCCTGTTGAACAACCAAAGTTCAATCCCTAAAGTAATGAAACATTAAGGGATTATGCACATTATTGTGAAGAGATTTCAAATTGCAATGTGCCTAACGTTTTCTTTTTTTGAGAAAGTATGTTTATCATTCTACAAGACAGGATTACTTATTATTACTTATTATATTATTATTGGAATTATAAAAGTTATTGATGCTCACTTTAATCCATGATCTAATATGCTGCACGACATGGGCAAGTACAAAGGCCAAGGTTTCAAAAGCATCTCTTCTAGCGTGTGTGAGCTGTGTGGGCACGCTTGTTTATGTGTGTGGATACTAAATGTTCATCCGTCTTCTGACTTCTCAAGCTTATTTTGACAAGTGGAGGAAGTGTGCCATCATGAGGGGCCACCATGGGCACGCGGAGGTCAGCCACACACTGACAAAGATGTGAGTGTGTGTATGTGTGTGTTCTGTGAGTATGTGTGCGGGAGGGGGGTGTACACACTTCCGCCATTTAAAGTATACTTAGATACATTCATTTGAGAACAAGGGCTATGTTCTCACTGGGGAATGGTAAACTATGAACATGCCATTGTTTGTTTCTAGTTTACATCGTTTGCAGTACCCACAAAGGCAGTGCAATGGATATTCAAATTGGGCCAGCAAGAAGAATTACCGCTTGTGATGTCAGTAGACACAAATGTCAACACTTTAGAGTGCTGTAACTGTTTTAACATACTGCGGAAAAACTGGCATTACATCTATGTTTGACAGATACAACCTGCTATTGAGATGCTTTACCAGTACGAAAATGTGTGTTATGTGTGCCAACTCCTAGGATTTAAGACATTTCCAAAATGTCACCTTTTGCCAATACATTTAGCCAAAGTGTGCTTTCATTAGTAACCAGTTGAAGGCAAAGGTGATTTGCATATGGGCTGGGCTGGACCCTTGCAGGAGTAATAAGAGAGTACTTCAACGGTGTTCTAGCCACAGCACTCTGAAAGATGATCCACTTTCAAAAGCTGCTCTACAAGTGATCATGTCATCTCCACAACACGGCAAGCACAGAAACAGACCAAACAACAGCTCAACTTCGGCGTCTTAATGCTACATTTGTTTAACCAGGCCTAACTTTCAATTACCTCATATAGTAATTATAAATAGACCCTTTTCTTTGAAAGATGACCATTTAGGGCCGAGCTGAAAATGAACACTTCGTATATTGTTGACATGGGTTGATTGTGAACAAGACATGTCCTTGTTTGTAAGGAGCAACTCAAGATTGAGGGAATCTCTTGATGGATGGGAGTTTCATTTCTGTACCCGCCAGGACCTGTCGAGTGAGAATTGCTTCTTGTTCCTTCTGAGGCGCTCGCTAGACATCTTGGCTCCGGAGTGGTGGCTTTGCGCCTGGCTCCGTCTGAGGGGATTTGGTCTTTTAAGAAAAAGGGGCTCCCAAACGGGGACCGGGTGAGGTCATAGCGGTGCAACCTCAGTGGAGTCTTTGTTTTGGTTGTGGTTGGAAGGTCTGAGGCATTTCTGGAACTCTCTGCAAACTGTGCCATAGCTCCCTATGCTCTTTCACACTCTCTCTCATTCACCCCTTTTCTGCCGTATCTCAACTGAATGAGAAAATGTCCCAGCTGATTGTAAGGGGGCCCTCTGTTTGCTGAGACAAAAGGTCTTTCTCTGGGAAAGAAAGCAAAGTTTCCGGCGTGAGATCATTGTTGGGGAGAAGAGGAAGAAGAGGTGTTTAGGGGGCCTGAATGGGTGATAGGGCTGGGGGGCATGGGTTGGGGTAGGTGTGTTCCTGATTTGGTCACAGGCTTGCGCAGTACAAATAGTGCCACAGATTAATGCCAACTCAAAGACGGGTGAGAGACTGTAACCGTTTTCTTTAGCCGGAAAACATTGTTTATATAGTTATATAGATATACGTTTAGAAATAGTATTTGTTTATGTATGCAGATATGCATTTATAATTTGTGTTGTTTATTGAAGACAATGGTGTGTTTTTTTCATAATCTAATCTTACTATTTTGTGGTTTAATGACAGATTTAATGACAGATTTTCAATGCAGTTAATATGACATCTGTATGCAAAATGATTTTTGGAATCTGCAACTTTTGTTATTTAGCATATATTTTAATTGCATGATATAACACTTGAGACACTTGTATGCAAGGAGGCAAGGCGTAAATCTTCTTCCTGGTGCAAATAGACAGATTTATATGCCTCTCCCCAGCAAATAGATCAATGACTGACTGTGCACAGATGGGTGAATGGGGTTCGAAGCACTCTGTCAATGTCACTGTGCCACACTGCCCACCGCAGCCACCAGCCTTCACAGCCGGGAAGCCAGACAGACATGGAGCGACAGACCACTTACTGTAAAACGAAAACAAATATGTCTATACTTAGGTTAGAAAGAGGGGAAGCAGTGCTTCATCTGCCAGGGCACCTCAGTTCCACTCAAGCTGCAGTAATATTCTGTATGTCTATACTACTAGAGGGAGAAGATACCTCTAACCTATACTGGATCAGATGAACCCATCCCCATTCTGACCAGCAGTGATTAGGGTTGACTTGCTACTCTACTGAAACAATACTGAAAACAAGTTGAAACAAAACAAAGTGGTCACACATTACAGACATTGCTGTTCAGGATTCTGTATGTATCCCATTCTACACTATATATGTACAGATTGTAGATGTATGGGTATTGTATATTTAATCACAATTCTGTATTCTATTTGTAACACAAATCTATACAATATGTATGATTGTATATCATATTTATACCATGATATTATATGTATCCTGATTCTACATATATTTTCTATCAATACATTTTCACACCACTGTATTGACTGAATAGGGGCAAGGAATTTCATGGATTGTACTAGGGCTCTAAGGGTAATGGGTTCGATTGCCGTTCTAAGCACTAATGTTTTTCTCCGTGAACAGTACGCCAAAGCTAAACCCTTTCTTTCTCCAGTCTGAATGAATGCCTGAAGTTATCCAGTCATGTGAACAGGGACACCAAATATTTTGTTCTACCAACTTTAACATAACATCTTCATTGAGAGGATGGTACAGTATATTATATTTCTGCCTAATTACAGGTTAGCTTGACAAGGCTTTTGTAATGCACTTTTGTTAACCAAGCTTTGAAAAATACAGCAGTATAATTAGCGCCACAATAGCATCTCTGCCGTTTTGTTTATGCTATTACTGGATGAAGGAAAGATGGGCAAACCAAAGCATATTCGAAGGCACAGAGAAACTAAACACTTTACATGGGCACTGTAGTGCTCTGCCCTCTCTCTTTTAATCCCTCACACCATCATTACCCACACTCCTGCTCTGTTATGACAGCATGACAGTCCCTTTTCTTTCTCTCTACTCTTGCCTGCTCTATCCTTGCCCCACCCCTCTCCCTCGCCAACCCTCTCTCTCACTCTGTGGTGAGCTTGAGAGTGTATTTTGGTTACGAGGCAGAATATTATGAGTCTAAAAGCTCTAGACGCTACTACACGGAAATTCCTCACCTGTCTCTTTCTGCTCTTTCACCCCCTCTCTTGTTTCTCTCTTCACTCTCTCCTCTGTGCTGTATGTACAGTAAGGTTGTTTCACCAGTTTGCTGCCTTTTGCGATGTGCAGTTTTCCACCACGAAACATCCAAACAATGCAAAATATAGGACTGGCTCATCTGTTTTTTACTTTTGGTTTAATTTGATTCGATGTTCAATGTTTCTTTTGAAAAATACATTTATATTAAAATGACTAGTTTTACCAAATGATTCTAGTTCTCACATTTGCATTGACCTTAAAATAAGCACCAGAATAAGAGTCTAATGATGATAATAATAATAATAATGAAATAAAAAAAATTCAGAAATGTGTGTAATTTCAAACAAAATAAATAGGGTTTTTCAGTGATGGTGGAACTTGAATGGATTTAGTGGGTTGAAATCGTCCTAGAAGTGACACAGCATTCATTAGGGGAAAAGTCAAAAGTCTGAATGCTGAAAAAGATTTATTGAATCCTCCATGTGGTCTGTATTACAGAGCACTTCATTTAATACAACAGGCTTTTGAAAGGCACTGTTTTCATGGAACGACCCAGGAGTTGTGTGCTGAATGCTGAGCTGGAGCCAGTGTGTCCTCAGTTCACCCGTCTGCCACGCTGCAGACAGTGTTAAAATACTTCTCACTGGTGAAAAAGCAATTTTTGGATCTGTGTTGAAACATATAGTAAAATAACAGTGATTCGATGTTATAATACATTTTCAAAACTAAGGGCACTTTATACAGAACATACACAAAACATACACATCGTTCCATGCATTTTTTTCCAGACCATATGTAGGGCTGTGAAAGGAGGTAATCGCGTTCTTTTTTAAACTACTGTAAACAAGTGAGGTTGATTACCTGATCACTTGTTCCACCCACATGTGCAGTGAATTTGAAAAAGGTGTGTGTTCCTTGCTAAACAGACATGAGTCTGTAGTTATATGCCAGTCAAAGGGCTTCTGTTATCATTATTGCCAAAGAACCTAAAGGTTCCAAGGTAAGAGAGCATTATGCTTGAAATGTCAGGGTTGTAGGCCAGTGTGCAAATGTATGCACACTGGCTGTGTATGTATAGGACTACACAAACCACACCAAGGCAATGACATGTAAGGGAAGATCACATTGATGGAAGAAATTACATACTGTAGGAGTACACCAAAGTTATTGAAACATAAATATAGACCTGTTTTCTCAATTATTCTATGGTGACATTGGCATTGACATTTTATGTTAGGAAAAAAATGAAATGTGTTGCTTCCATTATGTTTCCACACCTGTTCTGTAGAAGTCCCTGTTCACAACTATGAAAGAGTTTACCCAAACAAAGACACAATTACCTCACCACTGGCCTCCATCTGTGAACAATTAAAGTTGCTGTTACAATTTCAGGATAAAAAATCCAATGTTGAAGGATTATTAGTGAGGCTGTGAATATGAAGGAAACTTAGGGCCAAAGAGCTTTAGACGGAAGATAAAGTAATACAAATGAATATATTAGAAAAAGGGCACAAAATAATATTCAAGTGTTTGAATATTGACTATTCCTAAAACCTGAGTGCTCAAACGAGAGGCCAACAATCCATTTGAAGGCGCTACAAAGTTAAGTGGCTGGGGATCGTGTAATCGCACACGAGCTCTGCATAAAACCGACCTGTATTGGAAGGTGTTTAGAAAGAAGCTGTTACTCTAAATGTACCATCTAAAGGCGTGAGTCACCTAGCTGCTATGTGGGAAAAGATTTTGTGGTCAGATGAGTCCAATATAAAGTCCCACTTGTGAATGTAAAAAAATGATTGTGTATACATCAATATATATATATCAATACATCTTGGTGTATCAATATATTTATATCATGGATTATGTAACAAATTCGGATAAAATTGAGGTAAATTTGTTAACACAATACTGTTTAAAAATCTATAATTAAAAACAAGCGTTTCAGTTACCTGCTACTTGGTCAGTAGAAGCTCTGGACATTAGTAAGAATGCACAGCACTGTGATTGCATTTAATTGCTTGCCTGTTGGGTCGAGCTGCACCAATTAGATACTAAGAATTTATTCATATGACTTTTACAGCAGAGTGTTAATGGACTGCTTTGGTGTTTTAAAATCTACAATTTTGTTACAAAGAAATGTATTCATGTCAGGTATTGCTTAGATGGCACCAAAGAGAAAGCAATAGCCACTCACTTTCAACACAGTAATACTACATGACTAGAAAAAGAGAGATTCAACAAGTTAAACAGTACATCTGAATCAAATGTGCTGCAGGATCAAATTACAGAGGACGAACTGATGCAGAGAAATACAGGCCAATACAGCAAAAGGGAACCTGCTCCAGTCAACAAAAAATGAAAGCCTGGGAGAAAAGAAACATTTCAGCAGGACATGAATCCCAAGCAGAAAACCCAAGAATACCAAGAAGGCAAAACCCAACCTTTTTTTTCAAGTACAAAAAGGTACATTTCCTACATTGGCCCTGTTAAAGTCCTGCTCTCAAATCCTATTGAGAATCTATGGCACTATTTGAAAATTACATTGCCAAACCAACCTGGACATCCTGGAGCAAATCTGCAAAGAAGTATGGGCCAAAATCACTCTGTTCACAGTGGATATTACGTATACTATCTATAAACTTAAAGTTGTTACTGCAGCGAAAGTGGCTCTATAAAATATTCATGTTTGTAAACTTATGCAAGCAACATGTTTCAATTTTAGATATTTCTTACATAATAACATATACATAAAATACACTCACCTAAAGGATTATTAGGAACACCTGTTCAATTTCTCATTAATGCAATTATCTAATCAACCAATCACATGGCAGTTGCTTCAATGCATTTAGGGGTGTGGTCCTGGTCAAGACAATCTCCTGTACTCCAAACTGAATGTCAGAATGGGAAAGAAAGGTGATTTAAGCAATTTTGAGCGTGGCATGGTTGTTGGTGCCAGACGGGCCGGTCTGAGTATTTCACAATCTGCTCAGTTTTTCACGCACAACCATTTCTAGGGTTTACAAAGAATGGTGTGAAAAGGGAAAAACATCCAGTATGCGGCAGTCCTGTGGGCGAAAATGCCTTGTTGATGCTAGAGGTCAGAGGAGAATGGGCCGACTGATTCAAGCTGATAGAAGAGCAACTTTGACTGAAATAACCACTCGTTACAACCGAGGTATGCAGCAAAGCATTTGTGAAGCCACAACACGCACAACCTTGAGGTGGATGGGCTACAACAGCAGAAGACCCCACCGGGTACCACTCATCTCCACTACAAATAGGAAAAGAGGCTACAATTTGCACAAGCTCACCAAAATTGGACAGTTGAAGACTGGAAGAATGTGGCCTGGTCTGATGAGTCTCGAATTTCTGTTGAGACATTCAGATGGTAGAGTCAGAATTTGGCGTAAACAGAATGAGAACATGGATCCATCATGCCTTGTTACCTCTGTGCAGGCTGGTAGTGGTGGTGTAATGGTGTGGGGGATGTTTTCTTGGCACACTTTAGGCCCCTTAGTGCCACTTGGGCATCGTTTAAATTGCCACGGCCTACCTGAGCATTGTTTCTGACCATGTCCATCCCTTTATGACCACCATGTACCCAACCTCTGATGGCTACTTCCAGCAGGATAATGCACCATGTCACAAAGGTTTCTTGAACATGACAATGAGTTCACTGTACTGAAATGGCCCCCACAGTCACCAGATCTCAACCCAATAGAGCATCTTTGGGATGTGGTGGAACGGGAGCTTCGTGCCCTGGATGTGCATCCCACAAATCTCCATCAACTGCAAGATGCTATCCTATCAATATGGGCCAACATTTCCAAAGAATGCTTTCAGCACCTCGTTGAATCAATGCCACGTAGAATTAAGGCTGTTCTGAAGTTGAAAGGGGGTCAAACACAGTATTAGTATGGGGTTCCTAATAATCCTTTAGGTGAGTGTAGATTTATTTTAATATTTTAATGTAAGGCACTGTATGTTTTCAATTGTTCGATATGGGGTTTGTATTCAGTACAAATGTCAACTGGAGCAGCCCCCTGGAAGACCTTGTAAAGAACTAACAAACGTACTGGCAAGGTTTTTGAGAATTGAAAAAGTTACTCGATTTTGTTCCATTCTGAACCACAACCCTCGAGTTTCAAGCCCCATTCTATACCAAATGTTGTAACTGATACCAACTCAAATTAATGTCGAAAACATAAAATAATTTGAGGTATTCAGTTGTGCACAGACACTTTGTTTTGGATTTGGATTTGGATTGTACTGTAGTTGGTTTTTAGATTTACAGATAAATTAGGCACCAAATATGCTTTTTGATTAGGAATTTTATTTTATTTGTTGTGTATGAAATTGTTTAGTGAAATAAGTATAAAAGTTTAGCTATTTCCAATAAATATGCAATTTATATGTTTTATGTATTTTGTCACTCCAATTGTATCGATTTACTGGGAATCTTAAGACTTTTGTATGCTTGGACTTTAGACTAAATGATTTTAAAGAAGGTATATGTAATTTAGAATAATATTATATAATAATATTATATTATATAATAATACTAATGTAATGTACTAGAAAATGCTAGTTTTGAGTCTTAAAAAATCAGTTTTAAACATCAACAGCATTGTTTTGAGAAAGGATTTATATTTAACAGATGCCATTTAGCATGTCTGTCTAAATCAGCTCTGTTATGCGTGCATACATTTAACATATGGAGTACTCCAGTGGGAAATAAGCCTAAATCCATTGGCTTGGCATGTGCCATGCTCTACCAACTAAGCCACACAAGACCACAATATTAAATAATACTACATACATGTAAAGATGCAGAGAAGTTAGTTAGTAACATTGTGTTACTCCTTAGCCATCATATTAGATATTGTGACCTTGCTTTATAGAGCTTTGTCAATTGTGGCCTTTACATTAATTACATTTTTATTAAAGGCTACAAATCACTGAATACAAATGCTGTGTTGAATTTTGATTCCAATATTTTTAGTTTTCTTAGATGTGCATGTAATTGGTGAAATATGTATGCAGTACAAGGCTAGTCACTATCTATATAATTCTGCCCCTTTGGATTGTTTTTGAAAATGGCGGCTATATACTAACGTTTTTATTCAAGTATTTATGTGTTCAGATAGTAAATGTGTACATACTCCTGTTAACCTGTACCTGGTTCTCTCCCTCCTATCATGCAGTAACCATGTTCAGTCAAGGAAGACATTGTGATCTTTGTCAACTGCAAGAACATCATGGTCATATTACATTGTTGTATTGGGACATGTATGTGTGTGTTTGGGTACTGTGTATGAGGGACATTCCATTTGGTCTGCCTTCACACTTGCACACTGCATGTGTGTGTCTGCTCAACTGTGACTGTGTGTGGTTCTGTATCCTGTATGTAAAATGAATGAAACAGCTCTTTCTCTCTCAGTCCCATTCTGTCTTTCCCACTATGTTCCTCCCCTCCCTTCTCGTCTCTCCACCTCTCCTTCTCAAACATTATATCAAATGTTTTCGTCTTTCTGTCACTCCTCTCCCCATCTCTCTTTTTAACCCCCCCCCCCTTCATCCATGCCGCTCCAGGCCTCAGTGGGGCCTCGCGGGCTGGAGACCAAACGCAGTGCGTGCTCATCTCATAGCAATGAGAGAGAAAGAGAGGAGAGGGGGGAGGGAATTCACAGAGCGCCACTATGGCTCCACAGGGAGCTGCGTTCTTCATCACGACAACGAACCCCCTGACCCGAATACTGAGTGAGACACGCCCTCCCAAGCCCCTGATGCAGAGACACAGAGGCCACCTGCTGGACAGGGATGGAAATGTGTCTGCCCAGCCATTTTTTTCATTAGGTTTCTATCTCCTGATCTGTCTGTCCGTGTGGCTCCTCCTCCTCTCTCAGTCTCTCACACTTTTTCTCTCTCTTTCCATAAATCGTCCTGTCTCCTTCCTTCCCAATAACTATCAAGAAGGTTTCCCTCTTTCTCGCCTATTTTAATGAAAACCCTGAACCCACAATAAGGTGAAGTCTGTCTCCTCCCTCCCTCCGCCCTTCCCTTTCTCTCCCCATACTCTGCCTGCCAGTCCAGCACAGTTAGTGAGATTCAGAGTGATAGAACACAGAGGGCCCAGTGTGGGAAGAAACCATTTCTGTAGTGCTTAAGAGTCAAGAACAATTTGTCACAAATAAAAACAGCGCTTACTTCCTCAGCCTACCATCTAACACTCCCTGACTCACACAAAAGCACATTCAGACCATCCATCTCCAGTAAGGAAAAATAATAGCATTTTCTTTGCAAACAAATCTTGACCAAAAAAAATGTATGAGGGCTGGTTAAATCCACATATGAGCCGGTTTGACAACATGGTCCGCATAAATATGGTCTTTTTTTATCTTATTCAGTGTTACAAATTCCATTTCTGAATACAATTATTCTTGGGGAGAATTGTGGGAGTGTTCTAATATTTCAAAACTGTGTTTAAGTGTTCTGTAGCCTCACTGTATCAATATAATGATAACCTAGCTCCCGATTATAATTTAGTTGCACTGAATAATATGTGTTAAAAACGTGTCATCCATCTGTGTCAATATGAGGTTGTCACAAATACTTTATCCCAGGCTCAACCTGAAATCAAGTTCTACGCGTTGCAGCTTTTGCCTTTAAATGCCGCAACGCCTATACCCGGCAGTCGGATTGAATCCAGGCCAAAGTATTTATCGCAATACTGGCAGTGACTGCAGGGTTGGTTGGTGACCTTCATCCTGCTTCCCAACACCCACAATGCTTAAGCACACTCCACTACCCTGATCCGGATGGTACACGCTGGCAGTCTGTGTTTCCTGTCTTAGATGACGGAAGAGTGGGGAGGCAGCGTTGAGTTGAGGGGAAATATTTGTGAAGGCTCTCAGCATCTCTCATTATAAAACACTTGAGGTGAATTTAATTGAATTTTATTAAAGACCGGAAACAAGAGTGGGATAGGAGGGGGTGCTTGTCCCGCAGCAGTTTTTTTTGCTATCTTGACAGCTTAGCGGGGAGCTACTCTCTGTACGAGTTTTGGGGTTTTAGAAACGGAGTGACAGGGACTAAAAATACACGGTCGATTTGGCAGCAGGTTTGGGAAAATGCACTGCTACCTAATTAACATCCGGATTGTTTAGGGGAGGCCATATACATCACGCTCGGATCTGATTGGATCTCGTCCTGCACTCCCTCTTCCCGAACTCATTTCAACACGGGGGACACGTTTTCATACACAAACACACACGGACACACGAATACAGACTGGGGGTCACCATAGCAACAGCCCACTCTCCTGCGACAATGCTCCGCCAGAATTCCAGCCGGATCTAGAATCTTCCCACGCTAAGCGAAGGGGCACACCTCCTGCCCAAACATGTTGTCACTTCTTTCCGTTTCAAGAAAAAGAGGGGGTCATTGTTAAAGAGCGATTGGCTGATGAATGTCCTCTTTCATCCATCAGCAGGACTGCTTTGCACATGTTTCCTAAAATCGTGCGTTGCATTTACATACACTGACGTATAAATGTGGAGTTAAAGAACATTGTGTGTGCGACAGTCTACTGCCTACCTTTGTTTGTTTGTGATTATTCAGAGTGGACGCTAAGGTCTTTATGGAATGGATTGGCTTTGAATGGTATCATCATTGTTTTGTGAAGAAACAGGTTAGGATGAAGCGGAGGCAGAGATGAGACTATATAATGCACTGGGACTCCCTCTGTGGTTGTGTTGCACATGTGTGTGTGTGTTTGTGAGTGTAGGGAAAACCTTTCACCAGCACACCCGCTGACTCCCATGCAGAAAAGCCTTCTGACCCCCCCCCCCCACACACACAAACATAATCAGCCAACACAGTCACCACCATAAATGCCTACCTCCCTTTGCTCTTAAACATGCTGTCAGATGTGTAGTGTACAGTGCTTATATGTTTACACCCACCCCCCACTATCAACATCACACATGCACTCACACACACACACACACACACACACACTAGTCTGGCTAAATAGTGAAAACAATATAGCTACTGTACGTGCTGAATGGAAAAGTTTAGTGAAGCATACCACAGTCCACAGTGGTCACAACAGACCCTCCTGAGCGACTGCTCTGAATCGTTCCCATGACCTCATTTGGAAACTCCAGTCGTTGTGGAAGGGATCCATCTCATCTAATTGTGTTCACATTTCACTTCTCAAGTCTTCCAAGGGAATTCCAAATTTAATTGAAGAGATACTAATTACTAAAAGTTCAAGTCTACAATGTCTCTAGTTTGAGGTCTAGTGAGGTCATGATATGCCATTATCAGACTGTGCCAGATCAGTGTTGTAGTTAGGCATGTTTATTGATATCATCTGTATGGACCATTGAAGGTCAATTTAACCATCTGGCATAGGTATAAAAAATCTATACATCGTTTATTGGGGGTTAAAAAAAATTCAGGCCACGACTCAAACTGGATGGAAAATATGTAGAAAGTACAAACTGCCCCATAAATAGATTTTTACAAAGAAATTGAAAATATATGAACACCCAGGAGTGGCCCTCATGGTGACATGTTTGTCCATCCCTGGTATAGATCGAGCCCAAGCGATATTGTAGTGCTGGTGATCGTGTGTGCAGCACAAATCGCACGAAGAAGACGAGAATTCCAGGGTTGTCAGGAGAGAAAATGGACATGGCAGACAGGTCTAGGGAAGGGCCTGCAGTTCTCCTCCACCTCCTTCCCCTCCTATTCCACCTCTCCCAGCATAACAATTGCTTGACTCACGGACTGTTAAAATTCTCCTGGAGAATCCCTCTCAGGGCCAAGGCATGCAGGTCTGTGTGACATTCCAACTCGGTCAGGACTCATTTCTAGCCCCATCTCGTAACCAAGAAAGGCCTTGCTCTCTCGTTTCCCTCCCAGCCCACTGCCCCCCTCTCATCTCTCCTTCGGTGCAGCTGGATGGCTTTTGAGGAACAGCTGACCAAGTAGGGAACACACTCGTATACAGTATAAACAAGATCCTAGAGGCACGTAGGTTATGTAGCCCACCCACCACAGCAAGACAAAACATTTATTTGAGAACTAGACTTTAAAAGTGTCCTGTGTGACCACAGAGAGACTCGAACTCTCAGACACATGTATCTACACATTTATGCAAATACTCAATGTGCATTGAGGTGATATAGATCCCCTTTAATCTATCATCTAACTAAAAGTCAGCTGACACACCCAGGCACCAACACCCACACATATACAATAATAGACAGAGAAACATAGAGACATAGGTAATTAATCACAGAGAAGGTTGGTAACAGGGACAATGTACCAGAGACAGAAACTAATGACATCTCTTCCATGGTTCTGTAATGGCTATGAGCTCTTCAAGATCAAACTGCGAAGGCATGTGAAGCAGACTAGGTCAGAACCCCGCCACAACATATGCAAGACGAGTTAATATAGGAGGACATGGAGTGGAAATATTGTGCTCTTCACAACAGAGACGGATAATAACTAGCTTCTTCCAAACAAACCACCAGCTGAACATGTAGGCCTGGGGATGAGAAAGTTGCTATGGTTACCAGTCTGAGCGTTCAGGGCAATTACCCTGAAGAACAACAGATCTCACATGTACGCACACGCACGAACACACACAGACACACTCACACACAGGATATAGTCATAGCCATCCACATGCCCACTATAGCTGTTGTAATACTGTAGCGTCTTAAACAGCTGCATGTTTTCAAAAACATGTTTACAGTTTGTTAACATTTGCCTAGTGGAAATTGCAGAGTAACATTCTCACAGTAGCGATAGGACAACTTATATAGGTTTCATCATCACAATTTAAAAGCAATCATACATAACTGACAGTGACACATATGGTGCTTAACATTCATTAAGATAATGGTAAACCCCATATGATTTGCGAAAATGATATATATTTTAGACCATGACTGCAACATCTGCTTGTGTGAGATGACATGGGAGGTGCCAGACTCAAAACCAAAAACCAGTGACCTGGTTTGCTTTTAATATTTTAACTGACTAATGAGTCATGATTTGTTTCTGCAGCGTGATTCGTTTTGTTGGTACATTTTTGTTGTATATTAGAAGCATGTTCTGGCCAAAGACTGTAAGGCTCTGACCAGCAATG
Source organism: Esox lucius (assembly GCF_011004845.1). Lineage (NCBI taxonomy): Eukaryota > Metazoa > Chordata > Actinopteri > Esociformes > Esocidae > Esox > Esox lucius. The sequence goes on along the minus strand of NC_047587.1, from coordinate 33,898,442 downwards.
GTCTATATAGAAGAAAAAACCCTGTTTATAGCTCATAATTGATTGGATGGCGCAATAATCCAATTAATTTATTATTAAATACATAGTTAGACTGTTATAAGTGTATGTTAAAGGCCCTTTCCTGTGTATACAGTATCTCACAAAAGTGAGTACACCATTCACATGTTTGCCAATATTTGATTATATCTTTTCATGTGACAACACTGAAGAAATTACACTTTACTACAATGTGAAGGAGTGAGTGTACAGATAATGTCTAAACTGCTGGCCACATAAGTGAGTACACCCCATGCAGACCAATATGATGCAGTGTGCGGCGTATATGTTCTGAGCACTGACAGGCTGACCCCCCACCCCTTCAACCTCTGCAGCAATGCTGGCAGCACTCATATGTCTATTTCCCAAAGACAACCTCTGGATAAGACGCTGACCATGTGCACTCAGCTTCTTTGGTCGACCATGGCGAGGCCTGTTCTGAGTGGTACTTGTCCTGTTAAACTGCTGTATGGTCTTGGCCACCGTGCTGCAGCTCAGTTTCAGGGTCTTGGCAATCTTCTTATAGCCTAGGCCATCTTTATGTAGAGCAACAATTCTTTTTTTCAGATCCTCAGAGAGTTCTGCCATGTTGAACTTCCAGTGACCAGTATGAGGGAGTGTGAGAGCGATGACACCAAATTTAACACACCTGCTCCCCATTCACACCTGAGACCTTGTAACACTAACGAGTCACATGAAACTGGGGAGGGAAAATGGCTAATTGGGCCCAATTTGGACATTTTAACTTAGGGGTGTACTCACTTTTGTTGCCAGCGGTTTAGACATTAATGGCTATGTGTTGAGTTATTTTGAGGGGACAGCAAATTTAGACTGTTATACAAGCTCTACACACAGTGTAATTTGTTCAGGGTTGTCACATGAAAAGATATAATAAAATATTTTGTGAGATACTGTATATATGAATGGCCTATCTTTGTTCCACATCCATGTTTTCAAATTACGCGACTTTTCCCCCGATGTGACTCTGTAAGGAAATACCCAAGACTTTACTGAATACAACTTATACCAGTAATCAGTCGGTCTGGTCACATGTAAATACTTTATACACCCAGAAGCCAAACCAGACCTGCTGAAATACTGACAAAGAGATGGCCTTTTAAGGTTAAAGGTTAGACAGAGTTGAAGCTTGCCAGCTGTTGTTTAGTCCTACTAGGCACAACAGTGTTTTTCATTTTGTAATGCTTCAGGCATAGTGATGATCCACTATTTATGGCCCTTTTCCACAGTAAGTACATTAATATGGCCTATTACACAGCATACTCTACATATAATCTGACATTTTCTGTCGCTTTATGAAGGCAGATGCACACATACATGTGTCTGGCTGGGTAGATATGGTACAAAGGTTAAGGAAGGAGAAAAGTTTGAAGAGCTCAGCTTGACTATTATGCTCTTCATCTTTCTATGGTTCAACTTAGGCTTCATTTACAATTGGTCTTTTGACCAATCCTATCACAAATTTTACAGATCAATTACACAGCTGATTTGATTGGCCCAAATATCAATTAATTTATTTTTCAAATTTAACTCTTCTGCCACTCTAAACACAGCCTTTGTGTTATAGCAACAACATGACAAAAAACATTCACAAATTAATTCGATGTTCAGAGGAATTATCAACCCAGGTTGGAGGAAAAGCTACAATTTAAAGGACACAATAAAATGCCAATGAAACTGAAACCTCTTTGCAAAATATCGCAGGCAGCTTGGTCGCTTGGACATACACCATTTAATGCAGTTAAGTCTAATTAGGTTCTGATTTAATTGTTCCCCAGGTGCATTTCATCTGACTTTTGAAACAGTTATTAACTAATGAATATGTGTGCATCGATTTGGATGTTTCAAATATGGTTTTCAGAAAAATTAATTCAATGATCTCGAGGCAGCTACTTTTTGTTGGTTAGTCGCAGCCCCACTAAAACCAAACACAAACTTTAAAAAAAGACACTAGCTATATAAGTAACTATCAGTTATTGTGCTAGTAACTATCGATTTCTGTGCTAGTAACTTTCGGTTACTGTGCTAGCTTGGTGGTGTTTCAGCCTCCATTATATGCATGCATTGGCCTCTTGAAGCAATGTTTGTTAACAGAAAAAAGTTTCTACATTATCAGGAAAAGGGTTGTAGTGCAGAGTGGGGGAATACCAAACCCATTTAATGTAGTTGTAAATATGTTATGCCTTTGTTGCTTTTAAAGCAACAGTTCGTTAGCCACTATATTTCACTATATATCTAAAAAGAGGCTGTGCTGGAATGAGCTAAACTATTGTAAGTAATATTGTATTAATGCAATAAAAGGATCCCTGCAATTGCAAGATTTCCCTTACTTGTCAGTATCACCCAGTTCAGCATATTCAAACGAAAGACACATGCAAATAGATGGGTATTGTGTGGAAATCAAGGAAGCAGATGTGAATTTCTCAAGAGGTATGCAACTGAGTGTAAAGACTGTCTCTCTGATGTTTTGTAATGGCAGCTTGTCTGTTTGATGTGTGTAATAGCAGTCTGCTTTCTAGGGGACACTGTTATTTCTCTTCGAAATGTCCCCAATTTTTGTAGTCAGTTCATTTCTCTTCTAGATACATTCTAAATAAGAGCAATGCAGTATGCTTTTATGCTTAATGAAATGTCCTAAGAGTCTCTTTCGGATTATCAAGGTCACCACACACAAGCCGTTCCATAGGGCAGTAGGCTCCACCTGAACAAACAACAAAGGAACCCAATCTCTTCAGTGCCGATGCATCATTTTCACATTTTCTACCCCAAATGATCTCAGATCTTCAATTCCACCATATCCCTGAGCTCAACCAGATCATTAATCATGTACTAACTCCATCACTCTGCCTTTCCTCTCATTGATCTCGCTATTGATTTGCCGCTAGATACTTTTGAAAATGGCCTAATTTCCTTTAAATGACAGGAGGTTATTTGATTCATGGACTCTGAAATTGTCTGGTGACTCAACTGGTGAAAGGTTAAGGACGGTAAGTAAAAGGAAGGGTGAAATAGGAAATAGTGTGTTTGCACTATTGTGGCAACCACACCAGACAGCATTTCATTGCAACAGAACTGGTATTAGGCAGGAGATGTGACTGATGATGTCATTTTCTGCTGTGTCTTTTTTACTATGTGGCTTAACCAACATTCCACAAGGATTAACCCTTGAATGTGTACATGGCAACGTGAGGAACAGAAGGGTTCAAATGAAGAGACCAGAGCAAATGGAACCCTTCTGTTCCTCACTCAAAACTTTCCTTTTCAACTTTTTTGGAAAGGAAAGAGAAAGGTGCAGTGGTCTCTTAATTTTTTCCAGAGCTGTATTGTTTAAAATTTTACCCGCATTCCTCCTATCAACTTCATGGTTTCTAATTTGTCGTTAAGACCCTTTCTTTATTGCAGCAACTCCCAGCGGACTCCCAGCGAAGTTGAAACATATCCTCTAAAGTACATCTAATCCTGTTCTGTTTCTTCCTCGCTCAACCAGGAAGTGAGGAATACCTGCCTGAGGAATGCAATGCCAACAACAATGATGGAGCTCACAGGCACCCGACCCAGAACACACTGATTGCAGTTTACCTGGTCAGACAGTGTCTTTGGACCATTCTGTCTCTGTTGGACCCAAAGAGAGATATAGAGGTAGTGAGTGTGTTTTAAAGAAAGATGGGTAGAGGTAGTGAGTGTGTTATAAAGGGACAGGGGTAGAGGTAGTGAGTGTGTTATAAAGGGAGAAGGGTAGAGGTAGTGAGTGTGTGTTAAAGGGAGAGGGGTAGAGGTAGTGAGTGTGTTATGAAGGGAGAGGGGTAGAGGTAGTGAGTGTGTTATAAAGGGAGAAGGGTAGAGGTAGTGAGTGTGTGTTAAAGGGAGAGGGGTAGAGGTAGTGAGTGTGTTTTAAAGGGAGAGGGGTAGAGGTAGTGAGTGTGTTTTAAAGAGAGAGGGGTAGAGGTAGTGAGTGTGTTATAAAGGGAGAGGGGTAGAGGTAGTGAGTGTGTTATAAAGGGAAAGGGGTAGAGGTAGTGAGTGTGTTATAAAGGGAGAGGGGTAGAGGTAGTGAGTGTGTTATAAAGGGAGAAGGGTAGAGGTAGTGAGTGTGTGTTAAAGGGAGAGGGGTAGAGGTAGTGAGTGTGTTATAATGGGAGAGGGGTAGAGGTAGTGAGTGTGTTATAAAGGGAGAGGGGTAGAGGTAGTGAGTGTGTTATAAAGGGAGAGGGGTAGAGGTAGTGAGTGTGTTTTAAAGGGAGAGGGGTAGAGGTAGTGAGTGTGTTTTAAAGGGAGAGGGGTAGAGGTAGTGAGTGTGTGTTAAAGGGACAGGGGTAGAGGTAGTGAATGTATTATAAAAGGAGCGAGACAGAGGTAGTGAGTCTGCTAGAAAAGGGATATACTGGCCCAGGGCCTCCTGCTTAAGTCATTCAAAAGGAAATGAAAGCTGGTGATGATCAGTTGGCTATAGTGGTATGGATGTGTGACAGATTGTTAATGTAGATAAGACACTGGGGTTGAGGGGGTATGTGGGAATACCTTGCAGCCCAACTGCTAGCTTGCCTCTGAAGATAAGCAGGGCCTGTTCCTGGTTAGGGGACTAGTGTATCCCAGTGGCCCATGTTAGGACATTGCTATGTCTTATGCAATCTTTCGGCTCTCCTGACTCTGTGGTTACAAAAGATCACATGGCATGGTAAGAGTATTCACTCTGATGCATAACGTAACCCCGGCCCCCAGTTGAAACCAGGGTGTTATAGGCTCAGTGCTGCAAACATCTTAATCTTTTTGGGGGATTTTACAATGCATTCATGGCTGATTAGCCAAAGATTTTATCTCAAATTTTCGTTATGGGAGATAAAAACGTAACTATAATTATTATTGTTGATGTTTGGAGATTTACATGAGACCGTAGGATGAAACACCTTTCTAACTGAACAAAATCGAACACAAAGAAACTCCAGTTTTATTAATCATGTAACACTTCTGTGTGTATCCTGTTACGGTGTGAGTGCGTAAAGGTGAGGCAAAAAAGAAAGGAAAAACAAAAACAAGGAATAACTATCAATAGGTTCTTTACTTGTCCTTTTCACTGTGTCATACATAAAAACAATAGTCCGTGGGGTCCAGTGGAGACAACAACACATATATACACAACTAAATGGCAATTGAGAACAGGTGCGTCCTCAGGGAACATCGACCAGGTGGAGCGTCGGAGAGGAGGGAGAGCTGCCGTGCCACACGTAGCGGATGTTACATATCCCTTTATTTATCTCTAAATTTGTGTATATATGTATTTATTTATTCCCTTCTATATGTATTTATTTATTTGCCTATTAATATGTGTATTTCATTATTTATTCATTTAAAAATGATGTCAGGTTTGGTTGGTTCTCCATAATGCTTTACCATGGGTCACTATACTCATGAGGAACAGATATCATCCCTCGTGCTGCCGAGTCCAAACACAAAAGTGTCAATGCTTTATTGGCCTGTGGTTTCTCTGCTGCCCAAAGAGGGAGCAAAGAATGCTTTTGGTGATGGGACTAACCGCCAGCTTCCTGGCCTAGCCACTGTTGGCTTGACAAGGAGACAGGGTGTCTGTAACCGGGGTGTTGGTGGTTTTGGTGTGTTTTGTTTGTGTGTGTATATGTGTATGCATGTATGTGTGTATATGAGTGTGTCTGTTCATTTGAGCAAGTTTGTGTTTGGGAATGTGTGTTTGTGCAAAATGGGATAACACTTTGAATTAAATTGCCTTCGCCTCTTTGTTACCAACAGAATCATGATGCTTACATTAAGTGTTGCTATCTAACCTATGTAGTAATGCAGTTTTTGCAAAATTAGTTATTACACGTGTGTAACTACTGCTGTTTTTACACGTTCTCTGTTACAATGTACCTAATGTTTTGTATTTACGTGGTTGATGTTTACCAATTAATTACAATGTTAGTTACACATACAACATTGTTAGTCTGTTACGTAAAACTACATGGGGACTCTACTATCAACACTACACAAGTAATACCAGTGTTTAAGGCCATACCAAATAAAGTGCAACATAACAAAACAATATAGTTGAGTTACCTGGTTTAACCAATTCAAATCAGTAGACATTAGACTGGGCTGGTGCTTAACTTTTTCCCCAATTTTTATTGCTACCTGATTTCTCACTTCAAACATATTAAAAAAGTATATTGCTTTTAATATCTTACTAATGCCGCAGAAAACTTTTATCCTGTTAGTGAGTATTTTTCATTTGACATTATGTAACCTAACCCTAAATTTGACATTGACATAGTATAACCTAACCCTAAATCCTTAATATCATTTATTACAATACATTTTTGATAGTCAAGATGCAATCCCAATGGAATGTACCCAAAAGTAATGGACAGTAGCAGTCAAAAATGTTGTGGCTCTAGAACACTTTAAGTTACAATGTAATGGCAATGGAGAAATGTTGATAATTCACATTGTACAGATGAGTTGAATGTGCACATAATTCCTAGGACATAAGGTTGATGTAAGTATACATAACAAGGTAATAATTAAGTTTTTAACATGGAAATGACTGACAAAAAATGTTTAATTACAAAACATTATGTACATAGTCAAAAAAGAGAATGTGTACTAACATCAGTAATTACACACATAGAATATCATTCAGCAAGTGAATCGGTAACAACATATTACTTGTTCCAATTGTGTCGTAACTGATTCCACAACAACCATAATAGTGACATTGTAATACTCATGTAACTACAATTATTTTCACTACAGCTATCTGTTTGCGAGTGTTACAATAACCTATATAACAATGTCTAGCTTTGACTAAATCTGTTTTCACTCTGTCTTTGTTACCCCTCTCTTTCTCTCTCTTTACCTGTATCTGTCTGTATCTTTCTGTTTTCTATGTCTCACTACTGCTAGGTGGAGCAGTTTATTCCAACCACTGTGTCCTCATATGCCCCATTTGTCTTTCAGAAATCTGACCCATTTATTACTTTTATTTGAGTTTTGGAGCTGTATAGTTTATATTCCATCATTCTCCACATACTTTTCAACATTGTCTAATGTCCCTCTTGCTTATTTTAACTCATCTTACCAAATTTTATTGAGACACTTATGTGAAGCATATTTCTGATGAGAGTAATCACAGAGACCTCATCATTTATTTTACTGTTTTGATTATAGCATCAGATTATTTAAATTATAAAATATTCCAGGGCTCAGTTTTTTAACAACTTTGGATGTCTTTTGTTAGATCTCAATCATGACAAATCTTTATAAAAGCAACTATTATCTCTTGTGGCTTATAGAGCCAAATACTTCATTATTTTACATTTTATTATTAACATACTGACCAAAGCAATCTCTAGGGAATTTGCTATCAGTGACAGAAATTATAAACCACTACCGAAGTAAACTGAAAATGCACTTATTTTTCACTTTAAAAAGTCAAGTTGAATATAAAAAATCAAAAAAATATTATATACATTGAACATCACCAGTAAAACCACCATTTTGGCCTCCTAGATGGTCCAGCAGTGCAAGCAAATCAATGACGCTCACCAACTAAGCTGCCTGGCTCATGAGTTCCAATCAAAGGAGGTACTTGCTAGCTAGCATATTATTCTTTACTGCTCTGAAAAATGCGCTACCAATTTATGTGATGCTACCACAGTCCCAAGGTGCCATGAAGCGCACCACAGTTCAACAGTAATTCAGAAGAAGCCTTATAATTTTGTCCCTCAAACTGTCATGCTTATCTGTTTCACTCCTTACTCAACCTCCGTGGTACTGGCACAGTCAAATCAACCTCTGGGGTACTGGCACAATCAAATCAACCCCTGGGGTACTGGCACAGTCAAATCAACCTCTGAGGTACTGGCACAGTCAAATCAACCTCTGAGGTACTGGCACAGTCAAATCAACCCCTGGGGTACTGGCACAGTCAAATCAACCCCTGGGGTACTGGCACAGTCAAATCAACCTCTGGGGTACTGGCACAGTCAAATCAACCTCTGGGGTACTGGCACAGTCAAATCAACCTCTGGGGTACTGGCACAGTCAAATCAACCTCTGAGGTACTGGCACAGTCAAATCAACCTCTGAGGTACTGGCACAGTCAAATCAACCTCTGGGGTACTGGCACAGTCAAATCAACCCCCAGTGTACTGGCACAGTCAAATGTTGTTTTCCATTGAGGTATTGTTCTAGTACAGTATATCAAATAGTATGGTGGTATGAGGACGTGAAGAGGGTTTGGAGTCAGATGGATACAGCGGGCTAAGCAAGCGAGACGTGGGTGTGGCAAAAAGGAGGGAGGGTGAAAGAGATGGTCTGTGAACCATCTGTTTGAACTCAAGCTGAAAACTGCCAAGGGTCTGTATCCCCTGCTGTACAGGTCTACAAACATGAGTGTGTCAGACTTCCCCCCACCACACATACACCCACAGACACACACACACTCATGTAACCAAATGAACTCAGTGATCCCATACCATTTAGTACATGCAGAAAATGCAACATATTTGGCAATAGCAGGAACAACTTTGGCCAGATAACATGAATGCAAACTTGTTTTGAAAGTGTCACAATAAAACAATCAATATTGTGCCAGTCATGTTAATGACTCCAATTAATGACTGCTTTTGGAGAACTCTGTCCACTCAGGGAGCTGTTTGGAAAAAGACAACGGACAGGAATTTATTTAGGGAAAAATATTGCACCATTCCTAAAAATACACTGAATGTAAAGCTTTTTTAGGCAACTCAGTATGTACTTCAAAGTATGAAAATGAAAACTTTTTCTACTGGAGCTGTTCATACTTTAAAAAATATAAAAATATATATGAGTACATTTTTGACAATATATTGCAACATAAATTGATTTAACAGCATGTCTTACCCCTTTCACCAATAAAGCCCTGCCTATAATATATATAATATGTATAATATTATATATGTAAATATGTATACATCATCTCATTTCATTATTTAGAGTAAACACGTTTATACTGTACTTACACCACCTTAAACCTTTTCAATATATGTTTCAATTTATCCATCCATCCATCTTCTTCCGCTTATCCGGGGCCGGGTCGCCGGGGCAACAGTCTAAGCAGAGATGCCCAGACTTCCCTCTCCCTAGACTTCCTCCAGCTCTTCTGGGGGGACACTAAGGCGTTCCCAGGCCAGCCGGGAGACATAGTCCCTCCAGCGTGTCCTAGGTCTTCCCCGGGGTCTCCTCCCGGTGGGACGGGCCCGGAACACCTTCCCGGGAAGGCGTTCAGGAGGCATCCAGAACAGATGCCTAAGCCACCTCAGCTGACCCCTCTCGATGTGGAGGAGTAGCGGCTCTACTCTGAGCTCCTCCAGGGTGAAAAGCTCGGTCACCCGATCTCTAAGGGATCGCCCAGCCACCCTGCGGAGAAAGCTCATTTTGGCCCCCTGTGTCCGGGATCTTGTCCTTTCGGTCATGACCCAAAGCTCATGACCATAGGTACCCGTCAGCTGCCTCAGGAGTCCCACAAGCCAACCAGGCCTGATAGGACTCCTTCTTCAGCTTGACGGCATCCCTTACTTCCGGTGTCCACCACCGGGTTCGGGGATTGCCGCCTCGACAGGCACCGGAGACCTTACGGCCACAGCTCTGAGCGGCCGCTTCGACAATGGCGGTGGAGAACACGGTCCACTCGGACTCAATATCTCCAGCCTCCCTCGGGATCCAGTCGAAGCTCTGCCGGAGGTGGGAGTTAAAGATCTCTCTGACAGGAGACTCGGCCAGACGTTCCCAGCAGACCCTTACAGTACGCTTGGGTCTGCCGAGTCTGTCCAGCTTCCTCCCCCGCCATCGGATCCAACTCACCACCAGGTGGTGATCAGTTGACAGCTCCGCCCCTCTCTTCACCCGAGTGTCCAAGACATACAGCCGCAGGTCAGATGAAACGACAACAAAGTCGATCATCGACCTACGGCCTAGGGTGTCCTGGTGCCACGTGCACTGATGGACACCCTTATGCTTTAACACTCTTATGCTTGGTGTTCGTTATGGACAAACTGTGACTAGCACGGAAGTTCAATAACTGAACACCGCTCGGGTTCAGATCAGGGGGGCCGTTCCTCCCAATCACGCCCCTCTAGGTGTCACTGTCGTTGCCCACGTGGGCGTTGAAATCCCCCAGTAGAACGATGGAGTCCCCAGTCGGAGCACTTTCCAGCACCCCTCCCAGAGACTCCAAGAAGGTTGGGTACTCTGCACTGCCGTTCGGCCCGTAGGCACAAACAACAGTGAGAGACCTATCCCCGACCCGTAGGCGCAGGGAAACGACCCTCTCGTTCACCGGGGTAAACTCCAACACATGGCGGCAGAGCTGGGGAGCAATAAGCAAACCCACACCAGCCAGCCGCCTCTCACCATGGGCAACTCCAGAGTGGTGAAGAGTCCATCCTCTCAAGGAGTGTGGTTCCAGAGCCCAAGCCGTGCGTAGAGGTGATCCCGACTACCTCTAGTCGAAACCTCTCAACCTCACGCACGATCTCAGGCTCCTTCCCCGCCAGCGAGGTGACGTTCCACGTTTCCGTGTCCAGGGATCAGGTTGTCGAGGCCCCCGCCTTCGACTGCCGCCCGATCCTCTACGCACCGACCCCTTATGGTCCCTCCTGCAGTTGGTGAGCCCACGGGAAGGATGTTTCAATATATGTTAGTATTCATTCAGTCAAGGACAAATGGAAACAACCATTCTTTTTTGTTCACATTATAAATCTCTATTTCAAAATGTTTACCTTCATATAGAATCCACTGCAGTGTATCTGAATAGTTATGATTAGATTTCTTTATATAAGATACAATTCTATGGCATTGACACTATTTTCACTACCTGAGCTCTTTTAATTCCAAAATAAACAGCAATTTGGGGGAGGTTATTTGATGATGTTACATGGAAAAAATTTTATCACCTTTTTTCCAAGATGGTTAGTACATTTTAATGGTTTGATCTATCCATTATTAACAAACACACATAAACATATACTCCAACACTTTATAGAATGTGTCCCTTTAGTAACAGGTGTTTCCGCAATTGTTTCCCTTTGTCCAGAATTAAGACCTACCTCCACTGACACACAATGATTTATGAGAACCATGAATACTTAGGAATATTTCAAATTAGCTGTTGTACAAGTCACCATTGTTAACAATGGAGCAAAGTTAGCACGTTTTTTGAGGGGAGCTGAGGGGAGTGGTTTCAAACATTCTTCATCAGGCCAAGACAGCTCAGCTTTGTCTACTTAACATGACTTTGTGTGCCTTTTACCAGACGCCATTATTAGCATTAGATCATTCATCATGGTTGTAAATATTCAGGGGCAGAGATTTGACACATTTGTCAATGTGACATTACAAAGAAGGCAGCGCGACCGCATATCATAGCTTGTATTACAACATAGTAAAAAATACTTTGGGATTAAAATAATAATAGGGTAAGACAGCTGTACTATTTATTTGATTACATGTTTAATAACATAGGTTATCTTTATTTGCTGGCAGTTGTGAGCAGTGACAATTTGAGGCAGTAATTACATTTTAAATGTAGTCACTAATTCAGAGCAATTTACAGTTAGTGCATTCATCTTCTTTGTGTTATGATTACATTGCATATTTGATGATGAAGCACTGTGGCAAAAATAGTGATTTTATAAAGGGTGACTATTTGTGTCTCAATTATTTGTAACTTATTGGGATGAATGATATTCAACGAAAACCACTGAGCTGTTCTAATTTTCTCTCCGCTGTCACTCTCAGTCAGTGCTGTACTCACCTGATTCCCCCGTGTACCTGATGAAACACCATTGTAGTCCATTAGGAACCGTCGATCCTGTCTCTGAACCTGACCAAAGAACAGTGGCTGATGAATGCGGCCTCCTCATACAGGGTCAAAAGGCCCCCCAAGGAAAGTTGGTGTCCTTCTTCACCAGAGGACACTGAGGCAGGCCATTGTGCAGTCAGTCGGCTATAGCACAACAAATAAGGCCTTTTTGGGTCAAAGGTGAGAGGGCGTGTGTTGCATGGTGGATGGGTGGGTAGGTTTCGGGGTCATTTGGTTTGCACAGCCCAGACTGGGAGTAACTGTTTTGGTCTGTCATTCATCAAGTGTTTTAAAGATTGTGGCACTGTGAAACTTGCGCCCAGTTTTCCATTGGTCTACAAGTGCGCACTCTTAGAATTAGTGGTGACAAGAGATCCTCAAAGAACCCCTGCAGTTCCATAAGAAACTATTGCTGGTCTATACTTCCTGTTCGCAACCTTTGGTTAGTTGAGGCTTTTTTGGAGGAACCATTAATGGTTTGATGTAGCACAGGGTTCCTGGAGGATTTCTGAAGTGGATGTGGGGCTTAGTAGCATTGCTTAGTAAGGGTGGGGTGTGAAGTTTTTCCTTTTACCACATGTTAAATACCTCATGTATCATCCCATATTGAGGTTGAATACTACCACTTACGTAGCTCCAATGAGCCGAACGGGTATGTGAGTATCTCAACAACCTTTGCAAATTCCAAAGATATAAAAGTTACTACTTTCTTACTACAACCGGCAATGTTATATTATTTTACATTAGACTATAAATCTTGAAGTTACATCTTAATAAGCAAAGGACAAATTTAACATGATAAACTAACAGATGGTCAAAAAGTAAGCCAATCAACAAACTTTTTGTCTTCCTTAAAAAAACTATGCCTAGAATCTAATAGGCTGCCACTTCTTTACATTATATTATTGAAAAGGTGAACCACACCCATAACAAAAGTTTTCTCAGTGACCCTTTTCAGAGGAGTTCCACAAGAAATCTAATTAAACAGGAAATGTTTTGGCCATGTGGCAACTTTTTGCAACCCAAAAGTTTCTTCCAGACACTTTTACTAAGACTAAGAACCTTCTGATTTTGAACAATTGAGAGTTCTCAATAGCTAGTCCTTCTTATAGATTTGTATGTTGATGTCATGTGACTGTTATCAGATATTTTACGTACAGTATAACATTAAGCAGGTATCACTTACTATTCTAATTCCATGACAATCGCTTGTAAAACTGAAAATGATGAAGTAACAAAAAAAGAACAAAGGGTATGTACAGTAATGACAAAATCATTCCAGTCTCATTCACTTCATTCTCCTCTGTCCCTCTCTCTCTATCTAAGCAACCCACCCTGTTAAAGAATTTGCATCTGTTGTTATGGTATGCACATGGGTTTTGCAGGAGTCAGCCATATGGAATGGATCAAGGGAGAAGACGTCTCTCTTAAGCGTTAAAGACTTCCAGAGTTGGCAGGTGGAGACTGGCTGACTGGCTGGGTCTGGGCTGGGTCAGGGTACAGACGCTGAGATCACTGTGTCTGATTCCACTCCACTAACAGACCTCACATGTTTCTAGTTTAATCTACGCTTAGCTCACTCAAGAGTCCTGCTGATTTTGACCAAAATTTCAAGGGCGTATGCCAGGGAATGCATGCGAGAGGAGAGCACCCAGAGGGAAATGGGGTTGTGGAGCTGTCAGGAAGGTCCTGAGAAAATACTGTGTGTGTCAATAGAAGTCTATGGAGCTGTTCATATTCAAGCTTATAGAATGGTCCGTGCAGACACAGTGTAGACTGCATGGTGCATGTTGACATTGGCTCTGCTGTGACCTTTCCTCCTGTAAGGCCATTGACACAAAACACAGCAATACGTAATGTTATGTCCCTGCATATGTACACATACTTAGGTATGAACAGCCATTCAAACATAAACACTAAGGTATGAACAGTCATTCAAACATAAACACTAACGTATGAACAGTCATTCAAACATAAACACCAACGTATGAACAGTCATTCAAACATAAACACTAACGTATGAACAGTCATTCAAACATAAATACTAACGTATGAACAGTCATTCAAACATAAACACTAACGTATGAACAGTCAATCAGATGTAAATAGTTTTACCTTTGGAAATATTTGCGTGTCCATAGTTGATGACGTCGATTCCCAAATGCGGATGTATAGGGAGCAAAGCCGCTTCATAAATAACCTCACTTTAGGAAGAGTTGGTTCCTTCAATGGTTAAGGGTTAAGCTTTGCTAATACTCCAGTATGGTTAAGTTTAGGATCAAGGTTAGGAGTTAGGGGTCAGATTATTTTATATTGCGCATCTCTCGTAATTCGAACTCGCCAGCACTGGAGTTCAGAATGGTTAAAGTATAAGGACATCACCGGGTCTACACGTGGCCATTTATTGCTTCAATTGCTTTACGCGTTATTTACTTAGAAAACGTAAGGATATATAGGAATGCGGGTGATGTACAGTGTCGTACGTTTCCATTGTGAGGCCAGCCTACACAAGTAGATGATGCGGTAAGATTCCCGCCACACACAATCCCCTTGAGGCAAATGGAGTACGAGTCCTCATTTGCGTAGCACTCAAGCGCAAGACAATTCAAACAGACATAAATTATCTACGTGGTCCAACATCCACCCACATCATCCCTGTGCCCCCCCAAAATGACATCACCGGCTCCACACGCGCCCAATCGGTTGATCCAGCTTTTCCTCTTAGCGTCACTGTGCGCTCCCTGTTTACCAGCCTGGAATAACAGTGTGCTTTGCATCGGAATGTCAGCTAGGAGGAGGGGGTACGCTACCAAAGTATGGATTATCTCATCTGTTTTTTTTCTTCTTTTTCTGTTCCATACTTGTGATTCTATTCTATTGTGCCTGCTTACTCCATCCACTAGGAATGTCTACATCAGCAACACAGGCCACATATTGGCCTAACACCAGCCCCTCCAAGTGTGCAGTACAAACAAACCTTGTGCTAAATATATGGATTTGTTGGCTTTCTATGGTAAACAGATTAACTTTTTCAATGCCAGTGTTTTGTTCTGGGTTTAAGATTAACAATTTAGCTCAATGGATTTCTGATATAATTTCAAAACAAAAAAGAGCAAAGAGATGATCCGTATGTCTTATGCATGTAGTTGCACATCAACACAAATTGCACACGCAAATAATAACAACCCACTGTACCACAACACAGTTGTGCGCACACACACACACATACAAAGGGGCGATTGCCCGGACACAGAATAAGCCAATTCCTAGACAAAAAACAAGCTCAATGGAGAAACTCCAAGATAACTATTTTTTGTGTTATACTAGGCTTAATCTGTGTTTACAAAAGTGTTTGAGAGTCCCAATAACAAACAAATTATATTGAAATGTGGGAAGTAAAGGCCTTGTCTTCTATCCATTTCATGAATGTTTATCTTTTATATATTTCCACAAATATTTTTTTTGCCAAATTATGTTAAAGACCTTGCAGATGTGCTTCACCTGGGCGGTTCTTTAATTTGGCAGGAGTTTACTGGACCTGAGTGTGGGGTTCCATAGATGTTTTACAGCTTGAGCTCCTGTTCCACTTATAGAATGTTAACTCAAAAGGATCTCCCACACCTAAAAATAAACTGCACTAGTCACTGTACAGATCTAATAACACCCAAACATGCCATTGAGAAACCCATCCAAAAATCTTAGCCTACACTGCCATCTGCTGTTTACATGGTAATATGATTCCATTGATATGTACTGTCACCGCTGTAATTATTGGCATCCTAGATAAAGATGAGAAAAAAGGCTGTATAAAATAAGAAAGTTAATGAGCTATATTAATGTTCCAGCTTGTGGAATACGATTAACTAATAAATAAAAATAATTTGTAGTTCATGACCCTCCCCTCGCAAGGAAAACAGGACTGAAAATGTTTTATTAGGTTGGAGAATTTGTTGGAAGAGATCTCAATTTGTTGGAAGACCATTCCTCCATATATAATATTCCAGATCTATGGATTACCTTAATATGGACAGCCTGAAATGTTGCATGTTCAGGGTTTGTATAGACCTTTTTTCCTATTACATGAAATGAGAGATGCGTCAGTTGATAGGCGTGCACTTTGTTAGTGTGTATGTATTTAGTATGCACAGTTCTACGGAGCCCTTTTGGTCTCATGGTAAAGGTCAGGCCGATCCAGTCCCTCAACATTTTCTTTCTATTTTAAATATATTTCAGTTCAATATAAAGCAATCAAAATAATGTTGTCTAAATGGTCTGGAGAATCATGCGTTTGATATTTAATGTAGACCCAAGCAGCTTTGCTGCTGCATATGCAATGGGGAACATCAGAACCAAAAGGAAATCTTTTAATTCAACTGCATATGTTCTTCTCATGGATAGATATGTTTTTTCTGCAAACCCTCTCAAGCTTTGTCATGTTGTATGGGGAATGTCGCTGCACAGCCCTTTTTAGGACACTCCAGAGATGATCAGTTGATTTCAAATCCAGGCTCTGATTGGGCCAGTCAAAGACATTCACAGATTTGTCCCGAAGCCACTCCTGCCTTCTTGGGGCTGTGTGCTAAGGGTTGTCCTGTCGGAAGGTGAAGATTCACACGATCTGAGGTCCTGAGCGCTGTGGAGCAGGTTTTCTTCAAGTTTCTGTCTGTTGTGCTCCGTTCTTCTTTTCTCTATCCTGACTAGTCCCTCAGTCGCTGTAAAACATCCCCACAACCTTACGCTGTGATCAGGTGATCCCAAAGGTAGAGGCTGAGAAAGCTGCCGCCACCATGCTTCACTATAATGATGTTATTGGATAGGTGATGACAGGTTTCCTCCAGACAATAATATGTTGCAGAGCAATAGAAAGATAGATGAACAAATCATAGAGGGAGATTGCTATCGGAATTACTCATTTACCTCTATGAATTTTCAACGTCAACAGTGAAGAGGAGACCCTGGGATGCTGGCTTTCTAGGCAGAGTTGCAAAGAAAAAGCCATATCTCGGACTGGCCAATAAAAAAAAAAGCTTAAGATGGGCAAAAGAAACTTGGACTAACAAACGACGTGCCACTGGAACCCAGGAGTGATAGTTGCTGTTAATGGGCCAATGGACCCCTATGTAGATATTCCATTTAAAATCAGCCGTTTCCAGCTACAATAGTTATTTACAACATTAGCAATGTCTACATTGTCTTTCTGATTAATTTTGTTATTTTTAATTTGAACAGTGTATATGCGGCACCCACTGCTTATGATGAAGTATGGAACAGCAACAATGCGCAAATAATACAAAAAGAAAACATTGAAACGTTATTATCCCACAGCATTGTTGAATACTTGTTTCTGATTGGTTTAAAGTGAGTTCTAGAATGTTATTTATTCCCAAAAATATCTGATTTTAAGTTGGATGCCTTTGGGATTGATATACAGGACACCAAATTATGTTGTCAAAGGCAACAAAGGTTCTAAATTTAGTAAACGCCAATGGTTATGGAGATAAAGTTCAGAACATTGATATTCATTTCCACATTCCCTGTAAATTTCGGAAGGGAACAAATGTTATATGATTGATTCAAATGCAGATGTCTTTAGAAATCCATGTAAGACAGTAACAAAGAACAAATCAGAGGTTCCTGAAACATTTATTTTGCATACTCCTTAGAGACCATACAAAATAAAAGGCCAAGGTATCTCAGTGTGGTAAAGTGGGTAAAGTGTTCACCTGGTTCTGTCATTTTTATATGTTTTGTTAAATGTCATGCATTTTGCACACAAGTAAATCATTCAAATATTTTCGCAAATACAGAAACCAGATTGTTTGTGGAAATTATCCATTTATTCAGGTAACATTTACTAAGGATTCTTGTCAGAGAATATTGCTGGACCATATTGGCCAAAAATATGAAGACAGAGAAAGAGAGATTGTGTGTCAATGTTAATGTACTCTTCTGTCTTGTCTGAGTCATCATGAAGTTGCTCACGCGGACATGTGGACTATAAGGAGGTACCAATTCTTTTTCCAAAGTTTTGAGTTAAAAATTATATCATAATGTGATATTATTATTAAAATGAACAAATAGACACACACAGGTTATTGTTTGGCTTTTATTTACTAATGTAGCTAAAATGTGTGTTTATTTTCATCTTAAATGTACAGTATATCAATAAAACAATAATGCTCAACCATAACATTTGCGATGGTAAAGTATGACACACTTGCAATTAAAATTGCATATAGCAAAATATGAAAATATTTATTAAATCGATCCGTTCGCTGTATAGACAGGAACCGTATATATTGTAATATATGGCATTTGGTATCTAGTTATTTATCAGTTACCAGTGGTTTACATACCGAGGACAGCTTGCAGAACCAGCTATTCAAATTGACTTTTTAGCCTTTCACATAGTCCTCCCATTCAACTGCGTCATCGTGCCTCTGATGCTGGAAGAGGTTTGCTGTGCTCCTACCTTTTGTAGCAATTGTCTTATGACAGTTATGCATAGTTTGTTCAACATTTCATGTCTTAAAACAAAATCACCTCCATATAATGTAGCAAACAAAGGTGCCTTTTCCACAAACATTTGTGCGTTTTATGCAGATTATTAAATCTACTTTTTACTGTTACCCATTTTCAGAGATATCTCCATGGTTCTAAACATCATCATCATCATCTTCCGCTTATCCGGGGCCGGGTCGCGGGGCCAGCAGTCTAAGCAGAGATGCCCAGACTTCCCTATCCCTAGACACTTCCTCCAGCTCTTCCGGGGGGACACTGAGGCGTTCCCAGGCCAGCCGGGAGACATAGTCCCTCCAGCGTGTCCTAGGTCTTCCCCGGGGTCTCCTCCCGAAACAGATGCCCAAGCCACCTCAGCTGACCCCTCT
Source organism: Esox lucius (assembly GCF_011004845.1). Classification (NCBI taxonomy): domain Eukaryota; kingdom Metazoa; phylum Chordata; class Actinopteri; order Esociformes; family Esocidae; genus Esox; species Esox lucius. Next base: position 33,879,650 of record NC_047587.1, on the reverse strand, counting down.
CGATGTGGAGGAGCAGCAGCTCTACTCTGAGCTCCTCCCGGGTGACCGAGCTTCTCACCCTATCTCTAAGGGATCGCCCAGCCACCCTGCGGAGAAAGCTCATTTCGGCCGCCTGTATCCGGGATCTTGACCTTTCGGTCATGACCCAAAGCTCATGACCATAGGTGAGAGTAGGAACGTAGATTGACCGGTAAATCGAGAGCTTCGCCTTGCGGCTCAGCTCTTTCTTCACCACGACAGACCGATACATTGACCGCAATACTGCAGAAGCTGCACCGATCCGTCTGTCAATCTCCCGTTCCATCCTTCCCTCAGTCGTGAACAAGACCCCTAGATACTTAAACTCCTCCACTTGAGGCAGGCACTCTCCACCAACCTGAAGTGGGCAAGCCACCCTTTTCCGACTTAGGACCATGGCCTCGGATTTGGAGGTACTGATTTTCATCCCAACCGCTTCACACTCGGCTGCAAACCGTCCCAGTGCATGCTGAAGGTACTGGTTTGAAGGGGCCAACACGACAACATCATCCGTTCTAAACATTGAATTTGAATAACAAAGTTAATCTTTTGCATCTAAAATCTTCACATACTTTAAAATGTTGGACACTAAAAAATGGACATATGGACAGTAGAAATATAAGGCTGCCAAGTGAAACAGCATTGTAGGTAGAATCATAACATTACTGCCATCCAATTAATGTAAATAGAATTCATATTTCTTCCCCAACGCACTCTTCACAAAATAACCACATCTTTGTGGACATGCTACCCACCCTAACAAAAACTGCATCTTTGTGAAATTCAAAATGCACAGTATTAAAAGTTATTGGGTTCAGTTGACTATATTGCTTGCCGGAGCAGGAAAACATTCCATTGCATAGTGATTCATCAAATAAAAGATAGTGATCTGGGGGTAACAAAGTGATCTGACAAATAACTGGTTGCATTAATTTCTATTTAATTAAAGTGAATGAATGAACAAAGAAACATGTGCGACAATAGCTCTGGTTCTGTAGATCTTTGCAATTGAACACCATAGCTTGTAGACCTTAATAAACAGTAGAAAAGTATTCTTGTTGAGACATTTGCACTATAATGTGGTCATCCCACGACAGGTGTGTCAAACTAATGATTTGCATAAAATCTCTGATAAGAGTAAAAATGTATCATTTATTATAAAATAATCTTATATATCAGGCCTGATCACAGTTGGGACTGTGAGGTCACTGATGTAGTTCGATAAAGGTGCTCCTCTAGGAAGGTGATGGTCTTCTTCCAGGAGTCTTCCTGTGCATGGCTGTGCGGTGCTGTATCTCCTCCCCAAAGAACCAAGACTACAATAAAAAATATTAGGAAGCTTAAAACAAATCAAGTGTGACCGTGAAGACTGCTTCGCACATCAACATTTGTTTTAGTCAGTAGAAAATGCCATCGAAGCACCCATTACTTAAAAATGTATTTAGTTTTTTAGCATGTTAGACTTAATTTTACACTTTTAGTGTTGAAGTATCATCCAGTTGATTTGGTGAAAGTTCCAGTTCTAAGAGTTATTTGGCTGTCTAGCTGCGTGCACGATCCATCTACTGCAGTAGTTGGAATCACCCCCAAACCATGTTCTAAACAATCTTCACAAAAAAAAATCTAAAGACAAAAAAGGTTCTCAGAGTGCTTTTCAAAAATAACAATTGTTTTAAAGCATTTCGGTGAGTAACGACCACTGCAGTATATCGCTTGTGCTTCAACACGGACATGGTCAGAAAAATCTGGTATCATTGGTAAAAAAAAAAAAAAAGCTGTATATACTGTGCTCAATTTCAATTGTAGTTATTGCCATTAATAAGCAATTCATTTCCAAGCAAGACAAAGACAAAGCATGATGAGTTCATTTCACTTTCACTTATATACTATACATCAATGCGACTATATCACCATTAGAATTTGTGTTGAACTGAGCTGTTGTCTAGCAGCAAACAAAATTACACATCCCCCAAAGCAACAGGGAAAGTGAGGCATGATGGAATTAAGCAATAATGTCAGAAAAGGGTGTGTTTATAGGCCATATACCACCAATCCCCAAAGAGTCTGATTGCTTTATATACAGTAAACAACCGCATTTTATGACTTATATTTCTAGGCTTTTCGCAAATCAGCATCCAGCACCTAATAATGACTGTGGAGAACTTCTATATTTATATGAAGACAGAGAAAGAGAGATTGTGTGTCAATGTTAACGTACTCTTCTGTCTTGTCTGAGTCATCATGAAGTTGCTCACGCGGACATGTGGACTATAAGGAGGTTCAATCAGGTGACCAGTTCCAGGGTAGGACAGAGTCGTCAGCAGGTGACTGTTCCCTGCTTTCTCCATCATCTGCTTCATCTGTAAAGGCACAAGAGCTCGATCATTTTTACATGAGTATGAGTAGAGCCACTCAACCACACATCATTCTGCCAAAGTCCAAACCATTTCAAAGAACTCACATCTTCCGCTGACTCAGTGGCAGGCCAGTTCTGGTCATCCTCACCCACAATCAGCAGAACAGGACATGGCAGCTTCCCCATCTAATGAGCACATATAAAACGGTAAACCACGGGATAAGTAGCACAAAACGAATACATATGGATAAGTCAAATGCAAAAGTTAACAAAGCACTGTTATTCGTGTGATATGTTAAAATCAAGGCGGAAAGTCCAGTTAAACTCACATCTACTTTCTTAGTTGGGTCAGTTGGAATAGGTAAGAGAAGATCCCGCCAGATCACTCTATTCTCCTCATCATAGCGAGTGTTCTGGGCGTTTCTAGAAAATTAAAGAAGCATGCGAATAAGATATATGGAAAATGTTTTAGATAGTTTAAAGCAAGAAGCATAAGAATAGACATTTAAACAATATTATGCACATACTTAGAAATGTCTGCAAAGACGTCAGAGAGGGATCCTTTCACAGGCTGGACATGACTGCAACTCACACACACCAAGCACCTGGGCTGGAAAAGGATGAAGAGGGCTGGAAAGGGATGAACATTATATATATATATATATATATATATATATACACTCACCTAAAGGATTATTAGGAACACCTGTTCGATTTCTCATTAATGCAATTATCTAATCAACCAATCACATGGCAGTTGCTTCAATGCATTAAGGGGTGTGGTCCTGGTCAAAACAATCTCCTGAACTCCAAACTGAATGTCAGAATGGGAAAGAAAGGTGATTTAAGCAATTTTGAGTGTGGCATGGTTGTAGGTGCCAGACGGGCTGGTCTGAATATTTCACAATCTGCTCAGTTACTGGGATTTTCACGCACAACCATTTCTAGGGTTTACAAAGAATGGTGTGAAAAGGGAAAAACATCCAGTATGCGGCAGTCCTGTGGGCCAAAATGCCTTGTTGATGCTAGAGGTCAGAGGAGAATGGGCCGACTGATTCAAGCTGATAGAAGAGCAACTTTGACTGAAATAACCACTTGTTACAACTGAGGTATGCAGCAAAGCATTTGTGAAGCCACAACACGCACAACCTTGAGGCGGATGGGCTACAACAGCAGAAGACCCCACCGGGTACCACTCATCTTCACTACAAATAGGAAAAAGAGGCTACAATTTGCACGAGATCACCAAAATTGGACAGTTGAAGACTGGAAGAATGTTGCCTGGTCTGATGAGTCTCGATTACTGTTGAGACATTCAGATGGTAGAGTCAGAATTTGGCATAAACAGAATGAGAACATGGATCCATCATGCCTTGTTACCACTGTGCAGGCTGGTGGTGTAATGGTGTGGGGGATGTTTTCTTGGCACACTTTAGGCCCCTTAGTGCCAATTGGGCATCGTTTAAATGCCACAGCCTACCTGAGCATTGTTTCTGACCATGTCCATCCCTTTATGACCACCATGTACCCATCCTCTGATGGCTACTTCCAGCAGGATAATGCACCATGTCACAAAGCTCGAATCATTTCAAATTGGTTTCTTTAACATGACAATGAGTTCACTGTACTGAAATGGCCCCCACAGTCACCAGATCTCAACCCAATAGAGCATGTTTGGGATGTGGTGGAACGGGAGCTTCGTGCCCTGGATGTGCATCCCACAAATCTCCATCAACTGCAAGATGCTATCCTATCAATATGGGCCAACATTTCTAAAGAATGCTTTCAGCACCTTGTTGAATCAATGCCACGTAGAATTAAGGCAGTTCTGAATGCGAAAGGGGGTCAAACACAGTATTAGTATGGTGTTCCTAATAATCCTTTAGGTGAGTGTATATATACATACAGCTCCAGAAACAATTAAGAGACCACTGCACCTTGAGGAACAGAAGCATTCAGTTTGCAGTGGTCTCTTAATTTTAACCCTTCTGTTCCTCACTCAGACCCCTTCCTTTTTGACTTTTTTGGTAGGTAAGAAAAAGGTGCAATGGTATCAATGTTTTCCGGAGCTGTGTATTAAGTATATTATAAATATATAAAGCTCACACACACACATGTACATATGTCATGCAATAAAATGCTAATTCATTACTTTAAAATAATACAATGTGATTTTCTGGATTTTTGTTTTAGATTCCATCTCTCACGGTTGAAGTGTACCTATGATAAAAATGACAGACCTCTACATGCTTTGTAAGTGGGAAAACCTGCAAAATCGGCAGTGTATCAAATACTTGTTCTCCCCACTGTAGGTCACATCAAAGGTGGAAATGTTCTGACATGATTTACCTTTGTCTCATTCTTTTACATCACACAAACCTGGCATTTTAACAGGGGTGAGTGACATTCAAATGAGTTGACGGTCATCTCGGTCAGTGGACATTCTACTGTGCATTATCTGCTGATGTGTGCTATACATTATATTTTTTACACATAAATCACTCTGCCTCTGACTGAAACCATGCATATGAGAACTTGTTGACCGAAGGAAAATGTGTGTCAAAAAATGTGTAAATACAAAATGCAGATCCATAAGAAAACTTAAGAGTTCTAAATGTAACGCAACAGTTGGAAATGTTTGCCAAGATTTGTAAATGTTGAACAACTGAATATTTGTGAATTGTATTTTCACAGATTAGTGTTTAATTTGTGAAATATATTTTACATATTCACAGATTTTATTTATATTTGTGAAACATGTTTACATATTTACAGCTCACGGTTTAATTTACAAAATATTTTTACACATTTACAAATCCTATTTCTATTTGTGAGTTGGGATGAATACACGCACAGATTTTCTAGATATATTTACGAATACTGAAGACACATCTAACTCCATAATACAGATTTTTAAAACAATGGTGTAAAGAAAGAAAGTGTGAACAAAGTGTCAGACCCTGAAGCAGATGCGCTACAGCATCAGAAGACTGACAGAACAGTTTGAGCACACTCCTACAGTACCTGAATCACAGTGGAGTACACAGCCATCCCCAAAGCCACCGAAGCCCCAAAGGACAGACCTACTATCGCTATTCTGTCCCCACAGACCTGAGGGTGTTGTTTCAGAAGAGTGAATGCAGCCTAGAGGGGAATACAGGAAATGAACAACTGATAATGTAATACATTTAGAATGAAATTGCTTATGTAGTACACATCTTGATTTGAAAGTGTTGTCCATTTTGGCCCAGTATTGTAGAAGTAACTTTCTTAAATAAAGTTATTACTACAAACCCGATTCCAAAAAAGTTGGGACACTGTACAAATTGTGAATAAAAAAGGAATGGAATAATTTACAAATCTCATAAACTTATATTTAATTCACAATAGAATATAGATAACATATTGAATGTTGAAAGTGGCTGCATAGAAGAAGGATCCGGGTACTGAAAGGGCCAGCCTGCAGTCCAGATCTTTCACCCATAGAAAACATTTGGCGCATCATAAAGAGGAAGGTGCGACAAAGAAGACCTAAGACAGTTGAGCAACTAGAAGCCTGTATTAGACAAGAATAGGACAACATTCCTATTCATAAACTTGAGCAACTTGTCTCCTCAGTCCCCAGACGTTTGCAGTCTGTTAGAAAAAGAAGAGGGGATGCCACACAGTGGTAAACATGGTCTTGTCCCAACTTTTTTGAGATGTGTTGATGCCATGAAATTTAAAATCAACTTATTTTTCCCTTGAAGTGATACATTTTCTCAGTTTAAACATTTGATATGTCATCTATGTTGAAACTTCCACATCATTGCATTCTGTTTTTATTCACAATTGTACAGTGTCCCAACTTTTTTGGATTTGGGTTTGTACAATTTCTGTGGAGGATTATAAGACTAAAAGATTATAAGATTTATTTTGATTATAAGACTTCTGCCATATCTGTTCTCTATAAGGTTCAAATGTCACTACAACTATCCCATTCATTTTACAACACACTATTAAGATAAGAACAATTACAATTTGAATGTGTAGGTTGCTCAAGGGATTGTTTGTGCAGGTCAGTGAACCTTTGAATGAGCACTGTGGGTTTAATGACCTGACAACAGCTTGAATCCTCCTTTATGAAAAATAATATACTGTACATGTATCTACTTTTTAAAGACATTCTATGTTATTTAAAGTATATTACTTTTTATAAACCAGTTGGTTCGAACCCTGAATAATGAATGACTGAAAGCTGTTGTATATGACTACACCACGAGTATGATTTTTTTTTTTTTTATTGTTCTAATTGTATTGGAACAAGTTTATAAGAGCAGTAAGGAACATTTGTAATATACTGTATGGCTAATATTATAGAGCTAATTGATTGCATTCCACGTAAGACAACCTTGGCAATGCACAATCAGATCTGATACCTCAAAGTACTCGTTCCCCACATGAGAGGTTGAGTCCCCAGATGTCCGGGGTGTCATATACTCCAGGGCGAGAGATGCAAAGCCATGTGAGGCCAGTAGGGCAGAGCGATACTCCACCAGACCCCCACCTCCACCCCATAGGTCCAACAGCGCAGGAAAGGGTCCGGGTCCTTCAAACACAACATGCTCTGCTCAGGCCTGGGGAACTTGCACTCATTATGAGAACAGAATCTGAATGATTTTTGTAGGATTTTGATACTCCTGGCTGATGACTGTGATATACCTGATGGCAGAAAGAGGGTCCCTGTGACTCCTGCCTCTGTGATGTCTAACCTACGAACTCCAGGGGCCATGTACCAGCGCTCTGCGACAACACTCGCCAAGGCTGTCTGCTCATTAAACCCCTGACCCATATGCCCTCTGTACACTGAGATGGTCACCACCACAGGAGTGTTGACCTCTTTCTTCCTCAACCTAATGACAAGATTGTATATAGTAATCAGCTGGTGGCCAAAAATAGCAACATTTTAAAGTATTATTATATAAAGTCTGAAAATTCTGTTTACCTGAGTCCAAGTCTACTCCCAGGTACTGGTCTCATACTCCACAACAGACCCATGGGTTCCAGACCATCATACGTACCTCCTAAACTTGCATTACTGTCAACTATAAAGAGGATAGTTAACATAAAGTCACATTTATTACATTCTTTAAATGATTTGGTTACTGTTCAAAATTTTAAGAAAATGTGTAAATAAGGCAGCTTACCATTGACTAATCCTGTAGCATCACTAACATAGTGGCCAAATGCCTCCCATAAATCGCCATCATCTGAGTGGATAAGCGCATGCAAAGTGATCTCAATAAACGGCGGCAAATGCTGGACTATTACACTGAACTTTTCGTCAATTAGTCCTCTGGACGGGTGAATCAAAAGCAAGGGAGACGGAGCTCGTTCAGTCATCCTGCCAAAATGATATATAAATGTATAAAAAAAGCCAAAGCTATATTAGCCTATGTTATGAATGTGACTATGAAGTTCAGAACGATCAAAGTCCATTAGCGTCATAATGGCAACAATAGAGATTCCGTATCAACAATAAGACTTCCGGTTTTCGGATTTTGCCTTCAAAATAGAAGTACGGTTGAAAACGCGATTTTAATAATATTAAATGTATCGATTTTGACATTTTGCTTAGTGTATATTGTAAAAATGTACTGTAGGAAATGTTCAGGAGAGTGGGTAGAATAATAATATGCAAAGAAATCAAGGGGCACTGTGTATTTGCAATTGTTGCTGGTGTTTTACTCCACCCATCCTAGATCCTATTGGCCACAATGAAACTCAATGGATATGAAATATATATTGCCCTGTACAAAAAAACGATTCTATACGCCGCAGTGAATGTATTGTAGGAAATGTTCAGGAGACTATATAGATTGATTAAATGCAAAGAAATCAAGGGGCACTGTGTATTTGCAATTATTGCTGGGATTTTACTGCGCTCATCCCATTGGCCACAATGCAACTCAATGCACATGAAATACATATTGGCCTATAAAAACAATTGCAAATACACAGTGCCCCTTAATTTCTTTGCATATATTTACTCTATAGAGTCTCCTGAACATTTCCTACAATACATTCACTGCGGCGTGTAGAATAGTTTTTTTTTTATAGGCCAATATGTATTTCATATCCATTGAGTTGCATTGTGGCCAATGGGGTGGGTGGAGTAAAACACCAGCAACAATTGCAAATACAGAGTGCCCCTTGATTTCTTTGCATATAATTACTCTATCCACCTTCCTTGACATTTCCTACAATACATTCACAGCGGCGTGTAGAATAGTTGTTTTTTTATAGGCCAATATGTATTTCATATCCATTGAGTTGCATTGTGGAAAAAGAGGGTGTGGAAATATTGTGTTGCTAGATGTAGCACACTGTTCCCCATGATTAGACAGGTTTGTCTTACTCTACACATTCTCCTGGACATTTCCTACAATACATTCACCGCGGCGTGTAGAATAGTTTTTTTTTTATAGGCCAATATGTATTTCATATCCATTGAGTTGCATTGTGGAAAAAGAGGGTGTGGAAATATTGTGTTGCTAGATGTAGCACACTGTTCCCCATGATTAGACAGGTTTGTCTTACTCTACACATTCTCCTGGACATTTCCTACACTGCTTTCTCTGTGGAATATTGAATAGTTTATTAGTTATGAGGCAATATGTATTCCATATTCTGTCATTGGCATTGTCTGAATTTTACCCTTGGAACGTGTTTTAACACCCACTAACACCCACTTTTTATCGAAATTACTCTTAAATATGATCATATGTGAATTGTTGTCAATGTTTTGAGAGTTACATGTTCTCAAACAATTAATAAACTCAATTTATCTCCGTTTTTAAGTAATTCGTTGGTCTCTTTTATTTTGAAAAATTCCAGATTTTCGTGACCCGGAAGTGTTTCTTTAATGTTGCTCACAAGACGCAGATAACAGAGAGACATCTTCCATGTAAGTCTTTTTATCATCAATTTTTAACCAATTTATAGCGTGGAGAGGCTGAGTCAGGGCATTATTATTACTAGCACGTAGACTATTATTTAGCGTATCACTTTCACAAAGCGTCGGCAACTGTTTTAGGCTAGAGCATTTGCGAACATTTATTACATTTTCAAAATGTGCACCGGATTTCAATTAAAACGCATTGTTTTGAATTCTATTATTACAGCAACATAACAAAAACAACGTACTACGCTCTCGGAGATAAATTACCGCTCCAGAATCCAAGATAGAAATCCGTCACAATTAAGGATAAATGTAATGCATGTGAAAATTTTTAAAAGCGTGGATATCTCAGTTTCTCCTTGTTTTTCTGTCATGAAAACATCTGCGCCTTCTGCGACTATTATTCTGCCAGCAGCACTAACCATGACGACATAGTAGTATTGTAATGAGGAAACCTTTAGAATAAAAGCGCCAATTTTAATATATTTCATAGTGTATAATGGGTTCTAAAGATGCTAATGGGTAAAGAATTTTCGAATGCCATGTTCCACCTCACAATGTCAATTTTTCTTTTGTTATAAGCCAATTTAATATAATAACAATAGGGGACGTTGGCCAATAATAGGGTCGTATTTTTAGCCACGTGTCTAACCAATAGTTGAAAATATTAATATCTATTCTCCACTGACATTTCAGAAATGCTAATTAATGACATGCTAGCATCTGTATGTCACTAATAATCACTAAACATTGACATCTTGATCAAATCATTACTCGGTACAAGAATATATATTTAAAAACTGCTGTTGTCTTTGTCGATAATAGGGTCTTCTACGCTAGCAATCAGCATTGTTGCCACAGTTGTATCCCCAGTTATATTGAGATATATTGAGAAACGATGTCATTTTTCTTTCTTCAGAAATATAGCTAAACTGATGACAGCCTGAATTTAATCATGTATTTACTTGAACCTGAATAGCCTTATAAACTAGAAGAACATTATTAGTAGCATCTTTAAAAGTGTATGCTTTGTTTTTTATAAGAAGTGTATGAATAACTTTACTAGGCAGGGAAAGGACAGCATCTTGAGAGAGAAGAACATAGTTTGCAATCTATGTCGGGGGCTAAGGGTGTTCTTTAACATCTAACACACCCATCGAATCCTATTTCAATGTTTCTTTGACTAAAACATTTTTCTAACACTTAATAAATGTATTTGGTGTTTTTGATATGTAGCTATCAATTCATGTATTTAGAATACTAAAGTTGTTATTGTAATATTGTGAAAAAAAGAAAGCTCCCTACATAAATTAGAACAGTTTCTTTATTTCCACAGCAAGAATAAACACTGGTCTGTTCCAATATTGTTCTTAATTCTTTTAATATGTATATATAAAATATGCATATATTTGTTTATGATCATGATGCTTTTGCTTTAAGAAAACATATACCTTGATTTCAACTACAATTCAGATTTTTTAACCAATTAAGCACATGAATCCATGCATTTCAATTATGGATTTTAATGTGAAAAAAAATCTCAGTCGGTGCTGCCAGCATAAAATCCTGCTGCTATTAGAATGCTAATTCGTCTGCTCACTAGTAGTCTCCCAGCAGTACAAACGGTGATGTCACACTCGTATGGTAATGACTAAACCTTGTACATAAAATGACCTTTGTCATTTTATTGCAATCTGTATAATTAGTTTTAAAAATAGTTATTTATAACCAAAGGTCATTTTCGAATGTAGTTTTCTGATAAATGCAAAGCGCAAAGTTTTAAAACAAACTATTAAAACAAAATGTACAGACTGGGGTTTGTTCAATATATTGCCTTAAAACAAAACAACTAGACTATGTGAAGTGGAACATGGCATTTGACAATTACTCACTAGGGAGTGTAGAAACATTAATACGTGTCATTTCATGGAGCAAAATAGATACCATATTTAGCAGAACTTTCTAACTTTTAGAACAGCTTTTAGAACTTTTTGTGCTAATAAGTTCACAAATGTGGGATGGTGTCAAACCCAGAATAGCTTTATAAATTAAACTACCGATGAGAGAGTGTGGAGAATGAAGGCCAGCCTACTCTATTACACAGTGATGAGTGAGCTCTAAAATTGTTAATGAACCTTAAAGCACCATGTGCCCAGAGCATGTAAAGACTGACAAGAAGCATGCATGTAGATGACATCCCCATTATCTAAAACAGGCAAAGAAGTTGCAAGTTCAATTTTCATTCTAGCTTCAAACAAAAAACGTAGTTTTAAAATAACAACCCAAATTTAACCTCAGTTTTTTACAAGTATAAAATATGTGTCTTAAAGGAGAGAGTGTCTTCAATTCAAATCATAATATTTGTATACAGATACAGACTCTATTATATTGTCACGGCTTTGGTTGAGGGAGCAAGGAGGAACAGGAGAAGGCGTGGCGGATGGAGATTTTTATATAGTTCAACCGAACAAATAAACAGAAATGAGCGTTTCACAAAGCGTACACAGCTCTGACATGAGGTAGAGAACAATCACACACAAAGACAGGGGGAGCAGAGGGAACATATATACCGGGGGAAACAGCGATGATGAAGAACAGGTGCACTAAACGAGACACAGGTGAAATGTATGATGAGACGGTGGTGTCAGAAAGCCGGTGACGTTGACCGCCGGGGCCCGCCCGCTGCAGGGGGAGGTGAACCAGCAGAGGTCGCAGTTGTCACATATATTACCATGCAGAGTGGTAAGTAATGGAAGATCTATTGATTTCTCTTTTTTTCAGAGCATCACCAAAACTGCAGCCCTTGTAGTGTGTTCCCGTTCTGCTGTGGTCAGTACCAATCAAAAGTGGTCCAAGGAAGGAAAAGTAGTGAACTGGCGACAGGGTCATGGGAGGCCAAAGGTCATTGATGCACGTGGGGAGCTGGCCGGCCCAAGGCTGGCTTGTGTGGTCCAATCCACCAGATGAGCTACTGTAGCTCAAATTGCTGAAATTGTTAATGCTGGTACTGATATAAAGGTTTCTGAACACACAGTGCATCACAGTATGTTGCGTATGGGGCTGCATAGCCGCAGACCAGTCAGGGTGCACATGCTAACCCCTGTCCACTGCCGAAAGTGCCTACAATGGGCAGATGAGCATCAGAACTGGACCACGGAGCAATGAAAGAAAGTTGCCTGGCCTGATGAATCACACTTTCTTTTACATCATGTGAATGGCCGGCTGCGTGTGCGTCGCTTACCTGGAGAACACATGGCACCAGGATGCACTATGGAAAAAGGCAAGCCGGTGGAGGCAGTATGCTTTGGGAAATGTTCTGCTGGAAAAACGTGGGTCCTGCCATTCATGTGGATGTTCCTTTACATGTACCACCTACCTAAGCATTGTTGCAGACCATGTGCACCCTTTCATGGCAACGGTATTCCCTGAATCAGGTGCACCACATTAAGTGCAAATGATTAGAACATTGTTAGCGAGGATTTTGGAGGCGCCTGTCTTATTTAAACCCCAGACATTAAGTTTGGTGTCCCCTCTATTTGTTGAAGTAAGTGGTGTCATCATGACACGATCAAAAGAGCTCTCTAATGCCTTCGGGCAGTAGGTTGTAGATGCGTATGAGTTTTGGAAGGGATTTAAAAGATCTCCAAACAATAAGAAATCCATTCTACTGTCAGGAAAATGATTGGAGAACATTTAACCCTTTGGCGCGTACGATCACACCGGTGTGATCAATCTAGAGTGGTCCCTGGAGCGTACGATCACACTGGTGTGATTAGAACGTCATGTTTAGAACGCACCATTAGCATACCTAGCTACAAGTAACGTAACAATGGCTGGTAAAACCGCGCAATTATTTACTCACATTTAGCTCAAACAGTGTTTATAACTTTATTTCCTGATTGTAATTGTTTCAAGACCATACTGTGATATTAGCCAGGTAGAAAGCATTCAAATCGGGACAAGAAGCGTTACTTACGTACCAACAGACAGCCAACACTAATGCACAAAAACGAATTATATTAGCGACTACTACAGATCAAAACCATTGCAAAAACTTTCTAGAAGTTACGTTCCCCGTTGTATGCATTTTATATAGTTTATTCATTTTCACTGCACTGAATAACTGGTCACGATTTGTTAGCTAGCAGGCAGCTGACGTTTGCTAGCGGTTAGCTGATGTTTTCTAGCTAGCTACAGTTATAAATCAACCAACTTTTGCAGCTCTTAGAATTCGAGTCAACGAGAGAAGCTTGCAATGCAATGCATGTAGTGTTCCTTACCTAGCAAGGTGACTGTTCAAAGGCTGGCGTGAGTTCAAATGCTGCAGAGTACCGAAGTCACGTGCAAAAAAACTCACGCTGGGGGGTCGGTAAGGAATATTTGAAACTCACGCGTGAAAAGGTTAAAACATCGGCCAACACGGCCACGCCAGGCCATCCTAGCAAGTTCAACCCAAGCGCAGACCACAAAATGTTTAAAGAACTCTCAAACAATCCTAAAATGTCATCATGGGACCTACAGGTAGCTTTTTCCACAGTTGTCAAAGTACATGCATCTACCATCAGAAAGAGACTGCACATTTGATAGTCATGGGAGGTGTGCAAGGGGGAAACATTTGCTGTAAAAAAAAACTTTAGGGCAAGATTAAAGTTTGCCAGAGAACATCTAGACATTAACCTGGACATCTGGAACAATGTGGACAGAAGAATCCGAAGTTCAACTATTTGGGCACAGTAACAGATGACATGTCAGGGGCAAACCAAAGACAGCATTTGAGCACAAAAACCTCATACCAACTGTGAAGCATGGGGATGAAAATGTCATGGTTTGGGGCTGCTTTGGTGTAGCAAGGCCTGATCAGCTCACCATCATAGGATCTACTATGCATTCTTCAATGTATCAGATGGTGCTTGAGGAAAATGTGAGACCATGTGTCTGAAAATCGACGCTGATGCAGATGTGGACCAGTAAAGCCTGGATCTTAATCATATTGAGATGCTGCGGTGTGATTTAAATGGGCTGTGCATGCAAGAAACCCATCAAACATCACGCAGCTGAAGTTGGAGTAATGGGAGAAACTTTCTCCCAGTAGATGTTGGAGACTGGCAGACAGTCATAGGAAATGTCTAATTTGAGGTTATTTCAGGCAAAGAGTGAAATACCAGCTATTAAGCAAAGTTGCCAATTGCTCACCAGGAAATGACATCTTTGTACATTTTGGTGTTAAATAAATGATAACACAGTTACATTTTAATAGTTTTTGGTTCAATTACATTTACTTTACCTGTAGCTATTGTTTGAAGGAAGATTAAAGATTGATATGTCCATAAGTCTTTAAAAAACACAATGTTTCATGGAGTGTCCTAACTTTCACATAACACACATTTACGGACTGGTCAAAAGATGCATTAATTCAGACATTGAGATTACTTGCAGTTGTTAGCACATTAGACTTTGCTGGTTTTGTTTTACCTGAGAGGCATTTTTTGTGCTACGTATTTGTGGAATGTTGACTCAGTCATAAAAATGCATGTTTCTCTAATCCAAGGATTAATCCACAGATAAAAGTGGAAACTAATGTATTTTTGAAACTGGAGATTTGAAACTGTTCTGAAATCTTATTGGCTGAAATATTATGAATTTTAATCCACATAAACTTTGCTACACTAATGGGATATAGTCCCTCTTGGTTCTTACATGAAAATAGAATAAACTACCAGAAGATCTTAGACGTGCGCCAAATGTCTACATTTTTAAATCCAGGTTAAAAACACTTCTCTTTTCACGCACCTATGACTGAGCGCTTAAACTTTACTGCCTTACTGCTTTTATAGCTTCCTCATGGAATATTTTTATTTTCTTAGGCATTATGATGATTCTCTTATGATGCATTTTATATTTCTCTTTTTCTATTAATGTTTTATTATTTTGTGGTTAATCTATTCCTGCTATGCTATGTTTTACTAATCATCTCTCTGTAATGCAAGTTCTGGTGCTATCGGAGGAATAACCTCTTTTCATGCGCCTATGAATGAGCGCTTTACTCCATTCGGGGAAATGGTTTTCAGACCTCTTGATGTGAGGTTTTCAGACCTCTTGATGTGAGGTTTTCAGACCTCTTGATGTGGGGTTTTCAAAACCTCTTGATGTGGGGTTTTCAAAACCTCTTGATGTGGGGTTTTCAAAACCTCTTGATGTGGGGTTTTCAAAACCTCTTGATGGGAGGTTTTCCGACCTTCTATGGGAGATTTTCAAAACCTCTTGGTTATTATTTTTTTGTGCCATTTTTTAAACTTAGAAATATCCATGGGGCAAGTTGAATGTTATCAGTATTGTCTGAATTTAATCAATTACATTTTTAGTACTACTGGGAGCCAATATGTTCACAAATGTCAACTTGTCCTGACATAATTTATGAAAAGCCAAGCAGTGTAAGCCTAAAAGAGACTATTTTTTTAAAGAGATTATAACATTTCTTATGGAATGTATGAGACAAATGTAAAGAACCAGTGCAACATTTTGCAGCTAGGTTTTTCTAGATTTTAGGTTACAAACTAGTTCTCTGTAACATGATATAGCTCTGATATCATAACACACAATTCTTTGAGAATTTTTTGTTTAGGGCTTGTTAACATTATGCTACAATTTCCAAGTACAGGTCGGATGTAAACTTGTCCTGTGATTGGCAGACACAATCCTGCGTGATACGTCTTATTATTATGCAAGAAATGGTAAGTCTAGTGTTTTTATTTTGTCTTTTGCAGTGTAAAAAATCCCTTACATGCACTGAACACTAGCTTTCGGGGGAGTCAGGTAATGCAGCAGATGTGGATCGAAGCCATTTACGGCACATCTACATCAAACTACTGATTGGAGATGCAATGCGCTTTCTGAGAAGTTCTTTTGTTATTCCTACAGTATATCTGTTTTTTTTATTAAGTAATAATACTCTCCATTCAGTTTCCTCCTGGGTTCTTATCTCTGAATGAAAACCACTGCTGAAATGTTGAGATAATGTATACCATGTATACCATAATGCAAGTCAAAGGTTTTTTAATGATTTCAAGTAGGGTAACATGGGGCAGACACCCCCATGTAACTCTCACCACTCTTTATTTCAACACCTCCTCTGGCTGACACTTGTCTTAATCAACTGCACATGTCCTCTGTATTATCACACCTACTCAGCCAACTATTAAAAAACTTTTAAGACTGCTGGGTTTTAAAATATTGCCTTATTTTTAACAATAATAAGTTTAGTTTAACTGTATGAAATGGCATGTAATGAAAAGGTGAATGGGTTAACAAAACAGGGTCAATTCTTTAAAACCCTAAGGCATTAACTTCTATTGGGATAAGATTCCCTGGGGGGCAGCTAACTCCATGGGGGGCATATTACCCCAGTAGTTTGATTAAATACAAATTTGATAAAAAAACTGTAATCTGTCAACTGTAGCCATTTATTTTACTTTATAATCCATTACTCTAAGCATACCGTAGCCATGTTCAACATACAAAAAAACATTTTATATGTTGCAAATCTGTTCTTTTTTGTGTCAGTATATAGACATTGATCTTAGGGGGGCCGGTGTGTTACCCCAAAATACCCTAACAAAACTCTTAAAATAAACAAAAAATATTTGAAAATAATATTACCAGTTTCAAGCTCTGCTTATGTAACGTTTAAAACAGACTTGGAGTGTGTTGATGTGAGACCCGCAGATCCCAGTACCTAATGTTCTTACTGCAGAGGCAGTGTCGTAGCCTATGAGAATTAACTGAAGTGTGATTATAATGCTAGTTGAATATAATTCCCCAATACGCCGCTGAGTGGGCTTAAAAAATAGGAAAATGTTGGCGGTCTCTAAAGAAGTTGATCTGCGTGTATAAACAAGGCATGTTATACCATTTGGTGTTTTACTTTGGGGGTATTTCAGAAGCAGGGTTAACATACTCTGAGTTGAAACCATAACTCTGGGTTGACTGACTGAGCTGTCAAACTCAGAGTTTACGGTTTCTGAACAGTTGGTAACAGTTCGGTCAACTCTGAGTTAAGTTAACCTTGAGTAAAGAGGAGATAAAAAGCCCTCATCAGTGGAACGGAAATAACATGATTCCCCATAGCAACAAGACAAAAAGGTCTCGAACACCTTACTTCTACCCGGTGGAGTTAGATAAATTAATGAACGCACATGCAGAAAACAAGTATATATTCAAGAAAAAAGCAATGCAGTAGCAGCAGCAAAAGAACATGAGCTAGCGTGTCAGAAAATTGCTGACCGAGACAATGCATGAGCATTTATTGAAAGAAATTAAATGTCACATTTATGTAATGTGTGTTTGGGGGTGTAATATCACATTCAGAGTGTATTTATCAAATGCAGCGAATAACGCAGCGTCATTCTGAACAGTGACATTCTTGTGACATGGCACACATCTGCATAGTAAGAATTAAGAAATATATAAAGCAAAAAAACAGAAAATAAGTTTTGAATGAGGAATAGAAGCGTTCATTTGCAGTGGTACCTTAATTTTAAGAGACAACTGTTCCTCACTCAAAACCTTCCTTTTCGACTTTTCTGGAAAGAAAAAGGTGCAGTGGTCTCTTAATTTTTTCCAGAGCTTTATATTTAAGTAGTAAGTGACATTTAAGCAAAAAATAAGTTCAATTTGCAAAATAATTAAAATTCTTTGCTGGCCTATCTGCACATTAATGCTGTGGAAAGACTTCCTATTCACAATCTCCTTCATTTACTTAAGGAACTGTGATAGGAGTATGAGTGCCATCTATACAGCCAATCCCTGGACACCCTAAAATATTTACTGATTAGTGCTTCAAGTCTCAAAGCTTCATACTAAATAAATTGATTACTGCTTAGACTGATACCTGGAATTCTGTGTAATTCTTTTTTGATGAGTCTTGTGGATCTGTGACTTGGGAACACTACAAAAGTATATATAAAACATTTCAGTGCATGAGTCACATATATGACGACAGTCCAACAGATACGGTTGCTTTGGACATATGCTCAGCATCACTGATGTTATACAGAAGACTGCAACACAAAGAATGTGTTTCGAACTGAGAGCATGTCAACGATGTATCATTGGAACGATATGAGGGCTGAGAATATTCAGATAAATGATCAATTGTGCAGAATATCGGTAATGCTCAAACAGATAATCATTAGAGAATGATAAAAAAAAAAACATCCAATCGGGGTCTGATATTCGACTGAGATTTCTGCAGAGTATTTGTGCTTCAAGCCTCTTCGAGAAAAGGACACGCCCTGTCTGACACATTCATATGGCAGGTTTCAGTGAAAGAGAAGAACAAACTCAGGGTTAGTTGGATAAAACCTGCTAGCGAGCAGGTTAGCTTCACGCGGTATGTTGCCGTAGTAACTGACTCAGAGTAACGCTGAACTGGTTCTTTGAAACTTACTCTGAGTTTTCACTAAACTCGCTTTCTGAAATACCCTCATTAAGCAACAAGTTGAGGGCTCTATTTAATAGTTTATACAGTTTCACAATTTTATGAAGAATACTAGAAGAATGTTTATGCCATTTGGGGGAAACCAAAGCAACATATATTGCCGTGCAAGCAATAATCCCATTATTACGGTTTGCTATGCTGTTGTACACATTGTCCATTCAGATAAGTTCTGCATTGCAATTGATTGTGCTTATTTTTAGAGTAATTGCTCATTCTATTTTGGGGATTTGTAACATACTTTTTACTTAGGGGTTTCCCTGCCAAGCCTTGCTTTTTTGTCAATGGAATGATCTTGAGACAATGTATCCCATAATGCATAATTCCTTTATAAATTATAACTCCTTAATTAAACATTTAAATTAATCGCGAGTAACATTATAATGTTACCAGTTTACAAATGTAAGCTCTTCTTAAGCCTATATAAAGTCAAAAAAAAAAAATTTATGGAGCTTTTTTTTTAAAGCGGCCCTGAATGCAGTGGGATGTGATGTTAAGGAATAAAAATATATATATTTCTTTAGCATGCATCTGATGTTATTCCTAGGGTTTGGAGAAAAATGTAAAACCAGTCTTTTATAATTCAATTAGAAAGTTGTGAGAAATTCTAGCCAAACTATATTTAGCTTGGCACTGGTTTAGCTCTGGTCTGTTACATTGAAATCAGTTTGGCTGGCTCTTTGTCAGAGTGCAGGAAGTAGAAGAGGAGCTGATTGTTAGAGTGCAGGAAGTAGAAGAGGAGCTGACAACTATCTAGCAAAAAACTAGAATAATTTTACTACTTAGCTATAATCAATTTAATTAATGTTATCAAAAGTTAGTATATCATTGTCATATGGACCCTGTCAATTTGCACTGGTCATATTGCATTAGTGCAATAGACATTAATTTAAACAAAATAATATGCACATAAAAGTTGTTAAAGGTGTGATGAGGAAAACCTTTGCATGGGGGTGTGAGGGCAGAGATCACAATACATTGGGGCTTAGCCCACCCTCCCGCCCCGTCCAGGACAGAAAGTACAGGGTTTTGAACGTACATGCGGAAAATTCAGATGTACACGCTAGCGGCCTACACGTCTACATTGTCATAATACACGATCGGAATTATACATGAATAAATCAGGGGCTATTTTTTTATTATTATAATTTTTGGTCAGTTTGAAATCCGGGGCTATTTATAAAAAATCCAAGGCTATAGCCCCACACGCCACTGTGTGAAGGGTTAGGGAGGGAATGTGGTTCAGTTACTCAGCATTCTCAAATGTTACAGACAGACATTTCGAGGATAAAGAAGATGTTATTCCTTGTTTACATTTCACATTTAAGTAATTTAGCAGATGCTCTTATCCAAAGCAACTTACAGTGTGTACATGCATTTTAAAGAAAACCCTCATTTCTGAAACCCCTCCTCCAAAATAGATGCTAAACACCCTTCTTCGATTTTGACTGGCTTCCAGACAGTCCAGGAGCAAGCGGTTCAAGTGTAATAATTTTGTGCCTGTATTATTGTTTTTCAGTAAAATCTTTGGACACTGAAAATGTTTACTGTATGCCACTTTTCATAAGACTAGGGGGTTGTGTCCTGGTTAAATTCCCAACCTGTCTTAATTTTCAATGACGCCTCCCAATCACCTCTCGCACCTAATTCTTAATTGACATCACTACTCACCTCTGTACCTCATACAGCTGGTATTAGGAGAGTATTCTGACATAAATGGATTGCCATAGTGGGTTTTACATTATACTCATTGCTCAACGTCCAGAGACCTAAGCCTACTTTACGATCAGTTATTAATCAATTTACAATTAATATTACCGTATTTCGTTTCCTACATCATGTAGATTTTGGATTAGGCCTAGTTTTTCCCAAAACGATTTGTCAATAGTGGATTAGGTTTTTTTGCGTCCACGCGGTGTCGCTGTGCGACTGCATTTCCCAACCGTGCCGTTAATAATGAAAACCTCCGTTTCACAATGTGCAGATGTTTTCCCACAGCGAAAATTGTTTGATGCAGCGCCTTAGGCATCTTAGCCTACTTTTGTAATACATTTCCGTTTGTCTATAATAGTAAAGAAATATGTTATGTTTTCTGTGAAACATTCTCAACTAATTATCTGAATCCCCTCTTATATTCTCAATGAGCGATACCGTCTTTGTGAGTGATGCACTTTAAAAATGACACTAGATAAAACTAGTTTAATCTTTATTCAAGCTGTTGGCTGTCATCCGCCATGTCGCACACACATTACAAATGTTTCTGAAAATGCTAGTTTAAAATCGTGCCATACCAACCAAGGTAGCCTAATGAGCTGTGGATATCTTTACTCTGGAGGGAAGGAACAAGCGAAGCTGCACTGGGTTTGGACCAAGCTAACACTGAGCATTAATTATTAAAATACGTCCTCAATAGTCCCTGCACACGTCCTCAAGTAGCCTAGTGTTACGGTGATTTGAAACTGTGAATTGATATAAACTGTTAACAATTTACTGCAACAACCAGCACACATCATAGAAGCACGGGGTAACCTGGAGTTCGGAAAGCAATCACGGCGGTGTGGGAGTATTGGGTGATTCCACAAAACAGAGACGCACTTGCATCACCTCACCGTGCGCTTTTCTTTCTTCACAAGGGGCACAGCGTAGGCTTGCGCAGCGTTGGTTTGGCAGTGAGAGATCTCTGTCATCCGCAGGTAAGTCCTACTTTATTGTTGAATTTATTAAAACAAATTCTCTTTGGATGTGAATCATGTTCCTTAATGAGCTTCTATGTTAAGCTTCGGCAATACCCTGCAGTTTTCCGATGCGCGCCCGTTTCCAAAAATTGTTCATCCCAAGTCACATTTTATAATTGTATAAACTACGAAGAGCTAAGGTTCGGCTACTTGTTATTCTGGTATGTACCCAAAACGCAAATGAAGTTGTCCAATTGCTGTAAACATTAATTTACAAAAGCACTGGAATGATCAGCTTCGTTATACACGTTTCATACGCACCTTTGTCATCGTCAACAAATCGATTGAAAAGGTGAGAGCATTAAAACTTAAAAATGGAAACCAACGAACTGAAAAATAAAATGTTAGTGGCATTCTTACATTTTAAACGTTATGCCTAGACCGTATTACACCTTTATTCTGTTATAAATGAGTTTTATTCAGAAGTAGTAGCCTAATAGGTGAGTTAAATAATCTGTCACTGGGCGATGCAATCTTTACCTAGATTACTGTAATTGGCGCAATAAAGATATGCCTAAAATTGCTATGCATTTGAATGTATAACCGCTAGCTATATGCAAGCCCTTTATTTCATAATTTAACTACATTGTCACTTCTTTGAAGTGATTTGTCATTTTGACGCGCAGTTACATATTTGTAGGTTTATGTCTGAGTGGTTCCCAGTTATTGCGTAGATTTTTTTTTTTACGGACGTCTTAATGAGGGTATGACATTTCACTTACGTCTCTAAGTCTAGCCACCTTTCAAATATGTTCTGCATTATCAAAATAGCCTTCATAAATTATGAGGCTTCTTGCACATATGTAACCTCGTCAATCTAAGAACAATGCAACCATTTACATGATGCAATCATTGACATGTACTGCACAGCTGGATGCCTGTTTGGGGGCGGGTAATAATGTAGGCCATTCAGCAGGGATGTAACACAGGTGCCTGCATCCTTACTCGTGTAGTACTCTGAGGGTTAGGTTAATCCCTGCTTTGGTATCAGAACTCTCATGGCACTAACAGATACCCTTATCCAGAGAGACTTAAATGGTCAGGGAAAGTCGAAGAAAAATCATACTGCACAGTAATAGTTAAACATTTAACCAGTATGTTGTGGGAAAAGCATCTAGGCTACTGATTCTAATTCATTTGGATACCTTTTTCTTTAGAGTGTCTGTAACAATAAGCTACAGCGTATTTTCCATCTCTGCCTGCTGTGTGAATGTTAATCCTTTATAACATTACATTGTTTCATTTTCTTAATATCACATTAATTTATATTCACATCAGGGTATGGATTAATTGCACCACAAATGAAATAGCTCATTAAATTATTATAATACAATTTGTTTTTATCAATCACAGTCTCAACTTTGTTGACAAAGTTTGAGCAGATGTGACATAGTATGTTTTAAAATTTCACTGTTGTCCAAGGGAGATTCCCTGCTGGGCTATGTGGATGTTTCTTGTGTCTATGCCAATATCACAGAGTGTTTGTGCGTGCATAAGTACGTGTGTTTATGCCAGCTTATGGGTACATTCTTTAGTACAGGGGTATTCAAATCCTTTCCTGGAGGTCCAAACTGTTGCTTGGTTTCTGTTATACCTGATAGTTAACTAGACCTACCTGGTGTCCCAGGTCCAAATCTGTCCCTGAATAATGGGAAATAAGAAGAAAAACTGTGGAAAAGTCCAGATTTGAATTTGTGGGCATTACTGTGTATGTGTGTTTGTATGAACGTTGTGTTTACAGGGGGACATTAACACTTTTGTAGTGTAATATCAGGAAATGTCTATAATATAGCTGCAGTAATAGTGGAATGATAGCATTTCACATTTACTCAACAGAAATGATGTGGATTTATACAAAAGCGCTTTCTAAAATGCTTTTGTTGGCAAATAGAAAAGCGGCAACTTCCCTCTCTTCACTAAGAAACTCTATTATCCCTCATACAAGCAATTGCAGACATCAGTAAGCAAAATCCTTTGGTTATTTCCTGGTTGCATAAACTCCCACAGTTCATTCTGTTTCTGTTCAAGTTAGAAAACAAGCAGTGAATTGTGTAGGGAATCATTATGACATCTGAATACATTTTTTTTTTTTTAAATATCCCCCAAAAAACATTTTAAAAGAGAAAAAACACATAATATTGTAGGGAATCATTGTGATTTATAGATAAGTTTCAGGTGTATTTAGATTAGATTTTTCAAATATAAAAAAGTAAATCTTTATAGTTTTTGTAAGCTGGTCAGGGAAAATAGAAAAAGTAATTGTTGGTGTAATTCAGCACACTTTCACAATTTGGGAGAAAATAAAGGATATAGCCTTTAAGAGGGCAATATGTAAATTTGTGTGTTGGCGTCGGCTCTGAGTATATTGATATGCGTAATGACTAACAGAGAGCTGAAGCCTACTGTGTGTAACAAATGGATTGTATTTCCTCTTTGTCTCACACCACTCTGACAGGGTCTTGTGAGCGTGTGATGCCCAGGATTGTGGAGAGAGATCCTCATAGTCCAACTAGTGTGAGAAACATAGCCAGTCTTCTCTCAAGCTCCCTTATATCAGTCAAACAACTCCTCAGGGATGCCAGGTACATACATCAGCAGCTCTTTGAAACCCAGAGAGAACCATCCCTAACCCTGCCCTGATCCAGAGAGGAGGGGCACCCATGGTATGCCCCACCCTTTGTACCAGCCAACACCAACCAGCTGCCTGCCGCTCTGATCTCCCAGTGCCACACTGCCCTGACCCTCTGTCCCGCTCTCCCACACTGCTACCATCATGGAGGGGGACTCCAAACACCCATCCCTCTTCCTTTACTGCTCTCTGTTCCTACTGACCACCAAATTCTACTGGCCATTGGTCTCTGCAACTCAGAGGCCCCCAGACACCCAGCTGCCTCTACAGGATTTCGCCCACTCCATCCGGCTGGACGGGGACATCATGCTAGGAGGCCTATTCCCTGTGCACTCTCGTGGGGAGAGAGGTGTGCCCTGTGGAGAACTAAAGAAGGAGAAGGGCATTCACAGGCTAGAGGCCATGCTGTTTGCTATTGACCTGATCAACAAGGACCCGGACCTGCTTCCCAACGTGACCCTGGGAGCGCGTATCCTCGACACATGTTCTAGAGACACCTATGCCCTGGAGCAGTCACTGACCTTCGTCCAGGCCCTCATCGAGAGGGATGGCTCAGACGTGCGATGTGCCAGCGGGGAGCAGCCCATCTTTGCCAAGCCGGATAAGGTGGTGGGGGTCATTGGGGCTTCAGCTAGCTCTGTGTCCATCATGGTGGCCAACATCCTTCGGCTTTTCAAGGTGAGAATTCTGTTACTGCTAATTGAAGATGGGATTCTGTTGAATGTCCCATAATCCATTTTGTCTGTAGTAATAAGGCTTAATTTGACTCAGGCTTAGCTCTATCTCTAGCGTTCTCAGAAAGCTGTGAACAGATCAAAACGGTGAGATAGGTTTTTGTGAGGCTTCTCTTCAAGGTTTGCTTAGTTCTCATAGCAAGCTTTGTTCTCTTGTCTTGAACATTTGAATGCATATGGGGCTTGCCTATGTTTTGGTTTGTGGGGTGTCATCTTGATAACATTCTGCAACTTTATTTTGATAGTTATTTCACTATTCGAAGGTAGTGAATGGGCTTTTGATAGAAATTCAGATTTTCTTGACACAAGGGTCAATATCCTTTCATGTTTTAGTGGGTATTATAGTTAATGCTAGGTTAAGGGTTGACACTTCTGCTCTGTCATTGAGACATCTTGGCTTTGTGCTTGGCTGATTCTCCATTCAAGCAGATACAGCTCAATTATTTGGCACTCTTCTTAGAATACAGTGACTGTTATTAAATATGTTTTACTTCTATCCTGAAGTTTTTTTTTGTAGTTGTTGTAATAGATAGTGTCAGGCCAAAAACAGCTGTGTTGTTCCAATACATACACTCACCTAACGGATTATTAGGAACACCTGTTAAATTTCTCATTAATGCAATTATCTAATCAACCAATCACATGGCAGTTGCTTCAATGCATTTAGGGGTGTGGTCCTGGTCAAGACAATCTCCTGAACTCCAAACTGAATGTCAGAATGGGAAAGAAAGGTGATTTAAGCAATTTTGAGCGTGGCATGGTTGTTGGTGCCAGACGGGCCGGTCTGAGTATTTCACAATCTGCTCAGTTACTGGGATTTTCACGCACAACCATTTCTAGGGTTTACAAAGAATGGTGTGAAAAGGGAAAAACATCCAGTATGCGGCAGTCCTGTGGGCGAAAATGCCTTGTTGATGCTAGAGGTCAGAGGAGAATGGGCCGACTGATTCAAGCTGATAGAAGAGCAACTTTGACTGAAATAACCACTCGTTACAACCGAGGTATGCAGCAAAGCATTTGTGAAGCCACATCATGCACAACCTTGAGGCGAATGGGCTACAACAGCAGAAGACCCCACCGGGTACCACTCATCTCCACTACAAATAGGAAAAAAGAGGCTACAATTTGCACAAGCTCACCAAAATAGGACAGTTGAAGACTGGAGGAATGTTGCATTGTCTGATGAGTCTCGATTACTGTTGAGACATTCAGATGGTAGAGTCAGAATTTGGTGTAAACAGAATGAGAACATGGATCCATCATGCCTTGTTACCACTGTGCAGGCTGCTGGTGGTGGTGTAATGGTGTGGGGGATGTTTTCTTGGCACACTTTAGGCCCCTTAGTGCCAATTGGGCATCATTTAAATGCCATAGCCTACCTGAGCATTGTTTCTGACCATGTCCATCCCTTTATGACTACCATGTACCCATCCTCTGATGGCTAATTCCAGCAGGATAATGCACCATGTCACAAAGCTCGAATCATTTCAAATTGGTTTCTTGAACATGACAATGAGTTCACTGTACTGAAATGGCCCCCACAGTCACCAGATCTCAACCCAATAGAGCATGTTTGGGATGTGGTGGAACGCGAGCTTCGTGCCCTGGATGTGCATCCCACAAATCTCCATCAACTGTAAGATGCTATCCTATCAATATGGGCCAACATTTCTAAAGAATGCTTTCAGCACCTTGTTGAATCAATGCCACGTAGAATTAAGGCAGTTCTGAATGCGAAAGGGGGTCAAACACAGTATTAGTATGGTGTTCCTAATAATCCTTTAGGTGAGTGTATATATGAGTCTCTTCTCTTGCCTTGAGTAGTCCAATAGTAAACGTATATCCATGTGTCTAGGATTGAATATTCCTTTATCAAGATATTACAGCTTATTGCTCCCTAAATTGCTTGATTTTCTTTCTTTTAATACAGAAAATAACTGTTTTGGAACTTTTCATAATATATTTCCTTTTCCCAGTCACAGATTTGCCAACATGGAGGAGAGTTTAAGTAATCATTGATCAGCTGTAGGAGAAAAGGTGAATGCTGAGTATGACCCAGACAGGGAAATATTGAAGGAGGTTGAATCTTTTGCCTATAACAGTGTCAAGATTGTTGAAGTGTCTGACTAATGGAAAATGCTGATCTAATAGCAGGTAGTATCAGAGGTCATAACACGGGAGATCAAGGATTGACAGGCTACATACAGAGGTGCTGCCACAACAAGGTCTTGACAGGTTACACATACTGTAGAGATGCTGCCCCAAAAAGGGCTTGACAGGTTACATACAGAGGTGCAGCCACAAAAAGGACTTAACGGGTTATTATCAGAGGGTTTGCTCCATCAAGGCCCGACAGGCTACATACAGTGGTGCTGCCACAACAATGACCTAACAGGTTACAAACAGGTTTTATGCCCCAACAATGGCCTGATAGGCTACGTACAGATGTTCTGCCTTAACAAAGCGGATATTGTAAACCATCTGCTAGGCACAGGGTATTATGTTAACCATAACTCACTGTTTATGGGATTGAAATGATCTGTCAACCAGTTCTTCCCTCAGACATTCCTACACACTCCCCCCTCAGTTCAACAACTGTAATAAGAAAATACATATCTGCTGAAGGATACATTACATCCTGGACACGGAAACACTGATTTAACACTCCATTGACTCTCATAAACAGACTAGCCATTCTTTCTTCACTATTGATCTGTGTGCCATGTACTGACCCAATTATAGTCTTAGTAATGGAATGGATATGCACAGCTTCATCTTCCACAGAAGACAAACACTCAAGGGAATTTCTTTCCCTAAGCACTGCTCTTAGATCAGGTTTTTATTTCACCCAATCCCAAGTGTAGCCATTGGGGTTAGAAGTGGTGCAATAATGGTTTAAAGGGAGTAGGCCTAGGGGAGATCACATTTACCTGTCATTCCAAGTTGACTGCCTCAATGAATCAGTTACAACCAATCTTTTCAGAATACAACCACATTTTAAATAAAAAATGGCTCCCTGTAGAAATTAAATCCATTAATACCCACCGAAATGTATGAAACCATATGGATTTGATCATCCATTATTTACACACTTCCGGTATTACTGCGCAGTACACTTCTCTAATTAGATTTTAACACTACTAGTGCAACATAAAGTGCACATCTAGAATCGCTTGAAGGTTTCGTGTTAATGTCAGGGAAGATGATGTGATCAGCACATGTGGATAGGCAGATAGCCTTTGAGGTGGACGGTTCGATGAGCTGTTTGACGCCTGAAGATGGTGCGATCCACATGTATCTGGCCCTCCACAGAGCTCCCTGACCTGAATTGCGTCAACTATGGTGTTGGCTGCGTGTGTCTGATGCAGGGCATGAGTCAGCGTAGGAGGCAGAACCATACAGGTGCATACGCGGCTGAGTCTGCTTCCTGCCCCGCAACGATGTCTGCTGTTTTGTAGTGCTGATGTTCAAATGACGATGATAATAATGATCCCGAGGCAAATGAAGTGCCATTCGAACAACAAAACTGGGTGTCTCATTAGGACAAAATTCCCTGAGTTCAACAGGATGTTCAATGAGAAAAACTAACACATACTGAAAAGCTGCCAAAACGAATTATGTAACAATTAGAATTTCGGTCATTGAAATAATATCCCACAGTGTATGGAAATAATTAAGACAAACTACAGAGCCAGAGGCTCTATTAAGATACCGACCACTGTCACAAAAATATCCTGAATTACATCTGTGATAAGTTCAACCAAAGAGCCTCTGAGTCTGTGGTTGTTGAAGTCATACATGGCTAATGAGAAGAGAAGGCGTTACCAACATGCCTTATCTATAATTAGCTCTAAATGACTGGAGGAAGGAGTTAAAATGTGCTGATGCTGAGTTTTCCAACCCACCTACCAATGTTGTCATTTAATTCAAAAGTGGAAGTGTTAGCAACTGTATTACTGTTGCAAGGAACCGATTTTACTGTGATAGATCTCTTTTGTATGTGAGTATTCACCATATGGTAACACTTCAAACCATCTTTTTCTGGAAGTGAGAAGTAGCAGAAAGATGAATGCCAACTATATCAGCACCCAAAAACTGATATCATTCATATTATAAGCCTAAGTGTATTGATACAGTCATGGAAATGAAAGTGCTGATAACATGGTGGCTCACAATTTAAGCAGAAGATAGGGAATTTAGCTAAAGAATAAATAAACTAAAAAATGGAAAACAAGAATGTTGGCAAGGGTACAGCTGACTAATGTTATTTAGTTGAACCTTGCAAAAGACAGTACCTTAAAATAATATATATATATTTATATATATGAGGATTTTATACCAGTTGTCTACCACTAACAGCACCATCATACCAAAGACAATTTGTTGTACATGTGAATTGTAGATGTGAATTCTTAATATTTATATGTATATATATATACTGTATATATATATACATACCAAAGACAATTTGTTGTACATGTGAAAAATGGGCAAACAAGGATCTGAGCGACTTTGACAAGGGCCAAATTGTGATGTCTTGACGATTGGGTCAGAGCATCTCCAAGACTGCAGCCCTTGTGCCAAGGCACATTGATGCACATGGGGAGGGTAGGCTGGCCCGTGTGGTTCGACCCAACAGACGGGCTACTGTAGCTCAAATTGAAAAATGTAATGCTGGTACTGATAGAAAGGTGTCAGAACACATAGTGCATCGCAGTTTGTGGTGTATGGGGCTTTGTAGCCGCAGACCAGTCAGGATAATCATGTTGACCCCTGTCCACTGCCGAATAGGCCTACAATGGGCACGTGAGCATCAGAACTGGCATTGGCCTCTTTCAGCAGGATAATGCGTCCTGCCACTAAGCAAAAATGGTTCAGGAATGGTTTGACGAACACAACAAGTTCAAGGTGTTGACTTGGCCTCCAAATTCCCCAGATCTCAATCCAATCGAGGATCTGTGGAATGTGCTGGACAAACAAGTCTGAAACACGGAGGCTCAAGCTCGCAACCTATAGGACTTAAAGGATCTGCTGCTAAAATCTTGGTGCCGGCTACTACAGCACACCTTCAGAGATTTAGTGGAGTCCATGCCTCGACGTGTCAGGGCTGTTTTGGCAGCAGAAGGGGGACATGCACAATATTAGGCAGGTGGTCATAATGTTTTGGCTGATCGGTGCATACAATGGGTATATGTAAATGAATGGGATATGAGTGGCAAGTATGTATTATATACATGGATTTAAACATTCACAATTCCAGTATATTATACAGTGGGGAGAATTGCAGGTTTTACCACAAAAGACTTGTACAAAGCATGTACAAGTCTGTAATTTTTTATCATAGGTACTCTTCAACTGTGAGTGACGGAATCTAAAACCAAAATCCAGAAAATCACATTGTATGATTTTTAAGTAATGAATTTGCATTTTATTGCATGACATAAGTATTTGATACATCAGAAAAGCAGAACTTAATATTTGGTACAGAAACCTTTGTTTGCAATTAAAGAGATCATACGTTTCCTGTAGTTCTTGACCAGGTTTGCACACACTGCAGCAGGGATTTTGGCCCACTCCTCCATACAGACCTTCTCCAGATCCTTCAGGTTTCGGGGATGTCGCTGGGCAATACGGACTTTCAGCTCCCTCCAAAGATCTTCTATTAGTATCGGGTCTGGAGACTGACTAGGCCACTCCAGGACCTTGAGATGCTTCTTACGGAGCCACTCCTTAGTTGCCCTGGCTGTGTATTTCGGGTCGTTGTCATGCTGGAAGACCCAGCCACAACCCATCTTCAATGCTCTTACTGAGGGAAGGAGGTTGTTGGCCAAGATCTCGCGATACATGGCCC
The DNA here is from genome assembly GCF_011004845.1 of Esox lucius. Taxonomy (NCBI): domain Eukaryota; kingdom Metazoa; phylum Chordata; class Actinopteri; order Esociformes; family Esocidae; genus Esox; species Esox lucius. The sequence continues at coordinate 33,848,894 of NC_047587.1, read as the reverse complement.
CATCCATCCTCCCCTCAATACGGTGCAGTCGTCCTGTCCCCTTTGCAGAAAAGCATCCCCAAAGGATGATGTTTCCATCTCCATGCTTCACGGTTGGGATGGTGTTCTTGGGGTTGTACTCATCCTTCTTCTTCCTCCAAACACGGCGAGTGGAGTTTAGACCAAAAAGCTCTATTTTTGTCTCATCAGACCACATGACCTTCTCCCATTCCTCATTGGCAAACTTCAGACAGGCCTGTACATGCGCTGGCTTGAGCAGGGGGACCTTGCATGCACTGCAGGATTTTAATCCATGACGGCTAATTGTTTTACTAATGGTTTTCTTTGAGACTGTGGTCCCAGCTCTCTTCAGGTCATTGACCAGGTCCTGCCGTGTAGTTCTGGGATGATCCCTCACCTTCCTCATGATCATCGATGCCCCATGAGGTGAGATCTTGTATGGAGCCCCAGACCAAAGGAGATTGACCATCATCTTGAACTTCTTCCATTTTCTAATAATTGTGCCAACAGTTTTTGCCTTCTCACCAAGCTGCTTGCCTATTGTCCTGTAGCCCATCCCAGCCTTGTGTAGGTCTACAATCTTATTCATGATGTCCTTACACAGCTCTCTGGTCTTGGCCATTGTGGAGAGGTTGGTGTCTGTTTGATTGAGTGTGTGGACAGGTGTCTTTTATACAGGTAACGAGTTCAAACAGGTGCAGTTAATACAGGTAATGAGTGGAGAACAGGAGGGCTTCTTAAAGAAAAACTAACAGGTCTGTGAGAGCCGGAATTGTTACTGGTTGGTAGGTGATCAAATTCTTATGTCATGCAATAAAATGATTTTTTTTTTAAATCATACAATGGGATTTTCTGGATTTTTGTTTTAGATTCTGTCTCTCACCGTTGAAGTGTACCTATGATCAAAATTACAGACCTCTACATGCTTTGTAAGTAGGAAAACCTGCAAAATCGGCAGTGTATCAAATACTTGTTCTCCCCACTGTATCTAGATGAAGGAAGATGAGCAGAGTATTAAGTGTAGTCTAGTGCAACTATGTAGTTAACAGTTGTGGTAAACAAGGTCTTATTTGTCTTTGAGGGTCAGATGGACATTTGTTGAGGGCCACAGCATGGGGAAAAAAACGTGGGGGGATTTTGTTTTATGATTAGTGATGTGACAAATTAAAAATGTTGTCACTGGTCAAAATTATTTGTTGTGTCTCTGTACAGCATGTTATTTGAAATATCTGGCACATGAGTGGATCATTGGAATTCAAAATGACTGAAATAAAAGCTAAAATTACAGGCTGCAGAACCAAACCAGTAGGCTTGCTATTTTCCTAATTCAAAAGGATTTTGAACAGTAGAAAACCCTCAGTAAAAGGTTAATTCTCAGGTTAATTCACAGATTAATTCTCAATTAGCTTTAGCTAATTTAGCTTATCTCGTGTTGATACAATTAAAGACAGTTAGTATGTTAAAGTGTAAAAGAGATGACAAGGAATAAATTAGATTACCATGCCAGGTTGAGTGGACTTGATTTACTATCTCTCTCGTTTTATGTAATCAATTCAGACACACCTTCCTCCCTCCCTCTTTTCCTGCAACTGTTATTCTTATGCGTTGCAACTCTAGCTAATTAAATAATTGCTAAAAAAAATATTTCTGCAAAAAAATTTACAGCATTGTATTTTGTAAGTTAAGGATCTGTCTGTTGTTAAAATTTGAAAACATGGAAACATTAACAACACCAGCTGGGATTGAATTGTACTGCTTGCCTGTGTCTCCATTATGATCACTGTTGTCTTCCCATCTAAGATTGTGGTAGATAATTTTTCCCATGGATTTGAGTGATTCAGTCGCACAAATAACTGAAAGAAAAACATATCTGGTGAAGGATACATTACATCCTGGACACGGAAACAACTGATTTAACACTCCATTGACTCTCATAAACAGACTAGCCATTGTTTCTTCACTATTGATCTGTGTACTGACCCAATTACAGTCTTAACAATGTCCACCTGTGGTAAATCAAATTGACTGGACATGACATTGAAAGGCACACATCTGTGTATATATGGTCCCACAGTTGACAATGCATTTCAGCCAAAACCAAGCCATGTTGTCCACACAACTCCAAGACAGGATTGTTTCGAGGTGCAGATCGGTCGAAGGGTACCAAAAAATATCTGCAGCATTAAAGCCCCCCAAAAACACAATGGACTCCATCATTGTTAAATAGAAGAACTTTATAATTATCAACGCTCTTCCTGGAGCTAGCCACCTGGTCAAACTGAGCAATTTGGGGAGTGGAGCCTTGGTCAGAGAAGTGACTGGGAATGCAATGGTCATTCTGACTGAGCTCCAGAGTAACTCTGTGGAGATTGGACAGCCTTCCAGAAGGAAAATCATCTCTGCAACACTGTAGCAATAACGCCTTTATGGTAGAGTGGCCAGACAGTTGCCACTACTCTATAAAAGGCACGTCAGCCTGCTTGGAGTTAGCCAAAAGCCAGCTGATGGACTCTCAGAACATGGGAAACAAGATTCTCTGGTCTGATGAAACCTAAATTGAACTCTTTTAACTGAATTCCAAGCATCACGTTTAAAGGAAAACCGGGCAACACTCATTATCTGGCCACTACCATCCCTACCGTGAAGCTGGTGGCAGCATAATGCTGTGGGGATTTTTTTAGCTGCAGAAACTGTGAAAGATTAACAGATCAAAGTGCAGATCCTTGCTGAAAACCTGCTCTTGAGCACTCAGGACCTCAGACTAGGGTGAAGGTTCACCTTCCAACAGAACAATGATCCTAAGCATACAGCCAAGACAAAGGAGGAGTGGCTTCGGGGCATGTCTGTGAATGTACGTCTAGTGGTCCAGGCAGAGTTCGGACTTGAACCCTTTCTAACAAATCTGCAAAGACCTGAAAATGGCTATACAGTGACTTTCCACATCCATCCTGGCAGAGCCTAAGAGGATCTCACTTCTGAGGACCTGAGTACAAACACAGGTATGCCAAGCTTGCACCATCATACCTAAGAAGACTTTAAGGCTGTAATTGCTGCCAAAGGTGTTTCAACAAATTGCTGAGTGAAGTGGACTGATTTCTTACACTTTTCAGTGAGATCATAATAATGACAGTAACTGAAATGCATTTATTAAAAGTCTATTACACCTTGCTCTTTAGCAACATCTGCTGAGTACCTGATATATAAACCTGTACAATTATTTCAAAGTTTCAAAATGATCCATTAACTTGTGCTGTAAAAGTCATGAAATGAAATCATTTTATTTCATTGGGGCAGAGATGTGTAATTGCGTCCTTGAGGAGGTAATTATTTCGACTTGCCTTCTAAACACAAGACCATTTGATCTGATGTTGTCACTTCAATGATACATCTCTAATCAAGCTGTGCATTCTGCTACCTCTGGTCTCTAGGTCATCCCACAACAACTCAGTCTATATAAACCACTTCTTTCTATGTGCTCCCCAATGGTTGAAACTACTTCCCATTGAAGCTAGGACAGTCCCAGAGAATAACCAGAAAAGGAATGAGGCAAGGCTAGTTCAGCCAGGCTACACATGAAAGTGATGAATTTTGTTGCCAGCCCTGGATTCAGACGGGTTGCCCACATGAGAGGCTATGTCTTTAGCCACTACACCACGGAACTGCACGCTTATCAAGTGACAGCATAGCATCTTGACATTGGATAATTTTGTCTCACATTAACATCACGCAAAGTATTAATATTTCGCTGGACACCATAAGCATTGCATTTAACTGATTAAAATGTCTTATAAAATTTACCTCCACCATAAATACCGTCTATGAACAGTATGACTTTTGCCAATTGCCATTTTAAAAGCTTATTAGCCAGTAATATTTCGCTAGACTCCATTAAGCATTGTGTTAAACTGACTAATGTTTCTTAAGTTGACCTCCACCTCAAATGCATAATTAAAAAATCCACCAGACTGTTTTATTTTTAGGTTTCCTATAACATAGCTACTGAAAGTTTTTGTCTGTCCTGAACAAATCCTAAGGCATAATTTGTTTGGACTGTGACAGGACACAAACGCAGGGCCTGTTGTTCTGTTGTCCGCATCTCTAACCACTATGCTATTTAAGAAGGGGTAGTCAGTCAGTCACTCACCTGCTCACTCACTCAGTAAGAGACGTTTGCTCTGCTAGGCCAGCTCTGCTTATGCAGCCCACTTATAAACTGTGAAGTAAATATATATTTTGGATTTATTTAATGATATAAAGAAATATATTTAATGTAAAGGTTAAATTATTTCTTTCTGCTTGTTGTAAAGGGGCACGTACTTATAAATTATAAATACATTTTGCCATATATCATCAAAACCACAGGTTTTCAAATTTGAAATGTCATGGCAAACTGTGGTATGATAGTCATTTTTAAGGTTGTTAGTCAATGTAAAAATGGAAATACACTGGAAATATACTGAAGTATTCTGATGAGTTGTTCACATATTTTTCCTTTTCTTTTTGATTTACAGCTTCATCATTAATCAAATTGTGATTTACATTTAGGAAAAGGCTTAAGCATGGCATGCATAGTGATATTTTGATCGCATCATATTTATTCTTTTCATTATCTAGTCACTTGTTCTGGCTTTTTTTAACTTTAATGCATAGCATGTTTCTGTTGTCTTGCTTTTTAGAGATTTTTCCCTCTCTTGTCAGATGAGAACAGTTCCTTCACCAACTGCGTGACTCTATGGGGAAATTAAACTAATCAATCTTATTTAAAAAGTAGCTTTCAGTTCATCTGAAATACTTTGACATCCCAGGAGTGATCTTTGCTGATGATGACTGAATATAATTGTGTAGGGATATTGAGCATTTTTGTTTAGGCTCAAAGATGTGAAGAAAATAACTCAAGTGATCGAAAATGTCACTCAGAAAAAATTAAACTCTGCTACAAAGTCCCCTTTAATTATTTTTACTTGGTTTGTCTGATGGGTTTCTTGTTTTGGCAATCACAGAGTAAGGCAACTACCATTATCTTGTGCACATAATGGTACATTCTTGAGAGCATTACCCTTATTTAGCCACCGAACATCATGAGAAGTAGACCAGATCCTAATCCTCAGCAACATGTCTTTTAAAAGCATGCATGATTGCAAGCTACATCTTTTCAGGATAAAGTTTATTATAGTGATGACTGTTGTTTTTTTCCCCTATTATTTTTACATAACTTTTGACACAACTACAAAGCACAATTTATTGTAGAAAGCAATGCAATGAATCACAATCACAGGCAGAGAGACCCTGTCCCTTTTTGCAACTCTGATTTGCTCTAACCTGAACGTTGGGAGAAATTGGTTGACAGACTGTAATTGGTAGGACTACAGAAAAATTTAAATTATCCTATTCATGAATATTGAATGAGGGTGCATTTTTGCATTAAACATAATTTTCTGAAGATATTTTTGCAATCTATTTTTTATTAATGTGCTGAATATTTTAATATTTCTTTAATGAATTTGAAGGAATTAAGAAATGACATAAATTGCTAAACATGCTGGATCTAATCTGTGTGCTGCAATTTAACATAATGTAAATGTTACACCACAGCCATCACCATTAAGCATTGCCATCCACCGTCGTGGACACGCTAGCTATGCTGCCCATGTTCCACCCTGTCCACTGGCAAATGTCTACTGGAAAATGTTTTATTTTGTTTCGTTTCTGTGTAGCAGGTAGAATGTCATATTGCCACAATGCTGATGGTAAGGAGGCGCAATGCATGTCATAAGGCTGGAGTGTAATGAACATTGCACCTGAGAAACAACTACATCAGCCTTATGTAGACATTATATCTGATGTGTTATCTGTGGATATTGGGGACCTATCTGTGGAAGTCCCCAACATCCAAACTAAGTAATAAACCAATCAGTATACTCTCATCATAAAATGTTCAGCTGTCTTGGCGAAAAGTTGATTTTTGCTGGTGAGTTGGGAGTGGGAAGTTCAATAGCTTGGCCTTGTGTTTTCAACCATGCTTAATACAATTTATGTCTACTCTGGCTGTGGTCATGAAGCAAGAGGCTGTGAGAGAGAAGGCCCTGGCATATATTCAACATCAACATTTGCCAATGAACATATCCCACGAAAGTTTCTGAATGAAATGAACTAAAGTAATACATGGTGAAAACTTCCTGGGGTTTAGACAGAGGCCCCATATAAAAACCTGACACTTATGCCACAGGTTTTGGAGTCAAGATAGAATTGCCAGACATTAATGACCTGTGTTACCAGACTAGAGTGCAGCTAAGATACCCACAGGCTGACACATACACTTAGCCATTGGCTGCCTCTGAAGACATGACTGACACCAGTATGGTTGATGGAACATCTCCTCCTATTATTTAGGAAATCACTTCAGGCAGATGCAGCTACGATAACACTGGACCGGTCTCAGACTTATGGGGAAACTCACTGCTGTGGACCTGACCGTTCTGTCATGAGTCGTATCAGAATGCTGCTGTTGGAGAGATAATTTTCTTTACTGTTAGGGCAAAGTTACAAGTTCTACCAACAAAGTAAATTAGCACTGGTATCCTGAAATCCCTGATTCTTTTTATATTTTGCACCTTGAACTTTAATGGAGTCTGTTGCAGTTCTTGTGGGTGCCACTCCTGTAAGCACTACACACAAGAAGAAAAGCTTCTTAAGTATCAGCCCCTTGTAAGCACCTGAGATGGCCTTAAATATCTGTACATGTTGGTTCTAATATTTGGCAACCTGTTTCAGTACATCGTTTCCTGATTGCGGACCTGCCATAGACAAAACAATGGTTAGCCTAGTTGTTTGGAGAAGGGGGTACGGTTTGTATCCTTGAACATCCATACATTCTGGAATCATTGAAATTATTTTTGGGTCATTCTTAATCTATCTAATCAATCTAAATAAAGTATTTTAAATGTGCATGTGAGAGGTATAACTAATCTTGCAGGGTGAAGCATGATAACCACTCCCAGATTTAGAAGTAGATTGCCAGAGATGTTGCACTGCAGTCTCAATCAATACACCCTCCTAGAACCCCAGAGAGAGTATATTTGTGTGTGCGTGTTGGTCTACAACCCCCTCCCCCCATTCCGTCACATTCATCTCCAATCCCATCAGAAAAGAGAAGACGTTTGTGAATGTAAATGGGTCTGAGTGTGGAGATAGTGCACATGATGCATGTTTAATTAGGAGATTGACTTCAGGGTGAAATAGCATGCTGAGCAGAGGTCCCCTTTAGTTATCCATCTCATAGTTCCATTATTATATGACGATTTGTTTTGTTTTGCTAAATAACAATTCTTCTTCACTGTCGGAGCAGAAGAACAATGTGGGTTTTGTAAGGCTTGAATTGACTAAAAACACTTCCTGTTCATTGCAAAGTCATCACTGTGTTTCAAAGGCAAGACCAAGATCGTCAGACATTTCAGTTGATAAAATGTCTCTCAAATGTCTCTAATATAGCGATGAGCAATGATTCCATTCTTGTATGAATTAGATATAGTTATAGATCTTCAGATCCCCAGGTATTGGAAAAGATTAAATTAGTCATTCATCTTGTCCCCATTTATATGGCCGAAAACGTCTTGTAACTAGGTTGGTTAAATGGGAGGGTGTGTGAGTGCATTTGTTTCTCATTAGAACATCTCTTGTTGTCACTTGTTTTACATTTATTGGAAAAAGTGTATTCCTCTTCACATTCTCCACATTTTCCTGTTATAGGTGTAATTTATTGCTCATAAAAAAAAATTGTTTGATCATCAAAGCACAGTAACCCAGTAACCCAAAGTGAAAACGAGTTTTTAGAATGGTGCTAATTTATAAAAAATAAAAATGTAAAGAAATCTCATGTACTTGTAGCCCGGTGTTTGTCTGGGCTGGCTAAGTCAGTTAGAGGGAAAGTAAATTGCTGTCATTTGTTCTGGTCAATATATTGCAGAGCTCTGATTAAGATTATTTATTTAAAAGGGGTACCCCGAGTTTAATTTTTATTATTTATTTATTACGGGTGCGATTATAAGTGAAAGGAATTTTGTTAGTTATTGATTAGTCGCCATACATTACTAGTTTCTTTGAATTGTATAGTTATAAATGATTCATGCTATTAGATGATATGTTGTTGTTTCCAATACTTTTAATACTTGTCCTCAAATGAAATGTTGTCTTGTGTATATATTCTGGTGTAGGGTGCTGGTTTAAAGTAAAGGGGATTTAGCTAAGGAAAGAGGAAAATCTGGGGTTGTTTTATTTAACTAGACCCCAGACCCCCCCCCTTCTTATTCCTTACCACCAGAAATACACCTGATTAGGAGGAAAGGCATGTTACATACTTAAGAATTCAGACACTTTATTATATTAATTATAGTACTTTGTAGAATCACCTTTGGCAGTAGACACTGCTTTGAGATTTCATGGGTATACCTCTACCAGCTTAGTACACCTGGATTTGTGCAGTTGTTTCAATTTATTCTTGTAGATTCTTTAAAGCTCTGTCAGAGTGGATAAAGAGCATTAGTGAACTGCGATCTTCATAACCAAATACTTTTTTCTTTATTACATTTCCAATTTTAAGGCATAAGGTAGGTTACTTGAATAATGAACCAGTTTACAGTGGTTTTGGATGTGTACCCACATATAGCGATCGCTGTTTCACAAAACATTATTTTTGGCCACATTTTAAATGGCAAAATGGCAAATTCTTCCACATGCCCAGTTTTTTTGGGGGTAGTCTCTTCAGCGTCAAGGCCAAATATTGTTCGCCAATATTGTACAGCTACTCACTATGCAAGGTTGAAAAAAATATATAAAATGTGTTAACAGTGATGCAAAACTGCCATTAAGCATTTTAAATTAATTGCATGCTTTATTGTGTTTTGTTTACAGCCCATGTACATTTTATTTTGTTTTGGTTGGGGGTATTTTAATAGCTTAATGAATATAGCTTAAATCTGTGTTGCTATTTCATGACCAATCAGCTGTTCAACACTGAACACATAAACACAATATGTTAAGTCCCCATGTTTCATGAGCTGAAATAAACCAAAATAAAACATCCCAGACATTTTTCAATTGCATGAAGGCTTATTTCTCAAGTGTTTTCTTTGTAAGTGTTTAATCCAGATAATCCATCTGATAGGTGGTGCATCCAAAAAGCTATGTGCGGAATGTCTTTAATTTACAGTTTGGTCAGAGAAACATAATGCCACGCTTTCTAAAGTGTTGATGAAACGTGCAGTTGACTTGCTCACTGTGAGAATATCCACCAGAGCTTTTTTATCAGAGTATTTAGTATTTAATTTTATAATAAGCCACCTTGAGAACCAACTGAAGTTCTTCTGTCCAAACTCAGATTTCTTATCAGCGGAGCTCATATGCATGCTCATTGTTCTCATCAATGTCTTTACCTAACTGCATTTCAATGGCCACTGGCAGAACGAAGAATTTTGCTCTTCATGGAATCACAGTTTCATCTATACCAGGCAGATGGCAGTGTGACTCAGTAACATCTTAGAAATTGTTGCATGTTGCGTTTCTACTTTTTTTAATAATAAATTGTGATGTGGATGAGTTAATGGTTTATGACCAAGGGGTTATGACCCTCAATTATACAATTTACTATGTAAAATGTACCCTGTGGATTCAACTCTGTTGGCCGAGTTGAGTCCACAGTAAAGATTGTGGGTGAGTCATTGGCCTGTAGCTGATATATATCAGCGTTATTTTGAATTTCTTTTTGGCCTTTTGACATTCATAAACACTGGTATGGCAGAAGTACACTTTTGTATTATTGCATCAGTTAAGATTCCTAAATATAGGCATCTTATGACATGAATGAGCTATAGAAAGACCATGAACATATTTGTAGTGAACTGTTGGGGTTGGTAGCAGCATGTAAAACACAATGGGATTGGTGAATGAATAAAATGAGCGATTCCAGTATACCCCAGTGCATTAAATGGGAACATTGCCCTGTCTAGGGTGGTAGGTTAAACAAATGTCATGACTCTTTCTGGCCACTAAAGATGCCTTGGCACTTTGCACTGACCAAGGAGAAACTTGTCAGAAGAACTTGGCAATGGGATGCAATGAGAAAAGTTAGATATTTGAGCGAGGTAACAAAATCAAAGAATGAATGCTTTTCCATTGGGAGAGGCAAATAGGTAGACTGGGTTTGTACTATTGAACTCATATCAATACTACTGGATTTAATTACATCAGCTTGTGTTTCTTAACCATGCAAATGGGAACTATCACAGGCTGGTGTCTGGAGAAGCTTTGTGGAAGAAACTGCCTGCCTCTCAGTCTCTCTGTCTGCCAACCCTCCCCAGCAGCTCACCAGCTGATGTGGGGGTGTGTGGTGCAAAATTCCCACTACTAAAAGTAATTATCTCCTTATCATAGCCTAAAAGTCATTAAGTGAGTTCAACTCTTTGACACAAATGACTGGGCTGGCATGTCAAAGTCTGAGTCACCAATGGTAAAGTCCAAGTCAAGTTACAAGTCCTGAATATATAACATTAAGGGCTTACCTCTCTGTTGTTGATCTGCCTTCCTCTCCATTGTTGTGACACACAATAGATCCTCACTTATGCAACTCTCTAAACTCAGGCAGCCTGGATTGTATGTCTGGATTAGTATGATGAATAAATTATCCCACATAGAACTATCTCTTCGAGGTTCATCCTCTCCAGAGACCCTATTATGAGCTCTGGTCAGCTGCGGCAAACACAGATCTACAGCTGTATGAAACTTAGCATAGAAGAGAGCCTATGGTTGGGTAGTAAGGGATAATAATGTGTGGTCTCACTTGCACTCAATAGCTCTGAAAAGGTGTTATAATGCATACATGAATATGATTCCCCTTCTTTCCCAAGGTTAATAGAGTGGCACTATTTCTGAACAATGCAGGGAGTTGCCATGTCTTAATAAGCTTTAACTGTCGGTTCAGAGGATGTAGGATGCTTTTTTTCAGCCTTATGAAAGTTCATTTGAAAAATGAAATTTAATCTGCTTTTCTATGCGGCATTAACTTGCAGGCCTTTAAGTTAATTTTAAAACATATTTATGGTACCAATGCTGTTATTGTAATCCATTGACAGTACCATTAATTGGTATTTTAATCTGTCCACCACTGACTTTTATGTCATTCACTGGAGTAGTGCTTGACGTAAAGGTTCAAATAAGACAACTCAGAGCAGACTGATCAAAACCAAAAACATGGAAGGCAATGTTTTTTGCCTTATGTTAGTAATTAGTAGTAACGCCAATGTTGAAATTAAGTCATCCAAAAATGTAAAGACAAATCTAACATCTAAAAACCCTGATTGTCACTGAGTTGCCCTTTACAGTGGGTCAAAAAAGTATTTAGTCAGCCACCAATTGTGCAAGTTCTCCCACTTAAAATGATGAGAGAGGCCTGTAATTTTCATCATAGGTACACTTCAACTTCACTTCAAGACAAAATGAGAAAAGAAATCCAGAAAATCACATTGTAGGATTTTTTATGAATTTATGGGTAACTTATGGTGGAAAATAAGTATTTGGTCAATAACAAAAGTTAATCTCAATACTTTGTTATATACCCTTTGTTGGCAATGACAGAGGTCAAATGTTTTCTGTAAGTCTTCACAAGGTTTTCACACACTGTTGCTGGTATTTTGGCCCATTCCTCCATGCAGATCTCTTCTAGAGCAGTGATGTTTTGGGGCTGTTGCTGGGCAACACGAACTTTCAACTCCCTCCAAAGATTTTCTATGGGGTTCAGATCTGGTGACTGGCTAGGCTACTCCAGGACCTTGAAATTGCCCGTGTGGTGTGTTTGGGAACATTGTCATGCTGAAAGACCCAGCCACGTTTCATCTTCAATGCCTTTGCTGATGGAAGGAGGTTTTCACTCAAAATCTCACAATACATGGCCCCATTCATTCTTTCCTTTACACGGATTGGTGGTCCTGGTCCCTTTGCAGAAAAACAGCCCCAAAGCATGATGTTTCCACCCCCATGCTTCACAGTAGGTATGGTGTTCTTTGGATGCAACTCAGCATTCTTTCTCCTCCAAACACGACGAGTTGAGTTTTTACCAAAAAGTTATATTTTGGTTTCATCTGACCATATGACATTCTCATCATCCTCTTCTGGACCATCCAAATGCTCTCTAGCAAACCTCAGACGGGCCTGGACATGTACTGGCTTAAGCAGGGGGACACGTCTGGCACTGCAGGATTTGAGTCCCTGGCGGCGTAGTGTGTTACTGATGGTAGCCTTTGTTACTTTGGTCCCAGCTCTCTGCAGGTCATTCATTAGGTCCCCCCGTGTGGTTCTGGGATTTTTGCTCACCATTCTTATGATCATTTTGACCCCACAGGGTGAGATCTTGCATGGAGCCCCGGATCGAGGGAGATTATCAGTGGTCTTGTATGTCTTCCATTTTCTTATAATTGCTCCCACAGTTGATTTCTTCTCACCAAGCTGCTTACCTATTGCAGATTCAGTCTTCCCAGCCTGGTGTAGGTCTACAATTTTGTTTCTGGTGGCCTTTGACAGCTCTTTGGTCTTGGCCATAGTGGAGTTTTGAATGTGACTGTTTGAGGTTGTGGACAGGTGTCTTTTATACTGATAACAAGTTCAAACAGGTGCCATTAATACAGGTAACCATAGGCGCCGATACCGTGGGTGCTCCGGGGCTCGAGCACCCACGGAAAATAGCGAGCACCCACGGAAAATAGCGAGCACCCACGAAAATACCGAGCACGAGCACCCACGTGTGCCAGACCGCCTGTCCGCCAGTAGGCTACATTCATTTAAAATTAAACTTGCCGTTGGTGATATGTAAAGCGTTTGTCACACTGTGATTGGTTATGTCGATGTTAGTGACAGCGACATAACCATTCGCCTGCTCCGGGTGCTCCCTATCCACCAATCACAGCGTTTCTCAGATGAAAAAATGCCACTATTAAAAACTCGTAGCAGAAATTAGGGAGAAACTCCCAGAAACTATATGAGTCGTTTTTTTTAATCGATATTTAGATAATAGCGCAAAACATTAATTTCCCACGAACTGATCGCGGTTAGGCCTACGTGTCAGTTAAACTTTTCATCTCTAATCCTGTATTTGTGATAAGTGGTAAATTTGGAAAGATCTACTTTACGTCTTTATTAATAAGTAAATGAATAGGTGTGCGTAGTGCGTTTATATATGTATATATAGGTGTATATATAGGTATATATAGGTGTGTATATATATATATATATATATATATATATATATATATATATATATATATATATATATAAAGGCTGTGCACCTATGAGCACCCACGGAGGAAAACATAAATCGGCGCCTATGCAGGTAACGAGTGGAGGACAGAGAAGCCTCTTAAAGAAGAAAGCCAGAAATCTTGCTTGTTTGTAGGTGACCAAATACTTATTTTACAGAGGAATTTACCAGTGAATTCATAAAAAATCCTACAATGTGATTTTCTGGATTTCTTTTCTCATTTTGTCTCTCATAGTTGAAATGTACCTATGATGAAAATTACAGGCCTCTCTCATCTTTTTAAGTGGGAGAACTTGCACAATTGGTGGCTGACTAAATACTTTTTTGCCCCACTGTAGTTATGAACAGAGCCTCCTGGCCCCTCCCACACATTACACAACAAAGCCTTTCCCACGAGAGAAGTTCAATTCCAATAATAAAAAATATAATAATAGCTTGTGTTTGTGACTGGGGAAGGTGATTTAACTTTTATTGTGTGTGATGTTAGACATTACAAAGGTTCTCATCGGATGAAAGGTCTATAACATGTGACACTTCTTTCACCTCATATGACCTGGTAAAGAAGTACTGAAACACTGTGTGTGTATGTATGTGTGTGGGTGTGTTTAAGTGTAGTGAGACAGGTTACATTTTATATCAGCACTCAGCAGAATTTTCAGCAAGCATTTTTAACTATTCTCCACCATCGGGTCATTTTGACCCTAAAATTATTATTCTAACTATTTTTTAGAGGCCCTTGAAACTGCTCAATTTCTTATGTTCATAGGCACAATGTTGAGGATATCATCAAGTTTCAAGCAGATCAAAGAAACTTAGATGGTATTGCAGACCAATCAAAGTCTTCAAATGGGTCAATTTGACCTTAACATAACAAGGGTTAATGATACAGTCTGCTAAGCCCAGTGAAATGCAGTGTGGCACTGGCTATTATATTCTATTGGCTACTCACATATAGCGTAAACATTAACGAAGTACATATTTACAAACAGTTGGAAGTATCACCAACAACTGGATTCAAGGTTAATAATCAGTCTTAAGGTCACAGTGATGAGTACTGAAGATAGTAGCGGTAGGATGGTCATTTTTACAAGTACAGTGAGCATAGAGTCATAACCTCCTTTCAAAAGGTTTCCGGCTTTATTTACACACAGTAACCCACAATATCTTTTGTGTTTTCTTCAGACATACTGTTTTGCGTTCACGGCAGAAAGTGCAATTTTTTGCCACTTGGTCTTCCCCAGTCGTCCAGAATGGAGGAACAGCCTGATCTATGCTATTCAGTCTGATTCAGTGCACGGATGTATAGGGGAAAGGCAAGTTGCAGTAGGCTTTGGTTAAATATTCACCTCTGTAGAATTGGCTCTGTGCAGGCAAGTTAGGATTTTATTGTTGTTTTAAATTAGTATGCTGCGGCAAATAAAATGTTTTGAATAGGAGTATGCACAACAACACACTGAGAAGCGAAAGCGGTGGTTGCCAATTGCTTGATTTAACCATAAATGGTGCAGTGATTGGACAAATATGTAAGCACACTTGATAATGTAAACATATTGTTGGTTTAGCAGTTTTGGTACTCTATAAATCCTGGAGGGTCTGAGAATAATAATACAGTTATTAAATCAGTAAAATTATTCCATCCCCAATTGCTAATTATTGCTGGTTGGGAGTTTGGCTGTAAAAATAGGCTTTTTTGGCATAATAATACAAGAGATTTGCTATAATATGCAGCAATAATGGATGAAAACAACATTTACCAGCAATTATTTTGGATGCATTCAAAAGTACATCCTAAGATGGCTCATCAGAAGGCTTCTGTTGTCAAATGTAAAAGCAGAATCCTCCCTCTCTGTGAAGGTGCGAATGTAATGAGTTTGTAAAAATGAGGCAAAAAGGAAAAAGAAACAAAACAGACGATAGTAGTCAACAGGCTCTCTTTTGTTTGAAAGAAGAAATGCCAAGCGCACCAGCATGGTTAACGACCAACAAATAATAATCTGTTAACCAAATAAGTTTGGTGGGTGAACAACAGAATATTAACACAACTAAACAGTGATTGGAAACAGATGTGTCTCCGGATGCATTGCTGCCATCACTCTCCTGCCGGTGGCTAGTACACCGGTGAGGTGGAGTGCCAGAGAGGAAGGGGAGGCGCTGTGCCACGCGGAGCAGACGTTACAATATCTTCCCTCGTCACCACAAAGACACCCTATTATCTTTCTTCAAAGGAGCAATGGCAGATGGTGGCTAGCCACATCCCTCTGTAAAATTCTACACAGAAAAAAATCACTCTATAGTGTAGGTGATCAATATGCTTTCCACATCCCTTTAATTTTAAAATATTCCAAAAATGGTTTTTTCTAGCTTTTGTGTTCATGTTGATCTAAAGTGAAAGTAAGTTAGTTTGAATGTTCTGTTCATACAATTTAATTAAATTCCACAAGGTGGGAGCAAATCAGTAATATCATCCTATAGTACAGCATACCATATAAAGAAAACACTGTTTTGGATATACTACCTCGTCATAAAATTGCGTCTCAACATTACATGATTTTGTGACGCATTAACATCACACCAAATTTTTATATTTTGCTAGACACCATTAAGCGTTGTGTTAAACAGACTAACGTTTCTTATGAAGTTTACTTCCACCACAAATAGCATTTAAGAACTGTACTGGCCATTTTAACAGCTTATTAGCCATTGATAGGCCTACTAGTATCTACTACTTGAAATAGTCATAAGAACTGATTAATTGCTAGCGAGACTGAAGATGAGATTTACACTGACAGAACTATTTCAAGGCACAACATTTGTTTTTCTTTCTTTCGTGAATTAAATTAATTCAATAACTAGCTTATAAACAAAAGTGACAATAACTGACATTTTTTGTCCGGTGAAAAGAGGAGAGAATTGTGGAAACCCCTTCTCTTTTACTCAGCGCAAGGGGTTGTGGTCTATATTACCCCAAAAATGCACGGACTTATACTTAAAAAATCCAGCAGAAACAGTAGATCATCCGGGAACCTTTGGCATACTATTTTCAGCGTACTATGGATTGAGACATACTATGCTTATCGCATACTAATCTGGCATACTATGTAGTATGTGATTTGAGATTCAAATAACGTTGTGTTGTGTGAATCCACCTGTTAACTCCTTGCTTGTAGATGGGTATGTTGTCCATATTGATTTATTTTTGCTAATCTCAGCTAAGCATAAGTCAAATGTCATCGCCAGTCGCGTTTCCACTGAAGCATATTCATCTCATCTTCATCCGCTTATCCGGTATCGGGTCGCGGGGGCAGCAGCTCCAGCAGGGGACCCCAAACTTCCCTTTCCCGAGCCACATTTGCCAGCTCTGACTGGGGGACCCCGAGGCGTTCCCAGGCCAGTGTCGAAATATAATCTCTCCACCTTGTCCTGGGTCTACCCCGAGGTCTCCTCCCAGCTGGACGTGCCTGGAACACCTCCCTAGGGAGACGTCCTGGGGGCATCCTTACCAGATGCCCGAACCACCTCAACTGGCTCCTTTCGACGCAAAGGAGCAGCGGCTCTACTCCGAGTTCCTCACGGATGGTTGAGCTTCTCACCCTATCCCTGAAGGAGAAGCCAGCCACACTTTGCCTTCCTCTCTTCCTCACCCTTTGCTCAGCTCTTTTTTCGTCACAACGGTGCGGTAAAGCGATTCTCCGGCCAATCTCCCGCTCCATTGTGCCCTCACTCGCAAACAAGACCCAGAGATACTTGAACTCCTTTACATGGGGTAACGCCTCATTCCCTACCCGGAGGAGGCACTCCATCGGTTTCCTGCTGAGAACCATGGCCTCAGATTTAGAGGTGCTAATCCTCATCCCAACCGCTTCGCACTCGGCTGTGAACCGGTCCAGTGTGTGCTGAAGGTCACAGACCGATGATGCCATCAGGACCACATCATCCGCAAAAAACAGCGATGACAAAGTGCAGCCCTGGTGGAGGCCAACCCCCACCTGGAACGAGTCCAACTTATTACCGAGAACCCGAACACAGCTCTCACTTTGGAGCACAGCTCCCATTCCCTATTCAAGTAGCCTATTTTATAGGAAACAATTTAAAAGAGTATGTATTTGGTTGTGGCCAACCATCCATCAGTAAAGCTGATGTTTACAGTCCCCCACCTGAAACCCCTGTTAACATTTCAGCCTAAACATCAAAGTACAATATCTTCAAAAGCTTACGTCTGATTAAGTGTTTGATCAAATGTCTGCACACCCTGTAGCTCTCCAGATAGGAGGGACTGATTTGTGTTTTCTACAGTAATCCAGTGGTTCTCACCCTTTTTTGGGCCAGCACCCTCCTATCCATTATCCAGGTCCCTTACCGCCCCCCATCAAATAAGATGTAGACTAATTGCTCTGAATATTAGTGATTATTATTATTATTAATATTGTTATGATTGTTTTAATAATATTTATTATTGTTGTTATTATTATTGTTGTTATCATCAAAAAGCACATAATTTATTGACAAACACCAGATTTATTAGTTTCCCAGGGAAACCCCCGACCAGAAGAGGACTGGTCACCCCTCCGAGCCTGGTTCCTCACAAGGTTTCTTCCAACATTTCGGCCCCTCTTATGGAGTTTCTCCTAACCACTGTGCTTCAACATTGTTGTTGCTTTCTCCTTGGGGTTTCAGGCTGGGTGTTTTGAAAAAGCCCTTTTGACAACTGCTGATGTAAAAAGGGCTTTAAAAATACATTTTATTGATCAAAACAAACAGCAGCCAATCAGAAACAGCTAGCAATTTAACTTTTAAATATGAATAAAACAACAGCCAATTGGAAATGCCAAACAATAATAATTCTTGTTAATTGTTTCAACAGAAAACAAGCTGCCACTTATCAAGGGGTAAAAGTAATTATTAACTTTCAAAGGCAATAAGTTGAAAACATTTGAAAGTTAGTGAGAGCCCTGCACCTGGTTGTTTTGCAGTCATATCAACAAAGCCACTAACAAGGCATTCATGGGTTATCCCTCAGAGAAATGAACTCTTTTAAGAGAAAGAAATTGTTCGCAGGTAATACCAAGAAAGAGAGCATCCATTTTCCAGAGTTTACACAGTAAATGCCATGTGGGTGACATTTTATAGATGATACTCTGACGTCCCGTTCCCATGAACAGGACTTCACAAGAAGCTGACAGAAACACTGAAGAGAAGAAGTGTTATGATACACTTAAAACTCATATGGTTGTGAATCTTCGGTGTAAACTCGCCTTAAAACAACCCCCCCCCCCCAAGGGCACCTCAACGCCCCCCTTTCCATAATATTGCTTCCAGCGCCCCCTGTCGTCCTCTGAACACCCCCTGGGGGGCGGTACCGCCCTGTTGAGAAACATTGCAGTAGTCTAACGTTGCAGTTCTTGCCCTTGGAACCCTAGTCAAGAGAACAATATAAGATGGTAAAACTATTGGATCACAGACCAGCAAACATTTATTTAGATTTACATGGGCTCCATACAGAGGCTGCCAGTTATTGTAGTAAGTTATGGACTGACATTTAAAGACTGTGACAACTTGCATTTACTTAATTCCAAGTCAAGCACTGTCCACATACTCCAATAAAACACATTATGCCTTTAACATAATGCACTGATTTTTAAACTGAAAAGTGTGGATTAAGGGCCAACTTTAATAAACACATTCTAAAATTTTGAGGAATGGCGATTAACTACAGAAGATTGAGATTAATCAGGATTTATTATTTTAATCATCTAACAGCATTACTTTTTATATATTTTCATGTTCTTGTTATTTGAGATATTTTCATCAAACCGTTTCTGTGTTATCTGTATTTATATTTTTTATATGATATATTTGTTAAGTGCCAGAAAAAGCATGTAGTTTTCAATAGAACATTTTACTAGCCCCCTATCTAAATGGGCTGGTGCACCATGCAACTCCTGGGCTGAAAATGAGTCCCACACTGGCCCTCTCTTGAGAAATCAAGTAGTTGGGAGTATACTGGTCTGAGAAGGACATCCCTGAGCTGCAGCTGGATGACTCTCAATGGTTTTGGGGTCCTTTTTGTTTGCAAATCTGGTTGCTTTGATGACACTCACCTTACTGTAAAGCGTGACATACTTTTTTCTTGTACAACAACTCTACACCGATCAGATAACCACATGCCTGATATTGTGATGTAAAAGAAAACGTGATTCATCAGACCAGGCCACCATCTTCCATTTCTCCGTGGTCCAGTTCTGATGCTCACGTGCCCATTGTAGGCATGTTCGGAGGTGGACAGGGGTCAGCATGGGTACCCTGACTGGTCTGCGGCTACGCAGCCCCATACGCAACAAACTGCAATGCACTGTATGTTCTGACACCTTTCTATCAGAACCAGCATTAACTTTTTAGCAATTTGAGCTACAGTAGCTCTGTTGGATAGGACCACACGAGCCAGCCTTCGCTCCCCCATGTGCATCAATGAGTCTTGACCCTGTCGCCAGTTCACCGCTTTTCCTTCCTTGGAGCACTTTTGATAGGTACTGACCACTGCAGAACAGGAACACCCCACAAATGCTGCAGTTTTGGAGATGCTATGACCCAGTCGTCTAGCTAGAAATCACAATTGGGCCCTCATCAAATCGCTCAGATCCTTACGCTTGCCCATTTTTCCTGCTTGTAACACATCAACTTTGAGGACGGAATCTTCACTTGCTGCCTAATATATCCCACCCACTGACAGGTGCCAGGATAACGAGATTATCAGTGCTATTCACTTCACCTGTCAGTGGTCATCATGTTATGGCTGATCTGATTATTTTGTAATGAAGGAAATCCAAAATCTGACTGTAAAAATGTGCAGTATTATCACAATTAAATAGTTTTTCTTTGGTGCTTCAAGTTCCTTTGAGAGATAATGGAGACACAGAAATCTCATGTTGCTGCTAATGTATTTGGAAGCTCCTCAACACCCATATGCAATACATCTTAAACCACAGACGGAATTATATTATGTATTTTTAAAGGGTTGATGGGCTGTAAATGAGGGATTTGCTTTACCATAAATGAAGCTTGAAATTCAATTTGAACAAACTAGAACTCATCTTCACTTCTCATCTTGGAATTAATGTTCTGTTCCAATCTCAATACACATTTTTTTATTCTGGATGTGTAAAAAACAGTTCTGGACAGGTGCTCAGAAGAAGGAGCTTTTCTTCTGAAATGATAAACGTATTAAAGGGATCAGGTTGCTGTCCAGAACCCTTTTTCACACATAGTTTATATTCCAGAGACTTTGCACCCCTTCAGCACTCCAATTTTAAATAAGATGAACTGAATTTGAGTACCAGCACTTCTCAGCAATATTTTATATTGTATCAGCACCATTACGGAAAGCCCTTTGGAAATAATTACTTTTGAAGAGCAGTATAATGGCTGGCAGACCATGCAAAATGTGGCCATAATACAGTAACTCTGGTATATGTTACAAGGACAAGTGGGGGATGATAATAATAACTATGTAACAAAGCAACTATAGTAGAGGTCACTGCAAAAGTTGAAGTAAATAAAGAAGGTGTCACTTTGGTTTTCGTGTATGGTCAATTGTAATTTATTATGAACACTATGATTTGGTTCAAGGTTCAAGGTTCAAGGAGTCTTTATTATCCCCGAGGGGCAATTCGTTTTGCAGCAAAATAAAGTGCAACATAAACGACACATAAGCCATACATACAACAGATACTATCGAAGGAGAACACAAGTAAATACATACTACACAAAGGTCCACA
This sequence comes from Esox lucius, assembly GCF_011004845.1. Classification (NCBI taxonomy): domain Eukaryota; kingdom Metazoa; phylum Chordata; class Actinopteri; order Esociformes; family Esocidae; genus Esox; species Esox lucius. Next base: position 33,827,822 of record NC_047587.1, on the reverse strand, counting down.
TCTCACATTGAATTATTAACAAAACCTATAGCAGCAGGAACAAAAGAGTTTTTGTGTCTGTTTGTCCTGCATTTAGGCAGACAGAATCTGCGGCCAGACGGCAACAACATGAAGCAGCTGTTCAGAGGGTGGCTTATATCAGCCAGGACTGACTGGGCCTTCTTCAGGGTCCTTGTCTCGTATAGAGATTTTAAGTCAGTCAGAGAGTTCAGGGACATTTTTCCACACACTTTAGTAATGTATTGCAGCCTGTTTTTGTTTTTAAGAGTGAGGGACCCAAACCAGCTCACAAAGGCAAAGGAAAGAATAGTTTCAATAAAACAACAATAAAACATCCTCATAAAAGTCTTATCGACATTAAAATTGCGAAGTTTACGATAAAAAAACATACGCTGGTGTGCTTTTTTACAGACAGCGTCAACCTGAGGTTCGAAGGTGAGTTTGTCGTCTATTATAATACCGAGGTATTTGTATTGCTTCACCACTTCGATAGCTTGATCATTAATAAGGGTCGGAGAGAGGGTGGGGGGATTCTTCCTAAAATCGATCAGCATTTCTTTAGTTTTTGCCGCGTTGATGTTCATAAAAGACGACTTGCACCACGCTGTAAAATCATTTAAAGTAGCGCCATACTCGGGGTCGTTATGAGTCAGCAGTGACACTATTACCGAGTCATCGGCAAACTTAACGATATGACGCCTGGCGTGCTGGCTTTGGCATGCATTTGTATATAAAATAAATAAGATAGCGGAGAGGACGCAGCCCTGGGGGGAACCAGTGGAGGAAAAGAGAACATCGGATAAGATGCTATTCACTCTCACGCGTTGTGACCTGTCAGTTAAAAAGTCCATCAGCCAACAAATAAGACTATGATCAATATTAAAAGTATTCTTTAAGATCCCTGCCAAAATATGTGGTTGAATGCAGTTAAAAGCTGAAGAAAAATCAATAAAAAGCAGCCGCACAAAGCTCTTTGCACCCTCAAGATGGGTATAGATCAAGTTAAAAAGAGTACATGCTGCATCTTCCACTCCCCGTTTTGGTCTGTAGGCGAATTGGAGTGGGTCTTTTCCTTTCCTTAAGACCTCTGAAGAGTGTCAGGACCTTATTTCTGTCAACCTGGACATTACTCTGCCCAGGGGCAACCTGGGCATCTAACTGTATTTTTGATTATTTGGTTAAAGAAGTAAATGGAATTTTGCCATGTCCCAGAGTGCTATTCATTCAACTTTGATCTAAAAAAGAACAAATAAAAACATATGTATTTCAAAAAATGTCATTATTATTTAATTTTTCAGGTCAAAATAGATTTAATCAGATGTTGCTTTTATCAAAATGTTAACATTTTGTACAAATGAAAGAAGGTTTTATGATTGTCCCCGGTAGTCACTGTCCACCCAGCCTTTAAATCCCTTTCAGAAAAAAAGCATATTTCCCAATGACATCACTCTCATGAGGTGACATCACATCAGTGGAGGGAAATTCATGCTGTGGGATTTTCTAATCCACTTACTGTCTGATTTTGATGTTTTTATAAAGTGATTTTGATGTTTTTATAAAGTGATTTTGATGTGTTTGAACATAACATATCCACCCTGTGAAAGCATAAATATAGTGATCAATCAAGTTGAATCATTTCAAAAATCTTTTTGAAAATGTTTTGATTCCTCATGAAGTATTCAAGGTCATACTACATTATGCTAAAACAGGAAGGCTAAAAGCTAACTTTAGAACAAAAATGTCCACCTTGTTAGTGTCCACCCTGTTAGCCTTGTTCAACCAAGACTGTGGAGATCAACCTAACAGGGTGGACATGTGCACTGCTCCAAAAATTAAGGGAACACTTAAATCACACATCGGGTCTTGATGAACAAAATATATTTGAAATCAAAATCTTTACTGTACATTGTGTGATTCTTTGAGAACAAAATTACTTAACAACTATCAATGGAAACCGAAATCCCCAAATGATTGCGGGGCTGGATTCAAACTCACACCAACAATCAGAGTAATTTAAATCACAGTCTGTTTCAACTTGAGTGAATTTCATCATGGCAACTCATTATGTAACTCAGTAATGTGTATGGCCCCACTAGCTTGTATGCACTCCCGAGAACATCTGGGCATGCCCCTGATGTGACGGCAGATGGTGTCCTGGGGGATCTCCTCCCAGACCTGGATCAGGGCATCAGTAAGCTCCTGGACAGTCTGTGGCGCTACTTGACGGCATCAGATGCGCTGATACACAACGTCCCAGCCGTTCTCAATTGGACTTAGGTCTGGGGAACGTGATGGCCAGTCAATGCCTTCATCGTTTAGGAATTGCCTACACACTCTAGGCACATCTGGACAAGCATTTTCCTGCACCAGGAGGAATCCAGGACCCACTGCACCAGAGTATGGTCGGACGATGGCTCTGAGGATTTCATCCCGGTACCTGTTACGAACCCTGTGGCTCTAACAGTCTAGGGTGGATGGTACAGAGACCCGTAACATAAAACTAATGCAAAGTGGTGTAGTGTACATGAACAGTGAGAACAAACAACAAAGACAACCAAAGCTACCCTCAAACACAAAACGTTTATTATAAACACACGGTAAAGGGGTTAGGGAAAAGGGGCTGAGCTGAACCCAAGTAATTTAATAATATAGTCCAAACACCCCTAAAGTAAACTTGCCTGCCTCAAGAACCAGTTAGCTGACTACTAACCAATACAAAAATACAGTGGGTGGCCTGCTCAGTTCTAACTATTGTTTTTAGACAAAAGTTTTCCTATGGGTTCTGTATGCCCAAGGGCGACTTGCTAAAAAAAACTTTCCCAGGGACACAGGGACAAACTACACAGGTTAAACAGGAACTAAACAGCAAACAGCCAACAATTGACTAGACAACACCAAACAAAATAACACAGCAATACATACTCACATGAAACAGGACAAAGTGAGATGTATGTGCTAAACTAAGTGATGTATGAATGAACAAAGTGTCTGTCTATCAAAAGAGTATGTATCTCAAGAGTGTCTATGTCCATGTGGGGTAAAGCATCTGTGAAGCGAACGGGGCACCAGTGGCGGACTAGAGGATGCCAGGCCCTCATGCCACCCTAATGGAGTCTGTTTCTGACAGTTTGGACAGAAACATGCACACCAGTAGCCCGCGGGAGGTCATTCACTCCTCCTGTTCCTCCTCGCACAAAAGAGCAGATACTGGTCCTGCTGCTGGGTTGGTGCCCTTCTAAGTCCATGTCCAACTCTCCTCGTGTAACGGACCGTCTCCTGGTATCTCCGTCATGCTCTTGAGCCTGTACTGGGAGACACAGCAAATCTTCGTGTGACGGCATGTACGGATGTCCCATCCTGGAGGAGCTGGAGTACCTGTGCAACCTGAATGGGCTGCAGGTACTGCATCATGCTACCAGTAGTGACAAGGACACTAGCAAAATGCAAAACTAGAAAGGAATCAGTCAGGAAGGATAAGGAGATAGGAATAGTCTGTGGCCACCACTGGCAAAATGATTCCCTTTCTATGGGTTGTCTTGCTGTTGCCTCTACAGTCCACCGTTTGTCACTTTCGTTTGCACCGAAACAGGTGACATTGATTCACAATCGCTTATGCTTTCTAACAGGACAGATTGATCTCCCTGAAGATGAATTGACTTGGTGTTCCCTTAATTTTCTTGAGCAATGTATATACTAATGTTTATACACTACTCTGGAGTCAAAAGATCTTGGCTCATGTCAAAGTACATCTACAATAATAGGCTGGAAATCAACTTGTATTAGTATGAATTGACTAGCTAGCTAACTCATATCTTGAAAACAATGACCCTCAAAATGCATTTAGGTCACGCCATAGAGATTCTTGTGAAATGTTCGGTACCCGAGAAGGTCAATCAAGGTTGTTTGCTGGGAACGAGTTCACCTCATGTGTGCATGTTGTAACAGAAACATCCAGGTTTGCTGCTAAACATCTTGGTTTAGCAGCAATCATCAACCTATGAATTGACAGCTTTCAACATAAATTATAGCCTGAAATGGCTAATTAATCATTCGTCATTCTCCATGACAAAATCAGCGAAGTTATGGAATACTCTTTTGAGTTTCACCCCAGAGCCAAAGTCCTTTAAAAGAGCAAGCTCTGCCATTATCAGAATAATTGCTCCGACCAAGAAACACTGGTTTATTTATCCTCTCACTAGTCAATTTAAGACCTGTTAGCTAATCAAGATGCCATCAAACTTGTAATGACCATTTATGATCTCCAAGTATGCCGATAATGTAGGCATGAGTCACTTAGGAAAAGCAAGGCAAATCAAGTTTACTTGTCTAGCACATTACATACACAGAGGCAATTCAAACCTTACAAACACATGAACAACAGAAATAAGAGATAGAAAATGCAGAATAAAGTGAAATATACACTCACTTAAAGGATTATTAGGAACGCCTGTTCAATTTCTCATTAATGCAATTATCTAATCAACCAATCACATGGCAGTTGCTTCAATGCATTTAGGGGTGTGGTCCTGGTCAAAACAATCTCCTGAACTCCAAACTGAATGTCAGAATGGGAAAGAAAGGTGATTTAAGCAATTTTGAGCGTGGCATGGTTGTTGGTGCCAGACGAGCCGGTCTGAGTATTTCACAATCTGCTCAGTTACTGGGATTTTCACACACAATCATTTCTAGGGTTTCCAAAGAATGGTGTGAAAAGGGAAAAACATCCAGTATGCGGCAGTCCTGTGGGCGAAAATGCCTTGTTGATGCTAGAGGTCAGAGGAGAATGGGCCGACTGATTCAAGCTGATAGAAGAGCAACTTTGACTGAAATAACCACTCGTTACAACCGAGGTATGCAGCAAAGCATTTGTGAAGCTACAACATGCACAACCTTGAGGCGGATGGGCTACAACAGCAGAAGATCCCACCGGGTACCACTCATCTCCACTACAAATAGGAAAAAGAGGCTACAATTTGCACAAGCTCACCAAAATTGGACAGTTGAAGACTTGAAGAATGTTGCATTGTCTGATGAGTCTCGATTTCTGTTGAGATATTCAGATGGTAGAGTCAGAATTTGGTGTAAACAGAATGAGAACATGGATCCATCATGCCTTGTTACCACGGTGCAGGCTGCTGGTGGTGGTGTAATGGTGTGGGGGAGGTTTTTTTGGCACACTTTAGGCCCCTTAGTGCCAATTGGACATTTCTAAAGAATGCTTTCAGCACCTTGTTGAACTAATGCCACGTAGAATTAAGGCAGTTCTGAAGGTGAAAGGGGGTCAAACACAGTATTAGTATGGTGTTCCTAATAATCCTTTAGGTGAGTGTATATATATATACACTTTTCCCTCCCCGGTGTCATGTGACTCGCTAGTGTTACAAGGTCTCAGGTGTGAATGGGGAGCAGGTGTGTTAAATTTGGTGTCATCGCTCTCACACTCCCTCATACTGGTCACTGGAAGTTCGAAATGGCACCTTATGGCAAAGAACTTTCTGAGGATCTGAAAAAAAGAATTGTTGCTCTACATAAAGATGGCCTAGGCTATAAGAAGATTGCCAAGACCCTGAAACTGAGCTGCAGCATGGTGGGCAAGACCATACAGGAAATTTTACAGGACAGGTTCCACTCAGAACAGGCCTCACCATGGTCGACCAAAGAAGTTGAGTGCACGTGCTCAGCGTCATATCCAGAGGTTGTCTTTGGGAAATAGACGTATGAGTGCTGCCATTATTGCTGCACAGGTTGAAAGGGTGGGGTGTCAGCCTGTCAGTGCTCAGACCGTACGCTGTACACTGCATCAAATTGGTCTACATGGCTGTCGTCCCAGAAGGAAGCCTCTTCTGAAGATGATGCACAAGAAAGCCCACAAACATTTTGCTGAAGACAAGCAGACTAAGGACAGGTAAACTTATCTTGAGACCAAGATAAACTTATTTGGTTCAGATGATGTCAAGCGTGTGTGGCGGCAACCAGGTGAGGAGTACAGTAACCTGGTTGCAAATCTTACAATATCCTTGTTGCATGAGTGTGCACACCCTCTTATAACTGGGGTTGTGGCTGTGTTCAGAATCAACCAATCACATTCAAATTAATGTTAAATAGCTGTTCTAATAGAATTTTCCAGACATTTTCTTAGTTGCATCTCAGAGGAAAAGCGATGGTCTGCAGAGTGCTTCCAAAGCATCATAGGGATCTCACTGTTGAAAGATATCCGTCAGAAGGGTACAAAATAATTTCCAAAGCATTAGATATACCATGGAACACAGTGAAGACAGTAATCATCAAGAGGAGAAAAAATGGCACAACAGAGACATTACCAAGAACTGGACGTCCCTCCAAAATTGATGAAAAGACAAGAAGAAAAATGGTCAGGGAGGCTTCCAAGAGGCCTACAGCTACATTAAAGGAACTGCAGGAATTTCTGGCAAGTACTGGCTGTGTGCAACATGTGATGACAATCTCCCGTATTCTTCATATAAATGGGCTATGGGGTAGCCCAGCTGAAAAGAAATCCAAGCCCGGCTGAAGTTTGCAAAAACAGACATCAAATCTCCCAAAAGCATGTGGGGAAATGTGTTATGGTCTTATAAAACCCAGGTTGTACTTTTTGGCCATAATTCCAAAAGGTATGTTTGGCGTAAAAACAACACTGCACATCACCCAAAGAACACCATACCCACAGTGAAGCATGATGGTGGCAGCATCATGCTTTGGGGCTGTTTTTCTTCAGCTGGAATCAGGGCCTTAGTCAGGGTGGAGGGAATTATGAACAGTTCCAAATACCAGGCAATTTTGGCACAAAACCTTCAGGATTCCGTTAGAAAGATGAAGTTCACCTTTCAGCACGACAATGATCCAAAGCACACATCAAATCCACAAAAGCATGGCTTCACCAGAAGAAGATTAACGTTTTGGAATGGCCCAGCCAGAGCCCAAACCTGAATCCAATTGAACATCTGTGGGGTGATCTGAAGAGGGCTGTGTACAGGAGATGTTTTCGCAATCTGACCGATTTGGAGTGCTTTTGCAAAGAATAGTGGGCAAATATTGCCACGTCAAGATGTGCCATGCAAATAGACTCCTACCCAAATAGACTGAGTCCTGTAATAAAATCAAAAGGTGCTTCAACAAAGTAATAGTTTAAGGGTGTGCACACTTATGCAACCAGGTTATTGTGAATTTTTTATTTCCCCCCTCAAAGATTTCAGTTTGTTTTTCAATTGAATTGTTTGCATTATAGGTCACATTAAAGGTGGAAAAAGTTCTGAGATTATTTATCTTTGTCTCATTCTTTTACATCACAAGAACCTGCCATTTTAACAGTGGTGTGTAGACTTTTTATATCCACTATATGTACATTAATGATCATATATTTTAAAATATAGGTTCTGTCTTTTAATTAGATTTCTGTATGGGTTATCTTATGTTTTAATTATGGTTTATCTGGTGTTCGACCAGACTTGAGTTTGATCATATACACTCACCTAAAGGATTATTAGGAACACCATACTAATACTGTGTTTGACCCCCTTTCGCCTTCAGAACTGCCTTAATTCTATGTGGCATTGATTCAAGAAGGTGCTGAAAGCATTCTTTAGAAATGTTGGCCAATATTGATAGGATAGCATCTTGCAGTTGATGGAGATTTGTGGGATGCACATCCAGGGCACGAAGCTCCCGTTCCACCACATCCCAAAGATGCTCTATTGGGTTGAGATCTGGTGACTGTGGGGGCTATTTCAGTACTGTGAACTCATTGTCATGTTCAAGAAACCAATTTGAAATGATTCGAGCTTTGTGACATGGTGCATTATCCTGCTGGAAGTAGCCATCAGAGGATGGGTACATGGTGGTCATAAAGGGATGGACATGGTCAGAAACAATGCTTGGGTAGGCCGTGGCATTTAAACGATGCCCAATTGGCACTAAGGGGCCTAAAGTGTGCCAAGAAAACATCCCTCACACCATTACACCACTACCACCAGCCTGTACAGTGGTAACATGTTCTCATTCTGTTTACGCCAAATTCTGACTCTACCATCTGAATATCTCAACAGTAATCGAGACTCATCAGACCAGGCAACATTCTTCCAGTCTTCAACTGTCCAATTTTGGTGAGATGAGTGGTACCCGGTGGGGTCTTCTGCTGTTGTAGCCCATCTGCCTCAAGGTTGTGCGTGTTGTGGCTTCACAAATGCTTTGCTGCATACCTTGGTTGTAACGAGTGGTTATTTGAGTCAAAGTTGCTCTTCTATCAGCTTGAATCAGTCGGCCCATTCTCCTCTGACCTCTAGCATCAACAAGACATTTTCGCCCACAGGACTGCCGCATACTGGATGATTTTCCCTTTTCACACCATTCTTTGTAAACCTTAGAAATGGTTGCGCGTGGAAATCCAAGTAACTGAGCAGATTGTGAAATACTCAGACCAGCCCGTCTGGCACCAACAACCATGCCATGCTCAAAATTGCTTAAATCACCTTTCTTTCCCATTCTGACATTCAGTTTGGAGTTCAGGAGATTGTCTTGACCAGGACCACACCCCTAAATGCAATGAAGAAACTGCCATGTGATTGGTTGATTAGATAATTGCATTAATGAGAAATTGAACAGGTGTTCCTAATAATCCTTTAGGTGAGTGTATATACAATGTAGATAATATTAAATAATACCAGCTCTGTTGGTGAAATTATCATACGATCATTTTAAGATTTGATCGTACACATGTTTCATGAATTAGGGACAATATTTCACTTAAACAAACCTTATTGTCAGGGCCTGACTGCAGGGATTCCCTCTAGGCATTTCTATGTTTGGTTTTGTTGGGCCCCAGTTTTGGCAGCTGCCCTGCGTTGTCTCAATTTGGGGATCCTTTTTAAGTTGCCATTTTCAGCCCTTTGTTTTGGATCATTATTTGTGATGGTACCTTTTGGTAGTTTGTGAGGATACAAATAAAGGAATGTCAATTCACTGCTGCGCCTTGGGTCCTGCCTACCAAACATGACACTTTTTAACATGATTGTAAGAAATTAATCAGTACTTATGTTTTTGTTGTTGAACTTACTTTTTGAAAAAGCTCTAGCAAATATAGAATATAAAATAATAAATACATTATTATTTTAAATAAATTGTTCTGAACAATAAATTGTTCAGAATTAATGTCTAGATATGGTAGCCAAGGAGAAGTGAGGTTGGGAATGTGATTATTCCATATGTAAGTTTCTTAATCACACAGAGCACATATATGGGCAAAAAAGATAGAAAGGAACCTGAGAGAGAAGGGGAATGAGATAAGGAGGCATGACAGAGAGAAATGAGAGATGAACTAAAGAAATGTAATTGTATGCCAACACTGGAAAGAGAGGGAAATACGGATTGAGAAAGAAAGGAAGGAATAGGGGATATATGAAAAGGAGAATCATGTAGGGTTTTAAATTACTACTACTGTATAGGTAAACTAGACGAGACACATTAAGTGTTTGAACGTTGCAAAATGTATTTACACAAAAACATGTTGTTCATTCATTGTTTCTAAACTCTGATTGGTTTGTAAAAAATGAGGAGGGATTATGCAAATATATTTACCAAAAATATTGTTCTATGATTTTGTTTATACCTCAGAAACAACTTTCTACATACATGTAGTTCCAGTACAAAGAAATGACTGCAATTTAGGTAAAAAATGACAATCCAATGTTTATCTCCAGGTCAGATTCCCTAGCAAGAGCTTGCTATCTCAGTGTCTATATGTTTACAGTTAGGTCTGGAAATAGTTGGACACTGACACAGTTTTCAAAATGTTTGCTCTAAACGCCACCACAATTGATATGAAATTAAACAACTGAGATACAATTGAAGTGCAGATTTTCAGCTTGAATCCAAGGGTTTGAACAAAAATATCATATGAAACGTTGAGGAATTGCAACCATTTTCATACCCAGTCCCCTTGTGTCAGGGGCTCAAATGTAACTGGACAAATGAACACAATCATAAATTAAAAAAATATTTGTAATACTTTGTCGAGAATCCTTTGCAGGCAATGACTACTTGAAGTCTGGAACGCTTGGACACCAAATGCTGGGTTTCCTCCTTTGTGATGCTTTTCCAAGCCTTTACTGCAGCTATTTTCAGTTATTGTTTGTTTTGTGGGTCTTTCTGCCTTAAGTCTTGTCTTCAGTGAAATGCATGCTCGGGTTGAAATCAGGTGATTCCCTCAGCCACTGCAGAATATTCCAATTCTTTGCCTTAAAAAACTCCTGGGTTGCTTTTGCATGTTTTGGGTCATACTTGAGAATTCATCCGGCTGCTTCTGTCTTCTGTCACATCATCGATAAACACTAATGACCCAGTGCCACTGGAAGTGTGGAATCTGAGCATTAACAATTACAATATGAATTTACGTTTCATTGGAAGTGAATGTGCTTAGATAATGAGAACAACAGAAATCTCTCTGTTTAGATTATCTCTCTGTAGGTAACTGTCTTGGAAACCTAGGTAGAAACGCTCCTTAATGTATAGGCTAGCTGGCAACTATCTTTACATTGAGAAGATAATGGAACGTTCACTGAATGACGTCTGTGCTGCAATTTTTCAATAAACTTGAGCGAACTTCTCCCTCGATTTGATACGGGTTCTGCATTATTTGACCACTATACTTAGCCGCTGATTTCTAACAGAAGCCATGCATGCCCATGCCTTCACACTGCCTCTACCATGTTTTACAGATGATTGTGGTATGCTTCGGTTCATCAGCTGTTCCAAGCCCTCTCATACTTTTTTCTTCCCATCATTCTTTGATCTTGGTTTCATCTGTCCAAAGAAAGCTGTTCCAGAACTGGGCTGTTTTTGGCAAAGTCTAATTAGGCCTTTCTATTCTTGAGACTAATGAATGGTTTGCACCTTGTGGTGAACCCTCTGTATTTGCTCTAGTGAAGTCTTCTATTTATGGTAGACTTGGATAATGATATGCCTACCTCCTGGAGAGTGTTCTTCACTTGGTTGGATGTTGTGAAGGGGTTTTTCTTTACCTTGGAAAGGATCCTATGATCATCCACCATTTGTCTTCCATGGACGTCCAGGGCTTTTTGTGACGCAGAGCTCGCCTGTGCGTTCTTTTTTTCTCAGAATGTTCCACACTGTTGATTTGGCCACTCCTAATGTTCCTGCTATCTCTCTGATGGATTTATTTTTGCAGCCTAAGGGTGGGCTGTTTCACTTGCATTGAGAGCTCCTTTGACTGCATGTTGTGGGTTTGCAGCAACAGCTTCCAAATGCGAATTCCACACCTGGAATCACCTCCAGACCTTTTAGCTGCTTAATTGATGAAGACATATTGACACCTGTCCATGAGACTGATTTTGAATCAATTGTCTAATTAAAGCTGAGAGACTGCACATTAAGCCCATATAAATTATTTAACTGTAACTTGAATATATTTTGGTAAACAAACAAAATAAACGTGTGTCAGTGTCCAGTTAGTTCCGGCCCTAACTGTAGCTGATTCACATTTGGTCTGCGTGTCAGGATATCGTCAGGTGGGAACAGACAAAATCAACTTTATCTTTACCCATTTATCTTATCTTTTAATTAAACATATTATCTTTAAAAAAAAAAGATTATGTTATATTAGGTTGGTTGACGATCTTACTCAGTGGGAAGAATATGCAAAACAATACACATTTGTGATGGGGCAATTCTTTTTTCACAGCTCTGTGACCGATCCCTTGTCCATCCCTCCATTTCAGCGTGGGGGTCATAAAATAAACATGCAGTAGTGAAGGAGTCCACAGAGAGCACAATAGTATTGAAGGCTGACACAACCACTCCTAACCAAATCTATATTGGAAATTATTCAATTCTCTGGTATATCATCCCCTCATTGCCAAGTCTATATTATTAAGTGCTGGTTTTGGCCTGGGAAGATGGCGGTGGAGCTATGTGGGAGGATGGCTTACAGGGTCTCTGAACTCAGCTTGTCAGTAGATAGACACTGTGCTGGACCCCAAGTCTGCAAGTCAGCACTGATCATAGATGTGAAAGCCTTCATTATACATTCATATTCCATTAGGGATGCTCCCGCCACCCCTGTAATGTATGGGTGCTCTGAGACATTTTGCCTTTCCCTGGGTTGGATTCTCAAAGGGAAAGCCCAGCCGCTGAGCATGTTAACCACACTGGCACTCAGTTTTAAAACATGTTCCGGTTTACCAACCTACACTATTGGCAAGTGGCAATTTGTGTAGATATTTCGACAACATTGTATGAAATTGTGCCCGAAGATAAATCATACTCTCTTAACATTCTATTACAAGTATGCTAGAAAGGTACGTACTGCATACTGTAATATGAAAATGGGTTCAGGTCCAGAAGCAACATTTGGCAGTACATCATGGTATTTCAAACTTTTGAGTTAACATAGTTATAAATGTATTACTAGTTCAGGAGGTTTAAAGAGTAAAGACAGAGGACTGTAGGCAGGTAATCTTTGATTCAGTCATGGACTGTATGTCACCTAACATCGTAGCTACTTGTTCAGAAGTGGTGGAAATGAGGCATTGAGGCAAGGGCTGATTAGTGCACGAGTCAAGCTGCTTTTCTTGCACTTGACAGATGGCTAATTTCATTAGTACAATTCCAAGTTTCCATGATGTAATTACTTTTGAAAGGTTTATTAGACAAGGTTATTGCGGTCTTAATTATTGTGTTCCAATAGACAAATTGATTTACTTGTCTTTACACTTGTATATTTGTGAGGGAGAGAGAATGAGAAGGGGAGAAAAAAACAAAGTTGTATTTTAACAGCTTCTGTACTAGTATGTGTTTCTGAACAAGCAGAACAATAAATGTGGTGTTTATGCTCTAGTGATTGCTTAAGTTCTGGAAGCCTGCAGGTACTGTATGTGCTTGTAGACCCACCTTTTCGTCAAGCTCCCAAGTCTGTAAAGTTTCTTTTTTTCCCAGAGGTGTAATCCTCTCCATGCAGTGATCTGCCTCTGGGCTCAGATTGAATCGATTACAACCATCCACATGGACAGGCCCCTTGGGTGGCAGGACTATAATAACCACCACTCACCGCTACTAAAGAGCCATCAAACCCAATTCACTGAGTGGAGGAAAAAGCAGGTCTGAATCGTACCTTGTAAAAGGTTGTCATCACCACTTAGGAAGCTGGCTTGACATTGAGATATTTTACTTTTGTCTTTTGTCACCCCAAATGTATTCTCTGTCTCTAAAGCTACAGTGGTCAGATATTTTGTTGCATGGCAAAAATAACATCCTTTAAAAGATGCTTTTACTATATGAAACGTTTAAACTTTATTTGATGATGGTTTGTTGACAAGGAAATGAATTTGGTCAAAGATGAATCCATTGGAATCCACCAGCAGATTGCTTGAAGTTAAGAAAGTGTAAGCTGTGAGAAGTAATTTTTTTCTGTTTTAATTGCAGAATGAGGCTTCTGTAAAGCATGAATAGTTGTATCCTAGTTGTTGCCATTGCCCTTCAAACAGCATGAATTATCCAGCATGTTATCGCAGAGCAATTTTTTTTATCTACCTTCATCTGCATGCAGTCAAACATTTTAATGAAACAAGTTAGGAAGAATGCATTGCCACCATTAATTTCACGATATTAGTAAATTCATTTAAATGCCCTGATAAATATGATAATGGATGTTTTCAGTTGTTACAGGTAGATGTCTACCTCGGGAACCTCACTGCAGCTAACCCTGCATTTCAGTTGCACATGCACCTTGCACATTCAATTTGCCTCTTTGAAAACATAGAATTGCCATTGTACATGCATTTTTACATTTGTTACATACAGTACACATGTCTACCACAGGGACCTCAGAAAAATTACCAACTTCCCCATACTATTTTGACTAAATATTTATTTTTATATCTTATATATAATACAAACGATGTTTTATGGTTCAAAACATCATATATAGTGATGTACACGCTTGTAATATTTATTCTAGTGTACACATGAGCCTTTCTAAGATGCATTGGCAATGTCGTTGCCTGGTGAAAAGTTCTCATAGCAACCCAAACTATACAACTATACAACCCATATTATACACGGACAACCCCAATTATACACGGAACGCTTCAGGAAAGTGGCTACAAATAATATACCATTGGAATTGGACGATTATGGCGAATCTATTTTCGAAATATTTATGCAAATGAGCACTGTCCACGGTATCGCGGGTGTCGACTATGGATGGTTAATGTTGCTGTAGGCCTCTTGGAAGCCTCCCTGGTCATTTATCTTCAAGTCTTTTCATCAATTTGAAGGGACAACCAGTTCTTGGTAATGTCTCTGTTGTGCCATATTTTCTCCACTTGATGATGACTGTTTTCACTGTGTTCCATGGTATATCTAATGCTTTGGAAATTATTTTGTACCCTTCTGACTGATATCTTTCAACAATGAGATCCCTCTGATGCTTTGGAAGCTCTCTGCGGACCAAGGCTTTTGCTCTGAGATGCAACTAAGAAGATGTCAGAAAAATCCTGCTAGAACAGCTGAGCTTTATTTGTGATTAATCAGAGTCACTTTAAATGATGGCAGGTGTGTAATGACTTGTATTTAACACGAGTTTGGATGTGATTGGTTAATTCTGAACACAGCCACATCCCCAGTTATAAGAGGGTGTGCACACTTATGCATCCAGGTTATTGTAAGGTTTCTATTTTTCACCCTCGAAGATTTGTTTTTCAATTGAATTGTTCACATTATAGGTCACATTAAAAGTGGAAGAAGTTCTGACATGATTTATCATTGTCTCATTCTTTAATATCACAAAAACCTGGCATTTTTACAGGAGTGTGAAGACTTTTAATATCCACTGTATATCTAGACACATTTCAATGACCTTAGGTCACATGTAAACAGGTATTTTGGAAACAGGTCTTTTTCTCCTTTGTTCTTAAATTCTTTTTTTGTCAATACAAGCACTGTATAAAAAAACTCTGTCCACATGAAAACGTGAAAACACACTGTCAAGCACGGTCAAGAGCAGGCCAAACCAATAGGAGGCAATATAACCACAACCTAAAAGGCATGCTGGCCAGTCAGAAGCCTAGTTATCTATGTTCCTCAACATGGTGGGAGAGTAACTGTACATGTACGTGTAAACGTAAAAAGTATTCTTAGCAACATTAAAACCAGTACTATTGTGGCTACATCCGCCACAATAAATCTTACAATAATTTTTTTTACTAACTCTAACATTAACCCAACCAAGACTGAACTGTAACACAAAAGGCTACAACAATCTACTTGCAGTTTTTTTTAACACCTGAGTTGGGCTACCTTTGAAATGTTATTAGTTGTTGAGTTACTCTAGTGATGAAAGAATAAACTACAAGGCTTCCAGAAAATAATTAGTCGCCAGAAAAAGACAAAGTGAGCTGCTTGCAGGTCAACTGCACCGCAAGAAAGACAGGACAGATTTTCAATTCACTGGTTTTCAATTCATTTTCAATTCAGTTGGCTGTTTTATTGACTGTAGAGGCCAAAGCCACAGAATACTTCTAGTTTTCACTTGAAAGAAGCCATCTATTAAGCCATCTATCACAAATGTTGCCACAGGAACATTTGAGCCATTGCAGAGCAGAACAGACTCAAACACTACTGTAAGTGGACAAATTATGACAAGGTAAAAAAATGTTTATCACAACTTTCTAGCATTGCATGAAAAGGGGTTGGGAAAGCAGTATTTTTTCCTAATTGCTGTCAATCCACACCACACAATGTTTCTCTCAAGCTCTACTTTCTAATCTAAAAGGGTTTTAGTGTTATCAAAACAAAATCTGAATGACGGAAGATGGACATTTGTTTTACTTAATATTTCAGTCCAAGGGTATATTTCATGAGTATGAAAAAGGGTTACGATGCCATTGGCCATTCACAATGATTGACTGCTGTTCTCAATAATTACTTATCCTTTCGATGAAAAGGAGCAGCGGCTTTACTCCGAGTTCCTCACGGATGACTGAGCTTCTCACCCTATCCCTAAGGGAGAAACCAGCCACCGTTCTGAGAAAACCCATATCAGCCGCTTGTACTCGCGATCTAGTTCTTTCGGTCATCACCCAGCCTTCATGACCATAGGTGAGGGTAGGAACGAAAATTGACCGGTATATCGAGAACTTTGCCTTCCGGCTCAACTCTCTTTTCGTCACAACGGTGCGGTAAAGCGAATGCAATACCACCCCCGCTGCACCGATTCTCCGGCCAATTTCCCGCTCCATTGTGCCCTCACTCGCGAACAAGACCCCGAGATACTTGAACTCCTTTACTTGGGGTAACGCCTCATTCCCTACCCGGAGGAGGCAAACAATCGGTTTCCTGCTGAGAACCATGGCCTCAGATTTAGAGGTGAATGCATCTCTATGGTTGAAAATGCAAGTTGTTGCAACAAACAACCCTTTGTTGCTTGAACAACAAAAAATCCCAGGAGTTCATGCAGTCACATAACATGCTATTCAAACAGTTATTGCAGTAACCATTGTCATTTCATTTGGTTGGCCAATGACAATCATTCAAAATGTAATACCATGGTCCTAGATGGCACTAAGTTGTTAAATATTTATTTTGTGTTTTGGATTTTGCTGTGCTCAATAGGAACTGTATAGCAGATGTCTGCCATTTTTGGAGTCATATTTTGTTTTTCAGGCAAGGTACTGTATCTCTATGAGCATTTGTGACAACTGCTGATGTAATAGAAAATATAGATCATATTGAATAAAATGCATGGCTAGGTAAAATGATTGAAGTGGGTTGATGTGGCCATTCACAGCATTGAATAAGCATTGTGAGTTAGCATATCTACTGTTGTATTTTTGCTAGTATACAATGGGGAGAATTAATTATTAAAAAATCATACAATGTGATTTAATGGATGTGATTTAATGGACCTCTACATTCTTTGTAAGTTGGAAAACCTGCAAAATCGGCAGTGTATCAAATACTTGTTCTCCCCACTGTATATCATCTTTTACATTTCGGGTACACCCGGCTCACTTGTAAAAGAGAGATTTGATTTCCATGTATCCATAAAGTTTAAATAAATAACAATAACATTTGCGTGCTGTGTTATGCCCTACTTTCTAATTAATTAGAATGTAGGGCATATTTCTTTACTGGTCTTAAGTCACTGGGAAGAATTTTGCAAATACACTCTACCAGTTCCTGGAGGAATCCTGTCTCCATTTAAACCAAAATATTTTTTTAGTAAAGTCCCCCTATAAGGTCAACTTTGAATGGAAATAGTTCCAGGCTCATATGCACTCTAGGCAATAGACTGGAGACAAGGTTAATATGAACACATCAAATTCTCTGTCTACTGACATACTGTTATGTTCAGCACATAATTGTGAAAATAGTCTGGACAACACCACTCCCTATCTCTCTCTCCAGTTAATGTCAGCTCTCCCAGCTCCTACTTGGTGCTATCTGTGAGCCCTCTCCCTCTCTTTCTATTTCCTGTAACCGGGGGGAAGGGGGAGGATACATCACACATCCATAATTAATGAATGCATCACATTAATTAATACATCACATATCCATAAATATGCATTTCTGTAAAGTACAGATCAGGGACCCATGAGGTAATTCTATTACCATCATTCTGTTAGCGACTGTTGATCCACTTCACTTAGTGTAGTTAATCAACCAAAATAGAATTGCTATCTGAATTTGGGATATCCTAGCTTAATCTCATTCTTTCTGTAGACCTCATTATACCTTCAGATTAGAGACGATTTTGGAAAACATGGTCAGATAAAAGAAAACGAATTCATCAGCAAGATTTTCATCTCAAATCCAAAATGTTTGATTATAATGCACTTTGCTTTTTCTTATTCTATGACTGAACCTCTGGACCAAGTGTTGTTTTTGCGTGTAACATGTTTGGTCATCCAGACAATGATAAACTATGTTTGGGACAGGTTTGAAGTTGAAGCTCTATGGTATTGTGCGCTTTAGGGGCTGAATGTGATTTGTGCTATTCAGTAATTCGGTGATAGTTTGGCCATAGTCAAGGTTCTCTTGAGTAGCAATAAATCCACATTTCTCTGTCAATCACTTGGGAGAGGAATGCATGGACAGAAAAGGAGAACAGCAATTGAGACAGAACACTTTAGAGACCTAGAACATCCAAAGGCCTTCCTGAAATTGTCTCTTTTATTATTTGATAAAATATTTTATTTATCTCGGTTCTGTGCATGCTCTGCAAAGGGCATTTTTTATTTTGTTGAAGTGCTGGAGGGACTTAAAAAATAACTCAAGGCTATGTAATTCAACAACAAAAGGAAAATGCATGAAATCATTGTTCCACGTGGCCAAACAAATCATTTTATATCCTGCAAGCTTCTGGCCTTCTGTGTTGGGCAATGATTTTTAGCTACGGAGCTGGCTATTACCGATATGGTTCTTTAGCAATGGTTTAATTGGTTTGGATGGTCAATGGATCGGTTCTCCTGGCTGGTTTTTCATCTATAGATTTTTTTTAGGTCTTTTTCAGATTACTGAACAATCAATGAACAATTGTCACTGACAGTACAGTGGCTCTAATCGAGGACTGACATTTTATTTCAGGCATTGCTCGATACAGTCTCTTTGACTATGTAAAGCTGACAAAAATGATATTGACTGAAGATCAATGAACTGAGCCAACAGTTTGCATACTTGGTGCTGCCTGTAATAATAGAGATGGCATTGAAAATTACTTTTGAGGCTAGAGTTCAATATTCCGGTACATAATTAACATCAACACATTATTGGTTATGCCTGAATGAAGCAGGAGCCTGACATCAGCGCACCGGTGAGTTGATGGGAGATAAGATACAGTATGTCAGGTCTTTCACTTTGTGCATTTCTCTCTGAAATGAATTTGGCAACTTGCTAATGAAAGACTTCCGTTTTTGTTTCTATTAAACATTTTTGACCCCTCTTTGAGTCTTTTAACCTGTTCCGACAAGGGCAAAAATGTCAATTTTCACCTAAAATGATGTACCCAAATCTAAATGCTTGTAGCTCATGACCTGAATATAGTAGAAACATATTTTTGGTACCATTTCAAAGGAGACACTCTGTAGTTTGTAGGTATTATAAATTAATGCAGGAAAACATAACACAATATGAAGAAGATGCAGAAGATAAAACAAACCAATAACATGCATTTTGTGATGAATTATGCTGTGTTAAAAACTAGTAAGGGTTTTGAATATCATGAATACTTTTGCGCCAAGTTGATCGAGTTGGATTTTGCTGTGAAGAACATGAATCGTTGTCAATTTAAAAACTGATTTTATCAAACAAAACGATGCTTGGCTAAATCTCTGGGACCATCAAGATAAGAAATCAGAAGAAGACGACTTTGTAAGTACACAATTTACCATCAGACACTAGTGACCCTGGTGCCATTTTTGTGGATGCTGACTATACTCAAACAATTGCATAGGAGTTAGTCGCCGTAATAGCTACGTTAAATTGTATACTGCAGTTAGATTAACGAGATTCTAAGCTTTCTGCACATATATAATATACTTTTCAACACTTTGCACACTATAAAGGTTTTGGTGTCCCGGCGGCGGCACTCCCTGTGAGAACAGTACAATGTTTCTTTGAAGTAACCGTATGCAATTTGGCATTTGAGAGCTACCTAAGGGAGTGTTGCACTCGATGTACACATAGGGTAATGGGTGCTGGCAGGTGCTATGTGACAGCCAGTGGTAGATTGTTCATTGCTGTGAAAAAGAGCTCTGCTGGGAGTAGCCCTCAGAGTAGTAACCACATGTGACCCTTTGGCCTTAGCCTTCCTCTGTAGAAAAATACTGTCTCACTTGTTTGACTTAATTAGAAATTTCGATAAGCCAGCAGCCATACCACCTTGCACCTCGCTGTTTGGAAATGATTACAGCTTAGGGCTTAGAAAATAACCTAGACGTGTAAAGAGACTACTTGGCTTTAATCTTGCTGCTAGACATTTGCCAATTAAATAATTGACTCAATGCAAAGCCCTTGATCATTTATTTTAACAAATTTTACAGAAACTAAATAACAGAAAGTCAATTAACATGCAAAACTGACATTTAATTCTGAGATTGCTAAGCTTAAAACAGAAAACCCATTACAGGTGCAAACCATAGCTGAAATGGAAAAGGACCTTCTGAAAATCAAAATTCCTGATTATGATCAAAACAGCATAATTGGAATAGCTAGTCAAATCAACAACCAGTTGTCTCAGGTCATCAAACCAGTATACCCATTGACCAAACAGCCTTCCGTGTCCTCCGAGACTTCTAACTGGCTGAACTTATTGGCTTCTTATTAGCTGCATGTTTGTTTGCTACAAGGTTCGTTCTGAGACTGCTTCCATTGCAGTATTTCAGGTGACATCAAAATGGAGTATGTTGTAAGAAACTGTGTCACCAGCAATTGGATAATTTTTAACCAGTGTATCGAAGCCAGTAACACATTTTCTAAATGTAGCTTTACCCACGTGTAATCTGACTCTGGCCAAACCCGTCAGTTTCTGGGACCAATCAAAAGAAATCCATGGGTTTTTGTGTGCGAAAAGATATGTGAAGGGTTACCAACATGTTATATTCTGTGATACTATGTTTTTTTTTGTGGATGTTAACATAAATTCCAGACAATTGGGATGCAGACCAAAAAGAGAATCTACTTGTTAGCCTCCTAAACTGTATATACAAAAACATCTGACTTCCAATCCACCATAACCACTCTGATGACCACTGACCCACCAAAGGCCTTTTCACAAAATGAGTGTTAGACTTGCCCTATACTTGTGGCATATTTAAAGGGAGGCCAAGGGAAGCGATTATTTTCCAAAAGTGTCACCAATGTATTTTGACCATTTATACACTCACCTAAAGGATTATTAGGAACACCATACATATACTGTGTTTGACCCCCTTTCGCCTTCAGAACTGCCTTAATTCTACGTGACATTGATTCAAAAAGGTGCTGAAAGCTTTCTTCAGAAATGTTGGCCCATATTGATAGGATAGCATCTTGCAGTTGATGGAGATTTGTGGGATGCACATCCAGGGCACGAAGCTCCCGTTCCACCACATCCCAAAGATGCTCAATTGGGTTGAGATCTGGTGACTGTGGGGGCCATTTCAGTACAGTGAACTCATTGTCATGTTCAAGAAACCAATTTGAAATGATTCGAGCTTTGTGACATGGTGCATTATCCTGCTGGAAGTAGCCATCAGAGGATGGGTACATGGTGGTCATAAAGGGATGGACATGGTCAGAAACAATGCTCAGGTAGGCCGTGGCATTTAAACAATGCCCAATTGGCACTAAGGGGCCTAAAGTGTGCCAAGAAAACATCCCCCACACCATTACACCACTACCACAAGCCTGTACAGTGGTAACATGTTCTCATTCTGTTTATGCCAAATTCTGACTCTACCATCTGAATGTCTCAACAGAAATCGAGACTCATCAGACAAGGCAACATTCTTCCAGTCTTCAACTGTCCAATTTTGGTGAGCTTGTGCAAATTGTAGCCTCTTTTTCCTATTTGTAGTGGAGATTAGTGGTACCCGGTGGGGTCTTCTGCTGTTGTAGCCCATCCGCCTCAAGGTTTTGCATGTTGTGGCTTCACAAATGCTTTGCTGCATACCTCGGTTGTAACGAGTGGTTATTTCAGTCAGTTGCTCTTCTATCAGCTTGAATCAGTCGGCCCATTCTCCTGCTGGACTGCCGCATAATGGATGTTTTTCCCTTTTCACACCATTCTTTGGAAACCCTAGAAATGGTTGTAACTGAGCAGATTGTGAAATCCCAGTAACTGAGCAGATTGTGAAATACTCAGACCGGCCCGTCTGGCACCAACAACCATGCCACACTCAAAATTGCTTAAATCACCTTTCTTTCCCATTCTGACATACAGTTTGGAGTTCAGGAGATTGTCTTGACCAGGACCACACCCCTAAATGCATTGAAGCTACTGCCATGTGATTGGTTGATTAGATAATTGCATTAATGAGAAATTTAACAGGTATTCCTAATAATCCTTTAGGTGAGTGTAGTCCAACTGGAGGTGGGGGTGGAAGAGCGTCTGATGTAAACATAGTCAGAGAGTTATATCAGGAGAATACCTACATACCCAGAGGAGCAGGTATGTCAACCATGAAATAATGGCTCTTTACTCTCGTCATTTCAAAAGGTACGAAGCCAAGAGTATACCACACATCTTAAACAAGATGAAGAGGACCAGTATAAATACTTTATCTTTACAATTAGACCTCAGACAGGTTTTTGTTCCAATCATCCATTTGTTTTGGATGTCGGCTGATCAGGGTTTTGCTCTTAAAGACGACTTCACCCTGATCTACAATGTGCTCACCCCAGCGGTCACCCATGGCAGGAAACTCCAAGGGAAAGACGTTGAAGGGTCACAACCCCTTGCGCATTAAAAGAGGAGGGGTTTTCTCTTGTCTTTTTAAAAAAGTCAGTTATCGTCACCTATATTGATAGTTATTACATCAATGTCATTCATGAATGATAGAAAAACAAGCGTTGTTGTGCCATGAAATTAAATAGCTTTGGAAGTGTAAAGTTCATCTTCAGTCTCGATAGCAATTGCTCAGTTCTTATGACTATTCCAAGTAGAAAGTTAGAAGATACTAGTAAGCCTATTACTGACTAATAAGCTGTTAAAACGCCCAGTGGCAAAAGCCATCACATTCATAGATGCTATTTGTGGTGGAAGTCAACTTCATAAGTAACGTAAGTCAGTTTAACCCAATGCTTAATGGTGTTTAGCGAAATATTCAAACATGGCATACGTATTTCTTTGGGGCGTAGTCGTTAAACACACAGCCTCTCACATGAGAGACCCAGGTTTAAATTCAGTGAGGGCAACAACAGTCGATCCAGGCAGGCTTGCCTAGTTCCGTTTCTTGTTTTTACTTAGATCTCCCCATCCATCTTTGGCGCTTAGGTTCCTACCATCTGAGGGTATACATGCCTCATAGTATCCACTGCCTCATTGAGGAAATCCTCACCTCATTGACCACGGAAGATGACACTTGTAGTGGGGTCCAGGTGACACAATCAGCACAGCCAGAATGACAGAGAAACATTTGCAGCTGCACATGTGAAAGCAAACAGGGGACAAAGTAAAATTCCTCTTTGTAAGATGCAAAAGACTTAAATCCAATAGTAATAGGATTAAGGGAAGTGCGTTGATCTTAACCTGAGTGTCATACAAGATTTATACAAAAAGTATTTTGTGGCCTGGCACAGTTGTCATGTAAGCTTACATGAAACAGACACACAAGATGGCGCCGTTAATCGGCGAAACCGATATTACAAAACCGATTCCCAATTATGGAAAAATGCTTAAATATCGGGAAAGATATCGGTAAACAGATACATCGGTCGATCACTACTGTGTACCCTCCTGTTAAAGTTAATTAGGTTGTTAACATTCTGGTCCTGTTTACAGAGGGACCTCACATGGAGGTTAAAATGTAAGTCTGAACTGACTTTTTTTACAGTTTGAATTGATGTAAGATTAAACTATAAAAGCAAGGCTATTGTACCAAGATTAAAGGAATGATTCATTAGCATGTTAGGCCTCATTTTCCATTTAGTGATAAAGCATCATCCACAGTTCAATTTTGGAGATGTATTTGGCTTGTATAGTTGCATGTGTAAACCCTATAATAGAGTTTCAGGACACAGCAACATAAATGCACAATAGCGCAATCATGTATTTGAGGTTTATAAATGTCTTATCAAGCATATTTATCTTGTTTTCATATCCTTATCCTTAAAATAAGGTCAGTGTTTCTTAATAAGCTAAAGTTGTTTTCGATTATACCGCTTGGTTATGCCAAGTTATAAGTCTTGTTCCATTGGCAGATTGTTTCACTTATTTCATGCAAAAATCTATCTCTATCTCCTACGGTATAGTTACATTTTCATTGTTTTTAAAGAAATGTTTGCAGTGTAAAGTAACATGCAGCCCACTGTCAAAGAAAACTCTCACTATTATTAGCTACTTAATGTTATATAGTAGCTTCTGGAGTCAGGATAGATAATCAAGCATTACACAAAATTATTTAAATGTCAAAAAAGTTGAGGTGGCCATCTTAACAATTTATGTTTAGCTTACCTGGACTTTCTCTAAAGCAGCAGATTTTCCGGACAAGGCTTCTCTCTGGCTATTGTGTGGGTTTAATGCTCCAAGCAGCAAGAGGGAGACTGAAGAGTCTCATGATGATGCACTGATCAATCTCAATGAATCCAAGCAAGACAAAATATTTGACCGACATAGCCTTCTGAATGCAGCACAAATGTAAATGTATCTAAGGAAAATAAGTGTGCCTCATATCAATGTTTAAACATGTCAAATGCAATGCAAGTCTATGTCAGCATCCATCTTCTTTCCCCCAAAAACCGGTGGAGTCGTGAACACACATGCCATTCCAGTCTGGGGTACACTGGTGGGTGTGAGGGGTGATCATTGGAGAAAGTGCGCCTGTTGCCAGCGCACCTGCTGATCAGTTGAAATTCTGCGCCTTTGTATGCACCCAAAATCATTTCTGGTGATTAAATGATATGAAACACTTTCATTTAATTATTACTGCATATAAATTGTGGAATTCAAAATTCAAAAATTCTACAAAATTCAACATGGCCCTTTAGCCATTGTGCATAGGTTTGTTTGTTAAAAATAGAATTATGATATAATAAAATATTATATAATATATAATATTATGACGTTATGTTGTTGTAACACACAGAAAATATTGCAGTCATCATATTTCTAAGACCTGAATGTAACCACTGAGATATGCTCTGATTGATATTTAGAATTAGCAAATTTTTGTTGTTTCAATTCTTATAGCATCCGTCACGCAAGTTTATTTTCCGTCTGCTTAAACACTTTATTTTAAAATGTATTAATTGAGGATTCACACATCTGGTCTATGATTTATTTCATGGCTTTGAGAAAGTAGATGGCTCCAAAGAGCAGTTTATTTTACAGGGATTGTTGTCACAGATGTTAGCTGTCATAGGGGTTGTTGTCAAAGTGTCTATTAAATTAAGTGGGTGCTGTGTAATAATTGTGTCCAACATAGGATAGGTCATTCATTTGGTACATTTATTTAAGTAAGTGACTATTAATATTCTTCTAATTTCTTTAGTGGTGATGGTTGCTTCTATTTGTCCCATTTCACCCATGTACAAGGTGTATTACATGGGTGTGAATTTGTGTCCTCTGAGATAGATGTGTCCTCTGAGATAGATGTGTCTTCTGAGATAAATGTGTCCTCTGAGAAAATGTGTCCTCTAAGATAAATGTGTCCTCTGAGTTAAATGTGTCCTCTGAGATAAATGAGTCCTGTGAGACAAATGAGTCCTGTGAGATAAATGAGTCCTGTGAGATAGATGAGTCCTGTGAGATAGATGAGTCCTCTGAGACTTGGGGTAATGGCCATGGGATGAACATTTTGTATAGACCCCAGAGCAAGTAGACTTCATTGTTGTGCTCAAGGACAAAACAACATATTTTTCATCTCAGACATTTAATCTAGCATCGTTGGGTTACTGATCAGATGCTCTGACAGCTGGGCTAACTGGGCAGTTGTTGTCAAATTGACGTCCAGGTCACATCGTTGCTGGACACAATCTGACAACCACAAATGCACACCAGTCAGCTAAATGTAGTACACACACAACAACTCAATATCGGGTTTCCAGGACAGGGAGAAACTAACACTGCCACCATCAAATGAATGGCAAGGATGACACGTGTGTTTGTAGTCCCATCATTCCCTAATGGATGAGCACACATATACTTTGGGAAAAAAAGGCAAAAACTATCACAACAAACCCAAATACTGTGTGAGCGCCACCTCAACTGCTATGAGGCTTGTTGTAACAAGTGGGCAGTGTGTTTTGACGGCTTATAATTCCATGTATGAATACGACATTGTAACCAAAAAGGCTTCCCATTTAAAACCTCTCTCATAATACTGAAAAGAGTCTTGTAAGACATACTGGTGCAGAGAAATAACACTAATTAGTCAAAAGTGAGACAAGCATACATCCCCTAAGCGCCTTAGTGAGGAGACCAAAAAAGAAGTAGCCACAGGCACTGGACTCTGAGGATTGCCCACTATCTAGTATAGATATATTGCCCTTGTTGCTATAGTGCAACACAGAAACATCCTCTGAATAGTCTTTTGATAAGACACAGAAACCTATATCAGAATGCTTGCAATTAGGTAGATATTAAATAACTAGGTGATAAGGTAAACATAGAATAACTAGGTGCAAAAGCATTCCTAGATTCTGACCTAGAAGACGAATGGTAGTGTAGAACAGGTTTATAGATTGCATCTTAACAACACCCAGTAAATAAAAATAATGTTGGTGATATCTTGGATTTAGATAAAGAGCTGTGTCTCGCTAGTGCCATTCTCAATGCGATGCGTAGCCCCCCACTGTCTGGGGAAGTAATCTAGCAGGATTTATGGTGGAGCCTCTGCTCCACACTAATATTGATGGTGTGCTCAATGGCGTACTAAACTCTGGTCTATTCTTAGCAGCACAATAATCGTACGTTCATGCAGAAAAGTAAGTAAACCTCCTGGAAAGTTGTATTTTGTTTACATATTTGGCCACATCGATATGCATTTTTCAAGTCAACTCTACTGAGGGATAAAAGTAACCTAATTAAAAAATATTTACTGAAAGATTAAACTTTGCAATCATCTATACATCAAAAATCTACTAAAATGCATTTTAATATTGCAGAAAAAAGCAGTATACCCCTAGCTTTAATAGCTGTGTTGCACCCTTTTGGCTGAAATACACCGCTCCAAAAAAAACTTAAGGGGACATGCAATCATCACAGTATAACACCAAGTTATTAAAGTTCAGGGATATCAATCAGTTAGGAAGCATAGGTGAATGTGAATCAATGTCACCTGTTTTGGTACAAATGAAAGTGACAACAGGTGCACTGGAAAGGGAACAGCAAGACAACCCCCAAAAAGGGAATGGTTTTGCAGGTGGTGGCCACAGACAATTGCTTTCTCCTTATCCTTTCTGACTGATTCCTCTCTAGCTTTGCAGTTTGCTAGTGTCCATGTCACTACTGACATGGACACTAGCAAAGGCGGTTCCTGCAGCCAATTCAGGTTGCACAGGTAGTCCAGTTCCATATATTCATACGTGCTGTCGCAAGGTTTTCTGTACCTCCCAGTACAGTCTCAAGAGCATGGAGGAGATACCAGGAGACAGGCCGTTACACAAGGAGAGCTGGATACGGCCGTAAAACGCCCTATCAACCCAGCAGCAGGACCGGTATCTGCTTATTTGTGCAAGGAGGAACAGTAGGAGCACTGCCAAATCCCTACAAAATTACCTCCAGCAGGCTACTGGTGTGCATGTTTCTGACCAAATTGTCCTCTAGTGGGACCTGTGCTCACAGCCCAGCACTGTGCAGCTTGATTGGCATTCGCCAGAGAACACCAGAATTGGTATGTCAGCCATTGGCACCCCGCTCTCTTTACAGATGAGAGCAGGTTTACAATGAGCACGTAACAGACGTGAAAGAGTCTGGGGATGCTGTGGTGAACGTTATGCTGCCTGCAAAATCATCCATCATGATTGCTTTTAGCAGTGGGTCAGTGTTGGTCTAGAGAGGCATATCCTTGGAGGGTCGAACAGACCTCCATGTGCTAGCCAATGGTACCCTGACTGCTGTTCGGTACCAGGATAAAATCCTCAGACCCATCGTCAGACCTTACTCTAGTGCAGTGGGCTGTGGCCTCATGTGGCCAGAGTGTGTAGACAGTTCCTGGATGATGAAGGCATTGATGCTATTGAATGGCCCTCAAGTTCCCCAGACCTGAATCCAATTGAAAACCTCTGGGACTTATGTATCGGCGCATCTCATGATGTTAAGTAGCACCACAGACTGTCCAGGAGCTCCCTTATGCCCTGATCCAGGTCTGGGAGAAGATCCCCCAGGACACCATCTGCTATCTCATCAGGACCATGCCCAGATGTTTTGATCTCAAACGTCAATGCATGTGGGGTGCTCCCGTTCAGCAGTGGTAAGTACCTACTGACAGTGGTCCGAGGAGGGACAAACCACAAACCGGCAACAGGGTGTTAGGCACTTAAGACTAATTGATTTGCGAGGGCAACAAAGGCTTTCTCGTCTGGTCTGAACCGACAGAAGGTCTACTGTGGCACAACTTACAGATTACATTTTTAATGATTTTCATCAGGAATGTGTTACAGAAGGAATGTGTCACAACACACAATGCATCCTGACGCGTATGGGGCTGAGTAGCTGCAGACCAGTCAGAGTGCCCATGATGAACCCTGTTCACCTTCGAAAGCGCCTACAATAGGCACGCGAAAACATCGAAACTGGAGCTTGGAACAGTGGAAGAAGATCGCCTGGTCCGTTGAGTCCCAATTTCTTTCACATCATGTGGAAGGTTGTGTCACTTCCCCGTTTCACTGGGGAAGTGATGGCACCAGGATGCACTGTGGGAATTTGACACGTGCTGCCTACCAAAACAGATTCAAACCAGGTATACCCCATAATAGCAATGGTATTCCCTGATGGCAGTTGCCTCTTTCAGCAGGATAATGTGCCCTGCCACACTGTACACAATGTTCAGGAATGGTTTGAAGAGCATGATGATGGTGTTGAACTCCAAATGGCCCAGATCTCAATCCGATTGAGCATCTGTGAGGATGTGCTGGAAAAACCAGTCTGATCCACAGCAGCTCCACCTCATGACTTACAGGACTTGAAGGATCTGCTGCTAATGTCTTGGTGCCAGATACCACAGGAGACCTTCAGGGGTCTTGTGGAGTCCATGCCTCGGTGGGTCGGCACTGTTTTGGCATCATGCGAAGGACCAACAGCATATTAGGCAGGTGGTCATAATGTTTTGGCTCATCACTGTATCCTCCTTCTATGCTCTCAAACTTCCTAATTATCATTGCAGTGTTCTGCATACATTATCAGCATGCATTTAAAAACCCTGTACTGGTTGGACAGAACAAAGTAAAAAGAGAATTTCAATTTTGGACTGGGAAAGAGATGGACTACTTTTGTAGCATTAAAAATGCAGGCAAAAATTACAAGGAAAACACCAGAGCATATATTCTTAGGACAGTGTGTGGTCTGCTAACATGAATGAATAATGGATCACAACATAATGTAATGCATATGATTAGCCTTATCAGGAGCATAATCCTATCAAGGTCCTTGTCTTGTTCAACCCTGCGGTCACCCATGCAAAAATCCAGTGTCCCTGTAACTGACATATATTGGTCTCTCCTCATTTTAATCTAGCCTGGGTAACAATCTGTGTAACATATTCATGTTGGAAGTGGTTCAGTTGTTCTCATGAAAGGCAGCTGGGTAACAGGGTCACCACACTAACAGTTTATAGTGTAGATACTGTTTTCAAAACTCAGACTGAAATTGTATTTATTTTGGTCACTGGATTGAAAGTACTTGTCAATGCAGAGAAGAGAAACTGATGCATAGCTGTCTATGAAATGTATTTTAAAAATCAGATGATTCACCAAAAAGCAAATACTATAGAAACAATGTTCGCTAACATTAAGACACGTCTTAATTGAAATGCTGTAAATATGATTCGATTACATGACTCTTAAAATTCTGAAAATGCTCATTTTAGGTACTAAGAAACAAAGACACTGGCTGTCAGATCTCACAATGAGCCTCAAAAGATGTACTGTCAAAACTGTGAGGGACTTTGATGTTACTCTGGATCGCGTTAGCGGAGCCGGCCAAGAAGAGTGAATGTCTTTTACTGAGTGAACCAGTGACTGACTGACGGACTACCCCTTGTTAAATTGCGTTTCATCAGTTCTCATCACAGTCAAATCGAATTATGCATTAGGATTTGTTCTGGATAGAAAGAAAAATTGCTGGATACAACCATAATAAGTCTATAATAAAACTGTTTACAGTTACACTCTCCTAAAGGATTATTAGGAACACAATACATATACTGTGTTTGACCCCCTTTCGCCTTCAGAACTGCCTTAATTCTACGTGGCATTGATTCAACAAGGTGCTGAAAGCATTCTTTAGAAATGTTGGCCCATATTGATAGGATAGCATCTTGCAGTTGATGGAGATTTGTGGGATGCACATCCAGGGCACGAAGCTCCCGTTCCACCACATCCCAAAGATGCTCTATTGGGTTGAGATCTGGTGACTGTGGGGGCCATTTCAGTACAGTGAACTCATTGTCATGTTCAAGAAACCAATTTGAAATTATTCAAGCTTTGTGACATGGTGCATTATCCTGCTGGAAGTAGCCATCAGAGGATGGGTACATGGTGGTCATAAAGGGATGAACATGGTCAGAAACAATGCTCAGGTAGGCTGTGGCATTTAAAAGATGCCCAATTGGCACTAAGGGGCCTAAAGTGTGCCAAGAAAACATCCCCCACACCATTACACCACCACCACCAGCAGCCTGCACAGTGGTAACAAGGCATGATGGATCCATGTTCTCATTCTGTTTACGCCAAATTCGGACTCTACCATCTGAATGTCTCAACAGATATCGAGACTCATCAGACAAGGCAACATTCTTCCAGTCTTCAACTGTTCAATTTTGGTGAGATGAGTGGTACCTGGTGGGGTCTTCTGCTGTTGTAGCCCATCCGCCTCAAGGTTGTGCGTGTTGTGGCTTCACAAATGCTTTGCTGCATACCTTGGTTGTAACGAGTGGTTATTTCAGTCAAAGTTCAGCTTGAATCAGTCGGCCCATTCTCCTCTGATGTCTAGCATCAACAAGGCATTTTGGCCCACAGGACTGCCGCATACTGGATGTTTTTCCCTTTTCACACCATTCTTTGTAAACCCTAGAAATGGTTGTGCGTGAAAATCCCAGTAACTGAGCAGATTGTGAAATACTCAGACCGGCCCGTCTGGCACCAACAACCATGCTATGCTCAAAATTGCTTAAATCACCTTTCTTTCTCATTCTGACATTCAGTTTGGAGTTCAGGAGATTGTCTTGACCAGTACCACACCCCTAAATGCATTGAAGCTACTGCCATGTGATTGGTTGATTAGACAATTGCATTAATGAGAAATTGAACAGGTGTTCCTAATAATCCTTTAGGTGAGTGTATACTGCGACTATTTCTAGTGGATTTGCATGCATGCTTTTTGGGTCAGGATAGACAAAAACTTTGCTGGTTAAAACCTTCAGTAGCTACGTTATAGTAAGCCTAAGTAAAATTGTTTACGGTTATATTGCAACCACTTCTGGTGGATTTAGAAGTTCGCCTCAGTGCATGCTTTTTGAGGTAATGTAGGCTAAATCACAACCCAATGGGCAGTAAAAGAGTAGAGGTTTCCACAATTCTCTTGTCTTTTCACTTGATGAAAAAGTAAATTATCGTCACCTATATTGATAGTTATGGTCCAATGTCATTCACGAATGAAAGAAAAACAAACATTGTTGTGCCATGAAATGAAATAGCATTGGCAGAGTAAAGTTCAATTGTTTGCAATTGCTCAATTCTTATGACTATTCCAATTAATAAATGAGTAGATACTAGTAAGCCTGTTACTGGCTAATAAGCTGTTAAAACGGCCAGTTGCAAAAGCAATACAGTTCATAGATGCTATTTGTGGTGGAAGTATACTTCATAAGAAATGTTAGTCAGTTTAACACAATGCTTAATGGCGTTTAGCGAAAATATTAAAACTTGGTGTGATGTTAATGCGTGACAAAATGATCTAATGTTGAGACGCGATCCTAACACTCAAGAAAGGTTTAAATCCATTCAGGGCAACAACATCCATCACTTCTAATTGTGGTCTGGCAGAACTAGGCTTGTCTGGTTCCTTTTCTGGTTTCCATCACTGGAACATTGCTGAAATTAGAGACCGTTTTGTGAATGACGCAGAAACGTGATTCTAAGCTTTTGTTACTTCAGGATTAGACCATTGCAATGATCTTCTCTCCAGCTACACTAAATTTGCTTCAATTAGTGCAAAATAAGGCTGCTGAAATCTTAACTAGAATAAGAAAATGTGGTCACATTACTCCAGCCCAAACCCCAGTGAGTTTGACTTCTTCAATTTGTTGTTGTTGTTTTCTCTTTGGAGTTAATAGGCAGGGTATCTGAATAAACACTTGGTGACAACTTGGAGAAATTGCTTTATAAAATAAATGTCATTGATTGATTTGATATTTGATGTGAGTTTGAGAGAAAGTGAGAGACTGTAAATGTTCACACTGCAGTGTGGTGTACTACACCTTGTATGATTTACATTACTCTGTTTCGCCTACCCTACAGCTATTCCAAAGAACAAGGTAAAGCATACCTCAAAATTAGTTCTCAGCAGAGGTGTTGCTAGGATCACAACATATTCAGGGCTTAGTCTCATGGCATCCCAGATGTATTCAATAACATTGAAATCTGGTAACTTAGGTGGGAATGGCAAGACCCCTAACTCAGATGAGCATTCCTCTAACCATACTTTGGTGTCTTGTGTGGCGGCGCATTGTCATGTAGGATGAGGCCAAACCCATCAGAATAAACGCAGGACATGAACGGGTGTAACTCGTCAGAAAGGATGCACACAGCGTTTTCCTGTCAGAGACGTACGTAGACAAACCAGGTGTCCCATTGAATGCTGGCTAAACCAATCACATACCATTACGGAGCCTCCACCAGCCTGTACAATGCCCTATTGACATGATCCATACCATGACGGAGCCACCACCAGCCTGTACAATGCCCTATTGACATGATCCATACCATGACGGAGCCACCACCAGCCTGTACAATGCCCTATTGACATGATCCATACCATGACAGAGCCACCACCAGCCTGTACAATGCCCTATTGACATGATCCATACCATGACAGAGCCACCACCAGCCTGTACAATGCCCTATTGACATGATCCATACCATGACGGAGCCACCACCAGCCTGTACAATGCCCTGTTGACATGGAGCCACCACCAGCTTGTACAATGCCCTATTGACATGCAGGATCCATGGCTTCGTCAGACCAGGCTACTCGTTTCTAGTCATCAAGTGTCCAGTGGCGGTGTTCCCAAGCCCAGACGAGGCGCATAGCTGTGTGTCGAGTATTCATCAGGGGTACTCGAGTTGGGTGTCGGCTCCTAAAGCCCATATCCCGGAGGGAACGTTGCACAGTCCTCAAGCAGATGTTTGCTGAGGACCCAGCATTGAATGTAGATGTTATTTGAGGCAGTGTTGCATGACTATCGCGAGAAACAATTCTTGCCAGCAGACACTGGTCATGGTCTCCCATAGTCTTTTTACGGCCACACTGCTGTCATAAGTTAGATGTTTTGCCAAAATTATTGTATTCACGGTACACCCTTGAAATTGTAATACGTCAAAATCCAAACTTCTCCTCAAATGGGGCCAATGTTGCCAGATGAGGTGGTTTCCTACTCAATTTGGCTACTTTTAATGACAGTGTGTAGGCCAAAATAGGCTTGGGCTGGTCAATTTACAAACAGAGTTTAGAGTATAGAAAAAAAACGATGTTTGAGTCTGCAAGTGATTGGGGGGTATACTGTCAATGAAATCTGCCAACCCTGAATGGGGCAGCCTTGTCACAATGCGCACTAGTGTAATGTGTTACCCTCAAGAGCGCATGTACTAGCTGAACACTTTATGGTTGAGCCAGCTGAGTGAAAAGAATCAGAATGGCGTGGTGAAACATGCTTGGAGGAAACATCTCCGTACCTTTCTGAATTTGTTATGACGTGGCAAAGCGATTACAGTCATATTGATACTATGAAATTGGGAGAGGAGACCAACTTATTCTCAGTGTTTCTGATTTGAACCAATGTGGGTGATTTGTAGGTTAATCTTGATGGGCTACGATTTAGCCTAATGATTATTTGACAATCGCTCAAATGTTACTTAATTTAGGTTGCCATCTAGCTAAAATTGTAGATAAAATGGGAGCCCAATAAATTAGGGCTGCAACTAACAACTATTTTGATAATTGATTAAACTGTTGATTACTACTTTGATTAATAGATTAATCGGATATATTTCTTTTTGGACTGAGACTGTAAATGTTAATGCAATTTGTAATGCATTAAAATACCTCAATGTTGCTATTGTTGAGAAGATAGAACTTAGCAAATTGGACTCATACATTACATGTGTGCTCCCATGCAGTGACAGTTCTACTTTGCACATTTTCCAAAAAACTATATATATATAATTTTTTAGCTGCCTCTCGTGTAGATAGAACTAATCAATAATGACATTTGTAGCCAACAATTTTTATTATCGACTTTTTTCGATATTCATCGATTAGTTGTTGCATATTTGTTTAATAAATATTTCCTGGCCCTTTGTGGCAAGATCCCAGGTCCGTCCGTGCATGGTTCATTTAGTGCCTGACTGTTCTGAAAGTCAAGCTGGAAACTTGTGGCATTTAACTGGCATTTAACAGTTCTCCCTTTAGAGAACAGAAACACATTTACCTGTGTCATGAAGTGGAACTATTTTTCTCCCTGTTTCCTCCGACAGAAAAGGGAAAGAAACGGCGTAAGAGGGAAAGGTTCCCGTGCCAAAGAAATGACACTTGAACAATCTGAGTTGAAGCTTTGTCATTGTTACGTGGCGGGGAATATTGATAGATATTGACAGGGCTTCTAAGTCTGACAGTCTGTCTCCGTGTCACAGCGTAATCGGGGCAGATCAGGCTGCTGCACAGTTTGCTGATTCTGGATTAGTGGGATCAGTGGTTCTTTCCCTTTCACATCCACTGAGGGTTAGGGTTGTCTCCAAGGGAGACAGACGGGCACACACAGATAACCTTTTCCAAAAAAGAGACACATCTCTGAGCTGTTCACTTAGCTTGTTGTCGTCTTCACCTAGATAACATACAGTATATATACTCACACAAGAAGCTCACCCACAGCCAACACACCTACTCACAGTAAAACACCACCCGTCACACTCACCCTGTTCTCACACACCGCGGTGACAGTGTGAAGACAGGAAACAGGTCTTCAGTTGATCTTATTCAAAGGGTGGATCAGGGCCCAAAGGGTTGGCTTATCAACCGCAGAGATGTCAGGATGCATTACATCAGTACATTGGAACGTTGTAGCAGAATGAAAGAAGATGAACAATGCTGTCACCAATGTGTGTTTTTGTGTGTGTTTGGTTGTGTGTGTGTGGGGGGGAGGGGTTCTTGTAGTGAGAATTCCTTAAAGTTCTTACAAGTGTTGTCAATCAAGGAATGTACTGATATAACCTTTTGTACAGTCCTAGCATGTTGAAAGGCACTTTTTGGCTTTTGTGTGTTTATGTGTGTGTGTTCTAACCTAACTATATTATGGGTACAAAAGTGTCCCAAAACTGTGGTTATCAGATACATTTTACTAATGGAGACTTTTCCCTGTCTGTTTCTTTATGGACGCAAAGTCGGGCTACCACAAGTTCAGTGTCAGAGGGTTACATTTCTCTCCCCCCACTAAAGGGATTTTATAGGACTTTGTGAAATAATGATGATTTACATGAAAGTCAAATCACAGCAATAACACAAAAAGTCCGCAACCCCCAATCAATAACATATACATTTTATGTGATAAATTTGGTCACAGGTTTTTAAGTTTACCTTAACATCTCGTCCCAAAAGCTCTCTATGGAAGACATTTATACAAAACATCTAAAATGTTTAAAACCTGCATTTGACATGTATCAAATAAAATGTATATGATAAGTGTTCTGGTGCACGTGTTCTGTGTAAGTTATGTTTCGAGAGTCCATCAGTGTGGGCGACGTTGAATCCCAAATCAAATGCATGTAGATGGAAGTGCTGCTATTACTCCAGTGTGGGGACATTTCAAGGGGAACAATGAGGAATATCTCAAATTGTTCTCAAGTTCACAAATTGCTTGTAGTAGTTGTTGGAATTTCTCTCTAAACACTCAGTTCTCTACCTCAGTTTCAAGGTAGCGCGAGTGCAGTGTTTCCCATTTCAAACATCTACCCCTAAGATGGCTTATGCAGTAAGCCTACGATCCATCTATAGAGAAGGTTTTAGAAAAGGGAAACTAATATTATCACAAAATGTATGTTGCATATCTTCCACAATTGATTGCGGATCCCAAATGTTGTGTTTTTGCTGTGACAGAACACTATATTTGCACATGGATAATCTATATTTGATCAGCATATGGTTTTGAGCAGTATTCCATTGTACTAATGAAAACCAGCCATTGTTGCTTTTTAATGAAGTTGTTCATCCAGAGAGTTGATCTGTTAAATCTAACAAATTACTGTGTTAAACTCCAATTAAATGATTTGATATGCCCAATAATGCAAAATGACGCAGATGCTAAGCATCAGTTACTGCGTCCTCTGCAGCATACACGTAAGTGTGTTTCAGCTTTTTCTAGACTCCAATATTCCATTGCCCATAGGCCTAATCACAGAGTCAGTTGTCCAGCATTTTCTTAATGTGTGCCCCTGGTTTCGTGTGCAGCCGTGCACAGGTTGTTTTCTGTAGCGTACTGGTAATGTCACTTGGCCTTTTATTGACGACAATTATGTCAATCACACTTCTGCTCTCTGAAATATTTGCACCTTTCTGATTGAATGGTTGTTTACAATTTAACAGTCTACTGTATGTAACCCAACATAGTGGATTTTAGGATGTGTAGCGTAACTATCAATCATTGTTTTTGCTGACCAAGGACAGGCCGTGAAAATATACTCTTGCAAGAACATTTTTTGAATCCCAGCCAATGTGAAAAACAGGTTTGAAGGAGTAGCTTATGCCTTCTCAACTCCTTTATGGTGTTGGTCTCCACATATTGTCAAAAAAAGTTCAATTTCAGAAAACAACAATTGGGGCTTTTTATTGCTCAATCAAATTTGTGCTGACTCAGTATTTCTTTCCATAGGACTCAAAGACATATCATGCTCAATCTTGTGTTCACTTAATAGAGTTCTCAACAACAAAGTGTCACCCAAAAATGGGTGGGCCTACAGTAAATGCAGCATATGGCAAGGATTTTTCAAATGCAAATAGCCCTTTCCAGTAGTGTCTGATGATTTGAAGCAATAGGGATAGTCTTTCATGACACAAAAAACTACAGAGGCTAATACATCCATTGTCTTTGGATTATGTTCAAATCAGCTATTATAAGGTATATTTCCAAGTGAATTCTCTAGGATCCAGGAAATGTAATCAATTGGAATGATAGTAATTCAGCAAAAATGTATGTGCCTTAAAGACAAAAGCCTAATTGTCTTTAGAAAATGTGCATGTAAACAATACCACAACAAACCCACAATCCCACTAAAAGTATTCAGGACAGCCAGCAATAACCAGCAATAGTATTAAACTACAATGAAATTATCCCTAATAATGCAAAAAGCAGAAGATGCTGTTGACTTTAATTTGATATTAGCAGAAATCTAGTGAAAAATAAGAGCAACAAAAATATTCATTATACTACACATTTCATTTATTTCATTTTGAATACTTGAAATCTTTAATATATTTGTTTTATTCTACTTTCTTCAAAATAGAAATCTATAGATATAGAAATAAAATTATCATGGTCACTCTGAATCACCTTTTTGAGGAGAAAAATGTAACAATCTTGTAAAAAAATATTTTGAAGTTATGCCTTGCAACTAAACCTGCATTTTCATAAGTAGCACTGGTGCCCATTATCACATAAATGGCTTGAAAATTTTGTTTTTTTAAATTCACCTTTTAAAAAAATTTATATCTTCACTACCCCATAAACATTACTACTGATTGATTTTGCAATAAACCTGAATATAAAAAAGGACAGATCTGAGCTAGGCAGCAACTAAAAACCAACAACATAATGACAACAGATTTTTTTAAAACCTGGCTTCAAACCAGTCACATCATAATAATTGGTTTCTCTTGAGGGTTGTTAATTGTCCCGGGACAACTCACAATGGAATAAAAAAATTCTGAAGGGAAGAGATGCTAACTGGCGTCAAAAATAATATGGATGGAATCTATTATACATTTTTTGGCCTGACACAGAGTCGAAATGAAAGAGACATTTACACTCACCTAAAGGATTATTAGGAACACCTGTTCAATTTCTCATTAATGCAATTATCTAATCAACCAATCACATGGCAGTTGCTTCAATGCATTTAGGAGTGTGGTCCTGGTCAAGACAATCTCCTGAACTCCAAACGGAATGTCAGAATGGGAAAGAAAGGTGATTTAAGCAATTCTGAGCGTGGCATGGTTGTTGGTGCCAGACGGGCCGGTCTGAGTATTTCACAATCTGCTCAGTTACTGGGATTTTCACACACAACCATTTCTAGGGTTTACAAAGAATGGTGTGAAAAGGGAAAAACATCCAGTATGCGGCAGTCCTGTGGGCGAAAATGCCTTGTTGATGCTAGAGGAGAATGGGCCGACTGATTCAAGCTGATAGAAGAGCAACTTTGACTGAAATAACCACTCATTACAACCGAGCTATGCAGCAAAGCATTTGTGAAGCCACAACACGCACAACCTTGAGGTGGATGGGCTACAACAGCAGAAGACCCCACCGGGTACCACTCATCTCCACTACAAATAGGAAAAAGAGGCTACAATTTGCACGAGCTCACCAAA
Source organism: Esox lucius (assembly GCF_011004845.1). NCBI lineage: Eukaryota > Metazoa > Chordata > Actinopteri > Esociformes > Esocidae > Esox > Esox lucius. The sequence goes on along the minus strand of NC_047587.1, from coordinate 33,789,085 downwards.
ATTGGACAGTTGAAGACTGGAAGAATGTTGCCTGGTCTGATGAGTCTCGATTTCTGTTGAGACATTCGGATGGTAGAGTCAGAATTTGGCGTAAACAGAATGAGAACATGGATCCATCATGCCTTGTTACCACTGTGCAGGCTGGTGGTGGTGGTGTAATGGTGTGGGGGACGTTATCATGGCACACTTTAGGCCCCTTAGTGCCAAATTGGACATTGTTTAAATGCCACGGCCTACCTGAGCATTGTTTCTGACCATGTCCATCCCTTTATGACCACCATGTACCCATCCTCTGATGGCTACTTCCAGCAGGATAATGCACCATGTCACAAAGCTCGAATCATTTCAAATTGGTTTCTTGAACATGACAATGAGTTCACTGTACTGAAATGGCCCCCACAGTCACCAGATCTCAACCTAATAGAGCATCTTTGGGATGTGGTGGAACGGGAGCTTCGTGCCCTGGATGTGCATCCCACAAATCTCCATCAACTGCAAGATGCTATCCTATCAATATTGGCCAACATTTCTAAAGAATGCTTTCAGCACCTTCTTGAATCAATGCCACATAGAAGGCGAAAGGGGGTCAAACACAGTATTAGTATGGTGTTCCTAATAATCCTATAGGTGAGTGTATATGCCATTAAATATTGTCAGTTAAATATCTGTTTCCCTTTAACAATTAATAGCACATATTCAGATTTCCTGTCAGGGTTTGAAGGCTGCGTTGGGTATTTAGATGGCTTGGTTTTTAAGCTCAAACATCCACTGAGGAAAGTTGAAGTGTGATTGTCATCATCCTTCATCTCACCCACATAGCAGCGTGATCTGCCTTTAATGAGTCTCTCGCTTAACATTTTATTCCCCTGAAACCCAACAATTAGTTGGGTTTGCTGTTCATTGTTGTTTAAAAAATAGCCAGTCATTAGCAAATGAGCAATGGCCTAAGCTCTCTAAAGAACCACAGTGTTCCTTTTGGAATCCTGCTATCAATAGCAGCTCAAGGTATTGAGCTGAACAAGAAAGTCTGCTTTTAAGTCAAGGCGGTGATAGTTCAAAGGAATGGATGTCTGAAATCCACAGATCTTGATACAGGAGTATCTCTCTTACTCTCTTGTTTCTTACCAACTCACTGTATGTGACTCATGCTTTTAAATTGAGTTTGGCAACAAAGCATCTTATGTGGCTAGTGAAGTACATCCCTTTCTCAAATCCAGCATCAGTGATCCAGGCAACTGCATTATTACATCTTTTAGCTGAAAAAAATGCATCTCCAGCAGAAAACCTCAGAAAACGTCTCTTTGTAGAATTGGGGTGATATCTTGCTAATTTCAGGAGATTGAAACATGCCCCAGAAAGGATTTACCTTAGATCTTGCCAAGTTGATGAATTATGTTATATAATTACAATACTTATCCTCAGATAAGAAGTGGTATCTCTGATGCTATATCAACTGTACAACTTACAAACAGTAAGTGCTTTTAAAGAAAAGGATGCACCCGCAATAGTAATACCTGTATTGTATTTTTACAGTCTGAGTAATCACTGTAGGTGGGGATTTCATATAACTCATTAACTTGCATTTAGAGTGAAATAAAAGATGGGTTTCAAAGTGAGAAAGAGGAAACAGAGTAGACACAGGAGAGAGAGAGAGAGAGAGAGAGAGAGAGAGAGAGAGAGAGAGAACCACACAGGTGCTTGAGCAGAAATTACATGAAGGTAATGTTCCTCAAAGAACATTTAGTGACAGCTGGCAGAGAAGATGCAGGTGGGGGGAAATGATAAATGTGCCTCTTTCTGGAGTGTACATTGTTTTGGGATAATATAGTCTATTTCATAAGGACAGGTAATTTCTCTTAGGTACATTCACACATTTTAAAATCTTTCAAATCTGTTACATACTTACAATACAGTAAATGTTGATTGTGAAATATGAATTACTAAATGTAAGTTTCTCTCGATAAGAGTGTCTTCTAAATTACTTATTTACTTATATGTACTCATGGAAAATAAATTGTTGTAAGAAGATCCAGTGGCTTTGGAAAGTTTTTTATTTTTTTAAACGTAACAGTGACATTGAGATGCTTTGTCCAACCTTGTCTTGGCTGTGCTTCTGGTCACTGTTGTGCTGAAAAATGAATCTTCGCAGTCTGAGGTCCGGTGTGCTCCGGATCAGGTATTCTTCAAGGACCACTCTGTGTTTTACTTGGTTCATCCTTCCCTCAATCCTTCCCAGTCTCTTAGTCGCTGCCACTGAGAATCATCCCTATAGTATGATGCTCCCACTGCAAGAAAGAAAAACATAATCATAAAATCAATCATAAAATCAGTCTATAACACCATCAGTTTGGAGAAAGTGGAGGGTTCTGAATAATTAATGAAGCAACTGTATTCCACTGAAATTCTAGTAATATTTAAATCAGTTAGATCGCTAACACCTACGTGGTAGTGTTTTTGTACAACGTGGATTTACACATCAAGGACCCTGAGGAGCTGAAGGTTGCTCCTTGTGTATATGCCTTGATCTCTGGAAACCACACGTTTGTCTCTATCCGTCAGTTAAATAAACTTTGACAAGTGCAGCTAAGCAGTTCTTTCCCAGTGCTCCCACAGGGTGACTTATGCTAATTATGTCTCTGAATCGTCAACCTTGCCTTCACCAGAATAAATCCTGTTTGCTTCTTCATGCTGACTGGTTTTTCAGTGTAATCCTCCCCTTTTCAGGCTATCCTCTGATTTCCCACATTGCTGTAATTTCAATTCTCTGCAGCACTAATCAATATTCAATCAGATATAAACCATCCAGGCAGAGATTCCCACTTATCGGTATGTCTTTGTAGTGTTTTTTTCCCCGGACATTTTCAGTGAGGCTTTCATAATGGTTCTCCACTAGTGGGATCATCCAGAAGAACTTGTTTTAATCTATACAATCGCGTTAAGACGATTGAGGGGGTGGATGAGGCCATGCCCAAGTGAAAATCAGCACAATGTGCAGATGAATGTGACAATCACCTGCACGCGAAGGCAGTTACGGAGCTCCAGGGCACTCAGTTAAAGCGATTGGAAGGTGAGCAGGGTGAGAAATCCCTCTGATGGATGGATATGAGGTCTGTATGAAGTCCAACTTCTGAAAGCTGCTGGAGTGGTTTTGGTTATGGTTCTAAACGGAGCCCTTCCTTTTCACCCCAGGGAAAGGAAGTTGTTAGGGGATAGAGGTAAGTTTGGAATAAGGTCAGTAACATGATTGGGTGTTAAAAGATAATTCCTAAGAAGATGGGACTGTCAGAAGTAAAGATGGGGAGGGGTTCACCACTCTGTGACAGACTGCAGGCAAATAGTGCCACAATACAAAAATAAAGTATCACAACGTAAAATTGCAAAGAGTTTGGGGATCTCACAATCTATGGCACATAATATCATTAATAGATTCAGAGAGGGCAAGGGACAAGGCCGAAAACCAGTATTGGATGTATGTGATCAGGTATAATTCTGTAGTGGACATCACTGCATGGGCTCAGGAACACTTCCAAAAACCATTGTCTGTGAACACAGTACGTCGCAGCACCCAAAAATGCAAGTTAAAATTCTAAAATACAAAGAAGAAACCATACTAAAACAACATCCAGAAACTCTGGCATCTTCTTTGGGCCTGAGCTCATTTTAGATGGACTGAGGTGAACTGGAAAACTGTCCTGTGGTGTGATGAATCAAAACTTGAGAGAGTTTTTGGGAATCATGGACGCCGCATCATCCGGGCTAAAGAGGAGAGGACCCTTCCAGGTTTCTTATCAGCGGACATTGCAAAAGCCAGCATCCATGATGGTGTGGGGATGCATTAGTGCACATGGCATGGGTGACTTGCACTTCTATGAAGGCACAATTAATGCTGAACATAGTATACAGGTTTTGGAGCAACATATGCGTCCATCCAGATGAGGTCTTTTCCAGGGAAGACCTTGCTTATTCCAATGCCAAACCACATTCTGCACGTATTACAACAGCATGGCTCTATAGTGAAGAAGTCCGGGTGCTAAACTGACCTGCCTGCAATCCAGACCTGTCACCCACTGAAAACATCTGGCACATTATGAAATGAAAAATACAACAATGGAGACCCCGAACAGTTGAGCAGCTGCAAACCTACAACAAGCAAGTATGGGAAAACATTTCCCTTTCAAAACTGCAGCAGTTGGTCTCCTCAGTTCCCAAACGCTTACAGAGTATTGTTAAAAGAAGAGGTGATGCAACACAGTGGTAAACATGCCCCTGTCCCAACTTTCTCTAAAACGTGTAGCTGGCATCAATTCCAAAACCAATAACATTACTCAGTTTCAACATTTGACATGTTGTCTTTGAACTATTGCCTACTGAATATACAGTAGGGATGAAAATATTTGCTCATCATTCTGTTTTTACAGAATGCATGAACATTTTACCCAGCATCCCAACATTTTGGAGACAAGGTTGTACAAAATAAATGTATTTTGATTTATTTTAACACTTATTTTGGTCACCGCACGATTCCACGTGTGTTATTTCATAATTTTTTATGTCTTCACTATTAAATAGTAAAAATTAAGAATGAATAGTAGTAGCTGTCCAGTCTTTTGATTGGTACATTTTACACAGTGTCACAACGTTTTTGGAAACAGGGTTGTATATTGTTTTACTAAAAATAAAAGTTGAGAGGAACGAAGCAACTTTTGTGAATGCAGGAAATTATGTAAAAATAATATTACGGGAGATATCGATGAATAGGTCGTGAAAAAAAGACATGAATGTGTGACTGAGATCATATTGTCATTCAGACAAACATAGATGTTTTTCAATGAACATAGGATAGTGTTTATAGATGCCTATATTAATTCCAGTACACTATGAGGTAAAACCGCCCTTGGGTGTAACAACCACTGAACAGAACAGCCAGCGGTACTCTGTGTGCTAGTGTCATTGCCAATCATGTGTTCAGCGACAGAGTATACTGTAGCGTTATAGCTTGACCTAATTACTTCACTAATGTTTGCATTTCACCTGCACACGTGCAACTCGTTTCCTCTGTCAGAGTGTGAAATGTAATAACAGGACAGCGGCTGGGTTGTTATGCTGTGAGGGGCTATGCATCACCTGTGAGCTAAAAATATGAGATGAAGCACATTTAGCCTATCAGCAGACACCACTGACATTATGTTTTGCATCAGCACAATGTGCCACTTCCGCTGAGTGTTGACTTTTGTGTCTTACAAACTCTGTGTGCTATACTGGTTTAGGATGTTTTCCCCCGAAGTGACACTGATCATTTTGACTGCCGAATGCTGCTAATTTTGTCCAATCAGGGCCCGTTCAAGGCATAAACGACATATGTGGTAGCTTAGGGCCCCCAGCCGCCAGGGAGCCCCCGACTGCTAGATTACATTTTGCTTAGGACCCCCAGAAGGCTAGAGAGAGCATTATGTTCATGTACCATAACAATAAGGGTGCAGCCATGGTTAAGCTAGCAGAAGCTGTATCTTTTAATCAGCCCTGTGTTGGAGAAGTTTTCCGAAGGCCTTGCTGTGGGCCTGTTGACGTTTGTGCGTGGGACAGACTCAGATGGTATTAGTGAAATTGTATCAGGAAAGTGGTAACTGGGACAGTTGTGTTATTATTCACTGTGGTCGCCATACAGTTGTGGAATTAATCTCCAAAGGATCAGGATTGTATTTCATTGGAAGTCTTTGGACGTATTTGATGGATAGGTAGATACTGTTAGAAATCAGCTGTTTCGTATAGTGGTTGAAATAATGATTGCATAACTGGTCGTCAAGGGAGAGAGTCATTAAATTATTTATTGCAGCATTTGATAGTTTATTGTTCATGAGGTTACTTCCTGTGTACGGATATTCTTTAATTATTTAAACACAACAAGCATACATGCATACCCATCAACAATACGAAAAATAATAAACCAGAATAATAAACCTGTTACAAACAAATGATCACTACCTATTTTTAATGTAACAATGTACTATGTGGATTTATCAAGCTTTGTCTGAAAACTTTTGGGTCACTTTAATGGTTGGAAACTAAAACTCAATACACACACCCCCTCAGAGTTTTTTTTCTGTGCTACTGTATAGAAGGACATTTGAGAAAAAGGCAAACGTAAACATGTCGTCCCCCACAAATGATGACCTTAACCCTAAGTGAAATGTGTTAGTCACATGCAAGAACGCAGTTGGCCCAAGAGGGCCTGTCCAATTGCAACATACCCAAAAGATGCCACAATGGGGCCAACTGAGATTTTGCCTGTGACAAGGTGACTTTTACCAATTAGTGTTGGATCTATATTGATCCTATATATATGGATATAGCTAGTTTACCTTGATAGTAATCGCAATAAAAAAGGCAGAAAGAAAGGGTCGTGGGCGGTGGGGGAGGGGGGTGGAGAGGAGAGAGAGAACACAAGCGGCAATTTGTCACTGTTGGATAGTCACTAATTACAACAACATGCAATACTTTCCTTGCCCCAGCAAAGATGGTGAAGAGAAAAATCACCTGTCATCACTGTGTCCAATTCACAACAGAGGCTACTGTAATTAACCATTGAGGTATCCAATCAGAACATAGGCCTTCTGCTGCCTCCAGCTCATTCATATGAAAATCAGTGTTCACATCAAAACCGCTATGACAGTCTGTGTAGTCCTTCAGACAAAAGGATTCAGTGATGCAGTATCAATGTTGCAATCCCACATTACAGAGAGCTCTCTGTTTGTCTCTTTCTTACTCGGTCACACAATGAAGAGTTTTCATCCAGCCTTGAGAGAGACTCAGACCAAGACAGAGGTGTGAACTTGCAAATGGCAGCTCACACATGATATATAGATGAGTGCAACCAAGATAACACTTCCATATTGCCCCAAAACATGTGGTATTTATTCTTATGGGCAATGCTAAATGTAGATTTAGACCGTGAGAAACACTTGGATGCATTTAGAATGCCAAAATAGTACACACATACAGTGTGTAGATACATGCACTAAGATGTAAGGTATAATATTTACCTGTAATTACCCTAAATTGCAGTTTGTGTATTTCCATGCACCCAGCAGACACTCAGGAGGTGTGTCCAGTATGTAGAACATTTAATATACCTTGCGTACATCTACTACATTAGAGGTTTGGCTAAACTAAACTAAACTGTCCCCAGATTGTTGTCTGGGGACTGTTAACAGTGAAAGCAAGTATTGAGAAGGAAGTCTAGCTCTGCTGCAATCTAGAAGGGATTATTTGGAAAACCTTCCGGAGCAGTGATGGAACCCCACTGCAGGAGATCATATCAGGACTTGGTGTGAAGCTCCTGTGTTTGTTTTTCAGGCATTTGGGCTGGCCGTGGGCTGAGCAAACGTAGTCCGTTTGTGACGGTGACACCAATATCACCGCCCAGGTGGAAGTTTTGGAATCACCAGTTCTGAATGAAAAGGCCAGACATGTTCATTATGCCTAACTGGCTCTGTTTCAAAGCCAATTGGGTGATAACAACACGCTGCCGTGGAGTTGACGTAGGGTTTCTTAAGTGTCTGGCAGGTGCACAAAACAGAGCAATGACAACGAATTGGGGATTAGGATTCACTTGAATACTAAGTCCCATTCATTTTTTCATAGAACTAGCAAATAATGGGAGTTGGAAGATAACTTAGGGCAGGGGCGAGCTCAGGCTGGAGAGAAATTCTGCTAAATATGGATAAGGCTTATGTTCCACCCATGTTTAATCTCATTAATTTCAGCTGTAGGATAAAGAAAGCTTTTGGTTCTACTTGAAAAGGCTATGACTCAGAAGGCAGGGTAGAGATGTCCTGTCCCTGAATCCAGTTGTCACCAACGACATTCTGTTCTTCTCTTTTTCTGAAGCATTCTGAACATACAGTAGTTGAAAGAGAAATCAATGGAGAAGGACATTTACTGTAGTACTTACCCATGTGCTGTAAAAAGGCTATGTTTCTGTCTGTGCCAGAAATATGAAAGAGATTCAAATGTTGTAAAGAAAAACAAAAGCTGGCAAAAAACATGTTAAGGATTTCTTGATAATACAGATTAGATAGACCTCATGGTACATTTCTACTCATCTTTTCATTTGATGCTGTAAAGATAGATATTTTTTTCCATTGTCAGATTTGTTATCATGTGGCCCTGTTTTGAAAACTCTCTGATCTTACACTGCATACCATATCACAGCATACACTGCATACCATTTTTGTTTATATTTCTTCATTAGAATAAAGATAATTTTGCTCTACACTTTAAAAGTGTATCTTCTTATGGACATAGTGCTGGTTTCAAAGTTTGACTGCAGCAATGTATGTCTTCCATCTTTCACATTGAACTTCACAGAGAGAAGCAATTGAACATTAACATCTAAGAGACATAGCGAAGGATTGAACTGGGTCACATTGGGAACAGTTTGCCTTGATAATATGTAACCAGGGGATTCACATCAGTAAGTACAATGGGTAAACAGTGTGTGAAGATATTTTAAGAGACGGTGTTGCCCAATTTTTTCTTAGAATATTCAGTATGTTTCTTTTACAGAAGGGATTTTTTTTTCAACTACATGATAAAACACTTTCAGGTTTGCTCACTGCATTTCAGTTGCAATGCAGAGTAAGTTGTAAGTAAGTGTGCATAAGCACACAAAAGAGTATTGGTACATAACAAACATAACAAAAAGTACACTAAAAGCATGCGTAAGCAGTTAACGTAGAAATGCATGAAAAACCGAACAACAAGGAGGAACTGTGACCTTACAGTGCAGTCAAGCTGTCATAAAATGGAAGGCAGATTGGTCCCAGGATGCCACTGTCAACAACTGTAGGAAGGCAGAAATGATGAAGTCACATCAGCTTCTGTCACTTTTGGATGTTCCTGTGGACAGCATCTGGTTAGGAAGAGAGTTTGTCCGAAAGGTTCCCAAATCCTATACAATGCAATGATATTGGAGGAACAAGGAAGAGAGGAGTGAGGAATGGGGAGAATCAGGAGACATGAAGGAGGAAAGGGGAAGGAAAGAAGAATAAAGAGAGGAAGGAGGGGAGAGAAAGGAGGCAAGAAGAAGGCAGAGAGGGAACGAGGAGAGGAACCTGGGTAGATGAGTGAGAACCTGGGTAGATGAGTGAGGAGAGTAAAACAAGAAGAGAGGAGAGAGTAGAGAGGAACAAGGAGATGGGAGCGAGGAGAGGCAGATAGGGACATTGCAATGGAGGGTACATGGGGAGCTCCATTCAAACACCAACAAACCTGTCTGTCATGTCAAATTTAGCTTTTCTCCGTCAATCTACACCAAAGCATTTATCATCATTACTCAGCCAAAAACAGTGGGGCTTCTATTAATATAAAAATCGATGTTGCAGATGGTGGGGATTTTGTGTGTATGCATGTGTGTGTGTGTGTGTGTGTGTGTGTGTGGTTGTGTGAAAGAAAAACAGGGCTTATGTAATTTTCTGTATGTAATTGCATTAAACAGGCATTAAAGGACTGCCTAATACTTGTTTCTCAGGGATTCTTTTCTGATTATGAACTAAAGGACAAGGTGACTTTTTTGAAGAAAAACACAATGTTCACTCATGCTAGCCATATGTTAGTAAAAAAGATGGCCAAAGGCTACCATACTAGTAGGGCAAACACAGCGTGGAGGTTTTGACAAATTGGATCATGTTATTGAAGTAACTTCACTGTGTCAAATTTTGTGAAGCTTTGAGCAAATAAGGAAGAAACCAACGAGTCAGTGAACCCGCTTGTGTTTAAGGGACTCAGTGTCATAAAAGACCATTTAGAAACTCCTACACTTTTTATGGTAGGTTCAAAACCACTGTATGTTCACTGCAATGCAAGGTAAAATAAAATATGCTCAATGTTTGGATAAATCATTGTTTCAGCGTATTTAGGTGAGTGACATACATTTCTCAATTCTGGGTTGTAGACAAGCCTCGTGTTGCTTCTATGTTTAGTGTTTGTTGGTCAACTACATGTTTTCAGCTACATTTCTACTGGTCATCCTCCTAAATTCAGTGGTCAGCAGGGATGGAATTTCACAGCAGCGTGGGACGCCATGGCCATCGATGCCCCCATGTAATCCCCTACCAAAGAATGTATTCCTTTCAGCTGAAGTGTCCAATGAAAGTAGCGTCATGTAGATTGTAAATCATATAATTATTGTATCATCTTGCTGATACCATAAAGGCTTGTCTGATAGTGTTGCAGAGTTCCCTGTTGTTCTGGCAGGTTTTCCCATGTCTGCAGAGAAACTGAAGCTCTGTTAGAGTGGCATTTGTGTTTTTGGACACTTCCCTGACCAAGGGCCTTCTTATCTGTTTACTTAGCACGGCCTGAAGGCCAGCTCTGGGAAGACTCTTGATGGTTCCAGACATCTTCCATTTCACAATGATGCAGATCACTGTCCTGGAAACTGTAAATGTTTTTTTAATGTGTTTTAAATGTTGTGTAAAATATTTTCTTATAACCTTCCCCCAGATTTGTGCTTCAACACAGTTCCAAGTCTACAGAGAATTCCTTGGACTACTTGGCTTGGTTTGTGCTCTGACATGACATATGGGACCTAACAGATACAGGCGTGTGCCTTTCTAAATCATGTCCAATCAATAGAATCTGTCACAATCAAATTCTAGAGACATCTCAAAGATGATTTATGGCCACAATGCATCTGAGCTCAATTTGTAGTCTCAAGGCAAATGGTCTGAATACTTAAGTACATGAGTTATTTCCGTTATTCATTTACGAATGAATAACGGAAATAACTCATAAATAATAATAAAAAAGTGTTTTCCCTTTGTCATTATATGATATTTTGTGTGGATTGATATCAACATAAATATATGTAGTCAATTATAATGTCAGTGACACAATAACGTGGAGAAAGTGAAGGGATATGAATACTTTCCAAAGACAATGTCTAAAAAATAAACACACAAGTTGTTGTTGCCAACATTAGCCTGCTATCATCAGTGTCACAAGCTAGCACTTCTCATAGGCAAGCTGGGCTGATCTATTGGAAGACAGCTGGGGTGACTCAAATCCTAGCTCATTATCAACATCAGTGATAATGTGTTTGCGATAAGGTGTTAGAATAAAACATTTAAGTTTAAGTTTACTGTCATAAAAGTTTATTGTTGCTGGCATGTTTTTGAACCAAGACAAATTGTCAGTTATGTTTTTGCCTTACTCTTGATATCAATTCCTGATATCCACCAGATATGTCAAAGGCGTTCTGACAGAACTCTTCTCTGTACTGCCACTTGTTCAGCAGCCTTGCAATTAAAGAATGTGCAACAATGGAAATTGGGGGGGTTAGAGATCTAGCCAAAACACATACTACATCAGTGAGTGATTACTCTATTATAGTGCAGACAACAGAATTGGCAAAGCTTGGATATTCACCTATTAGTGAAGGCATGTCTGCATTGTCATAACAATCAAGTCAGCGCAGGGTGAAGATACGTGATGAGAGGGAGGAATTGAACTATTCTAAAGTATTGAGAAAAAATACTAAGAACGTCATAAGCAAATGATCAAAGGGTTCCGGATATTTAGTGAAAGAGAAACTTATTCCCTATAGGTTTGTTTGAATAAAGGTCATTGTTGAGATTCATGAGAATTGTCATTGCCCTAATATCAAGGCAGTTCTTTTCCCTGTAGATGTGACAGCTCCATTAGCCACTACAAGTGGCCTACAGTGCAAGGAGCCCACAGCAGATGTCTCATAGCATACAGAGGAAACATGCCACCACATAATAAAATAAAATACCAAATACTTTAGCAATGTATTGTGTGGAATATATATGCATGGTATTAACTAATCATTTGTGGTTCATTTTTAGGATAATGATTTAATACCTTCAACAATAAACCGAAGCATATTTTAATGTCATCTTATTGAATTATTTAATGTTACATGTGATATGGCCACACAGAGGGCCAGAGATAATTATGGACCTTTTGGTAAACACAGTTACTCAAATTATAACTGTATAAACTGAAAATAATGCATGACACAGAAAAAATGTTATCTCAGTTACATCAGCTGTGATGGATTGTCCTACTTCTTGGATTAAATTCTTACCCAGTAGCAAACCATGTTTGTGTGCTGCAGATGTGTGCAATGTAAGAAATATCTCACACCGATGTCCCTCTAAATACTTGATGAGTCTCACCACTTTCTGTATGCTATACTATGTGAGAGTACACCTGGTGAGCCCTCAAGTCACATTTCAAAACATTTCTCTCTTTATTAATTTCCCCCTCCACATTTGCTTTCACAATCTCTCTCCTAATGTCTCTCAATTCTTCCATACTCCGTCTTATACAGATTTCTCAGTGTCATCTTATCTTCATCATAATTTCCCCCACTCTCTTCATCGTCTCCTCCCACTCTTTTTCTCCGTCCCAGTGGAGGTATCTGGATGTCCACAGCAGCACTGTAGAATCAATGCATGATCCATCACTGGTGCTCTTAGCAGCACTGTAAAGGCTGGGCAACAAATCTTGTTCCTAGAAACTTCCATCCATATGGCGGTCTGTTGGAACAACGTATCATACTTGGCCCTTATTAGCCAAAAAGAAAGTTGTGAGGAATTCCTGGTGCAATAAGCGTTGGCTTTATCGATTTAGTCTACCCACAAATCTTCTCCCACAAAACATTCCCCCAGGTGTCATATGCACCTAACACCCAATTACTCCACTGTAACACTGTTGTAAGACAGCTGAGCTGCCCTCAATGCTCTACCTACTCAGGACAACAAGGCACTTACTACTTCATCAAAAGATGTTCTTTGTTGTTAGGTCGTGTTACCTCAGTAGCTGTTTTGCTACAGCTTATTGGAGTAGCATTGCATTTATTTTTACGTTAATGGCTGGTTAGCTTTTAATTTTTTTATATGAAGCATTTGCTTACCAAATATTTACATAACGCCCCATTTGGAGCAACACCTACAATATTACTCTCATAGAATGACCCGGTGTCTCTAACTTCATATGGTTGTGTGCTATAGACTGGGGGTGAGGTTAGTGAGCCACAAACTCAGCCCTGCAGCAAGCGTTTCTGCTGTTTGCTCTCCAGTCACTCACAGACATATTACACATATCTCACACATTGACCCAGGGTTACACAGCCTTCACAGTCTACCACACTCCATCTAAAAGTACTCTAGTCATTATTGTTTTGGCATAATGCCAAAAGGTCTGAGACAAGGCTGTTGTCTGGATGTTTTAAGTCCACAACAATGTCTGCATACCATCAGTTGATAATTTTTAGGGTTTGGAAAAAACGTAGTCAAAAAACATTGTTGGAGGGTTTAGTTACAAATTTGTTTCCCAACCTGGCTGGCATTGTTCTCAAAATGGCAACGCTGTTTTGACTTGGTGTGGAATGTCTTTTTTGTTAATTTCCTAGAGGTTAGAACATTTGAAAACCATTGATCATTGGGTAACAGTACTGGGGAAGCAAAGTAAAAATATAAATAAATCTACATTACAACCTTTATAAGCCGTGATTATCAGCGTATACAGTACATATGCAATGTATAACCGAGATTGCAATACCAGTATTACCTTCATATGTGCCACATGAAATGTGTACAATGCTGTGAGGTAGGCTACTATCTGTGTTTGTGTGTGTGTGGTGTACAACTAGAAACACTTGTGGGACTGAACCTTCTGGTGGAAGTCACATGCCATTCTTCTCTTGGTTACCAACCTGCTAAAATGGCTTGACTTCATACAGCAGACAGTATACCTGTTTTGTTTTTGACCTAGCTACTAGCTAGATTAAGCAAAATGTTACAATTCCTGCAGAGAAGAACATTTAGCAGAGTAGAATATGAACTCCCATCTTCTCAGGTCCCTGGGCACATAAGGACACAATAAAATCAGAGGCCATCAAGGACAACTCCAATGCCATCCATGACTATTTAGGAACAGGCAACTTTTAGCTAGCTTGCCAATGAGGGAGAAAAACATAACTGGCGTGTTGTATTTTATTTCTGTCTGTGACATTTTGACTTTGATGTGATTTGATGTGTGTGTATCAAGATCCAAACTGGTTTCCCTTTGAGGGTGTTTTCTTAAGCAAGACAACCCACAATTGAGCTCTGCTCAAATCTAGTCCCATCAGATGATTTCATCTCCGACAGAGATTCAGCAACTGCCCAAATAAAAATATTAACAGAACAGTAACAAAATTAAAGATGCTTTCTAAATTATCTTTTTGTTTTTATTGGTCATATTTTGTGGGGAAGACTGGCTTTTCTAGACTTCCTTGAATATACACCACTACATGAAATATGCAGTCAATATAGACGGAATTACTACTTTTACCTAATTGTATCTAAATGACTGTGAAATGCATTTTTAATAATAAATCATTTGTTGAAAATTCATGCTTTAAAGGGACAGGGAGATATGTTTAGAATAAGGCATAATATTCTTGCAATGTAACTTGCACATGGGGTAGAAATTGTGTAGCACCTTTTATGATATGACAGATTGTTGTGAGGGAATTATCACACACATCATTGGTGTGAGAAAACAGAAGGTCAAAATGGCAACCTTTTATTTATTATAATTCATCATGTTAAGTGCATCCCTGTTTCACATAAAGTTGGGACGCTGTGTAAAATGTAAAGAAAAATGGAATGCAATGATGGAATACTGAATGATGAAAATGCTAATTCCTTAAAAATAGTACAAAAACAACATATCAAATGTTGAAACTAATAGGTTATTGTTTATTAAAAAATATTCCGGTATGTCCCCTTTTAAATTTGATGCCAGCAAAATGTTTAAAAAAGCTGGGACAGGGGTAACAAAAGACTGGAAAAGTTGTGTAATGTAAAAAAATAAAACCCTGGTTAAAAACCTCACAACTAATTAGGTTAATTGGCAAACAGGTCAATAACATGATTGAGTTTAAAAGGAGCATCCCAGAGAGGATGGGCCTGAAAGACTGTGTGGGCAAATAGTGCCACAATTCCTTCAGAAGTAAAGATGGGGAGGGCTTTGTCACTCTTGCACAAATAGTAAAACAATGTGTATGAAAACATTAGCAATTGTCCCGTAAAGGGCATTTCTAGTACGACCAAAAGCTTTTATATGACCAAAAGCTTTTCTTCTGCACAACGCATAGTGGAGTGCCTGGATACAGTACTTAGCCCAGGTACAGTATATAGGCAATATACTACAAACCTAGGAGATGCTATTATTACAAAATGGTTACCAAAGCATAACCTTAAAATTTTAAGTGATATCATACCAATGATAACACAATTTACTATACATTGTGTAGAACGACATTTTTACAAATTTGACTATGGAAATCTGAATCTTTTTTTTTGCATACGAAAAAAAGCTGAACTTTAATTGGTATTAATACTTTGACTTAGTGGTACTTAGTGATTAAGCAACAAACAGACTTGGTACCCATGTAATGCAGTCATTTTGTTGTATCTGTTCGGTAAATGTAATCTTAACCTGTTCTGATTTAAATTTGTTTTCCTTCATTGGAATTTTATCTTGCATTATTCATTTTACTCAGTTGCTAAACTTTATGGAAGTGAATGCATTGGATTATTATTCATGTGTGTCTGTCTGTGTGTGTCAGTCTGTGTGTCTATGTGTGTAGTATAGTGTAGAGTTGTGTGTCTGTGTTTTGTGAAGAAAATAGTATTTCCCCATGTTTGGAAAGATGAGTTCTCTATCTAGAGTTCAATATGATTTATCTCACTATAAGATTCAGAGTTGCAAAAATGTTTTCCCCAAGGTGACCCCTATAAATCCCCTTATAAATGGAATACATCTTATGAAGACAGAGCAAGTTCTTTGAAGCCAGACTGAATTGTGTTTGAGTCTTTCCTATTGTTCAATTAAAGCCTTTAAGTGTGTATAGACTTCGGCTCCTTTTCCTTTCTTTTTCAGTTATGTGCTAATGAAAAGATAAAGACAACCACAAACTCTTTGGACCTGGACATTTTGTTTCATATATTATAGGGACTGAAAGCAATGCAATCATAGTCTATAGCTAATTTAAATATATTAAAATGAACAAAGTTGTAGCTATTTTGCAGTTATGATGCAAACAGCCAATCATTATAGGCCAGTATAATAACATTTCCATTTTATTCTGCAAAGCCAGCTGTATGTTTAAAAAACTGTTGGTATTTGAGACACATAATGTAATGATGTATAACAAGGCATTGTCAACACATTTGTTTGACACAGTTCAAATAATCATTAATTTAATTGTGCAATTTTTTGCTTGCCATCAAGTTAAAAGAGACTGGTTTGTTGTTTGCTGCCTCCAGCCATTACAGAGTGTCCGTTGTTGAATTTTCAGTGATTCAATGTTTTTGACATAAACTGACAGAAGTGAGGGAGGAGATGGATGGACTACTGTTGCAATACTGCTATATACAAAATATGCAAATGGAATGGACACAAATTATAACATCATCAAAATAATATTTGGTCAAATCGATAGTTAGTCATTTCATCTTTAGTTCTAGCTAGCCAGCCCGTGTTAGCTTTTTTCCAAGCAGTTTGAGAGAATAAGTGTGGTGGCTCTTGAGGAACTCAAACCACAATGTTAATCAAATGAAAACACCAGTGAATTGATCATGGTTCTTGTTGATATATTTAGACAGAAAGGCAATAGGCAATTCACGTCAGACCTTGAACATTTCTGTCATTAATGTCTCATTTCAAAGACAAAAAACTATTGCAGTTGAATAAAATTAATACAGTGTGAATATTCACCTGGAAAAACAGCACATGCTGTCAATTATCAATAGTAATACACATACAACTTGCATCTGGGGGTTTATTTCTATATAGGTAGATCTTAAAAATTTATGATGAAGAGTGTTAATCATTTGTAGCCTATTCATTTAGAGTCTGTTATCTTATAGCCTTGAAACCCAAGTTTATAAAAAAAAATTAAATCACAATTGTCAAAGGTTAACCATCTGGGAATGACAGAGATTGAGATTTCACAGGTGATTTCAATTATGTCAAAGCAACCATTCGCATTTTGTATTTACAACATGTGTAATTTGTAACTGTCTTTGAAGGAACTGAGATTGGCTCAAGCTGCCAGCCAGTGAGTGGCATTTGTATTGCTGGCAGGCCTTTGCCTGTCTGTCTTTCTTTCTTCTATTCCCCCTCTCTTTGAATGTCAATGAGACAGGCCTGTGGTGCCTGCCCGCACACCCTGGCCTTTGACTGAAGTAAAATCAATCAGTCCTTCAATCGCTCTTTAAGGGACCATTATCCAACCTCAGTTCTTTGTCTAACAGTCTATGCCAACCCTCCTGTGTGTGTGTGTGTGTGAGTCAGTCTGTCTGTCTGTCTAAATCCACATTACGTACAGTTCTTTTACACTATCCCATTGCACTGTATTCTGCTGACAAGAAAAATTGAAATTATAATGTGGATGTATGGTTCTGTTTGGTTTGAAGTTATTTCAGGATTTATAAACATAGTCCTTTAAAACAAAGTATCAATCAAAAGTTTGGACAGCTTCTCATTCATTCTTTCTTTTTGCTATTTAATAGTGAAGACGTCAAAACTATGAAATAACACATGGAATCATGCAGTCACCAAAAAAGTGTTAAAACAATTCAAAATACATTTATATTGTACAACCCTGTTTCCAATACCATTTGCAATAAACTGCAAATAAAAACTCAATGCAATGATGTGCAAATAATGTATTGCTATATTTAATTTAAACTAGTAGAAAGACAACATATCAAATGTTGAAAGTGAGAAAGGTTACTGTTTTTGGAAAAAGAAATGCCTATTTTGAATTTGATGCCAGCATAATGTTTCAAAAAAGTTGGGACCCAGACTTGAAAAGTTGTATAATGTAAAAACAAAAAACCTGGTGGAACATCTCACAACTAATTAGGTTAATTGGCAACAGGAAAGTAACATGATTGGGTATAAAAAGAGCATCCCAGGGAGGATGAGTCTTTCAGAAGTAAAGATGAGGAGGGGTTCACCACTCTGTGAAAGACTGCACAGGCAAATACTGCAACAATTACAAATAATATTTCTCAACATTTGGCAAGAGTTCAGGGGTCTCATCATTACACAACTTTTCCAGTCTTTTTTTGCCCCATCCCACCTTTTTTGAAACATGTTTCAAATTCAATGTGCATATATTTCTCAAGAAATAATAAAATTTCTCAGTTTCACCATTTGACGTGTTGTCTTTCTACTATTTTCAATTAAATATAGGGATAAATGATTTGCACATCATTTCATTCTGTTTTTCTTTACATTTTACACACCATCCCAACTCTTTTGGAAACGGGATTGTAGATTCTTCAAAGTAGGGACCATTTGCCTTGATGACAGCCTTGCGCACTCATGACAATTCTCTCAACCAGCTTCATAGGTAGTCACCAGGAATGCTTTCCCAACAGTCTTAAAGGAGTTCACGCATATGCTAAGCACTGGTTGGCTGCTTATCTTTCACACTGAATGCTGTGGTAGCCAAACTGGTAAAGTGTGCCTTGAAGAGGGATGTTAATTGGACAAGATTTTACTATCCAAATGTGTTATTATTCGAATAGTATTCAGCTAACCAAAATGTAAAAACTACCATTTCAACATGAGCGCTAGTACATTACGTGTACAGGAGAGGGTGTAGTTCTCATGTAACATTGGCTAGATGGCCGTTCATGTAAGAAAAGAGCGAGCGCACATATGGAAGATGCTGTGTGGTTGCCATACAAAACTCAGCTACAGAACTACTGTAGAAGACAATATATATCAACACATAACACTAAATTAATTGGATGGAGGAGTCTAAAGAAGTTAGTTAGCTAACCTAGCCAGCTATATGCTATTTGCTTATATCACCGTTTTCTGCACCCTCAACCACCTTTAGATCCCACAGCCGAACTTTATGTAGCGTTTTATGGCCAAATATGCAGTATATATTGCGTCATTTTGACTTGCTGGAACCCAACAAACTATAGCGATTTGATTGATGACTCTAAATAAGAAATACTCGTGAAGGAGCGCATGTTATAAACATGACTTAAATGTATATATTTTTTTTTATTTCATGGTATATCATGTTGTGGAAATTTCTTATACAATGTATTCTGACTGTATAAAGGAGTGAGTCCCACTGTTAAGATAGGTACAGGAATGTGTGGGACCTGGTATTTGCATAGGGGACATCTATTGTCTGTCCAGATGGAGATCAATGGGTTTTAGGACAGGATAGGAGAAGATACAGCAAGGGGGCAGTAAGGCCAGTTGGCCCCTTTGGGTAAACACTACAGAAAACATTATGGCAGGAAGGATAAGGTGGGGGAAGATAGCATTTGACGTGAGTGATAGAACAAAGGGAAAGGTGTTTGATTGACATGAAACAGATGGCAGCATCTTACCACACCCCTTTTTCCTATGTAATAAATACTGTCGAAATGATGTTTTTATTTAGAAACTATCCACCGTTACTTTGTAACCTGTATACTTTCTCCTTGCAAGCAAGATTAAAACCGTTTATTGCGCAATTGATTTCTCCTGTCTTGCCTACCATTTTCATAGAACTTTGGATTTTAGAAATTGCCATCACAATCATCATATGTAAAATTGTGGGATTGGAATTTTATTTCAACCAAATAAATACATAGGCCTATAGGTAGAATTGAACACACACACACAAGTACTCGAATGCTAAATTAATTTCAGTTAATATTTGACTATCCGTGCCCATCCCTAGCCTTGAATTCTAAATAAATAACAGACAGTGTCACCAGCAAAACACCCCCACTCCACCACACCTCCTCCATGCTTCACAGTGGGAACCAGACATGCAGAGATCATCTGTTCACTCACTTTGCTTCTCACAAAGTTATGGTGGTTGGAACCTCATCGCAAATTTGGACTCATCAGATGTTTTTGAACTTCTGTTTCTCATATCTTGGACTGCAAATAAAGTGCAGTAAATTGCAGATTTCTGAGGCTGGTAACTCTAAAGAAGTTATCTTCTACAACAGAGGTAACTCTGAGTCATCCTTTCCTGTGCCGGTCCTCATCAGGGCCTCAGTTTTATAATAGTGCTTGAGGGCTCTTGAAAATACTTTGAAAGTCCTTAAAATGTTCAGTGTTGACTGACCTTCATGTCTTAAAGTAATGATAGACACTTTTTTCTCTTTGCTTCTACAATATAGAATACTACAGTACAAATATTTTGATGGTCTTCTGCATCCCCACCCTACCTAGTCACAACACAACATATTGGTACAAACAGATTAAGAAGGAAATATATTCCACAAATTAACTTTTTACAAGGCACACCTGTAAATTGAAATGCATTCCAGGTGACTACCTCATTAAGCTGGTTAAGAGATTGCAAAGAGTGTGCAATGCTGTCATCAAGGCATGGGTGGCTACTTGGAAGAAATATGTAAAAGTAAAAGTATTATGATCTGTTTTACACTTTTTTGGTTACTACTGTAAATTATTCCATTATGTGTTATTTCATAGTTTTCATGTGTTCAATATTATTCTGCAATGTTGAAAATAGTAAAACTAAAGAAATACCCTTGAATGAGCATGTATGTGCAAACCTTTGACTGGTTCTGTATATACATTTAAAGTAAACTCAAGTCAGGTGGAGGAAGTCACAGAGATTGTCATTCTGTTACAATTCCCATGTGTACCTATAGTACATTTCTGAATAGTTTCTATTTTGTAATAGAATCAGTAATAGTTTGGCAATAAATACGTGTTTTACACCATAGTTTCCTTATCTCCACAGATCCCTCAGATCAGCTATGCATCCACTGCACCCGAACTGAGTGACAACACACGCTATGACTTCTTCTCCCGTGTGGTGCCACCAGACTCCTACCAAGCTCAGGCCATGCTGGATATCGTCACAGCGATGGGCTGGAACTATGTGTCAACCCTGGCCTCTGAGGGGAATTACGGCGAAAGTGGCGTGGAGGCTTTTGTCCAGATCTCCAGGGAGTCCGGTAGGTGTGATGTGGCTCTTTTCAACCTGGCACAAATGTCTCCCCACTAAGGACATTACTGAAGCTCTAATTAAGTAAAACAAATTTAGAAGAATAAATGCTATTGAATGCAAAATCTAAATCAATCATCTTTCCCTCCCAATATACAATGAGGCTTTTACTGTACAAGGCTTTTAAGAACAATGTTTGGAGATGTAAAAAAAAATATTATCTTGATTGGAAGATGTGTACTGTTGGTCAGCATTTTCTGCTCTTTATACATGAATTGCCCTAACGTTGACTCAAACATAAGCAAATAGTGTTTTGCCTAGTTTGACATAGAGTACCTCAGCGTGTGCTGTCTTAACAGCAGAGGACACCTTGAAGGTTCACTGTCATGTTGCTTCTTGTCAGAATAGACTCCCAGGGGAGTGTCTAAGACAAATAGTACAAAGACCAACCCTGCATGCTCTTTTTGTCTGCTTACTCTTTGCTCAGAATAGTAACATTGTATTGCCCCATTATCCCAAATGCATATAACCATTATTCACAGTGAGCTAACATAAAACACTAGTGCACTCACAAAAATAAATGATAACTCCGCTATTTTATCAAGAAAACTGCGTAGATGACCACTTAAGCATACATCATAACGGTACGGAGATGGTAGATCAAAAAGTGTTCAATGAAATATGTACTTGGTTGATAAAAGAATATAGCGATAGGCAATGTAATTAATTCTGCAATCACCTGTAAGTACAGAGCTGTTTTGTAGGAGCCATGTTATAATTACAATCAGTTCTCACTGAACCTTCTGATGAAATTGCTATTGCAGCTTTTGCCTGAAGTGGACATGAGGCATCACATTAATTATATTGTAATTTGTGAATAAAAATTGATCAGTTGTAACTGTATGTTTGAGATTGACAGTATGTGTGCGCAGAAGCCCAGGGGCTATTATAAATTACAGTCATTTCTGGGCAGCATGTAATATACCAAAAAGGAAGAAAAATGACTAACACACATGTCGGGCAACCAGCTGTAATATGATTGTGAATTTATTCAACTGTTAGGCAAATACACTTTGATCAACATTGCAGTTGGTTGCCATAAAATTGTACATTGAATAAACTTCCATGCCATTTTGTTGAATAAACGCAAAATCCTCATGCAGATACTTGCTGTATAAACTTAATACTGGCTTGCAAAGCAATGTGTAGTTCCTATTGATATCCTTATTTTAGTATGAGGATTTCCAAATAATTGCATTCCAAATAAATTTCATCAATCAGTGTAGGGAAGGTATCTAAATCATATGTAAAACAGCCATCTGAAAAATCTGTATAAAAAGTGAAATTATATTGGATTCACAAAATGTCTCTCAATGGAGCCGAACTCTGAACTACCGGATTAAAAGTCGGTTGCAAAAACAGCTACCCACAGTCCCAGTCCACAACGCCCACCCACAATCCACGACCAACAACGCCCGCCCACAATCCACGACCAACAACGCCCGCCCACTGTCCTCGACCAACAAACTCCCAACCACTGTCCTCGACCACAACGCCCTCCCACAGTCCCCAAAAAACAAAACCTGCCCACAATCCCCGACCACAACGTCCGCCCACAGTCCCCGACCAACCACGCCTGCCCACTCTCCCCGACCAACAACGCCCGGCAACAACGCCCGCCCACAACGTCCGCCCACAGTCCCCGACCCACCACGCCCACCCACAGTCCCCGACGACAACGCCCATCCACAGTCCCCAAACAACAAAACATGCCCACACTCCCCAACCACAACGTCCGCCTACAGTCCCCGACCAACCACGCCTACCCACTGTCCCCGACCAACAACGCCCGGCAACAACGCCCGCCCACAGTCCCCGACCAACCACGCCCACCCACAGTCCCCGACCAACAACGCCCGCCCACTGTCCCCAACCAACAACACCCACCAACAACACACGCGAACAATCCCCAAACAACAAGGCCCGCTCACTGTCCCCGACCACAACGCCCGCCCACTGTCAACAACCACAACGCCCACCCATTGTCCCTGACCACAACACCATAGCAAACTACCCATTTATTTTACTATCTTTACGTCATAAATGCCCAAGCAGCCGGGTTCCAACAGCAACCAGCACTTCTCATATCTTGACACTGAACATTATTTCAGGTTAATAAGGATAAAGAACTCTGGGATATGTTGTTAATGAATTGTAGAGTTAAAGGTTGAACCATAAATGCAATGTAACCAGTATTAAATTATGTAGGTACATATTGTGGATCCACTGTTAACACAGTTGATTTAACACAGGATCATTTACTGTATAGCAGATAAACAGTTCATAGGAGGAAGTTCATATTTTAGGTGTCCTGACTAGAAATCAGACATTAACAAATGCACGGGTCATACAATTAGACATGCCAATCCCTTCTCTGTGGAACTGTAAAAAAATTACCTGCCTAATGGGATTCTACCTTGCTTTGGAGGCTGTGTCATTGCAATTGGTGGGTTAACATGGCTCTGGGAGACTTGTGCAAATGACAGGATGGGCAATGAAAGTGCAAATCGAGGCCACGGTTGAATGGATTTTAGCAGTAAGCTACATTTATTGTCGCTTTATAGTACACCCAATATCTCTGTGAAGCTTAACTAGAATTGATTAGCTTCACAATCCAACCACCTGTGTTTTTGGTCCGACTCATTTTCCGATATCACAGATACAGCTCCATTTACAGATCTTGTTTAAGGATAGGGTGAATTTGTGCAAGCTGGGTCAAGGGGGGCAGTTCATTTCAGTCAGGGTGAGACGACTCTGTGTCGAATCCCTGCCAGGTGCCTTCGCTCGACCACCCCTGAAACACTGGGTGCAACTGCTCTCTCTGAGGATCGTACATCTTAAACAGGGGACTGGTAGCTTTGTGATTGGGCAGGCAGAGTGGGCAAATAATCAGTGCAGGTTCACATGGAATCCCTCCAGTGCTGACAAACACAAGGTGTAACAATAAAAAAAGAAAACTACCAGCAAAAGCCATGGTATGCAGGAAAATAAACATAGAAGTCTACACCTGCCACTGATCAGTTAAATGTGTCATAAAGGAGCTGGTTTCCATAAACTGCACCAGCCGTGCTCTGTCTAAGCCGAGAATATCGTCTATGTCATCCTTACTGGCCCATATCTGCTTCTCTCTCACCCCCTTGGACCGCATTTTGTCCAGACGAAGACACAGAAACAGTTTTGTAGGCCCAGCTGTGTGGGGTTACACTAGGCATATGTCCCTTGTTGAGGGCGCTGTCAAGCTGTCTTCCTCCAAACAGTCACTGAACTGTGGGACTTTTAGTATACCCTAACTAGGCTAAACTTGCAAAGATTGCCTTCATTAAACCAATATACAATGTTCCCGCAGAGAGGTTATTCTCTCCCCAAAACCAAATACAAACAGCCTCAAGATTGTGTTTTTGGGAGGAAAACATAACCAGGTCAAGCTGGTCAAAGAAGCTGGGCAATTTTGATTTCCAAAAGCAATATCTCATTTTGAGCAGGCCAAGATCCCTTGCAAATGTTGACATAATCCGCCGATATGCCAAACAACCTTGTACAATTGAAATGAAGTGCACTGCCATCAGCATGAAGCATAAGACCATCTCCGTTAAAGCACGAAAAACATTGTGCCAAAAAAAAAAAAAATTTGTGTCAACATTTTTTTTTTTACACTGGCCTGCACAAGTATCTGTGTTTTGTTATTTATTTGGCTGATTAAACACTAGAAGCGCTGAGCCATTGACACCTACCAGAAGCGCCATCAGGAATCACTTTGACCCATGCATGGTTGAATGGGAGGGTGTTGGTGACACGCAATGATCAGTAGATGGCACATCTTGTGCTTATATCCAATGCCAGTGACACTATTAGTGCCGGAAGAAGGACATTTGATCAAGAGGCACATTAGTGCTTCTTAATTTCAATATTTTTTAAACCTAGTTTAGAGTTGTTTTGAAATGCACCGTAATGTAACCTAATTTCTCAACATTATTTTTAGACAAACACGTTTCAGTCGCTTTCAGTCGTTTTGTCGCATCAACTCTGATTAAAAGAGAAACACCCATGTATGTGTAAAATATTTTGACGAACTTTGCCATGTCCAAACATATTTCCTAATCAGATAATGCCCATTAAAATGTATGGATATAAATATATATTGTCCCATTGCATATAATGTTTTCCTTAGTCTCACTCAGAAGGCAAATGTCTTATTGTAAGGCAACATATCATAGAATACAGGTCACACAATATTAGGTTATTTAATATGCTTTCAATTTATTTATTTGGTATATTTCCCTAACATTCCTAACATTTGCCTAAATTCCCTTATTCAGATTGGAAACATATGATTTTGGAATATTGTGCAAGAATAATTGCTATCTGGCTCAAATAATTATAATCAGGCAGTTACGTATTAATTGCTGCAGCCCTAGATGTAGCTAACCTATTGTGCTCCGCAAAGATTGTGAAGAGTTCATTCTGTTAACTAATTTAAATAAAAAACTAAGTATAGCATAAACTCAGCATTAAACTATGTTCATCAATATAGCCAACGCCTTACATTAAGGCTTGTTACTACAAAAGGAACCGTAACGCAGTTAACCTAAAATTATAAATTTCCAATTATGAAAGACTGTGCTGGGATTAAAATTCACTTTTCCATTCGTTATTCTACATAAACAATACCAGGGGATAAAGCATGCATATCTATTACCATTTTTAAGGGAGCTTCCTGTAATTTTATCGAATGCTGCAAAACCTTTTTTTTTTTTACTATACCTCTGGGTTTATAAACTAAAGTTGTATAAGTAACAGTCCTTTTCCATGGGGTTTCTGTCATCTTGTCCATCCCCTGCATTTCATAATACATTTTCCTATAACAATAACACAAATCAGACAGCAAATGTGTACATTTATATAGTTATACTATACGTATAAACACAAATACAATGATTTAATCCAATTATACCATTAAATCACAAAGCTATCTAACTCAAATATGTACAGTTGTAGATGTTGTTATTGTAGGTATTCATTTTTGTTTTTGATTGTAGATCTCATGTGAGATATTTGGTTGAATTATTTTTTTAAATGTATGGCTAAACGAACATAGCAAGCTATCCCAGCTAGCTAATTATTAACTTAACGTTAGTCGGACTGAGTTGGACAAGTAGGTCTTACTTATAGTAACTGAGGCTTGCTTGCTGGTTAACTTTATTTTTCAAAATAAAAGTGCTTGTATACCTAGATGTTTTGCTTTTTGTAATTTTCAGACAGCTTATACTGTACACCAAAATTAGCCATTTAGTTAAACTAATGTTAGCCTGAGTTGGGAGATGTATGTGGGAGGGAGAGGAAAAATTGGAGTTCCCACTTTGAGCCAAAGTTCTATTTCATAAATATAATTCCCAAAGATTATTTGGAGGAAAATGCTGTACATCACAAACTACTTTTCTTGACAAATTCTTTAAAAGTAAGATAGATACACTACTGACATTATTGATGTTCTGTGCAGAACCACTGACCTATGAAAAGTGATAGCAGTCACCCCTGCCGTTTTACATTAATTCGCTGTGGCACAAAGTACCACCATGACTGTTTTAAGTGCCTTGACTTTTCTGAACTGTTTCCAGTTCAAATGGTGGGCATATTGGAACAGAAATTCTATATCCTCTGGTTATAATCCTGAATTTCAACACCTTATTCACTAATCAATTGCTATATTAATACGTTGAATCAGTTGTGTCATCTTTGGAATAGATCAGCTACAGTATATGAGTTTCCCTAAAGAGCGATTGGACAACAATTGTGCAACACAGGTAGAACTTGAATAAAACAATCGGACATGCCACTGTGCTACTTGGATATCCTTCCTGCACTCTGCAGTTCATCACATTCCCATGTGTGCTGGTTGGAATGCTGATTTTCAGTTAGTAGTTGGGATCCTCGCTCACATTAGGCTGCGTTGTACTTTGTCTGTCCTGATCATCTCGGAGAGCGGAGCAGACAGAAAACGAACCCACAAGAGTGGTGCTTGGGACCGTTACCACTTGCCATGGCTCTTTGCTTCAGTTCTGGAAGAGGTTGCAGACATTTTCCTATGTGAGACTCTCCCTTTGGGCTTGTCAGCAGTTCCAGACTTCCAGATGTAGCCCTAAAACAGGCTTGGATTAATCCCTTAGAAATGTAGGTTTTAACAGACATCCAATTAGCCACTACATTAACATCA
The DNA here is from genome assembly GCF_011004845.1 of Esox lucius. Classification (NCBI taxonomy): domain Eukaryota; kingdom Metazoa; phylum Chordata; class Actinopteri; order Esociformes; family Esocidae; genus Esox; species Esox lucius. Next base: position 33,761,786 of record NC_047587.1, on the reverse strand, counting down.
TGTAACAATAACATCAATAAATGCTTTACAATGACACTTATAGCTTGCACCGATCAAAGTAGGCATAGCAATTACATTTCTGTCTTGGCTACCCCCCAAGAAGTAATTGATAAATTATACTGTGGGCTGATTGCCAACATTCAATTATATGTATAATCCATCTTTTTCTCTTTGGCGGTAAAATGCTGAGTCTAAAAACTGTAAAAAAAAAACAAAAATAATGTTTACATAATATTAGGTAAATTCTGAGTCGGTATAAACAAGTGATGATGTGTATCTGTCAAAGCAGTTTGGCCTAATTGGCTGGCACTAAGTATAATCCATCACGTCAGAAGTTCCTAGGTATTTTATACATCCTTGCCTTCTAGGGAGTTCTTACTGGCCACTGTACTTCTGCCTCCGCTTCACTTTCTTATAGAGGTTTTAGGTTTGATATTTTTTAACCACCATTTTTGCGTAAACCAAGCAGATACTAAATAAATATATACTGCAATACCATGCAATACCATGGAAACATGTGGTTAGCTCATTCTCCATTATGCAGTGCAGATAAAACTGATTATATTAATTTTGGTCGCCATCAATCATCAAACAAAACCCCATTATGACAAAGCAATATATATGTATTCAGACCCTTCATTCAGTACTTTGTCTACAGCTTTGAATCTTCAAGTGAATGCCTCTACAAGCTGGATTTGAGCAGTTTCTCCCATTCTTCCTTGCAGATCTTCTCAAACTATATCAGGTGGAATGGGGCTTAGCCAGGGGATGAACGGTAACTTGTTTTTGCCAGTTGGCAAACAAATAGTTTGATTTTGGTCTCATTAGAGCAAATAATAATTTTCCTCATGCTCTTACAGTCCCATCTCTGCAGAGAAAATCTGAAGCTCTGTTAGAGTTGCCATTGGGTTCTTGGACACCTCCCTGGCCAGACGGCCATCTCTAGGAAGTGTCCTGGTGGTTCCAAACATCTTCCTGGCATTTAAGGATGAGCAAAGTGATGAGGGTGAGCTCAATTTGGAGAGTCATGGCAAAGTGTCTGAATACAATATTGTTTCATATACAATTAATTGGCACATGTATTTTTGCTTTGTCATTATGGGGTATTGTGTGCAGATTCATTGTAACAAAACATCAGTTATTGAGTCTATGACACAACAAAATGTGGATAAAATGATATAATATTTTCTGAAGGTTCTGTATGTGGACTAGGTCTAATGGTTGGAGGATGATCCAAGGAGCAGTGTCACTCAACTCTTCTGGAGCCTGATGATCTCCATGACAACAGGGACAGATACCCATAGTACACATACAATAGAGACAGACTGAAGGACAGACACAGTGCAGTATCACAATGTGATTAGCCTAGGAGGTCTGCCCAAAAAGCCAAGATAAAGAATATGTTGGCCTGTGCTGACTGTGATATTGTGGATAAAGACAGTTGAGGGGCCAATAGTGTCTTTGGAGCTCAGTATGTATTACATGATAGATAAATGTAACATATTGCTTAGTAAAATGAAATGTTCAGCAGTTACTGTTTGCATGTCCATTCTATAATAACTGTGGTTTAGTACTATGTTATAGATGATTAGTAATTGCTGCTTCATTATTTACAGATAAAACACAACATTTTTACAGGGGTGGATGTAACGAATTATAAATACTCTTATTATGGTTGAGTAGCTTTCCCTAATGTTCTATTTACCGTTTGAGATGAGAATCCATTTTTATATCTTAATTTCTCTGTGTATTGCATGTAAATAATCATGTCTGGCATTCATTTTACCTTATTTTACCTTAGCTAATTATTTTAAATAATTATATTAACTCAAGTAACTCAATTACTTTTAATTTAAGTACTTTTTTAGTTATCTACTTTTTAGTTAAGTCGTTTTCTAAGAATAATATGTAAACAGTATAAGGTCTGCAACTAACAGCTATTTTGATAAACAATTAATAAGCTGATTACTACTTTGATTAATCAGATAGAAATAATACATCAATTCCAGAATTTTTTGTTTAAAGTAAAAGTTTTTATTTGTGTTTTTCTTATCCTTTTACAGTGCCTTCATTAAAACAACTGTAGGCATTAGTTCTAAAACAAATAAAAACGTGCTAAATTTAAAGTGACATTTTCAAGTCTTTTGGAAAAGCAATCCAGTGTACTACTTCATGAAGCTAATTGAGAAACATTTAACTGTGACAGTAAATGTTAATGCAAATTGTAATGCATTTAAATACCTCAAAGTTCCTATTCAGGAGATTTATAGACCTCACCAAATTTGACACTAATGGGTTAATTCATCAGTAACGTAGTGAATTCTTATCTAGCCGGAGCTGCTCAACCATACCAAACTCAACGTGCTCAAGTAGATTGTGGTGAAAAACTTGGAAGTTAATGTTTACTCAGTTAACTCATTCAAGATTCATTATTAGTATTTTTTCTCTATGAAAAACTTAAAGGGACACTTAATCTAAAAATCATATTTATCTAAAAATGTACTTAACAAAAGTTAGTCTGGAATGGACATCCATTATTCAGCTCTGTTCCTGGCTGTAATTAGCATTCTTAGCATCATCCAAAAGTATGAATGGAAACTGTTCGCCCCACTACAGCAAAGCTGCATTGCAAGGGGAAAACTACTCCAAAACACTTCAAACTACATTTAGTAATCTGTCGCGGTAGCATAGATTTTGTACACGGTAGTGTAAAAGCCATTCACATACCTTGTGTGCTTCGGTGATGACGTTATCGGGGTGGGAGTGAACTTCAACCTCCGGAAATTACTCGAGGTGAGTTTCTCTAGCTGGCCCATAGACATAATAAAGAATAGACGCCGCATCGACCGCTACTGCCTACTGGTGCTGACGAGCCGTGGGACAGCCATCTTGAACCGGTCCACCACTCCACTCAATGTAATCTGTTTTGGCAAGTGAAACGAGCTGTCAGCGCATTTAAATAATCATACCTCAGTGAACGCGGGTTTTTTTGCTGCAACGGTCATACATGTAGCTATGATACAGGACACATGGTTCGGCGTATTTTAATATTCATAGTTTTATATTAATCAAAACTGTGAACATAATCCCCAAAAAGGGAGAAAAACAGGAACATTTCCAGTTTGACTATCATTCTGATTGAAACACCTAATGTGTAAATAGTGGCAGTAAAGTCAGAAATATATATTTCTCTCTCATTTCACAGCCCCCATCCCAACATACACACATGGGTCCCAGTCTAAAATAGCAGGATGAATTTTAAACAGTTTTTATTTAAACTGCACATTTACTTTGTTGAAACTCCCTTGAAAAGTCTGCAAACTTAATTAATGTAGCAATTTTCAAAACACAGTTACAAGTGCTTTTCAGAACCCAGAGGGAAAGAGATCAGGGCTAAGACAATCACAAACACAAGGACATAATGTAAAGATAAACTTCATTATACACAAGCTCACAAACCCAGTGTAAGGTAAAGGAGACCAACATTTGGATTCCTGGAGACACACACCATGAGGCTAGAGTTCATGAAACACAAACAAACAGAGGTATTTACAGACCCACCAACACTTACAGCAGTATTCAAATAAAATGTGACAGACCACTGTTATCAGGCAGTTTTAAGCCATTGCTTTCAGTTACAGTGTTAATCTTGTCAGAATGATGACAGATATGACAAAGATACTATGTGTGATGAGTAAGGTTAAAGTACAGATATAAAGCTTAGAATTCGTTTTTGGATGCTGGAATTTAGGATTAAAGTCTTGAATTGTCATGGAACCACACACATGCACACGCTCTAAAACCCCTGAAAGAGGACAGTTCTTCCTCGTGCTCCCTTTCTGCAGTTCAAGAGAGGTGAGTTTGGTAACGTGGTGCAGCCTTATTTTGAGAAAAACAGACACAACAAGTCAGAATGATGGTTGTCGATGCCAAACTGAGTCTCCTCAATGTGTTCCCCAAGCAGAAAAACATCCTCCGTTCCAATCTCCTCCCGGACGATGTCTGTGACTGTCGACACCTTAGGAGCTGGCATTGGTGAAGCTTGGCGGATCACCCTCTCTGCAGCACTCAGCACCTTATTAAAATATTAATAATACATTATATTTATATAGTGCTTTACACAGGTGAGACACCACACCGAACCATCAGGCGGCAGAAGATGGCCTGGAAGTACCGATGGATTGTTGTTCCAGCCTCCTTATATGGAAAACAGGCACACATATATTTTCAAAATTGTAATTAAAAGAACACCAACCCTACCTGACACTCTGATTGAATTAAATAGGAGCTCCAAGTGATCTTGGCTGAACCTGTAGGTGAGCACATACCGCTGAACTAAATAATAAGCTTGTTTGAAAACCATTCTACTATCAGATGTTCTGTTGCCTTTATTTTAAGTGGGGTGGGTATGAGACATGAGAGGTAACTTACTTTTGTTTGGGTGAATTACACGTGAATAATACACAGTGTGGGGTAAGTTACTTGGAAATTGCAGTGAGCTAAGCTATTAGTTACTCTGTCATGAATAAAGCTTCACTACACAAAAGCTACCACCCAGTCAAATGTAGCAAGCTAAGTAACACAAACACAGCAGTAGGCTAGTTCATTACATACATTCTTGAGTCCGTTGTAATCTAAGTCAGTGTTATAGAATATGACTTATTAAGTCTCAGTTCGCTGGGTGAACACCGGCTGGTGCAGTAAACATAGCCTAGCTAGCTGGATACGATTTCGGTACAGTAATATCAAAGATCCTTGCTCCTTCTCAACTCTCTGGTAATATTCTAGTCACAAAATACAACCAATAATACGGTAATGTTAAATCTTACTTGTGAAAAGTAATCCCCCGAGCCCTGCTTTCGATGGTCCGCCGATATGAGCAGGAGTATGCTACACAGTGCTCTGGCATGGTTGCTTCTGCTGCTACGCAAATAGGAGTATGACCGGTCAAAGATGGCGGCCGTATTTCTCGCGCCCCAGCAGCCAATGCGGCGTCTACTCTTTATTATGTCTATGTAACTGGCCCATTATCATGAATATCGTTGGTGGACTTCAGTTTTATTTCAATAATTGTGGAAAATGCCGTGGTCATGTTTTGTTTGCAAAGAAAAGATACAAGGGACCTGGGAAAGGAGACTTGGTGTTTCCCTCGTTGCCATATCTCAATCCAGACATGTAACACTTCATTCTATCATTGACATACGATTTAGTTAGATATACAGGGATATTGACTCTTGTAAAAGCTACTTAAGTGGTTAAATACATGAAATCATATACATTTGTTGTCTACCATTGTCTGATAAGCTTTGTTGACATCAATTGATTAGAGAGGTTTAGCTTTGAGCTAAAGCCTCTGACGTTTGTGCACCAAAAACAATGGACCAGACGGTAGGTTTACATTCAAGGGGTTCAGCAGATTAGCTCAGTTCAGATACATGATTGAATGGATAGAAATAAGACGCTTTTTGCATGTTGCTCATCATACTATAGATGATGCAGAAGCATCATCTTTAGTCTGATGTACAACAGGCCTAAATAGTGCATTTTGGATTTACAATCACATACTTTTTTTTAGAAACATACAGTAGTTGGCCAAAATACATTCATCAGATAAATGCCTGCCTGACCGGCTATGTCCAGCAAAGCATATCAACCTATATTATTGCTTGAATCAAAACAGAAAGATAGCACTTTTGCCTACAAACAGATTGTCTGATCAAAAGACATTAGGAATGGTCTTGACAATATAAAATCTACACAAAAACTACATTCGACAAGAGACATTCTAAAACCTCCTCAGTAAATTAATTTGAAAGGGGTTAGCTAACAACTAGGTATTTCTCTTGCTAGGTTGGACAAACACTTTGATGCTAAATGTAGTTTTTAGTATGCCTGATATATATTTATTTTTTTAAGCATAAAAATATAAAGCACTTTTAATTTCCCTGTGTATGGAATATGCTATCCAAATAAATAGCTGTGACTTATACACTTGGTTGCTAATGTTAGGAAATAAACTTTGACTGTCCTTTGGTGAATATCAACGACGAAATAAGTAACTTGCTTCCTAGCTAACGAATACTACCTTTTGTTTACTTTGACATATGCATGTCCTCTTTCTGATAGAACATGCGGATTGATTTTGAACAAAACTGACCGGTAAACACAGGAAGGTCCTGGCTTGTCAATTCATATAAAATGAATGTTATCCATCCAGGCGCGCCAGAACAGTAGACATGCACAGTAATGGTAACCATAACTATAATATTGATTTTGTTCAGGATAGACTAGAACTTTGCGCTATATTGCGAAGGACGAACTGCACCGGCAACAAACAATATTGCTCTCATTTTTGCTTTACATAGTGTAGTTCAAATGGCGTAGTGGTTAGCTATTCAACTGTCTATTTGTTTTCTAAAGAAACAAACCAGCCTTGGAGTGATTCGAGTCATTGTTTTCATTATAGGTACTGTACAGCTATTAGCTAGCTATCTACAGCAATCTGTAATTTAATGTGTTGAATCTAGTGTAGCGATCTTGTTATACCTGTTATTGGTTTGGACAAATGTAGGGAACCGACTAATTGGTGTGACATTGCAAGTAAACAGACGCCACATCTTTACACACATATCACGTGCACCTACACCTGCTGTTTAACCTTTTTGACCCCCATTAACTGCCAGAACCGAACGCTGTTTGGCGTCATTAGCACACCAGGTGTCCCTATTCATGGACATTCTCCTTCGCAGCATCACCATCCAGTCAGAGCATCAGTCCATCTACTAGATCGTTATCAAACTGTATAGATAAGTCTAAACAATAATGAATTACGGAATCTGTTTGTTTTAAATGGTTAATGAATTTGAAAAATACAAGAATGAATTTGTATTGAAGGTCTCATCATACTAAAAAAAGAATACATAGAAAAAGACGAGATCCAAAATGAATAGGCTGTGAACGACGTGTCTTTACAGGTCTCTCCCGCGGGTTTTAGTGGGGCTATCAAGTTGATTTTAATGCCAATGCATAGCTCTAGACTGCAAAGAAATTGCCAATGGAACAAGACAATTGAACTATTTTTGAGGAGATATTTGCTTAAAATAAGTGAAATAATCTGCCAATGGAATGTAGTTCCATTGGCACACGATCCACAAGATGACACAATATTCAAGGCATATTTTCTAAAAACAAGTGGTATATTCTAGCTTGTTAAGAAAAATGTACCTTATTTTAAGTATGGTTAGATGGTTAGATTTTTTTACCTGAAAACAAGTTAAATATACTTGATATGCCAGCAATTTTTTGCAGTGTATAGGTGATATTAATAAATTATTAAAAAACCGAGAGTTCTTTGAAAAAGACGAGATATCGTAGGAATTTTATTTTGTGAATAATATTATTTATCCTAACACATTTGTAGAATATTAATCTTCAGTAAAATAAGCAGAGACAATTCTGAGAGATGATAGGAGTGTGTGTGATTTAGTTTTTCTTTCTCTACTAAAATAATGTAGTTTTACATTTCCGATGTACATTTGATGAATTAGCCTGCACAATAAGATGAATCTCCTATTGAAAAACGGTAACCCATGTGGTAAGTAGCCTATATCATTTGTATTATGTTTAAATAATAGCCTAATTACGTTTTCATTAATCTGGGAGTATCGCACATTCATCCATTGACGTCATGCATTCAGCCCACGCTAAGTGGCGTGGACTGTTGGCGGATTAAATCAGAAAACAGGGTAAAAAAACAAACAGGTATATAGTCTTTAAATACTTTTCTGTTCGTCAGTTTAGAATTCCGACAACGGAACAATATAAGACACGCCTATTTAGGAAAAGTCATGGAACGAGGAGGGTGTAGCTTTCAAAATGGCAGTTTTGTTTTAATTACAAACTCAAACGCTAATAGGCATAGGCTTTTGGTGGTTCTAGTGTTTAATAACGTATTTGTTAAAGATGCAGTCTGTCACATAGTAAACCAGGATTGAATCCTGCCTGTGTAACAACATTCATTTAGTGTGGATGGCATATCCTCTGACAAGTCAAAGGTATGCTTTGGAGTTCCTCAAGGCTCGGTTCTGGGCCCATTACTTTTCTCACTATACATGCTCCCTCTGGGCGATGTAATCCGAAATCACAATATTAACTTTCACTGTTATGCTGATGACACACAGTTATATATTTCAATGAAGCATGGAGAAGCCCCTAAATTAGCTATTTTGGAAGCATGCGTTTCAGATATTAGGAAGTGGATGACAGAGAATTTCTTGCTCTTAAAATCAAATAAAACAGAAATGCTCCTTTTAGGACCCAAAAAACAAAGAGCGTTGTTAGCAGATCTCACTGTGAACCTCGACGGCTGCATGGTCGTATCCCAAAAAACTGTAAAAAACCTTGGTGTTACCCTTGACCCTGACCTCTCCTTTGAAGAACATATAAAATATGTCTCAAGAGTTGCTTATTTTCATCTTCGAAACATCGCAAAAATTAGAAACTTTCTATCAAAAACTGATGCAGAAAAATTAATTCATGCTTTCGTTACTTCTAGATTAGATTACTGCAATGCTCTTCTCTCTGGTTATCCAGACAAATTAATAAATAAACTTCAAGTAGTGCTGCACACAGCTGCTAGAATCCTAACTAGAACCAAAAAATTTGAACACATTACTCCTGTCCTGGCATCCTTACATTGGCTGCCTGTTAGGGTTAGGGCTGATTTTAAGGTTTTACTCTTAACCTATAAATCAATACATGGACTTGCTCCTACTTACCTTGCTGAAATGATCCAGCCATACATACCTACACGTAACCTTAGATCGCAAGATGCAGGCCTTTTAATTGTACATAGAATTTCTAAACAAACAGTTGGCGGCAGGGCCTTTTCTCATAGAGCTCCACTCCTGTGGAATTATCTGCCAATTAAGGTTAGAAATGCAAACTCAGTGCAAACTTTCAAGTGTCTACTAAAAACTCATCTCTACAGCACGGTTTATAATTAGGTGTAGCCTGGCCCGGGGGCGTGAAGGTGACCAGTAGGCTTGATACTGTCCACCCTTGCTGTCTTGCCAGGTGGACTCTCGTCGCCACTGGGATGCCCTCCCTCCAATGCCCTTCGGGGGAAGAGTCACTGGCTAGTTGTTGACTCTCTATTGCGCACTTGTGCAGTTGGGCTGTACGCTGCTAGCAATACTCGGCCCTCATTCAGGGGGGTTGCGGTTGGTGGGTGTCCCTTTGGTTGATGCCTGGCAATGTGGTTGGATTGATTTCCTGCCTGTTGGGCCCTGTCGGGGCCTCCCCCGGGTAGGGCCACAGTGTCACCGGACCCCCCCCGTCTCAGTTTCCAAGGTGTTACGCTGCTATATTATTGTGCTGGGGGACATGAGGGATGTACTACTAACTTTTCTCAGTTTCCTCCAATTTAAAATTTTAGAAGGAGATGAGGTCCTGGTCCACACCTGCGGATTACCTGGTTTGGGGGGACCGTTGCTGTTCCTGTCCTTGTCCACCTGGTCATACTTCTGACCTAGTCTAAAATCGAATATACTCTGGATTTAGCCAAGAGAAATTTATTTATTATTCCAATTGGACTCTTAATATCTCACCGGCACAGCCAGAAGAGGACTGGTCACCCCTCTGAGCCTGGGTCCTCTCTAGGTTTCTTCCTAAAATTCGACCTTCTTAGGGAGTTTTTCCTAGCCACTGAAATTCAACACTACTGTTGTTTGCTCCTTGGGGTTTAAGGCCGGGTGTCTCTGTAAAGCACTTTGTGACAACTGCTGTTGTAAAAAGCGCTTTATAAATACATTTTGATTGATTGATTGATTGATTCATCACTTCTAATGGTGGTCTGGCAGAATTAGGGTTGCCTCGTTCCTTTTCTTGTTCTTTGCTGCGTCTTATGTAGACAGAATTAATCAATAATGACATTTGTTGCAAACAATTTTTATAATCAACATTATCCATTTTCGTGAACTAGTTATTGCAGCCCTAAACAGCATTAATATTAAATCTACTCTATTCCTCATTGCTGTCATGAAGTCTCAAAATCCCTGTGGATCTTACCCTTCTCTGGAAACATGATGACTTTAGCATTGCTGGCACTGGGGTCATTTTGAAGTCTCAACATAAGGCCCATTCCACTTCCTGTCTGATTAAAACTGAATATCAGGAAGTCCCTGCCCCAAATTGCTGATGGCTCTAACCAACTGGGCTCATAATCAATGATCTACACCTGGTACAGAACAAGAGGATATCTGAGGCTTCTCTCCAGACCTGAGGCCTTCAGAAGAAAAGCGTTTCTCTTTTTGCTCCTTGCCCTTTAAAGGTGGGTAATAACTCCATCCGCACACAGAAGGAAATATCCTCCCACAGGATAAATAAAAAAGGATACCAGAGTAACCTTAAAAGTGTCCTGCTACCAGACTGGCAAAAAATTATTACAAACTTTCAGAAGGGACAAGGTTTTTGACCTCATTTGGAGGGATAAACTGTCCTGGATTTAGAAACCATTTACATAATATCTTAGAAAATGGAATTCTTTTTCACAGAACCACATCGTTTGAACTACCATTTATAATTTAACTGCAGAGTAACTGACACCCATGTAGAAAACATAAAAATGTATTTAAATAATAATTTCTAAAGGCTGGTAATCCTATTAGGGCTATGATACATATATTTTCTTCTACTTTACCTTGGAAGTGTGAATCTTTTTTTACCATTGTGCTAATACTTTGTCCACTTGAGGTTCGCCAAGTCAAGCTGTTTCCACGGAAACCTCTCAGTGTGACAGATTGCACTGTTATTGACACAGCGAAATTGGAAATAAACACTCCCCGTTGACTGTAGGGGTCAGCAAATCCCAAATCTGTGCAGATCATACCAATGAGGTCCTGCCTTGTGGAGCAGTACAAGTTGCAATAATGTATACTAATTAGGTGAGTGCTTATATTTGTATTATTTCACACGTGTGAATTGGAAATGTGTTTTTTGCATATCCAATTCTCCCTAAGGCACCCTTTGAGTGGCGTCACAGCAAGGGGACCAGCTAATATTAGTGGCCACCCTGGAGCAATCTCTGCATTGCTCAAGGGCAGAAATAAATGTTTCAACTTGCCTCAGAGATTTTAGCACTCCCTTCCATATAGTGAACTTGAGACCACTGGATGTAAAGCAGAGTTAGGTTGATCACAAGTAACATCACCTCACACTCATATGTACTGGTTAAAACAAGAGAGTTAAAAGAAAAGGAACAAGGAATATCACCTGGCGATTTGTGTTTGCCTTTCCAGTTTCAGATCAGTAAGTGAAAGCAGATAGGGAGAATCCACTCTCTGGACTATAGCTTTGACTTCCAATGCATGTTATACAAAGTGAAGTAATTAGATCAATGGGAGCCAATAACGCAAAAATAAACGTTTTAGGAAGTCCCTACTATGTCAGGAGATTGTGTTATGATCCCCAGAATTTCCCATTTCTTAGGACTGCTCTACATTGTGTCAATAGCTAGGTGTCACTCTTACTGGACAGAAATGTGTATTTGAGCATTCTAAAATGTGCAATATGAACATTTGCAAATGTTTTCACCATGTGTATGTTTCCACAATATAGACTTAGAAAGTATGGAGTGATAAAGTAATGCGCATAAAGGTTCATATTCCAATAAAGTTTTCATTGATTGGACATGATTTAGAAAAGGCACACATGTCTATATAAGGTTCCATACTTCACAGTGCCATGTCAGAGCAAAACCCAAGCCATGAAGTCTTCCCAGGAACTGTTCGTAGAACTCTGAGAAATCTGCATTACGGCATGCATTATGTTAGGATACTCCTCCGTTGCAGATCCTGGGGACTGATCAGTTTAAAAAGAGGAATATAGAGAAACATGATTCAGAGTGCACAACATCAGACCTGGGTGAATAATTCACCTTTCACATGACATGTCCTTAATTGGCCCAGCCGAAGCCTTGATTTGAACCCCATTGAACATTTCTGAGGAGATAGCAACAGCTTTTTTGGGGGATGGTAACAATACTTCATGGGTGAAAGTCATTGTGTTCAGAGGATTACTGGTTCGAGCCCTGCATGTGGCATTCAGAGTGAGACTGTTACATTTCGTGCCTGGTGACACAGATCACTGATTTGGGTTGTCCCAGCTGTGTAGCTGGTCAAAAGGGGTTAGTATAACAAGTGTGAAGTAAGCACTGCAGTTGGCAATGGAATCATTTCAGCCGGTTACGTCACCTCTTCCTAGACCTTGAAGTAGTTGTTTCTCATTCTCTGCAAAGGATGGATTTTGTGGGGCGATGGTAGCGGTGATTCATTGGTGACACTAGTCATGGTGTTTACAGGATCGCTGGTTCAATTACTGCTTGAGGAGGTTGGAGCGAGACTGTTACACAAAGCCTGGTAGAGGCACGACCAGGAAGACTCGAAGTTGTGATCACTGCTAATGGTAATTCAATAAAGCACTGAATAAAGGGTCTAAATAATAATGTGCATTAGATATTTACAATGTTCCCAATCAGTTGGCATAAATTACTACAAACTAGCTTTTTGCTATGTGATTATCATGTATTATGTGTAGATTGATTTATGTTATATATAATGTAGTCTATAGCACATGAAAATGTGAAAAAAGTAAAGTGGTCTGAATAGATTCAGAAAGCCCACACTATTCCTCTTGACTATTGGTTTATAAACCAAGAATATGCATCGGCAGTTGAGTGTCCATCTGTGACTGAATGAGAACACCTTTATTCGCCTTTGTTCTACTCGGGAGGCGATATTGTGCTTCAGTGGTTTTTGGTTTTACTGCTAAGACTGGTAAAGTGTCCTTAAAGTTTGATCAAATGCCATGGTTGAAATAAATTGCAGAAGCAATGCTGGTCTAGGAAGAAGATAAGGAACATTGGGGTGTGGAGGAGCATGTGAAAGTAAAATAGTCTCTGTAAAGATTGGGTTGATTACACAAATCAATCTGGCAGTTCCAAACACTCATCCAAAACATTGGATGATGAAGCATTTTTTCATAAAAATACTTTATATCTACACTCATGTGTAGGTGCTAGTTAGTGCTGAATCTCTACTGCAGATAAAATGCTGCAATGTCGGTTCAAATCTAACCTAAGGCTCTTTATTCAGTACACAGTAAAAACCAACCTGGCCATTGGGTTGCAATGAAAATATGGAAAATCGTTGCAGTATTTTAAATCATCTGTATTCTGATTATCAATAGAATATACCCCATCCAAAGCTTTGCACACAACCATTCAAAGTTGGCTATTAAGGATTGACACTATGTTTTTTAACCTTTTTACCGCGTAGTCTTATATTCCAGTCTTGTAATGAAAGTGCAGGTTGCCTCTGACTAGCCAACAAACACCAACAAAAATCTTCTCAGAAGAGTGGTAAGAAATTGACGTTATGCTAGTTATCATAAGTATCTAGCTAGCTCCTTCACCACTAGCTGAGGATATTTTAATAACAAGTAATGTAAAGATACAAAGACACTATTTTTGTTTGACTCAAGAAAATCTATCTAGCTAGCTATGGATTAATTATTTGGCTCTCTGTATTGTAAGCCAGGTAGCTATATTGTTAGTTTGAATGGGCTACTACATTATCTTGTTATTTACTGTACCTACTTACAGGTTGTAGGTTTGCAGTTGTGTGTATGGTTATTGATCCTCGCTTTAGGAATACTTTGAGGGAAAATCCAGCGTTGCATTAAGCTTGGTTCTCAAAGCATTCCGGAAATGTGCACTTGAGAAGCATTTCTTTGCGTTACTACACCGTTATTTTCTATAGGGGGATTTTAGATTTACTTCAAAAAAAGGATGTGTTTCGTTTGACAAACATCACCATGTCTGGATGGAAATTACACATTCATCAAAATGCAGAGCTGGGGTAAGCCTAAACAAAATACATACGTTATTTGGGTTAGGGTTATTTTTGCTCATTGTTCTTTGCAAAACTGCTCAAGCTCTGTCAAGTTTGATGTGGTCTTCTGGCGAACATCAATTTAAAAATCTTTCTACATATTCTCAGTAGTTTTGAGATCCAGGCTTTGACTGGTTTTCAGGGCTTTGACTGGGCTCCAGGACATTGACCTTTTTTATTTTATGCCTCTCAAGTGTGTCTTTGTCTCTATGTTTGGCATGGGTGTTATTCCCAGGTGAGACAGGGTAGCACGCCTCCACCAATGTTTGTGGAACATACTGTACATATTTATCTAGCTACTTATCTTTATCTGTAAGACTATGTGTAAGTAATTTGGACTTGCATCTTCACTTCCATTGATTTACATCAATTGATCTACATTTTCTTGACTACCTAGCCTAACATTACGCAGCAGTGCATAGAGCAGAGCGTGTTACCTTAGCTCTAGGCTTGTCTTATCTAGCCAGTCGGGCTGTAACACCCTAATAGCAGCATTGTAGATAATTTTGGGTTTGCTGTTTATTTTTGTCTCATTATTTTACTGTGTATTTTGAACCAGTGAATAAGAACTTTACCTGTTATGATTAATAAAAAAGCCAACAGTGGAGATTTATTTGCAGAAATGAAAGCTGCTGGATGCATTAAACATATTTAACAAAGTAATATTGTGTTACATAGTACATGTTCTGCACTACAGCAGCAATAATAGGTATAGATCTGAACTGCGCAGGGAATGTCCATTGTTTGTCTGACTGTCTTATTTGACTAATTTAGCAGAGTGAGTCTGAACCAGAGGCAGGGGACTGTCAGAGGGATGTGAGGTACTGCAGGGTGGATGGTGAGGTGAGTGATAAAAGGGATATTATAGCTTAGCCCCATAAACCTGTTTTGTGTAATATGTTCCATGCCCTCCTTAAGTATTGGGACAGTAAAGGAAAAATCGCAGTTTTTAGTGTCACAATTAGAAGTTGAAAATGAGTACAGACTGTTACCTTTTATTTATGGCTGTTTAAACGTGTACATGTTTTACCAACTAAGAATAACAGCACTGTCAGTGTTCTGTCCCCACATTTCATGTGAGCATGACTCTTGGGACATTTGGCTCACAGGTGTTTTTAATTGATCAGGTGTTTCTTGTTGCATTGGTTGTTCACTCATAAAAGAGCTATGAATCTCTTGTCTCAGTGTTACCCTTTGCTTTTGAGTCTGTTGATCTCAACTCGAACCATAAACAAAACTTGAACCATAACCCAAACATTTCAAAACTGTTTGAAATGTCTTGAAAAACAAAGAAACCACTGGTGTCTGCAGAAATCAGCAACAACCCAGTTGGCCAAGGAAAACCACAGCAGTTGATGACAGAAAATTATCAGAGCTCTGAGAAACAACACTAAAATAAGTGTCAGTGAAATCACCAACAATCTCCAGAATGCTGGGATGAAAGTGTCACAATCAACTGTGTGCAGAAGACTTCTGCATCAGAATTACAAAGGCTAAACTACAAACTACTTGATTGGCACCAAAACCTGAAAGGCCAGATTTGGATTTGCTAAAAAAAAGTACAGCAATCACCCAGTACAGTTTTGGAACATAGTTTTATGGACAGATAAGACAAAGATTCATCATGGGCTTGCATGGTTGCCTCTGGAATGGGCTCACTCAACTTTATTGATGATGTGACTAATGTTGGCAGCAGTACAATGAATGCAAAAGTGTACAGAAGCATTTTTTTCTACCAATGTACAAGAAAACCACCATAATTGTTGGGCTAAACTACAAAATGTAACAGGACAGTGACTCAAAACATCTAAGAATGATAACAAGAGTTTGCTGTTGTAAATGGATCGACGACTCACTGCTCTTATAGCATGCAAGGGATTTGTGAGAAAATACTAGCTTTTATACTTCTTTCCTTTGCTTTAAGTTAAATTATCCCAATAACTATGCTTGCATTAAATGGGAGGATTTGAAAATGCTGTTTTTATTATTTGGTAAAACATATGTTTGTTGAAATAGACATAAATATAAGTTGACAGTCAGTACTCTTGCCTCATATTCAAATGTGTAATCATATTTTCACATGCCTTGACTGTACAACAAAAAGTGTAGAGCCAAGCTATAGCCTTTGTACAATGCCTTCCAGCATTCTTGAACACTGTGGTATACATGAGCAAAAAAGGCTATGAAAGAAATTATTATTTAACTTGATCATAGAAAAAAAAAATCTAACTATTTGGACTTCAGTCCAGATGAAACATTTTACTGTCAAACCTTCTTCTAATTAGATTTCCGATAACATTTAGCAAATCCATGTGCTGACATTTATGGGAGTAACTTTTTTTTTTTCTAGCAACCTGTCCAAATAGGTTTTTGGCATGGAGGTGGTGTCTAATTGTGGTTCTGGAGATTTGTTGGTGACCCACACATTTAGCCAACATTTGCAATTCTCCAACTGTGATATTTTTCTTTATCCCTCAATCTTTCCTTTTTGCTGTCCGTGGGGACAAACATGAAAGTTCAAATATTTAGCAGATGCTCTTACCCAGAGTGATCAAGATAGTGCACCACTTACTTCAACATGTTAATAGATGACTAAGGGAGCTTGAGATGTGTCATCTCATATTTATACCCCAACAGGTGGCCACTTAAGATTCCACTTAAGATTAATGTACACAATGTGAACCGAACAATACATTAATCTTGAATAAACTTTAATGAATTATATATAAACAAATATAATTGTAAAAAATGTATATTGCCAATGGCATATGAATTAACCTGGGAAAATATCCACATAGTAATTAAGTTATTATAAAGAAAGAATGTTGTTTCGTCTCATGGCTATATGCGCCGCAGGTTAGTTATTTCACTCCAATGACAACAGAGCTAAGAGACTGTCATAGCAACCAGAGGATATAAAAAGTCTACACACCCCTGTTAAAATGCCAGGTCTTTGGGATGTAAAAGAATGAAACAAAGATAAATCATGTCAGAACTTTTTCCACCTTTAATGTGACCTATAACATAAGCTATTCAATTGAAAAACAAACTGAAATCTTTGAGCGGGAAACATTTAAAATTAAAAACTCACAATAACCTGGTTGCATAAGTGTACACCCTTAAACTAATACTTTGTTGAAGCACCTTTTGATTTCATTACAGCACTCCGTCTTTTTGGGTAGGAGTCTATTAGCATGGCACATCTTGACGTGGCAACATTTGCCCACTCTTCTTTGCAAAAGCACTTCAAATCTGACAGATTGCGAGGACATCTCCTGTGCACAGCCCTCTTCAGATGTTCAATTGGATTCAGGTCTGGGCTCTGGCTGGGCCATTCCAAAACGTTAAACTTCAGCCGGGCTTGGATGTTTTTCTTTGTAATGAAAGGCTTTCGTCTTGCCACCCTACCCCATAGCCCATTCATATGAAGAATATGGGAGATTGTTGTCACAGGTAGCACACAGCCAGTACTTTCCTAGCAAGCATTGGTGAGCCAGAACTAGAGGATGCCCCAGTATAATTTAGGTCTGCTGTCTGGGAACATTTAGATTTTTCCGTAAACTACAGTATAACAGGGATTGCCAATGAGTGGTGGATGTAACTTCTACAATATACAGGTTCGGTTCATTGACTATATTCTATTTGGATGGCAATACGAGTAACATGACTTGTCATTTATTTATTGTCATACATGAAAAATAGAAAACGCAATTTCTCACATACAAATTATCCTTTTTTTCTTTGGAGGTACATGTGTTTCAAGTGCTCATATTTTGTTTAAGGCAGTGCTATGTGACTTGATATATGCTGCTGGGCTAATAAACACAGGACATTAAAGCACTCATGTTGAAGTTTTTTTTGAAAGTGCTTTTACTTTTTACTTCATTTCATAAGGCAGGCCCTGCTGTTTTTTGTTGTCCCTTTGTTTCCAAATGCTCCTGGGAATTCAATCTACCAATGTTTACTACTAAGTGGAAATCTAAATACAAATTAAATAAATCCTCAGGCATTTATTTTGTAGATGTATCGAAACTATACAGGACCGTGACACCACTATACCATATTGTACCGTATATGGTTTGGCATTGTCTTCCCTGAAAAAGACGTTGTCTGAATGGCAGCATATGTTGCTCCAAAACCTTTGTGTATTGTTCAGCATTAATGGTGCCATCACAGATATGCAAGTCACCCATGTCATGTGCACTAATGCAACCCCATACCATCACAGATGCTGGCTTCTGAACTGTAAGCTGATGACAAGTCGTATGGTCCCTCTCATTTCACATTTTTATTCGTCGGACCATAAGACAGTTTTTTACTTGGCCTCAGACCATCTTAAACAGGTTTGTGCCCAGAGAAGGCGGCAGTTTTTCTGGATCTTGTTTATACAGTATCTCACAAAAGTGAGTACACCCCTCAAATTTTTGTAAATAATTGATTATATCTTTTCATGTGACAACACTGAAGAAATGACACTTTGCTTCAATGTAAAGTAGTGAGCATACAGCTTGTATAACAGTGTAAATTTCATGTGTTGGGAATACTACTAATAAGCAGGACGAAATTTGATTTAGTAATATAATGCTCAAATACACAAACAGTAGATACACAAACAATATATCAAATACACAAACATTAGCTACATAGCCACCACTGCGACAGTAGTATTAGCTACAGCAGCTTCCTAGAAACAGGTGTATTTAACCTGAAATCAACATGAACACACCTTAATTCCACGCAGGTTGACTCCATTCAACTAATAATGTAACTTCTAAAGACAGTTGCTTACCCCACAGCATATTCAGGGGTGTAAATACTTGTGCAGTTTAAGTATTGATACCTAACGTTAACCTAACTGTAACGTTAAAATGTTACAATTACATATTGTAGCGACCTTGGAAAGGCCATTACTCATTCCTCTGCACCTGTAATCCCTGTGTAAACCCCTTTCTGTTTTATATTTGTAATTAATTTAGAACAATTTGCAGATTTAATGTTTCACTTTGACATTATTGAAGCAATTATTGGCAACAACTCCTAATTGAACAGATTTTGATTTGAGGTTGTACCCACAATACAAGTGTAAAGTATTTGATAAGCACTTTACCTATGAATCCTGCCAGATTTAACCATCCCTTATCTTTAAGGTACATGTATCTTTAGCATACATACGGTACATGCTAAAAGATACTTCCTCAAAAACAACCTTTTACCAGGAACACAAATATTCATTTTTATTGCCCATTGTAAAGCTAAGGAAAGAATCAGTGAATGGTAATACATTTTAAAGAATGGATTTAGCAGTCTTTTCAGATGAAGAGCAGAGAACAGATGTATTCTCAATGGAACAAATATTGTATCATTATGTTTTAACAGAAGCATATGACATATGGCATATGATCTGTTTTAGTGTTCTCTATAATATTTTGTATAAACTGGCTGAAGTAGCAATGCATACACAATTTTTGAAAGACAAAAAAATAGAGGAATATGCGTTACAGTTTGGTAAACAGACTGTTGATTAGCCCCGTATGAAACCTGGGTGAAAATGATAGTTCCATCAACACTATTATTAAATTGTACCTAGTAGAGTCCTGTCTGACTGGAGCTCCCTTCTATGCATGTTCACCTCAAATTCATTCTTCTCACAAAAGCAACCATTGCTGCATGCATTGCTTTCCTTGATACCTGCTAACTTGAAACATCACAGAACAAACCACTGCTGGCATAAATAACAATAACTTTACACGTTTCACCAGAGTAGCAACCTGCAGAGCACTGAGTGCAAAAGAGGACAGTTTGCGAGAATGAGGAAGCAGAGAGACAAGAGTAGAGTGAAATTGATAAGCTTGTGATCTTAAAAGCACCACTTCCATAATGATCCTAGTGCAGTGCACCATGCACCCCAGCAAGCAGCCAGTGCTGAAATATGATATGCACTTTGTGAATCCAGCAGGCTAACCCATTAGCATCATGTTCTCACAGCAGGAGAATCTTCAGACTGAAGGATGACTTATAACTGAACCCAATTTATGTTTCTAAGAATGTGCTCTAAAGTACACTAGTGTTCCTAATACTTTTTAACTTTAATCAACTTTACATATGTTCATCTTTATATAATGAACTCCAACACTCATTCCATATGAGCAGCTGCAGGGTCCTGTGAGTTTAAATGAAAGAGACTTGATATAAGCTTTGTCAGGATTACCAACCTGGTCTCAGGGGACTACGTAGACTATTTTACGTAAATCTTTGACAGCCAAATTCGTAAAATATATTATGTTAGCTGAAGTAACGTTAGAGTAATAATAAAGGAAAAAAGTGAAAGGCCATGATTTGGACACAGGTCCTTCCGTTCCATGCGACAGGTGCCCAACACACTGCTCCAAATAAGAACTTCTTTATAAAAGAAGCAAGTAGTGGTGTTAATACGTTACAAGTGATTTTCTTTCTAACCCTAACCCAAACATTAACCCAAACTTTAACCCCAGTGCTGTAATACCTAACCTTAACCCAAACCCTAACATTAACCCGAGTGCTGTGATACCTTCCCCTAATAAAAATTTAACCTAACTTTTTTCGTTGACTAACCTTACCCCAAACTTTAACTCAAACCTTAACCCCAGTGCTGTGATCCCTAACGTTAACCTAACTGTAACATTTAAATGCATTTATTACATATTGTATTGACCTTGGTAAGGCCATTAGTCATTTCTAATCCCTGTGTGGAGCTGTGGGCAGGGTGCCCATCTGCAGAGTCAAACATTGTCGTGTTTGTAATGTATGATATGTTTTCATACCATTCATAAGATAAGATACGATTGTCTGGTGTTCATTACATATTATACGTTTTCATAGTGTTCGTAATATATTATACATTTTAATAGCATTCATAACATGTTACATTTTAGCCAATTCTTAATATATTATACGTTTTGGTAGCACATTGTAGTGTAACTTAACGTAATGTAACATATCATATGAAATCAGGTGCCATGGATTTACGGAAAATAGCCTACGTGGTCCCCTGATATCAGGTTGTGATTACAGCATACTTTGCTGGAATCTATGCTCAGCGGATAGTGGTATAAACACCTTTGAGTTTACATAGGTTAGTATTTTCTTTCAAAGCAAACTTGAGTCAAAAAGACTTCATAATGTAATTGCATGTCGGTTAAGAACCCTTTGCCAATGGCAAAACTGTTTCCAATTGAGTCAGCTATAATTGAGCTGTCACATAATGTAGTGCTAAAAACAATTAGCCTAATCAATAAGTTTGCAGTGACTTACGAAAAGCCTGACTGCCAAATGACATGACCATTTTGAACTGTCAAGAGAAAATAAATGAAAAAGCTTTCCAGTCTTTTTACTAGCTGCCGTGTACTGTATTTGCCATCAATCAACCACAAAGAAGGTTATTCATATCCTGCTGACATTTAATTAAGGGGTTTAATTGTTGCTTCTATCTGCTATGATGGAAACATAAGAGTTAAATCAGTTTAATAGCTGCCGCCCTTGGATAAAGACTGAAGGAGTTCACTAATAGTGTTCAATTAAAGCTCTGAAAGCTGCTGCTCTGGAGCTGGTCCAGCCAGAGAGGACATATTAATTTCAGCCCCAAACACCATGCTGTTTCTTTGAGCAATGGAATAAGGGTTGTCTAACTACAGTAATTGCTTTTTATGTGTTATAGTGATTGGCACATCCTGTATTAGTAAGTGCAACCTTATACAATATACCAGAGGGGTAAGGTTAACAGTACTGAAAAATACTGTTATTAACTTCTAACAAATTTTATTCATTTGATAACAAACATGTTAAGCCTACAGCTCCAGAAAATATTAAGAGACCACTTCACCTTTTTCTTTCCTTTCCAGAAAAGTTGAAAAGGAAGGTTTTGAGTGAGGAACAGAAGTGTTAAAATTTAGAGACCATTGCAAATTGAACGCTTCTGTTCCTCACTCAAAACTTTCCATTTCAACTTTTTTGTAAAGGAAAGAAAAAGGTGCAGTGGTCTCTTAATTTTTTCCGGAGTTGTATATCTACATTGTGACCCAGAATTCCTGTCTAATTGTGGGTTTGACTAAGCTATGTAAATAATACATATTTAAATGGAATGTATTAGGCCTTATAACAAAACAAGGACTTCTTAATTATTTTATTGGCAATACTCCAGGCTAGAGTAAATGCTCAAAAGAAGAACTTATACCATTTATCCAAAAATCTATTTCAGTGACTGTACTCTTAAGATTAGGTATGTTTATTTTCCCTTTTCAAGTCTGACATGCATTTTAAAGTTACATTTTCAAACTTCACAGTGGAAGACATTTTTACTCAAAGTTGATACTTTTGCATGGAATTATGTAGAATTTTCCTGTGGATCAAAGAGTGTCTATGGAAAGTACACGCCTCAAGGAACCTAATCATGCATGCCTCCATTTGCTGCTCACCAAATGAAAAGCAAGTGTAGTGCATCAAACGTATCTGCACCTGAAACGCTGTGGTTTAGAAAGAAAAAACTACATCTCATGTGGTTTTATTATAATGAGGGAGAGGTAAGCCCAAATCATCATCTAATTACTCTAAATCACTTGAAATCACTGATTCGATTTTTACCTGTATTTAATGGCAGGTAGAGGATTCCTGTGTGTGTGGTTGTGCTTGTGCATGAGCCTGTATTCGGCTTTAGACGTGCAGCAGCTCTTAACCAGAGGAACTTAGAATATCCTACATTCTTTATGAGAATACATCACAAAGTAATGTCCAGGTTTTATACAATGACTTGTCCTTCTGGAGTTAGCAGCCTGGGTAGGCACATTCCTGACTTTAGAATGCCAAATTGAGAAAAGCACTAGCACTGTGAATGTCTGCTTGAGGTCTTTACACATGCACATATACAGAGAGAGAAAGAAACATGAACACACATTAAAATACTAATGTACACGGTTCAAAAGAATTAAGGGAACACTTAAATTACACATCAAGTCTCGATGTGAAATATATTAAAAATCAAAATCTTTACTGTATGTAACCCTGTTGAAATATATTCATTAATATAAGATATACAAGTTTTAATAAATAATTTCATAGTAACCCTGCACTGCTTTATTAGATAGTGGCTCTCAGGTGATGATAATTTTTTAACCCTGGTACTGGAAGTACTTGTCTTATATCCCCATTCAGCCAGTATCTGGTCTTTCCCTGTGGGGTTTAAGTGAGTCTGGAGCTAGCTACCCTTACCATGGCTATGTGGTAGTTGATATAGAGTATCCAGCTGAGGTGTTAGGAACCAGCCAGACTGTAACTATCCTAGCTCTAATATGTCCTGACCGCAGGACTGAAGATGACCCCAGGACTGAAGATGACCCTGGGGCTGAAGATGAGGCGTCTGTCATTGTGGGCACCAATGCGAGCCATGTTAGATGCTCGGTGAATCAATGCAAAGACAATGGCATAGATGTTACCCAAACACTAGGCCTTCGTGTTTGTGTCAAGGAGGATCAACCTGCACTCCAGGGTGTTGCTGTCCCGGTCTGTGATGATGAGGCTGGGCGTGTTAGATGGATGGGTCCATGCCCTTTGGTCTTACCCCCAGATGGTGACGCACAGGTTGTGTGCAGAGTTGTGTGCAGCCGCCTTACCTGCTGATATGATTCTTCATCCCAGGGTTGTGCCCAGCGGGGCATTGGATGTCAACAGCTTGAGAGTACTACTTAAGAATGAATCTTCAAGAGAAACTTCCATACCTGTGGGAACAATGATTGGATGTGTGTGCCACATTGATTCAGTTGCGACGATTCCCTCTAAGGAGTCTGCTTCCTCTGACTTGGATGAGAGCATGATCAACTTTGGAGACTTTCCTATCTGAGAACAATGAAAAAATAGAATACGTAAAAAACTGGCTCAGAAGTCTCATGTCTTCTCAATGCACGAGTGGGACATGGGATTAGCAAGAGGAGTAGTGCACGGAATCCGACTTTCTGATTCCTGGCCGCTCCGTCAACGATCATGCCGGCTGGCCCCTGCAGATATCGAAGACGTGAGAAAGCATCTACAGGAACTGCTGCAGGCAGGGATCATAACAGAGTCGCGAAGCCCTTACGCATCCCCTATAGTTGTAGTCAGGAAGAACACTGGGGCTATTAGGATAGTGTTGGCTATTGGCTAGTGTTTTTTTGCATGGACTTTGCAAACAAGCTAGCTGCTAGCGGCCTGGCCTAGTTAAGCCTGTGTGGAACTGTGAGACCGACTGCGGCCAAATACCCTGACGGCGCCGGATAGCGTTACAGAGTGGTGGACTTTGCCGAGATCGTCAGCGGTGTGAGTTATCTCTTGAACCCTGTGAATCTTCTTTTCGTCCGTCTTCTTTTCATCGTGGATCTTCTCGTCATGTCTCCTGCTGCTGTCGCCTTTCATCTTGCGCGCGGGAAATTTGAAGGGTATTTCAAGTTAGGCTAGGTTAGGCTATTTTATTTTCTGGGGCCCTTAGGTTTTCAATGTGAATATGACTGCATTTGTAATCTGAGGAGTGATTTTTGCAAGATACATTTAATTACTAACCTCCTTTTTAATATAAATCTTTTATATAAATATAACAGTTGTGGTTAATCACATTTTTGATGTTTTAGGTTATTAAAGAAAATAGTATTTTTGTTTAAAAGTTGAAGTACTTGTCTTAAAGCAAAAGTAATTCATATACCTTTCATATCATGTTAAAGTGTAAATATTAATGCTTAAATAGTGATTTAAAGGGAAAGAGCATTTCATATAATAAGTTAGTAGCTACATACATACACCAGTTAAACACTGATACGATGGCGGGGGAGGAAGCTGGACAGACTCGGCAGGCCCAAGCGTACTGTAAGGGTCTGCTGGGAACGTCTGGCCGAGTCTCCTGTCAGAGAGATCTTTAACTCCCACCTCCGGCAGAGCTTCGACTGGATCCCGAGGGAGGCTGGAGATATTGAGTCCGAGTGGACCATGTTCTCCACCGCCATTGTCGAAGCGGCCGCTCAGAGCTGTGGCCGTAAGGTCTCCGGTGCCTGTCGAGGCGGCAATCCCCGAACCCGGTGGTGGACACCGGAAGTAAGGGATGCCGTCAAGCTGAAGAAGGAGTCCTATCAGGCCTGGTTGGCTTGTGGGACTCCTGACGCAGCTGACGGGTAACGACAGGCCAAGCGGGCTGCAGCCCGGGTGGTTGTGGAGGCAAAAACTCGGGCCTGGGAGGAGTTCGGTGAGGCCATGGAGAAGGACTATCGGCTGGCCTCGAAGAGATTCTGGCAAACCATCCGGCGCCTCAGGAGAGGGAAACAGTGCCCTACCAACGCTGTTTACAGAGGTAGAGGTGGGCAGCTGTTGACCTCAACTGAGGATGTCGTCGGGCGGTGGAAGGAGTACTTCGAGGATCTCCTCAATCCCGCTGTCACTTCTTCTATTGAGGAAGCAGAGGATGAGGGCTCAGAGGTGGACTCGTCCATCACCCGGGCTGAAGTCACTGAGGTGGTCAAGAAACTCCTCGGTGGCAAGGCACCGGGGGTGGATGAGATCCGCCCTGAGTACCTCAAGTCTCTGGATGTTGTGGGGCTGTCTTGGTTGACACGCCTGTGCAACATTGAGTGGCGGTCGGGGACAGTGCCTCTGGGATGGCAGACCGGGGTGGTGGTCCCTCTTTTTAAGAAGGGGGACCGGAGGGTGTGTTCCAACTATAGGGGGATCACACTTCTCAGCCTCCCCGGGAAAGTCTATGCCAGGGTTCTTGAGAGGAGAATACGGCCGATAGTAGAACCTCGGATTCAGGAGGAACAGTGTGGTTTTCGTCCGGTCCGTGGAACACTGGACCAGCTCTATACCCTCTACGGGGTGTTGGAGGGTTCATGGGAGTTTGCCCAACCAATCCACATGTGTTTTGTGGATTTGGAGAAGGCATTCGACTGTGTCCCTCGCGGCATCTTGTGGAGGGTGCTTGGGGAATATGGGGTCCTGGGTCCTTTGCTAAGGGCTGTCAGGTCCCTGTACAACCGAAGCAGGAGCTTGGTCCGCATTGCCAGCAGTAAGTCAGACTTGTTCCTAGTGCATGTTGGACTCCGGCAGGGCTGCCCTTTGTCACCGGTTCTGTTCGTAATTTTTATGGACAGAATTTCTAGGCGCAGCCAGGGGCCGGAGGGTGTCAGGTTTGGGGACCACACAATTTCGTCTCTGCTCTTTGCAGATGATGTTGTCGTGTTGGCCCCTTCTAACCAGGACCTTCAGCATGCGCTGGGACGGTTTGCAGCCGAGTGTGAAGCGGTGGGGATGAAAATCAGTACCTCCAAATCCGAGGCCATGGTCCTCAGTCGGAAAAGGGTGGCTGGCCCACTTCAGGTTGGTGGAGAGTGCCTGCCTCAAGTGGAGGAGTTTAAGTATCTAGGGGTCTTGTTCACGAGTGAGGGAAGGATGGAACGGGAGATTGACAGACGGATCGGTGCAGCTTCTGCAGTAATGCAGTCGATGTATCGGTCTGTCGTGGTGAAGAAAGAGCTGAGCCGCAAGGCGAAGCTCTCGATTTACCGGTCAATCTACGTTCCTACTCTCACCTATGGTCATGAGCATTGGGTCCGAAAGGACAAGATCCCGGATACAGGCGGCCGAAATGAGCTTTCTCCGCAGGGTGGCCGGGCGATCCCTTAGAGATAGGGTGAGAAGCTCGGTTACCCGGGAGAAGCTCAGAGTAGAGCCGCTGCTCCTCCACATCGAGAGGGGTCAGCTGAGGTGGCTTGGGCATCTTTTTCGGATGCCTCCGGAACGCCTTCCTGGGAAGACCTAGGACACGCTGGAGGGACTATGTCTCCCGGCTGGCCTGGGAACGCCTCGGTGTCCCCCCGGAAGAGCTAGAGGAAGTGTCTGGGGAGAGGGAAGTCTGGGCATCCCTGCTTACACTGCTGCCCCCGCGACCCGGCCCCGGATAAGTGGAAGAAGATGGTATGGTATGGTACGTTCATTAGAGAAATCCCACTTATTTGGTTATTTGGATAGATGTTTTAAAGAACTCAGGATAGCCACCTTTCACTATAGTCAAACACACTAGAGGCGCTACATGTACATTGTTCAAGAACAAAATGACGTAACAATGTCAATGGAAACAAAAACCACCAACTGACAGAGGGCTGGATTCAAATTCACACCGAAAATCAAAGTAAACAATTTCAATCACAGCCTGTTCCAACTTAGGTAGATTTACTCGGTAGTGTGTATGGCCCCCACGTGCCTGTATGCACTCGAGACAACGTCTGGGCATGCTCCTGATGAGACAGTGAATGGTGTCCTGGGGGGTCTCCTCTCTGACCTGCATCAGGGCATCAGTGAGCTCCTGGACAGTCAGTGGCGTTACTTGGAGGCATTGGCTGGACCGATACATAACGTCCCAGAGGTTCTCAATTGGATTCAGGCCGGGCATTGTCCTGCACCAGGAGGAACCCACGGCCCACTGCACCAGCGTAAGGTCTGACGATGGGTCTGAGGTTTTCAGTCCGGTACCTGTTGGCTAGCACGTGGAGGTCTGTGCAACCCTCCAAGTATATGTCTCGCCAAACCATACATTATGAGTTGTCGTGATGAAATTCACAGATGTTGGAACGGCCTGTGATTTAAATTGTTTACTTTGATTTTCGGCATGAGTTTGAATCCAGTCCTCAATTGGTTGTTTCCATTCACCGTTATGTCATTTTCTTCTCAACAAATTACACCATGTGCAGTTAAGGTTTTGTTCTTTAATGTATTTCTATCATTGTGACCCAATGTGTGATTTGAGTGTTCCCTTAATTTTTTGGAGCAGTGTATATAGGCAGTAGGTATTTGGATTATGTTTGTGCAGATTGTGTTTAAAAATGTTGAAAGGAAGCTGTCAAAACCTTTACATTCCAAGTAAACAAATTGTGTGGCTAAATATGTTGAAGTATATGAGACTAAATGTAAACAGTTTGGCTGCTATAACTTTGATGAAGCACTAGTGGCAAGATTTTTAAATAGCAGGACAGGTATATGGTATTCAGACTGTAACTGTGTTTTTTAAATACTAAAATGGAATAGAATGAATATTGCATGACATTGGATTTCTTTATAACCCTCCTCCTATGAATGGTTTTTATGAGTTGAGACGTGCTCTCATGTTGGAGTCTGTGGAACAAAGTGAGAACTGTATCTGAACTTAGAGCTAAACCAATGTGAATATCTTGGGCGCAATTCAACAACAAATGGTTTCAGGGTAAAGATGTGTTGGGTGAAAACATGCAGTTCAAATAGTGATGGGACATTTGCAACCGAACAGATCTTTTTGAATAGCTGTTTTTGCTGAACATTAGGAACTGAATCACTTTGGTAAAAGGAGCCATTTATTTGGCTTCATGATTATTTGCAGATAAATTGCTAAATTATTCATTAGACTGTATATCTGCACTGCGTAACTAGGAAATAGTACAGAGAGCACATTGTTCTGTTCCACAAGCATTTTCCGAGCACGTTAACGTCAGGTAAAAAAACAAACATAGCAGGTGATCTAAGAGTTAAGAACAATGTAACGTATTTGAATGTTTATTTCCAGCTTTGTAATAATTCGAGTCACAGTTTTTCACCTTTACATTGGAGATTTGCATACTTTTATTGTTCTGGGATTATTTTTACCGAAGCGCCATTCAGAAACAAATTAGTTGTCTCTTTCAGTTGAGCTGATCTACAACTACTTGCTCTCTAAAAAAAAAAAACTTGGTTGTCATCACTTGTTCACCAGTCACACTTAAACTTTATTTTGTTGAGTAGATTTATTATTTTCTTGCAGGGCAATGCAGTCCCTGGTTGATTGCATAAGCCCCCGTCTTTGAGATATCAAGGAGTTTGTTAATTGTTTTTTTTTTCTAATAAAGAGCAAACCACACAAGTCAACGCTTTTCTTCCAAAAACACTACAAGAAAATGTCAAGCACCAAAAATAATGGGAATTTAGGGAGGAAGCTTTGGTAAGAAATGTATTGATATTGCAGGAAAGGCATGTGTCCCAATTCATTTTGGTGCAGATACAATGTCGATGGTTCTGGATAATTAGGGAGTTAGATGTTTCCCACAGTTGATTACATATGCACACTGAGTGGAATAATCTGTCTCACTACTCCCACACCTCTTTTTCTCTTTCCAGTGGATTTAGTACAGAGCTGATAAGAGAATGCAATGTGATCTCAGCTTCTCTTTGTTTTTTTGTTTTTTTGTATGTTTTTTTTAATCACCAATGTATTCTGGCGCAGCAGCAGAAAAATGGCTTCAATGCAACAATGCTAAAATAGTTCTTTATTAGGTCAGCCTGAGAAGACAGCATTGTCTCCAAATTCATGGCATTTCCACTGCAACAAATGTATTGAACAGCTGTATCTCCACACCATTTTTCTAAATTACATTCTCCTAGCACTTTGTCGTGCTTTATGAGGACTTAAGTTCAAATTCTTACACACATCCACTATTTACTGAGTATAGATTTAGAACAATTCACCTGACATTTCATACATTCAATTTTGGTTTTGGAACACTTTTCAGTCAACTCGTGAAGTATTGCCTCCCTTCACTATAGAGAATAAAAAAATAACAGTAAGTCATACAGTATGTTGGGCCAAACAAGCCGTGTATTTTCATTTCAACAAAATACGAAACATTTTAAGAGTAGTGTTGTTTCCCTGAGGTATAAATATGGGGTTGCACGCATGTAAAATCCCTTTGTGATTGATCACAATAGGTAAAACCAATGGGCTGCTGAAAAGAGACAGATGGTTGCTGACCTACACAGATTAGGTAAAGTGTATACAAAAAATACCACTAACCACAGTGAGGGCAACAATGAAAAAGTTTGGTAAGGAAAAGCACCTGATACCCAAAGTAAAATATGGCAGTGGATTATTGATGCTTTGGACCTGGTTTTCTGTTAGTGGTCCAGGAACTCTTGTTCAATGACCTAATGAATTCGACTAAATACCAGGATATTTTAGCCTAAAAACTAGACTGCCTTTACCAGGAGATTGAGACTTTGCTGTGGATGGACATTTTAACAAGACAAATATACATAAAAATCAACACAGAAATGGTTGCAGGACTATATTTAGGTCTTAATTAGAAACTTCCCAAAATTGGTGAACTCAGCCAAACTCAACCAAGTACTTTTACTTTGAAATACATGTACTACATACAAAATGTCTGTTGTGTTATTACTACCCATCTGCCGTATTATATTTCATATATTTTTCCATGTAAGTTACTACATGGGTTTTCTACACCAAATCTGGCTGCAAAACGCATTTAGGTTTGGCTAAACGTGGTAAATACAACCCTGATTCCAAAAAAGTTGTGACTACCATTTTGCTTTACATTTTTCATGTTGTCCCAACTTTTTAGGAAAAATGGTTTTACTTATGCATTTAGAATTGCATTTATACTTTTAAATTACAGAATATTTTATGACAATTACTAAAAATTAAAACGCACAAGTAAATCCTTTTCTATCGCACTTTCTAATCAAACAAAATGTGAAAAAATGAATAAGGGGTGTGAATACTTATGCAATTCAATGTAACAGTTATGTTATGTACACTGCAATCTGAAAGGTTTTGGAGACACTGTGTTGCTGGAAAAATTGACTAGATGGAATATATAAAATATGCTCTATTGCATGATATAAATTCAATGCTGCCATTATACGACACAATGCATCCCAGTCTTTCACACAATACCCCATGCAGAAAACTACATTTGGTGTATAATCAAAGTAGTAATATCGTAATGGCTGCTTTTCACGTACTGTTGTGGCCAATATTGTCTGATATCACTATGAGATAATGCCTATTACAGGAATTAATGTCTATCTGCCTCTAGTGCCCCACCTTAGTGCTGTCAAGCTTTTATCCTTAATTTATTTCTGTTGCTGATGGCTTGTAATTTTTGCTGGTAGATATTTCGTCACGTTTTTGCTCAAAATGTTATTCCATTGAGCTCTGTTTTGCAACAGCTCCTAGATACAATCGTAAACTAAAAAGCTCAGTATTAGATATTTAACTTATGATGAAGGTACAGAAAGTTATTGGTCTGGAACGGGGACACCATGCAGGGATGGCGATGGGATGAACGTATTGGTGCAAGGGCAAATACTGGGAAACCATTGCTTGTTCTGATTCTGGGCCTAGGGACCAGGAGAAGAATGGGAATAGGGTTAAATGGGGGAACTAGGATACCAAGATTCACTGGCATGTCCCCCATACACTCGCTCCCTTTTCCTGGTACAGAAACCGGAAAATGTAATGAATGATTTATATGAACCGCTTGACATAAAATGGACCTGTTAAATATATATAAATATTGTCTTAATATGTCTTCCCTATCGACATCTCTGCTCCTCTGTCTGCATGATTATTAGTCAATGCTCAATGCTGTGAGCTGTGATGAAGACCATATTTACTTTTCACCATATTTTAAGTCTACATAAATTCAAAGCACACACATTATATCTAATGAAACTACACGTGAATAAAAGATGCACTTACTGTATACAATTATAAAATGTGATCACATTTTTGAGGTATTGATATACCTGGGAAATATCTGTAAACGGTTTGTCAGAGCATGTATAGCATGTTCCACAAATTAATTGCTCTGTCATTCAGCAGACCGACACCAAAATGTTAGGCCTAATGCAGAAAGGTGTTCTTGGCTATTTATTATATTTGATTAAGACTGATAGCTCAGGATTTTATTACCAGAAGGCTCACATTTTGTTTAATTTATGCTGTGTTACTAATAAACATTTAACAAGACCTTAAAGAGGCCTTTCACCCTAGGGGGACATAGGGTAGTGCATATCATGTCAGAGAGATTTCTAGAGCAGTGAGATTTATCTCCCACATAATTGGCCAGTCGAAGCAAGGTTTATTTGTTGCACTACAAATGCACATGGTATCGAATGCTGCATAAAAAAAAAAAAGCTTGCTGATAATGACACACCAGCGGGTTTAGTATTGGCACAAATGATAAAGTGCCTTGGTGTTTATGGTTTTGAATCTCAGCTAGATGTGTTTATAGTGGACATTCAGATCCTTCCCTCTCTCAAAATTAGCCCCAACAGTTGGCTGAATATCGACTTTGAAAGAGCTTTAAGTTGATTACAACACATGCAACTTTTATTTCATTTATATTTCTACATTTATGGTGGAGTGATCATTCTCCAATTTATTTTCAATGTTATGCTTTTAAATGGCACTTCCATTTGAAACATTTCTTGCAATTTTCGCAGAAAGTGCATTTAGTAGATTCTCTGGAAAATATTAGACCCTAAATGCAAACCAGGACAACCTGAGGAATGATGCCCTGAAAGTCAGTGATGAAAAGGGACGTTACCAGAGCCTGTCTTTCTGGGCTTTATGATATTGATATGATAATGATATAGAGTATCTCACAAAAGTGAGTATACTCCTCACATTTTTGTAAGTATTTGATTATATCTGTTCATGGGACAACAGTGAGGAAATGACACTTTGCTACAATGTGACGTAGTGAGTGTACAGCTTGTATAACTGTACATTTTCTGTCCCCTCAAAATAACTCCACACGCAACCATTAATGTCTAAAACGCTGGCAACAAAAGTGAGTACACCCCTAAGTGAAAATGTCCAAATCCCTTTACATTATAGTCAAGTTTTTATCTAATCAAATATACTGTATTGTAACAACTGTCCTGGTGTAGCGTTGGAGGAACCAGGCGCAGGCAGAGATCACGTTCGTTGGTTTATTAAAACAACAAACAACAAACCGAACACGAACGGAAAACAATAACTACTCTACTGAATGAAAATAAAGTGCGCAACAATGCGACTTAACAACTAACATACAAACAGTAGCACAAACAACACTCACCAGCATACAGACAGCAACAATGACAGTGACAGCAACAATGATCCACCATGTGGGGAGCAGAGGGGAAACATATATACACATACAAATGATACAAATTGGGACCTGGTGTGGAGGATTGAAAACATGTGACAGTCCGGGATGTGTTCGTGAGATATGGGAACTTGTGGAAATATGGCACGGTGGCGCTGCTGCTCACCGCACCATGACAGTACCCCCCCCCCAAAGGCCCGGCCACCGGACGGGCCAAGACGAACCCCAGCCCAAGGGAGGGGGGGCGGGGCAGCACAGTACCCCCATCGGCACAAACCCGCCGAGGGGGCGGAACAGCCGAGACTAACCAGGGTGGCGGAGCCGTCGGGACAGGCCGGGGAGGCAGAACCGGCCGAAGATCAGGAGCCGGCGGAGGGTCAGGAGCCGGGAGAGCCGACGGAGGGTCGGTAGCCGGCGGAGGGTCAGAGGCCGGGAGAGCCGACGGAGGGTCGGTAGCCGGCGGAGGGTCAGAGGCCGGGAGAGCCGACGGAGGGTCGGTAGCCGGCGGAGGGTCGGTAGCCGGAAGAGCCGAAGGAGGGTCGGTAGCCGGAAGAGCCGAAGGAGGGTCGGTAGCCGGAAGAGCCGAAGGAGGGTCGGTAGCCGGAAGAGCCGAAGGAGGGTCGGTAGCCGGAAGAGCCGACGGTGGGTCGGTAGCCGGAAGAGCCGACGGTGGGTCGGTAGCCGGAAGAGCCGACGGTGGGTCGGTAGCCGGAAGAGCCGACGGTGGGTCGGTAGCCGGAAGAGCCGAAGGAGGGGGCGCCGGGGCGGCCGGGACAGGAAGGGGCGCCGGGGCGGCCGGGACAGGAAGGGGCGCCGGGGCGGCCGGGACAGGAAGGGGCGCCGGGGCGGCCGGGACAGGAAGGGGCGCCGGGGCGGCCGGGACAGGAAGGGGCGCCGGGGCGGCCGGGACAGGAAGGGGCGCCGGGGCGGCCGGGACAGGAAGGGGCGCCGGGGCGGCCGGGACAGGAAGGGGCGCCGGGGCGGCCGGGACAGGAAGGGGCGCCGGGGCGGCCGGGACAGGAAAGGGCGGTGGCAGCCAAACCCCGGCAAGCTCAGGCGGTGCAGGCCACTCCTCCTCGGCCTCAGGCGGTGCAGGCCACTCCTCCTCGGCCTCAGGCGGTGCAGGCCACTCCTCCTCGGCCTCAGGCGGTGCAGGCCACTCCTCCTCGGCCTCAGGCGGTGCAGGCCACTCCTCCTCGGCCTCAGGCGGTGCAGGCTGCTGCCACTGGCAGGAAGGAGGCGCTGGCTGCTGCCACTGGCAGGAAGGAGGCGCTGGCTGCTGCTCCAATGCAGCAGGGGGCAATCGGCGCCGTGGCGCAGGGACAGGGGCGGCGTAAGGCCGCGGAGCAGGAAGCGGTGTGCGCCTAATTGCCAGCCTACAGCCTGGCCAGCCTGCACGGGGTCGAGGAGGCACCGGACATAGAGGGGGCGCCGTCGGGACTTCCCTCGGGCACCCTCTCAGCCCCCCCCTAAAATTTTCCTGGGGGGACCTCGGACCGGGCGTTGGGCACCTCGCCCTCTCCTTCCTCCGGCCTCGCCTACGTCCTGTCCTACCTGCCTCCTGCATGTCCTGCAGGAGACCCTTCACCAGCTCCCCTTGTTCTTTGGTGAGGGGCTTGACCACTCCATACTGGTCCATGCCCCACAGCGGCACCCCGAACCCATCTTGGGGCAACCCCCAGCACTGCTCCCCAAGGGGATCCTCCTCCACTCTCTCATAGACCGCTTCATCCTCGTCCGATGAGAGGGAGTCAGACCCCCAATCGCCCCTCCACATATACACCCTCTCTGGAGGGGCTGCCTGCTGGCTCCAGTTGTGGTGGATCATTCTGTAACAACTGTCGTGGTGTAGCGTTGGAGGAACCAGGCGCAGGCAGAGATCACGTTCGTTGGTTTATTAAAACAACAAACAACAAACCGAACACGAACGGAAAACAATAACTACTCTACTGAATGAAAATAAAGTGCGCAACAATGCGACTTAACAACTAACATACAAACAGTAGCACAAACAACACTCACCAGCATACAGACAGCAACAATGACAGTGACAGCAACAATGATCCACCATGTGGGGAGCAGAGGGGAAACATATATACACATACAAATGATACAAATTGGGACCTGGTGTGAAGGATTGAAAACATGTGACAGTCCGGGATGTGTTCGTGAGATATGGGAACTTGTGGAAATATGGCACGGTGGCGCTGCTGCTCACCGCACCATGACATGTATTTCCTCATAGTAAACATCTCTGACTTAAGGGAATGAAGTCAACCCCGAACCCTGCCAAATGCGAGTAAAGTTGGCAATTCATAGGTGAATCTGTTGACATATCAAATATGTCGTCCTGTCCCTGAGAAAGGCTGTTAATCCTAATTGCTCTCAGGTCATTGCTGTAAAAAAATAATGTGCATCTTAACTTGTAAAACAAGGCTATTCAGCCTAACTCTATGACTACTGTCCCTACCAAATACGGGCAGAAATCTAGTTGGCTAGTTTAAATGGCTATACAGCAACTTCAGCTAATTGGTGGCTAGAATTGTATTGCACCAAATTGAGAAACTGTTGTTTAAGGTCTTTGGCAGCTAGCAGTGATGTGGCTAGCTACTTTGATTTTTAGTTTACATTATCATGTTGTAGGCAGCTAAAGTGAATGCTGTATGCGGAACTCAATGCAATAATTTTGAACACAACAGGACAGCGACATCCTTATCAGGAATAAGTATTAGGTCAAATTTTACAATTGTATACTTTATCTTACCAAATGAGCAACGAGTATCAATGGAACTGTTCATTTTGAATTGAAGATTTGATCAGCTGAGCAAGCTAGCAAGCAAACTGACTTAGGTTTTCTGCGTGCATATGCACAGATGGAGATTCAGCCATAGGCCTCTCCAGATTTCATTGTGGGGAATGAGTAAGTACACATCAAATTACATATTAAATCAGGTTTTAGGACAAAGCACTAAACGTTCCAGCCTGCTTATATTTTCTATTTAGTTTGGCTTGCCTTCATTTTGGAGTCTGAACTCAAGCCTAACAGAAAAGGTAAAAGCACTTAATAAAGAATCATAACTAATATTCAACAGTTGTGACTTGTGACATTCTCATCACACATAGTGCTGCAATACATTTTTAGACTGCAACAAATGTTGGTTCAATTAAATCAATCACATTTATATGCTTCCTTTGAATTTCTTAATTGTCTAATACCATATCTGGGACATCGAGTCAGTGGTGTAGATTCTCGGTTTCAGCTATTTTGTAAATTAATCTTACAATATTTTGTTTCTGTTTCTTTTACTATCTTCTAATGCCTAAGAAAGCAGTCAGTCTTTCATTTTCTTGTTTTTGCCTCTTCAAGTGATGGGAGAACCTTACATGGAACCCAGAAGGGTTCTACATAGACATAAAATGTTTATCCGATAGGGGCAACCAAAGCCTTTTGGAACTTTTATTTCTTAGAGTATACGATTCCCTGTACATTGACATGTAGGATGTCAACATGTATCGAAGGCTCATTTGCTGAAATTGAGAGCAGAGAAGTTCAATTACTGCTTTTTTGCTCACTGATTTTGCACTCCTTTTAAAAGTTTATTATTAATGCTTTACAATATATAAATAAAGAACACTATATTTGAGTTGTTAAATAGTCAGTTTTAACCTTCCCTTAATATCTTTTTTCTCTCTCTGCCAAACTTTCAAGCCTTAAAGTTCAAAGCTTCAACGCCAACGCTTAGGGAAGAAATTCATGGACTTATGTTTCCCATCAAGGCTTCCATTCAAAATATTTCTTTGGAACAGATGTTAATAAGAGAAATTATTTCTTCACTGTTGCCACAAAGAATCGGAAAGTAAAGGTTGTTTAAATGCTTATTTGCATGTGTGGAGATACAGCTGTTCAATACATTTGTTGCAGTGGAAAGAAGACCTGTTGATGATTTCTGTTATTGCCCATAATTATATTAATTTGCATTATTTGGTTAAACCCTGCTCTCTGGCTTAAAAGGAAAACAATGTAAACATACGTGTCTTCATTACTCCAGTACATGGAGTGTGAACCTTGAAATGCTTAGAAATGTCCAACATTTTCACATGCTCCTTTGAAAATAAATATTCTCACACTATCTCAAAGTAATCAAACACATTCTCATACATATCACCACCAATCCCAAGAAAATGATTTTAAGATGTGCAGCAGGTTGTTTGGGGAGGGGGATGCACTTCTGAAACCATCCATTTCTTTCTCACAAAACAGAAATCCCAGTGCATTTTTCACCATATAGTGGTTATACAAATTGGTTATAAAAGCCTTGGAGCTTATTTAATAGACAGTCATGTATAAGCACAAATCTTTACATAAAAAAAAAATCGTTATTTACACACGAAATGTGAAATGTATCAATATGGTTGTTTGCTTGAGAGTATTTGTAAATTTAGGCAAATCAACAAGCATGCATATGCAGTGCCAAATGGTGGAATGTGGAAACTGCTTGATATGCATAGCCTGGTTATTGGGTTAATGTATATTATAATGTGTTACAATTGAATCATTTTTCTTATTTTGTTTTTCCACTGTAAATTGATACAACATTTCTCAACTGGCTAGCATAGGAAAATTGTATAACCGTTTCCTAAAAAGTTGGGACACTGTGTAAAATGCAAATTAAAACAGGATGTAATGATGTGAAAATCATTCGTCACTATATGTAATTCAAAATAGTAAAATACAAGATATTGAATGTTGAAACTGAGAAATGTTATGGTTTTTGGAAAAGTACATGCTCATTTTGAGTTTAATGCCAGCAACAAGTTTCAAAAATGTTGGTACCGGGGCATGTTTACCACTTTTGCATCACCTCTTCTTTTAACAATAATAAATAACTGAGGAGACCAGTTGCTGTTGTTTTTAAAGTTAAATGTTTTTTCCCATTCTTGCTTGACATTGGATTTCAGCTGCTCAACATTTTGGGGTCTCCTTTGTTGTATTTTTCATTTCATAATGAGACAAATGTTTTCAATGGGTCACATGTCTGGACTGCAGGCAGCCCAGTTTAGCACCCAAAATCATTTACTACGGACCCATGCTGTTGTAATACATGCAGAATGTGGTTTGGCTGAAATAAACAAGGCCTTCCCTGAAAAAGATGTTGTTTGGATGGTTGTATATGTTTCTCCAAATCCTGTATTGTTCAGTACTGATGGTGCCTTCACAGATGTGCACGTCACCCATGCCATGTGCACTCATGCACCCCCATACTATCACGGATGCTGGCTTTTGAACCGTGCACTGATAACAAGCCAGATGCTCCCTCTCCTCTTTAGTCCAGAGGATGCAGCGTCCATGATTCCCAAAAGCAATTTCAAATTTTGCTTGGGCTGAAAGAAGGTGGCAAGGTGGATCTTATTTATATGGTTTCTACTTGTATGGTAGAGTTTACCATACAGGGTGATGGAAGGTTCATGGGAGTTTGCCCAACCAATCCACATGTGTTTTGTGGATTTGGAGAAGGCATTCGACTGTGTCCCTCGCGGCATCCTGTGGAGGGTGCTTCGGGAATATGGGGTCCTGGGTCCCTTGCTAAGGGCTGTCAGGTCCCTGTACGACCGAAGCAGGAGCTTGGTCCGCATTGCCGGCAGTAAGTCAGACTTGTTCCCTGTGCACTCCGGCAGGGCTGCCCTTTGTCACCGGTTCGTTCGTAATTTTTATGGACAGAATTTCTAGGCGCAGCCAGGGGCCGGAGGGTGTCAGGTTTGGGGACCATACGATTTCGTCTCTGCTCTGTGTTGGCCCCTTCAAGCCAGGACCTTCAGCATGCACTTGGACGGTTTGCAGCCGAGTGTGAAGCGGTGGGGATGAAAATCAGTACCTCCAAATCCGAGGCCATGGTCCTCAGTCGGAAAAGGGTGGCTTGCCCACTTCAGGTTGGTGGAGAGTGCCTGCCTCAAGTGGAGGAGTTTAAGTATCTAGGGGTCCTGTTCACGAGTGAGGGAAGGATGGAACGGGAGATTGACAGACGGATCGGTGCAGCTTCTGCAGTAATGCGGTCGATGTATCGGTCTGTCGTGGTGAAGAAAGAGCTGAGCCGCAAGGCGAAGCTCTCGATTTACCAGTCAATCTACGTTCCTACTCTCACCTATGGTCATGAGCTTTGGGTCATGACCGAAAGGACAAGATCCCGGATACAGGCGGCCGAAATGAGCTTTCTCCGCAGGGTGGCTGGGCGATCCCTTAGAGATCCCTTAGAGGGTGAGAAGCTCGGTCACCCGGGAGGAGCTCAGAGTAGAGCCGCTGCTCCTCCACATCGAGAGGGGTCAGCTGAGGTGGCTTGGGCATCTGTTTCGGATGCCTCTGGAACGCCTTCCTGGGAAGGTGTTCCGGTCCCGTCCCACCGGGAGGAGACCCCGGGGAAGACCTAGGACACGCTGGAGGGACTATGTCTCCCGGCTGGCCTGGGAACGCCTCAGTGTCCCCCCGGAAGAGCTGGAGGAAGTGTCTGGGAGGAGGGAAGTCTGGGCATCCCTGCTTAGACTGCTGCCCCCGCGACCCGGCCCCGGATAAGCGGAAGAAAGTGGTGGTAGAGTTTAACTTGCATTTGTGGATGCAGTGAGGTACTATGCTCACAGACAATCGTTTTTGGGAGTGGTCCTGAGCTCAGTGATGTCCACTACAGAATCGTGCATCCCAACGGCCCAAAGATCATGGCCATCCAGTATTGGGTTTCGGCCTTGTCACTTGCATACAGAGATTTCTTAGGATTCTCTGAATCTTAATGTTATCATGTACCGTAAATGATGAGATCCCCAAACTCTCGCAATTTTACTTTGAGAAATATTTCACCTTTCCAATCTTTTTTGAAATGTGTTGCTGCCATCAAATTCAAAGTGGGCATATATTTTTCAAGAAACAATAAAATCTCTTTCAACATTTGATATTTTGTATTTGTCTCTTTCCTAATGAATATAGAGTTTAAATGATTTGCACATCATTGCATTCTGTTTTTCTTTACATTTTACACAGCGCCCCTACTTTTGAAAACAGGGTTGTACTAAATGACTTGCATTTACTGTGTGTGATATTATTTGAGCAAGTCAGTGCATTTCTTATGGTAATAATACAGGTAAATTAAAGCATCACTGCTTGCGTCACATTTTGCAGCCACAACTGCAATCAAACTTCCTATAATTAGAGGTCAGTCTTTTACATCGCTGTGGAGGTTTGTTAGCCCACTCGTCTTTGTAGAATTGCTGTAATTCATCAACATTGTAGGATTTTCGAACATGAATTGCTCGTTTCTGGTCCTGCCACAGCATCTCGATGGGGTTCAAGTGAGGACTTTGACTAGGCCACTCCAAAACCTCAATTATGTTTCTCTTAAGCCATTCTGTGCTGGATATTTGGTTCAGTTTCAAATTTCTATCACATGACTTACAGTTGTGCTCAAAAGTTTGCATACCCTTGGAGAATTGATTATATATGTACCATTTGAAAAGAAACCATTAATGAGCAGGCAAAACATTATTTTTAACAGTATTTCTTATGGGATTCACATTCAACTGTAGGTCATAACAGAATGGCACAATCATAAAAAGAAACATGGCAACAAAGAAAATGTAAAAGTTTGTAAAAGTTGTAAAAGTTGTCTATGAGGCTGCACATTCTTGCAGGTGGTATAGTTGCCCATTAATCTTTGCAAAATGCCTCCAGGTCATGCAAAGTCTTCTTGCATGAACCCCACGTTTGAGATCTCCCCATAGTGGTTTGATGATATTAAGGTAAGGAGACTGTGAGGGCCAATCCAGAGCCTTCACTTTTTCTGCTGTAACCACTGGAAGGTGAACTTGGCTTGTGCTTAGGGTCATTGTCATGCTGGAAAGTCCAAGAGTGTCCCATGTGCAGCTTTCATGCAGAAGAATGCAAATTGTCTGCCAGTATTTTCTGATAACATGCTGCATTCATCTTGCCATCAATTTTCACAAGATTCCCTGTGTCTTTAGAGTTCACACATCCCTAAAACATCAGTGAGCCTCTACCATGCTTCACAGTGGGGATGGTATTCTGTTTACTATAGGCCTTGTGGACCCCTCTCCAAACATAGCCCTTATGGTTGTGACCATAAAGCTCTATTTTGGTCTCGTCACTCCAAATTACAGTGGGCCAGAAGCTGTGAGGCGTGTCAAGGTGTTGTCGGGCATATTGTAACCAGGTTTTTTTGTGGCATTGGCGCAGTAATGGCTTCTTTCTGGCAACTCAACCATTGTTCAAGTATAAATTTATTGTTCTCCTTGAAACAACCACACCATCTTTTTCCAGAGCAGCCTGTATTTCTCCTGAGGTTACCTGTGGGTTTTTCTTTGTATCCTGAACAATTCTTCTGGAAGTTTTGGCTGAAATCTTTCTTGGTCTTCCTGACCTTGGCTTGGTATCAAGAGATCCCTGTGATTGAACAGTACTGACTTGCATTTGCAAGGCTTTGGATATCTTTTTATATCCTTTTCCATCTTTATAAGGTTCCATTATCTTGTTAAGTCTTTTGACAGTTATTTTCTGCTCCCCATGGCTCAGTATCTAGCCTTCTCAGTGCATCCACGTGAGAGCTAACAAACTTATTGACTATTTGTACCCAAACACTAATTGCAATTTAAAAAGCCACAGGTGTTATTTGCCATTTTCACCTGTGTGTCACCTTGTGTGTCTGTAACAACGCCTAACATTCAAAGGTATGTAAACTTTTGATCAGGGCCATTTGGGTGATTTCTGTTATCTTTATAATTAAAAAAGGAGCCAAACAACTTTCTGCCAGTGTATGCAAACTTATGAGCACAACTGTATGTTCTGTTTTAAATCATTGTCCTGGTGCAACAACCAAATCTTTAGCTTCAGGTCACGTACTGATGACCAGACATTCTCCTTCAGAGTTTTCTGGTAGAGATTCATGTTTCCTTCAATGATGGCACGCACTGTATGTCGAACATGGACAAATTGCATTGGCAAAGACGAACAGTGTTCACAAATTGAAGCTGGCCCACAGGGAGAGACAGACACTTAACAGGATACTTGGTCAATGCCGCAAAAGCACAGCCTCAAATTACCACGTAATTGAATCAAAACCTCTGTGACCCAGTCTCAACAGAAACTGTAATGTAGTGATCTTCACAAAGCTTGCATTTCTGTTGGAGCACAAAACCTGGACTCTTGAACATTGAAAAACAGTAATATGATCTGATGAGTCATTGTTCACCCTAAGAAATATGAGGCCATTTTACAGGGCAAGGTGCACCCTATGGTGGAAACACTATTCCCTCATGATTTTCCAATGTTCCAGGACAATGATACCCCCATATACACTGCTAAACAAACTCAATAGTTGTTTTATGAATACTAGGATGGCATCAAACACATTCCCCAATCTCCCTTGTCACCAGAGCTGAACCTCATTGAACCATTATGGGTTCTGGACCAGAGTTTTTGAAGTAGATTTTTACCACTTCGTCCCTCAAAGAACTAAGGCAAAGGGTAGCCATACTCCTTATTATGTCCTTGATATTTATATATTGTTGTTTTCATTATTTTGTCCACCCCCAGTAGTGTTTGCGGGTTTTGAAACCTATAAAGAAAAATACATGCTTTATATGTAATCATAAGCTAAACTTTCATATAATTTCCATAAATTGTCACACAGCAAGTGGATGTCCAGAGGGATTAATTTGTCCCATGTAGCTCTGAGTATTGCCCTTCCAATGTCAGGGTTATATGTTCAGTTCTCTTGGGGGGCCAGTATGAAAATGTATGCACTCATTACTGTACATCTCTTTGGAGAAGTGTCCGCTAAATGACGTAAAAGCTAAGGTGCGTTAGCCTTCAATGGGCTTCAAAAAAACTATAGCTGGAATAGATGACACCCAGATCAACATGAAAGCATCATCCCAAGGCGTGTTCAACTGTAAATGGAACTGCCTTCCACTCATTTAATTTGCAGAGGACAGGTGATGCGTAACAGACGCTGCTGAATGTGGTGGCCAGGTGGAAAATGCACATCATTCATTCTGCAGAACTACAATGATGGCATTTACATTTACTCTACATGAGTGAGCATGAATGGGGATCCTTTCTTATTGAGGGTTAAATTTTTTTTGTTCATGAATGTTTTATATTTCGAAAGAAACATCACACATTTAAATACATTTAGAAATGCAAAATAAAGAAAATAATATTTATATATATGTTTTGACATTTCAGATGCATCCTAAAATGCATCCCAAAAATTGTAACTGCCCATTCCACTTCAATAGTAATAGCACTTGGTATATACAGGGGCTGAATTATAGCTTGAGGACATACAAACCCTGCAGACACTGGGAAGGGTCATGCAATATTAAGAATATTGCCGAAAGCAAAGGCCCATGAGCTATTTGTAAGTGTAAAGACTTTAAGGGCATGCTGAACAGGCTGCTGCAGGGGTAGCTGAATATGATTCCTTCTGGAAATAGAACACAGTGCTTTACATCCTTATCCTTCTACTAGCTTTTTCTAATACCTCAATTGAAGACTTGACAGTTTTTGTAGGCGTTTGCTTCTCTCAAATTTCAGCTCAGTGTTCAGTGTATTAAATATGTTTAAATATGTTGTTTAAAAACAATGGCAAACTAAAGTAACTATGGTAACCTTTATAAACAGATCATTTAAAACATGTTTTTATGTGCACTTACTGTCAAACAGGTTTGTCGTGGGCAGACAATATTATGGTTCAAGACAAAAAAAAAAGTATTATTGAAAGTCATGTCAGTCATGGATTTTTTTAAATCTATTTTTTCTATTTTTATCGTCTAATAATATTCCAGTTCAACCTTGAATGTTCCCAAAATACTGATGCTATATGGTGCCTCCTCTGTTAGACATATTTCTATCAGATAACATTGATCGTTTTTGCATCAGTATACACTCAACACTGCATAATAAGTGAAAACCTCAAATTGAGTTTAGTCATACTTTGTTCTTTGATCATCCTTTAGGTGTCTTTAGAACATAAATTATTTGCCATGATTTCAAAAGGCATATGCACATCGTTTTAAGTTCCCACACATTACAATGGATTTCAGAGCAAATACTAAAGCATGAAGTCCAAGGAACGACCTGGGGATGTTTATAAGAAAAGGCTAACAGATTGAAAGTTCCCAGGATCACAGTGGTTTCCATCATTGTAATGCCTAACTGTAATTAACCTTATTCTTAATGCCAGTACTGTCATGCTTAACGCAGATTACACCATACTGTAATTTTAACCAAAGATGATATTCGAAACATGGCGTTTTTCATTTTCAATCAATTGTGTTAAGGAGCAACATAATAGCAAAACGTAATGGAGCAACATAATAGTGAGTCATTGAGGACCAATAGCACTGGGGATACCTTGTTAGTGAATGTAATTCCAACGATGTATGATCATACTGAACCTAATTGTGGTTTTCAAA
Source organism: Esox lucius (assembly GCF_011004845.1). Classification (NCBI taxonomy): domain Eukaryota; kingdom Metazoa; phylum Chordata; class Actinopteri; order Esociformes; family Esocidae; genus Esox; species Esox lucius. Next base: position 33,717,421 of record NC_047587.1, on the reverse strand, counting down.
TTAGTAGTATATTTACGGAATTCCTGAGATGTACGGTGGCATGGTGTGGCAATTTATTTTATTTTATAAAACTCTTCTGCTCCACTAGCCAACAGTTTGTCTAACTGGGTGTGCTTCGCCACCTTTTGCCCTTAAAATGTACCGTAACAATTGTTTAACTGGCCATCATGTTTATTTTATTATCACAATACCTCAGTAACAAAGCTGTAATAACTGTTGTTATGACTAAATACGTTGATATCATCCACAAAGGACACAATCTGATTTGATGAACAATGCCATTTGTCATGGGATTCACTGCTTGAATATCATCACCATTTATGCAGCATAAAACTGTCTGCATGCTTAAGTGCATTTAAGAATGTGGATTCAGAGTTGACCAGAATAACGCTGTGCATACACCATACCCATAAATAGGTAACATGCACTTCGGCTCAATTGCTGCCTACACATACTGTATATTTATCATGGACATCGTGAAATATTCAGCAAATGGGAAAGTTATGAGGGTGTCCGTCAAAAACACAGACTGGATATTGCTGTTTGTTAATGGTGAAATCAGAGGCTCAAAAAATTCACATGGTTGCAGTTATATATAGGAGGGTATCCCTGGGTGGGTTTTGTTTTTCAGGGGGAGATCGAGAAATCAAATTAGTAGTGATAGATGAGATCCATTCGAGATTACTGTATGGTTACAGTTTTTCCAACTGTTCATTTTATAATTTCAAGTATGTTCAGTAAATAACAGCAGTTAATGCAGATATTAAAGATGCTGTATATGGGAACAAACATTTTGGCAAGAATACATTTCTGCACTTTTTTGCATTCTGCCTAGCTAGTACAATGACCAAGGGTGTTTCAATTGAATATTGGTATGCACCATTTCTAACAGAAAATTGGAGCAAAGAAAATCTTGAATTTCAGTTAATAAAATATCCCTTGAGATTACAGGTTGACCTATTATATGAAATGCAGTTGGTTGGTGGACCTTAAAGTCTGAGATTGAGGGGTATCAAAATGTGTTCCAAGATGTAATCACTACCACCTAGTGTGATTAGCATAGTGCTAAAGTATGCCTGATTTTCAGATGGGACTGGCTATGCATGTGAGATTAAATAGACTTACATTTCTTGATCCACATTTTAAGCAATAAACAGTTTAACTTTGAACAGTTTCCAGTGTTTGTGACAGTGCAACTTAGGTAAGTAATGAGCTTCACAGCAAATAGAATGTATCAAAACTCTGCCAGGCATGGGGCTGTATTTAAGTCGTTGATTGTGTGAACTAAACATTTTCGATTACATCAAGTCTACATCGAGTCGGCCACTTCATATACAAAAGAGTTACTAACTAGTGTGACGTGAATGCACACTCTTCATATCAGCATCGGGCCAATGCTTCTGGGAGAACCACCACATATTATATGTCAGTCACCATTATCGACTCTTCCGTTGAAAACATGCCACATCACATTACATTGTTGAACTGGAAGCCTATTGGAATGCTGCAGGAGGGACTTATTGGGTAATTCATATTGGGCATCCTATGACAGGGAACGTCAAGCCTGTTGCATAAAGAAATTGGTGCTTTGATAAAGGCTGACATGACTTTAAAACATCAATTGTGATTGTATTATTTAAAGGTTTAAGAAATAAATACTGTTGGGGAATACATGAACTGTCTTTCAAAGAACAATACTATAGTTAATTCCGAGCAAAATGCCTGGTCAGTGACTGATTCCTTAAAGTAACTGGTAAATTGCTTGCCAGTAACTCATTTGCAGTTTGTTTTCCAGTAGGTACATTTAAAAAAAAAAACAGGAACTTTCTGTAAGCTATCGGTTGTCAGCTGCAAATAATCTTCTAGAAATTCCAGTTTAATTGTAAATGTAAGTTTTGCAATGCAGCTCTTGTTCATCACAGGTTTTTTACAACAGCTATAGGACTAATCAACGCATAAAACATATCTACTAATGTTTTGAACAAATACAATGTATTTTAGAACAGGAGTATTCAAATCTTACCCTTCGAGGGCTGGAGCCTGCTGGTTTCTTTTCTACCTCATCATTAGTTGCACTCACCTGGTGTCCCAGGTCTAAATTCATCCCTGATTAGATGGTAGCAATGAAACAAACTTAGTGGAACTCACTTTGATGTTCAGAATTATGCATCTCTGCCATCATCTTTCCCTACCTATGCATATAAAAGTACCATCAAAGCACCATTAAATTATTATATAATTTTTGTTGTCAACTGCACACAAGGTTAAACCAAAGGTTGCTTTTCAGGCCTGAAATGGGTTGTAGGCATTGCAGCTTTAAAAGGCAATTTCATAGTGAGCCGAAATTGACAGCATTTTCTGTGAATTGAAATCTTCATGTGCATTGCCTTTAAAAGCTGCATTTGGATTGAATCCAAACCTAACTCAACCATACTATGTTAGGTAGATGTGAGGAGTAGTCAGGATAGAAATGAAGTTAAATTGCATTGTTTAAAAGCAGACTTACCTGCAGGTTACCTGTCAAATGCTCTAGGAGCTAAGCTATGTTTTTGGAACCCTTTCATGTGATCACATGAAATGTATTTCATGCACCTTACAAGATGGGTCCAAATCCATCCCAAACCTATTTGGTTATTTTCACACACAGTACCTTCAGAACAAAGTCCAAATCCTATATGGAAGCACAATGGAGGCCAACCTACAGCAGCAGACACCCCTCAGGAACCATTTTGCCCAGTAGCTTGATTCCATACCCTCAAGCCATGATAAGCAGACATCATCATGGCTTGAGGTGTATATATTGCATTACTGTTCAAGGCATACTGTATCCAAACAATATGTTTAGGTCACTCTTATTTGAAAGAAAAGTATTAGAATATTGTTTCATTTTTTTTGTTAGAATTTTATCACACCTCATTCTGTATGCCTCCTTGTCTGTTTTTATTTCCTGTATGTGGTCGACAAAACATATTTGAAAGCTATTTGGAACTAGTTTTTTAAATGGTTACACTTAGGCTAAAAGCACAGGGTCCACAATCAAATTCTTTATAGGGGCCATTTGTATGATTTTTGCTGTACTACTATCATAAATGACCAGAAGACACCTGCTGAGAAGCAAAGTTTTTCCAAAAATAAGTTCAATGCTCCTGAAGTATTCCCCATTGAAACTTTCTTGACATTCTGTCTGTCAGTTTGTTATGACATGTAGTCTCTTCATACTCGCTGTAGACACTTACCATCACTCTGATTTACCCTGTAGACTAGCTAATACTAAAGTAATCTGGTCTTGTTTGATAAGGGAAGGAGAGAAGACAAGTTGTGTCATTGTTTCAAAATAATTTATTGTAAATGTTAGAGGCAGGTTTCTACCCAGTGCCATCAAGCAATTCACCACAAACCAATTACTACAATAAACTACTGAGTCAATATTGAATTAGTATATATCATACAGAATGAAAGCTCAGTTTAACTAGATTCTGGTAGCCACTTCTGTCTTATGATAGCTAGAGAAGTGGCAGTTTGTTTCCAGATGTATGGTAGTGATGTGATGATGTACTGTAGGTCATGAAACCGTAATGATGACTGTAGGCAGTGTTTGACCTTGTCAAATTATGTTTTACTTTTTCCAGCACTGTGCTTGCTTTAATATTATAATTTACATCTTCCTTTAGTATGGATTTTGTTTTCACACATTTAGTTTGAATCATTCAAAGCAATATAAATAACAGCAGCAAAGATATGAAAAAGCATGAGCTCATTCACTCGCCGCCAAGGCTTTAAAGAGTTTGTGAAAGTGGTTATGATCTGGTCATGTTCCTTGAGACCTAGTGGCAGATTTAGGTAAAGCTGAATTAAAACATATTTTGAAATTCACTCATAGAAAAGCCTAAGAGCATAGAAAAGTCTGCATGCGTGTTTTGTTTTGTATGTCAGTGTTTGTCATGGATCAATTTTGTATTGCTTATTTTTTGGATGTGTAAGATTTCAGTAATCTTGATGACATTGAATATTATGGGGAATGGTGGTCATGAACTGTTTGTCATTAGCTTCTGGATTTTAAAACAGAACTCTCTGCCTGAGGGTAAAGGCTGAGATAACAACACTCAAGCAACACCTCACAAGTGGCAGGATAGCAGTGACTTGATGGAGCAGCAGGCTATTGCAGGTATTAATTAGCACCCTAGGTTATATTTTGTTCAGAGTAACACAATGTGTAGAGTGTAGAATGCCAACTCAAAAGTGGGATCAACCTGAAAATATGGTAATTTAGCATATGCTTTTATCCTAACTTAACTACAGTTCCAAGTGACACATGTTTTTGTAAACAATAAAGTACACTGAACAAAATTATAAATGCAAGACTTTTGTTTTTGCCTCCATTTATCATGAGCTGAACTCAAAGATCTAAAACTTTCTTTATTTACACAAAAGGCCTATTTCTCTCAAATATTGTTAAATCTGTGTTAGTGAGCACATCTCCTTTGCTGAGATAATCCATCCACCTCACAGGTGTGGCATATCAAGATGCTGATTAGACAGCATGATTATTGCACACAATAAAAGGCTAGCCACAATAAAAGGCCACTCTAAAATGTGCAGTTTCACTGACCCGGGGGGGGGGGGGGGTCAGAAAACCAGTCACTATCTGTTGTGACCACCATTTGCCTCACGCAGTGCAACACATCTCCTTTACATAGAGTTGATCAGGTTGTTGATTGTGGCCTGTGGAATGTTGGTCCACTCCTCTTCAATGGCTGTGCGAAGTTGCTGGATATTGGCAGGACCTGGAACACGCTGTCATATATGCCGATCCAGAGCATCCCAAACATGCTCAATGGGTGACATGTCCGGTGAGTATTCTGGCCATGCAAAAACTGGAATGCTTTCAGCTTTCAGGAATTGTGTACAGATCCTTGCAACATGGGGCCGTGCATTATCATGCTGCAGCATGAGGTGATGGTCGTGGATGAATGGCACAACAATGGGCCTCATGGGGATCTTGTCACTGTATCTCTGTGCATTCAAAATACCATCAATAAAATGCACCTTTTTTCGATGTCCATAACACGCGCCTGCCCATACCATAACCCCACCGCCACCATGGGCCACTTGATCCACAACGTTGACATCAGCAAACCGTTCACCCACATGATGTCATCTGCCCTGTACAGTGAAAACCGGGATTCATCCGTGAAGAGAACACCTCTCCAAAGTGCCAGACACCATCGAATGTGAGCATTTGCCCACTCAAGTCGGTTACGACAACGAACTGCATTCAGGTCGAGACCCCGATGAGGTCGACGAGCGTGCAGATGAGCTTCCCTGAGACGGATTCTGAGTTTCTGCAGAAATTCTTTGGTTATGCAAACCGATTGTTGCAGCAGCTGTCCGGGAGGCTGGTCTCAGACGATCTTGGAGGTGAAGATGCTGGATGTGGAGGTCCTGGGCTGGTGTGGTTACACGTGGTCTGCGGTTGTGAGGCCGGTTGGATGTACTGCCTAATTCTCTGAAATGCCTTTGGAGGCGGCTTATGGTAGAGAAATCAACATTGAATTCACGGGCAACAGCTCTGATGGACATTCCTGCAGTCAGCATGCCAATTGCACGCTCCCTCAAAACTTGCAACATCTGTGGCATTGTGCTGTGTGATGGAACTGCACATTTTAGAGTGGCCTTTTATCGTGGCCAACCTAAGGCACACCTGTGCAATAATCATGCTGTCTAATCAGAATCTTGATATGCCACACCTGTGAGGTGGATGGATTATCTCGGCAAAGGAGAAGTGCTCACTATCACAGATTTAGAAAGATTTGTGAACAGTATTTGAGAGAAATAGGCCTTTTGTATAAGTAGAGAAAGTCTTAGATCTTTGAGATCATGTCATGATAAATGGGTGCAAAAACAAAAGTGTTGCATTTATAATTTTGTTCAGTGTATGTTTCAGACTGCAATAAAATAAAATTCCAGGGAATATATTACTGTATAATTGTGTGATACATGTTGAATGGCAATACCTAGCTATACATACCAAAGTAGTTTCGCTTGACTGATTTGCCTTGTTTGCGCTTGTGCTAGATATACTCTGTTCTCCTTGCTCTCACCCACCGTCACACCCACCGTCATACCACACAAACTTGTGTGTTCATCCCGAGAGGTGCCACTTTTGTGAAACGCTCACCTTCGTCTACTGTTGTTGTAGTTTTTTACTACGTGGCACTGATCCACTCGCTAAAAATCCTCTCTCCCTTCATTTTGCACCAGAAAGTCTGAACACCTCCCCAACTGAACCGTGCTATGCGGGGGAAACCTCTCTGGGGTTTGATATAACCAAACTAAATAAGCAAGTTGTGAATGTGACCTTAGACTGATTGACCTGTCTAGATGTACACTGTTGATTTTAGAAACAACGTTAGACAAGTTAAATATAAAATATGTACTGCAATAGTGAAACAACCATAATGTGGTTATTGCTAGTCATCTCTTTACCTGTAAGACATAATAAAATATATCACTTTTTATTCCGCTGATGTCTTACCTCTGAAGTAAGGGACATCTCAAGGACAGGTCCCTGAATGGGAGATCAGGGATGGTCACTAAATAACCCACAGACGGCACTGATGATAAGATTATATGTGTTAACCCCAGCATCGTGGCTGAACTGCATACCATCATAATACATCATCAGCTTCCAACTGGCTTATTCATTCCAGTTACAACAATAATAAACCCAGCATGTGCACTCTTCAAACAGACAAAACCAATTGTGAAGTACTGAAAATACTAAAAGTATAAATCATTGATGTATGTAAGTTGCTCTGGAAAAGCACATCAACTGACTGAAATGTAAGGGCCGATTGGTCCTGACCCCGCTCAGCGCTCATCCTTTTGTCAGAGGGAAATGGAAGCTTGAACGAACTAATGCCCTTTGCCCTTTTTCAATTGGGTTTCTAAACATGTTGTCATCTCCAATTTGTCGATGGATGCAGAGAGCTATTCGTTCAGTGCGGACGGCTGTTTTTTCATTCAGTGCAAACCAGCTGTATCTGACTCTGCGCTGACCTTTTTCAAACCGGAGTGTTTCTGTAACACTTTCTGCATTCCCTTAGATTATATTAAATGTTTCTGTTTTCCATAGCACCGGATAAGTGCTCTGGAATGGAGGTTTTGAATTGACAGTATCTCTGCAATGAGACACCCCCATTTTCAGCACCCATCTAGGGATTGTATAAGTCTGTGGGCCTCACAAGTTAAAGCGATGTCATTTGTATGCAAATGTAGTCACAGAAGCAGAGTAGGAGATAGCGTGCAGTATGAAATATTTATATCAACCATATTATGATGAATATGTACTACTGCCAATGAGAGAAATCACAGTTGATAGTTTTGTTAGTTTTAACATATTTTAAGACCCATAAAAAATCTTAATGTAGCTAGGAAAATGAATACACTTCTGTAAAAAGCGTCAGGACATTTATTCTCACTTCTAGCCTAGTGATGGGTTTGCAACAACAGGTGTTTGCACAAACGTCTCTCTCTGCTTTTATTACATTTATTTCATTGTTAACATTTTTGTATGATAGAGTAAAGAGTCAGCCAGTCATAAGTGAATAAAATGTCTTCAATTGTGTGATAACAATAATTCAGAATTTATGTAAAGTGGTACGGCAGACAGGTTACAGCTAATTGTTTGATTGTGCTTGCTTGATCAGCCGATTGATTTGTACTGTAACTGTTTGACCACTGACAGCACTGTCGCTGTAAACTGCGTCCAATGCCCACATTTACTCAAATTAAGTGAATGATCGGTTTGAAAAATAACATTGCAAATCGAATGAACAACCAGTTGGCTCAGGTTGCAACACTAGTTTTGTGTTGGGAGTATTTATTTTTGAAAGGCTGACTGCCTATATCCACAGCAATATATATTCAAGGTTGAATTAAGACCTCTTTTTTAGTTGTGCTGATCTATGGTCCACGGCAATCACCTCATACCTACAACCAGGGCCGGCCCTAGACATAAGCCAAGACATAAGCCTAGCCTAGACATAAGCCTAGACATAAGCCTAGACATAAGCCTAGACATAAGCCTAGACATAAGCCAAGACATAAGCCAAGACATAAGCCAAGACATAAGCCAAGACATCAGCAGGCCCTTAGGGCTCCTGACCGCCTGGCCACTTGGGGAGGCCCCAGACCAATAGGGGAGTTGGGGCCCGAAATCTAATTTTGCTTAGGGCCCCCAAAAGGCTAGGGCCGGCACTACCTACATTATAACCAAAATACAGCGACCATAAAAAGGTAACTTTCCATGTGCTCTTATGTGCAATTGATTCAACCATATCACAAACACAAGTCCTACACATTCTGTAAGAGTCTGTCAAGGGCCAACATGTCTGAATTTAATGTGCCAGCTTTTGAATGCCAGACAAATCTTTCTGTGGTTATTAATGTGAACAGTTGATCTCAGGCAGAGGGCTGGCTGGGATACTTTAATGTAACTTTCTCATCTAAGACAAACCCAACTACAGAAACACTTCAGAGGTCAATGTTTATCCCAAGGGCAGAACTGGAAGTAGTGATATGACAATGGTAAACGTTTATTTTGAAATATAATCTTCTTAGGCAAACATGGAACTCTAATGATGTGACTTAGAAGAAAAGGAGCCAGACTGTGTATGACTCTATGTTTTAAATTGCAGTTACAGTAATAATAAATAATTGAATGTAAAGTATACAGAGGAAGTGTCATTGGTGCATAGTACCCTTTGGAAGTACCCATGTTTCATATGTTTTTTTTTTTTTATTCATTTGTTTTAGAATAACAGTGTTGTCTGGTTATATTAGGTTTTTTTGGTCTGTTTTCATCAAAGAGTGATTGTTCTCTCTGCATGTAACATCCATTGCCATACATCTCAGTGTGTAAAGAAAAACAACATGAGAATGTGAAGGAGAGGCCTGCTGTGTTTATGGTGTGTTCTGAGAGCTACAAAGCAAGTTGGCCAGTGTTGGTTTTTCAGTGTAACATTTCAATTGTTGATTCAGGTCATAATGTCACTCTGTTACGGTTAAATGACCACCCATCATTATATTTCCCAGCATGGCCTACTGCAGAAAATACCATTTTAGTTTGGTTTAAATATAAGTATGTTTCACAAAACTAAAAAGGCCATCAATTACAAGCCATACAAATACTGTCATAGTTACGTTTCAATCTCTGCCTAGGAACTGGGTTAGTAAAAAGCCTTTCGAAAGTAAATAAGAAAAACAATCATGTCTCTGCTCTTAAAAGGATACTTTGGGATTTTGACATTTGAGGTATTTTCTGACTTACCCAGAGTTAGACAAACTGATGTATACCAATTGTAGGTCTCTTAATGCAGTGTGAAGAAAGTTGAAGTGTAGCATATCACTACTGTAGCTTAGATCAATTACCTGTTGTCAATGGGTAGGAACTGGCCTACTATGCTCAAAAGAAGTAAAATGTACCTTACCACTCCAAAACTTGGTTGTTAGTATATTACAATACCCCACATCTAAAAATGACAAAGTATTAAAGACAAAAGAAGTAATGTGTGGTAACTATTTATTTCACTAGAAAAGAAAAGGCACCCTTGGAAATATGCAAATAAAGTTGAGTGAGTGAGTTGATTTATATTTCATCTCAGTGTACAGTGAAATGCATATTAGTTCACTTGAGTGTATAACGAATTTCACACAGCCAGTGTGTGAGAATCACTCTATCACCACGAAAGTGTTCAAATGAACCCTGCAGTGAGTTTTGCGATGAAATGTAGGTGTACAGAGAACACCATGTGCATTGTAATTAACACCATATTTCTAACTCCATCATGTAACCATGCTATATGCAGTAACTACAATAATGTCATTACATCTAGTGTCACTATATATAAAGTTGGTTTTAACTATAGTGGTTTTGTTATCAGCCAAAACCTTTAATGCAGCACAAAGCCTTTCCACACTAAACTATAATTCTTGAATTGATCCCAGTGAAAAACAGTACACTTGACACCTGTTGTTTCATGTGTTAATAAACACTTTTATTACTTCAGGGAATGTCCACTTCATACCGCCAGAATAGTTAGGATCCCTGCAAATGGTTGATTTTCCAACCTTTATCAGGATTATAAAAATGTGTAATGTGGTTGAATTCCCAGCCTTTATTGATATTATACAACTCTTAACACACATCCGCCTTATTCCATGCAGAACAGACTTGTTAGTGGAATGCATGGTACTAATACACGAATGTCCCTGCCCAGCTTGATATTGCTACACTCCCTTATATAATTTGAAACTCAAGCATTAAGTCCCAGCAGGCTGCAATGAGTCCTGATTGCTGCAGTGCCTGGGTACGGCGATATCCCCTGATATCCCATGCTACCACGACCTCAGCAGGCTTCATTTATATTTTATAAAGAGAGGTAGCTTACAAAAGAGAACATATTACTCTGTGGGAACCAGACTGTCCTCAACAGAGTGTCATGCCTTTCATTTCTCACCTAATCATTAGAGGCAACCTTTGTCTCCTTGCCGTGAGGTTTTCACACGGCCACTGTAGGCTATGTAAGTCATTGTTGAGCAATAATGTTGAGCAATAATTGAGTGACAAAAATGGTGTATTATGTGTGATTTAATGACATTTGCATAGATTTAAATAATCCACACAAAAACCAAAAGCACTCTTTACAAAATGTACAAAACCTACTAGTTTACCATTTTACACACAATTTGTACTGAAGATTTGTGGTTATTGAGGTTTAGTTTTGTTCATGATCACTTTATGGTTTCCCACTAAAGTCTTTATAACATTGGATGTCAAAATTTGCTCCAACCCCAAGACTTTCTCTGTTTAAAGTGATCTTCAGGCAACAACCTTTCCCCAGTTTTCAGCACTAAGCAAGGCACAATCATTTAGTGGTTGTATTACTATGTAGTGACATGGGGAATTTGTCCATTCATTAGAGGACAGTTAAACAAATTAAAACCTAGACTATATTTCTGAATTTTTGGGGTTAGTATTTCTGTATAATTACCCTAACCCCTAACCCAGATGATACTCTCACCCTGCAATATAGATAGGTTCCTTGAATCTATTAAATGTGTAATTGAACATATAAATCAATAAAATATTAAATACAGCATAGTGGCCAAGGTACAATTAGAGTCTTGCGTTAGTTCTCGGGTCCTTCCACTACAACTCTTGAAATCTTGCAGTTTAGAAGAGTAGAGACTAAGAATGATGTATGATATACTTCCTAGCATGGTGGAAGTGCAAAGTGATGACCTTGATGTTCCTTTCCAATAAATATCAAGGGTCTTATTATGATAACATGATAATTTATCTAGGATTTGTCTGGCTGCCTTTGTAATCCATAAAAATCTCATCATGGCAAGCCTGAATGCTAGAGGGGGCATACTCGGCATGTAACCCAATCATTTATTTGTCTCAGAAGCATCTTTAGGTTAAAAAACAAAATGAAAACACAAGCTGTAGAACGGCATTGTGTACGTGCAAACATGAACAATTGCTTTAATGTGCACTTAGGCAGCGCACATCAACATCAGTGGAAATATTTTTGTTATGGAGACTTTAGTATTCTTGCACGAAAGTCTGTCGGCAATTAAATGAAACTGTAGTTTGTAGCAGGTGCACAGCCTTTAAACTGAATTACAAATACTCTAACTGGGCAGTATTTAGCTTCAACTTTGGTAAGTGGGGTTGGCAACAGAGCAGAACAGATTCGGTGATAGGTTTCTTAAATCTGTTGTGAAAGATTTTCTGTCAACCCTTTGAGGAGTTAACAGTACATTATTAAAATATGTGCGCACTGTCTGCCTAAAGAGGTTGCAGGTGGTTGAGGGTGGAAGGTCATAGCATGTCATAAAACAATTGGCTCTAAGTCTTGTTTATTGTGCCCTTCAAAACAACATCCAGACATGCTTAACTAATCTTGTTCATCAGATGCTTTTTGTACATTGTTTCATTCACTGCGATGTTCACTCAAATATTCTCTCAGAAAACATCCCATCAGGGTGCCCCTTTAGAAAAATGAAACATAGACAAACACCTCCCACACACCCTTAATTACAGAACGATGACAGGGAGGACAGCGGCTAAACATAACAATTTGGGGGTTGGGAAGCAGATTTTGAGGTTGGGAACGGCAGGGAAAGCAGATTGGCCATTACCCTTGAAAGGGTATCAATTTAGGGGGTAATAACTAGTTGTGTTTGGGACAGTAATGTGGCGAGATGGCTCCCCTGATGGAACGGGAAGTGGCACAAAAAGATGTAACTGGTGCAGATGTTTATTAAATGGGCTGTAACAAGGAGAGATTGGATTCCAAGGGGAGATTATTGCTTAAGTCAGAGCAGAGAGCCTAATGACAATACGGCAGCCTGGAAATGATGGCAGGTTATTAGGGACCTTATTAAAGATGGAGGGGTGCTCCTGTCAGCACGCCTTGTCGAGTGCTGTTTATTTAAATTCCCTATAATGGATCTGTCACATCTGGCAGAGGTTTTTCAAGAAGGTTGGCGGAGTGCATGTGAGTTGGGCATGCTAATATCTCAGAAGGGTGTGCTTAAGTCCAAGATTTTAAGGAAAAGCAAGCCATTATACTCCTTATATGTGTATGTTTAGGAATGTGTGTTTGTGTCGTGTGTAATGTTCAGTGAGGGAAACGAGTTGAGGAACTTGGCCACGAGTATTCAACTGGGTTTAATTTGATTGACATTTCCCCTCGGCCAGTGGTCTTGAAGAGGCGTGGTGAAATTGATGGCCCCAGCAAAGTTTCAACAGCTATTTGCTGAAGTGCACGTGCCGCAAAACAGTGTGGAGGGACATAAATAATAGAATAGCTGAAGTGGTTGGAATGTGGCTATGCTTAAAGACTCAATGTTCCTGAGATTAAAGTAGGAGGGGTTTGAGTTTATTCAGTGGATTTACACTGCTACCAGTGTCCCTCCGTCTTGAAATTCAGAGGAGGAACTCCCACAGACCACAGACAATGATAAGTTCCCGGGCTTTAGGAAGATGTACAGTAGGGCTGTCATCTAATATTCTATATTCAAATATTTATTAGAATAGTTTTTAATAAACGAATTTCGAAGGTGAAAATGTATATTCGAATTTTAAAAAAAATTTGGGGAAAAAAACGCTTGCGGTAGTCCACTGCTTTGCGAGTGGGCGCGCTAGCGCACCTGAGGGTTCAGGGACAGGTCACAGGAGTCGCACTGTCTGGCACAGCGTCACTGCTGACAGTTGACTTGTCTTGCATGGAAGATGACAGAAAGCGCAGAGCCCAACTCGACCGCATCAGAGAAAGTGATTTTAACCCCCCAAAATCTAAAAAGCCGTGTCTGGAAGTACTTTGGATTTTGGTCGGTAGGAGGTAAAATTGTTGAGCCGCGAGATAAAGTTGTATGCAAGCTATGTAAAATACAGTTAGCATACCATTGAGGGAATATTCGAACGTCATTTTTGACCAATTTTGACAGCCCCTAATGTACAGTGTACTTAAGAGTCTGTTTAGACTGGCCATGCAGACTGACATGGAGAATAAGCCAGTGATCTAGTAGTGGCCGATCCCTGTGTGGTCAAGGAGCCAGCTATGAAAGCAGCTGACTGACTTCAGGCTCAAACCCCTCTGCAGCTGGACTGTGCTGACCGCTGTTAGATATTGTCCCCTTATGAACCGTGAACAAAATAATAAAACCAGAAAGTCATTGGAGAACGTATTTAGTAGCATTCAAGTAATCAAGATGTTATCTTCTGTGGATGTTATGTTCTCAGTGGGAAAATGGTTAACAGTCTTTTAGGCCAGAATACAGAGGAGATGGTAAAAGCAATGGTAATTAGCCAGTGGTCCTCAGAACCCTTCACAGTCTGTATATCTTCCAGGCACATATGTTTATTTTATGTTTTACCCTTGTATGGTGGTACCGAGTCCATTCAGTCTATCCATGGCCTTATGACTGTTATGCAGGTTTAGAGTTCATGGCTCTACCCACACGCACGTACATATAAGACTTTCCGGGGCCCCATTAGTGTTGGAAACCACATGTTATACCTCCTTTTCTTTGAACAGTTTCTGTTAGTATTCACAAGCATTGTGTTAAGACTACTTTAATTACTTTTCACAACCATAATTTCACACCACTCTGTCTCCCATTCCATGTAACAGAGTGTCTGGCCAGAACATTCTCACCTCTCCTGAGAATAGGGCTACAGTTTCTACCAACAATGTACTTTCTGCCCAAGTTGTGAATACCTACTGTTCATTTAAGGACTCTTACACTTTTTTGCCAGATGTGATCACCTTCTAGCTCAGTCTGGCTCCTACTTAACAAAATGAACATTTGTTCGCAAGAGGCAGCTGGTTTAATGTGTGTGTGTTTTCTGGTGTACCAAACGTGCTCATTGTGGAAGTTGGCTGCTCATTTGACTCCTACGTGGAGCAGCTGCTGCTCAGCTGCTCAAATATCATATCAGCACAGGTTATAGGCAGTTAGTACAGATTGCAGTCCTGCATAAGACCAAGAGGAAGCAGTCAGAGGGTTTCGGCTCCTTGTCAGCCGTCAGCGCGGATGTGCAGGAAAGGTGTCACTTGCCGCTGCCGCCCCCCCCCCCCCCCCCCCCCCCCAGAAATCCATGAATACACAAATAAAGTACTTAGTGTTTATGTGTTGTTGTGTTTGCTTGCACTAGCCTGCACACCTGTGTCTGCTGTTAATTAGGAATGCAACACCACCCAAGAACGTCCCTTCATCTAACATGCATAATGCAGTCAAGATGGGATGGAGGATGTGGATGGATTTCTGTAGTTCTGTATTTGGCTACTATCTACATCAGTGAACCAAATAGTGATGGCCTGTTTCTCCCTCCCTTTTCTCTGCCATAACACATCACTGCCTCTTCCTCGGTTTCTTCCCTCTCCATTCTCCTCTTATTCACCTATCTACCCTCCTCAACTCCATCTCTCCTCTCTCCTCCCTGTTTTACCACCTCATCTTAACCTCCCCTGTTATTGGCTCTCCACCTCTGCTTGCCCTCTCATTCTCACCTTCCTCTCTTATCCACCCCATCTGTATCATATTCCCTTGACTCTCTGTCTCCCTCACCCTGCCTGTCACTGGTGTCTCACTGTCCCCACCCCACTCCTCACACCCTTCCCTCAACCGGCAACCCCTCCAATTCTCTCACCAAACTCTCACTTTGTCTCCCCCCCACTCTCTACTCTCCATATTTCCTCTATATGCCTTCACTCCTTTTCTTTCACCACCTTCTCTCTCATCCCTTTCTCTCTCATCCCTTTCTCTCTCATCCACTCTCACTTCTCCCTCTTTCAAAACATCCCCTCCCTCTGTACCAACCCCCACCCCCAACACATGCGCACCTTTCTGCCTCCCGTCCTCCTCCTGTCCCCACAGGGGGTGTGTGCATTGCCCAGTCTCTGAAGATCCCCAGGGAGCCTAAGCCGGGGGAATTTGACAAGCTCATCCTGCGACTGCTGGAGACCTCCAACGCCCGAGCCGTCATCATGTTTGCCAATGAGGACGACATCAGGTCTGTGTCTCTGTCACACATACACACAAGCAGACATGCACAAAGTAATGTGCATACACATGCACACACAGACGGTGCAATCCAGGCACCATCGAGTCAAGAACAGAGTGTTTATCCTTCATCAAATCCACAAACTCTTCACTGTGGATTGAGTTGAACTCAATTAACTCCTGTGCACTGGGTAAGAGGGCCTTGTCTATTTTGGTGGAGTGCCTTGTCTACATAGGACTCAGGGGTTACCTCGCCTTTCTCTGATTAAACTTGAGTTAAACAGAAATGATAATCTGCCACTGTCCAATATAACAACTGAAATGAAAGCCCTTTCCTATTCTTCTGGCCCAACTACATCCTGAGGGGGGTGGGGGGCTCAATTGTCCATGGTCCACAACCTAAACTCAGCATCAGAAGGTAATCAGTTAACTTAGTTCTCCAAGCTCCTGAGGACTAGACTAGAATAGAGCCACACAGCTTTTCTAATACGGTCGTATTAGGCCAGATCTCCCTCAGTTTGAACTCAGTGGGTGTTGGGAATGTTGGGAGAGGGGGACTTTGCTGCAATCAATACTTTAATATGGGTTTGTTTCACATTTACCGATTTCTTTAAATAGCAATATGGAAGCCATCAGTTTAGTGTGGCTTATATGGATCACAGGAGATATTAGATTCATATCACAGATAGGAGAGTTTCATATATTTCTCTCTCTATTGAGATGATGCTGCCTGTGAAGTCAGATCCATACAGGAAGTGAATCAAAAGTTAAAAATCAAATCTTTGCCTGACACCTATTAATTATTCTCACAGGCGTATCCTTGACGCTGCCAAACGCCTGAACCAGACCGGTCACTTCCTGTGGGTGGGCTCCGACAGCTGGGGCTCCAAGATCTCCCCTGTGGTTCAGCAGGAGAGAGTGGCAGAGGGGGCCGTCACAATCCTCCCCAAGAGAGCCTCCGTGGACGGTGAGGGAACAGCAACACTGTGACACGTGCATCTTACCCTGCAAACCGTAGGACATAACGAAGGGTTTCATAGCCCTTCCAGATATACAAACATAATGACGTGATACGGAGTGGGGCGTCAAGCTGAATTTCTGTCTCAGTTTTCTTTAATCATCTTTATTTTCCTCCTTATCTCAGCCTTTGATCGCTACTTTCGAAGCCGCTCCCTTTCCAACAACCGAAGGAACGTATGGTTCGCTGAGTTTTGGGAAGAAAACTTTGTTTGCAAGCTAGGGATGCATGGCAAGCGACCTGGGAGCCCAAAGAAGTGCACAGGTACAGCATGTTCTTTCTTGTGCACTGAGGCTGGGAGGGGTTTTGCACTGAGGCTGGGAGGGGTTTTGCACTGAGGCTGGGAGGGGTTTTGCACTGAGGCTGGGAGGGGTTTTGAACTGAGGCTGGGAGGGGTTTTGCACTGAGGCTGGGAGGGGTTTTGCACTGAGGCTGGGAGGGGTTTTGCACTGAGGCTGGGAGGGGTTTTGAACCAAACAGAAAATGGTGTGTTGAACTGTCTTCAAACTCATGTCCGCAGTTGACTCAAAGTAAAGGGAAATGACCCTAACCTGGGCTGCATAATAAGAAATTACATTGTCTGGGGACCAAGGTACTACTGCCAGACAGTTAGTGCTTTCCTCCAGTGTAAACCTGACTGCATAACATGTGCACTACAAAGATAGGCTGAGAACAACCGAGTCTGGTGGAATCCTAAAGCTCCACAGACCCTAACCATGACTTGTCCAAGCAAATCAATGCCATGATTTTAATATGTGGTATATAAAGCGTGAAGTACCTGGGGAGATATGACTTTTGACACCACATGATATCCTATTATTTTTTGCTTTTACCTCAATCCGCCTCAATTAATTTTGAACAGATTGACTTGTGACATAAGTAACAGCACAAGTCAGTCAGCTCAGAGATCATCCCAAAGGAATCTTACTTTAATATATCTGAGAATATGTAGGTGAAAGGGCCTGCTTTAGCTTGAATTGAAAACATCCAGTTGGCACTCTTTGAATGCATGTGCCTGAGGCACAAACAACTATATTTCAGAGACAGGTTGTATGTCTCAAGATGTGGATGCTTTTATTTGTGTTGTAGACCACTGGAGACAAGGGCAGTCCACAAGCAATGTGTCTCTATTCTTCCTTTTTTACACTTGAGTTGCAATTATACCACATGTATTCTATTATTTGCCTTTTTATTTATGTACAGCTTTGTCTTTTACCCCCCACCTCAAAAAACAACTGCACATACAATCACACCATAATATTAATCCAAATCTGAATAAAAAATGAGCCACTGATGGACAGAAAATCCTAGACTGTTCAATGCCTCAAATGCTGAGCATTTTGTTTATATTCTATGAATTATCTGAATTATTAATTTAAATGCATAGATAGAACCAATTCCATGGTTTTACTATTCTGTTCCTGACTTACTTGAATTTAATACAGCATAGCTGCCAAATGTTTGAAATAACTGAAACTGGTACCTTTTTGTGAATTATTGTCTGTTTCTTTTGCGTGTGTTTCTTTATCTCTGTGTGTGTAGGTATATGGTGTATGAAGACTTTGTAGATATGTTGTGTTTATATAATTTATATAAACACCAATGTCTGTTTCTTTTCATTTTTGATTGTTTATATTGTCCCAACAAACAGCTTAAAGCTCAAACCTCATTTGTTTTTATTTACGTGTGATTTATAAAATTACTATTTCAAACAGTGGCCTTGAATCACACCCACTGCTCTTTCAGCAAAAACTCTCTCCAGTCTTTCACCACTTTCCTGACCGACAACGAAAATAAAGAAAATAGAATCAAACAAAATCAAATTAAACACAATTTTGCTTGGTTTGCAGTTGTTATGGTATGGGTCTGGGATATGAATGTTAATATGGATGCCTTTGAGATCTTTATGACTCCCAACAACTCTGGCTGTTTTGGCTGGTAGGTATCCCAGACAATCTTTACTGTTGTTCTGACACGGTGACTTGAAATAATGAGAATAATTATGGAGCCGTCTCCTTCCTTCTCTTTCCTTCTTTCCTCTTTTGCTCTCTCTTTCTCTTCGCTCCTTATGTGCACTAGGATGCACACAATGCTCCAGTGCTGATGGATTTGTCTGTCAGCAGCGCACAGCAAGACCACATGATTATTATCATATTTTTTAAAGGCAGGATGGGGAGGCATCAAATCATGACAGCGTGACAAAAATCGCTATGCATTCTGTCAGAAAACAAAGTGGAGGCGCCATGATCCAGCAAGAGCAAGTGGCGCGCGCTAACTTTGCTGTGCTGGAAATTAGAAAAACTCGTTGCGACTGAGGGAGACAGCTCAAGCAGCCTGAGGGTCTTGCGAAATGAATTCCACATCACTTAGCTTAGCACATATAGCACTTGTCTGCTGAGAGTTGCATTGTGCTGACTACAATGTCTTCACTGTGTGGGCGAAAAAATGTAATCCTTGATGATTTTGAGGAGTTTTTCTGGAACACAGGCACTTTGGGCCAAATCCTCAGAAGACATGTCCGACACACCAAACAGGATTTGGAAAGTGTTGAGAGTAGCCAGGCAGCAGGACCGAGATGACGAAAAAAAGAAACAACAATGTCAGCTTACCCATAAATACCCCTGTATTGTATCCCCTTCCATTATGAAGCTCAAGTCATTTTGCCTGAGCAAGGAAGACAGTTTGAAAGCTGTTTGCCCCTGTCAGAAGCACTCCAGGCTTTTTCGCTGTATTCTCTCCTTGCTGCGGGAGTGAGGGTAGCAGCTTGAATTGATTTTATTAGCAACTCAAGATTGAGTTTTAGTGCCATGAGGAGAGGAGCTGTACGGACATATTTTATCTGTTTGCAGAGTAATCATGTAACAAGACAAACGGCTGCATCAGCATCACCTCTGGTCTTCACCCACTTGGGTGTGTGTGTACACTCATTTTTGAGTTTGTTGCCGTTTCAATATCACACCAAAACCCTATGCCTCTCCTTAAAACCTAAAGAAAATAAGTGCTGGCATGCTAGAGAGTGCATTTTTATTGACTTTGTATCAAACCATGTTTGCAGACATGTGAAAACGTACTTGTGTAATTATGGACTTTTTACGTATGCAGATGTTTATCCTTAGTTATCTACTTGACCGATTTGATATCACAGCTCATTTATATTTCTCCAGTGTGAAGATACATTTTTACAGATAAAACTGAAATATGTACTTTCGATTGTAATAACACTTGAAATTGGTACTCACAACTGCTGGACTGGTATTAGTAGCGTTTAGGTGATGTCTAGTTGGATCTTGAGATCCGGGGAATCACAGCTGGCCAATGGCCACCTACGCGGCCGCTACAACTCCCAGTCAGCCTCTGTGTAGCACCGTTAGTGTTTCCATTGTGTTTCTATGCTTCATAATGTTTTATATCAAAGTGCTATCACAATAGGTTTCTATCTACATAAAATGTACGGTCCTAAAACTCAACATCTATTACATCCATGGTTTGGCTATTTTAAAACACTTGCAACTAAAACAGTCCATGAACAAGAGTTGTGAAAGTCATGACAAAGGTGTTTAGGATCCACAGATACTTTGGCACTAAAGTCAAGATGGTACCGAATCCACTGCAATGATATACTATATAGTGATATATAGTTAGGTCCGGAATAATTTGGACACTGACAGAATATTCATAATTCTGGCTCTGTACGCCACCACAATGGATTTGATATGAAACAACCGAGATGCAATTGAAGTGCAGACATTCAGCTTTAATTCAAGGGGATGATCAAAAATATCATATGAAACATTTGGGAATTTCAACCATACCCAGTCCCCTTATTCCAGGGGCTCAAATGTAATTGGACAAATTAACACAATCATAAATACAATTTTCATTTTTAATACTTCGTTGAGAATCCTTTGCAGGCAATTACTATTTTAAGTCTACAATGCATGGACATCACCAAACGCTGGGTTTCCTCCTTTGTGATGCTTTGCCAGGCTTTTACTGCAGCTGTCTTCGTTTGTTGTTTGTGGGTCTTTCTGTCTTACGTTTTGTCTTCAGCAAGTGAAATGCATGCTCAATCGGGTTAAGATCAGGTGATTAACTTGGCCATTGCAGAATATTCCTCTTTGCCTTAAAAAACTCCTGGGTTGCTTTCGCAGTATGTTTTGGGTCACTGTCCATCTGTAAAGTTTAGCGCTGTCCAATCAACTTCTCTGAATTTGTCTGAATCTGAGCAGACAATATATCCCTATACACTTCAGAATTCAACCGGCTGCTTCTGTCTTCTGTCACATCAATAAACACTAGTGACCCAGTGCCATTGGAAGCCATGCATGCCCATGCCATCACACTGCCTCCACCATGTTTTACAGATGATGTGGTATGCTTTGGACCATGAGCCATTCCAAGCTTTTTTCTTCCCATCATTCTGGTACAGGTTGATCTTAGTTTCATCTGTTCAAAGAATGCTGTTCCAGAACTGGGTTGTCTTTTTTAGATGTTTTTGGGGAAAGTCTAATCTGGACTTTCTATTCTTGGGGCTTATGAATGGTTTGCACCTTGTGGTAAACCCTCTGGATTTGCTCTTGTGAAGTCTTCTCTTTATGGTAGTCTTGGATAATGATATGCCTACCTCCTGGAGAGTGTTCTTCACTTGGCTGGATGTTGTGAAGGGGTTTTTCTTTACCATGGAAAGGATCCTAAGATCATCCACCACTGTTGTCTTCCATAGGCCAATGTGGCCTTTTTGTGTTGCAGAACTCACATTCAGAGTTCTTTTTTTCACAGAATGTATCAAACTGTTGATTTTGATTTCCTAATGTTCCAGCTATTTCCCTGCTGGATTTTTTTTGCAGCCTAAGGATGACCTGTTTTACTTGCATTGAGAGATCCTTTGACCGCATATTGTGAGTTAACAGCAACAGCTTCAAAATGTGAATTCCACACCTGGGATCAACTCCAGACCTTTTATCTGCTTAATTGATGAATAAATAAAAAAGGAATAGCCCACACCTGTCCGTGAAACAGCTTTTGAGTCAACTGTCCAGTTACTTTTGGTTACAGTTACATGTTAAAGAGCTGTAATTCTTAAATCCTTCCTCCAATTTGGATGTGAATACACTCAAAGTAAAGCTGAGAGACTGCACTTTAAGCCCATATTCATTATTTAACTGTAATTTGAATACATTTTGGTAAACAGCCAAAATAACAAAACCTGTGTCAGTGCCCAATTATTTCCAGACCTAAATGTATATAATGTGTAACTTTAATAACAGCATAACGACTTATAACGGCAACTGTTTTTGATGCGACAAAGTTATTTAACTTTAGCTAGTTTTGTTCTTTTTTAGCAATTTAAACGTGAGCTCTTGTGTCACAATGTAATTGAAATTCAATGGAGTGTACAAATGCATCACTTTCCCCATATCAATGAAAATGTTTACTGTTTTTTTTTGCCGGCTAGCTACAGTAGCTTATTATTTGCATGGCTGTAATCTTTTCAATTCCCTGAAGCCTATGGGGGCCATTTAAGTGACCAGGGGAGCCAGGTTGGAGGTATTGCCTCCCATTCGCTTTGGCATTCGAGCACCTTTTACACAAAGGTTTACTAGCGTCTATGGACTGGCCCTCGTAATCATCTCCATAATTGAGATAGTTTTGTTGCGGCGTGGGGGTATTGTGTCCTTGTCAGATGGGGAAACCATGCTGTTAGCAAAATAACGCCTTAAATTATTTCACTCTCAGTTCACGTAATTGAAATCCACTGGCTAACTATTGGATGCGCAAGTGTAATAGAGTGAAGAACGTATCGTAAATTCACTCCACATTTTGCTTAAAATTACACAGATGAGGCTATGAATTGGTTCCATTTTGTACATCTTAGATGGGTATATGTGTTGCGAAACAGAGGACCGTGTGTTTGCGCCCAGTGTGAGGCCAGGTGAACTGTCAGTGGAGGAAGCTAAACACTTAAAGGGGAATTATTTAAGATGTTTACTTGACTACTATCATAAATACAAGCAAAAATTACATGTAGGCACCTGCAGTTAATGTTTTAAGTTAATGTTTAAAATAATTGTTTTCTGCTTATTAGATTTGCTTTGACTTCTTTTTGACTTTTTTTCTTCTTATACTCACGTTAGACACACAGTACAAATTTATACACCTTAAACCACCCTGGACTATCTAATACTGTTCCGGTCTCATTCCATAAGGGAAGACAAGGAGGAGACAAGTCATATTATTTTGTAGAGGCAGGATTCTACACAGTGCCCATTTAACGTCTTTTTCAAAAGACTAAATACTAGGCAGATGACAGACTTGATCCACTGAATTTGAGGGCCACGTGACATAAGGACTTAACATTAAAAAAATCTAGTACTGAAATACTCATTTTGTTTTTTTTAAGTACGTTTTGGTATTCCGTAGAACAGTATATAGGACCAGTTTATTATAATTATAATTTAGTTCCAGTGTGCAAATGATTGCTGGCTTTTACGTGTAATCAATCATTTGGCGCAAGGCCGTTGCCATGGAGTCAACATTGGGGGGTGCAAAAAAATATTTATAACTCTTAACCATATATATTTACACTATCTGATATCACTGTGTTGATGTTGTTCCTACAACATCATAATTAATGCTGCTCCAGGACCATCATTGCAGCTGACCTGTAGTTAGTTGGTTACCCCAGTCCAATTATAGAATATTCCCCTGCTCCCCACCCTTTGACCTAAACATAACCTCAGAGACACCTGTGCCTAAACCTAACCTCAGTGGGGCCTGTACCTGACCTCAGTGAGTCCTGCATTAATGATGATGTCGTAGGAACAACTCCAACACGGCGATCAGATCAGTCATCAATATTTGCACCAGAGTGAACATGAAAAAAATATTATCAGTAAACAAGTTCTGTTTCTTGGCATGTTTTTCAGGAATGGATTACTAACCATTTCCGATCTGAATGGCAATTATTATTATATTAAGAAACAGTGACTCACCTCTTGTCCTACACTACTTCTATCATCTGACTGGAACTCATTTTCTCACTGCTCTCAACTGCTTTTCTAAGGCTGCCCAAAAATCTGACAAATGTAACTGCCACCCTTCTTCATGTTCATGATGACACTCTGTGAAAGAAAGCTGTCTAATAAAACTGCTTGCACTTTAATCAAATAAACACTAATAATGCTATTTATTATAAGCAGGTACAGCTACAGTAAACTATACGAATATGCAATCAATGAAAACGACTGTCTGCATAAATTACACATGTAGCACAACAAATGATTGACACTTTACTCAAAGCTCATGTGAGCTTTCTGACAATTCTAACAAAATAAAGACAGTAACGTTAGTTGAATACATGAGCGCCATTTTTGGTCGCTGGGTGAATGTGTGGCTAATTATCTTTCCAGGTAACTTAGCTATGACAGATAACATTAGCGATGGTTGATTGATTAGCACACACAAATTGGCCTGTTTTCACTTTAAAATTACTGACACTATTATTTGTTTCTACAATTACAGTTCCAGTACAAAATGAGGTGTTGATGTTATAACTATTACAATTGAAAGGAAGATAGCCTACGTAACATTATAGAGAGTCAGTACAGTGCTTGACATTGATTGTACCTACCAACAGCAGTCGATCAACGGCTTCTGCTGGGGTTCGGCAACACCACTTGTACAAACCACACGCATAACTACAGTAAACCTTAAAACTGGAACAGGTAATAATAATAATGGCAATTTGTTAAGTTTAGTGATGTTTATGTTTACATTTGCTAATTATTATTTTGGACGGTGGCGCATGGTTGCTTGTCGTAGAATAGCACATTATTATTTTATTTATTATTTATATATCACTATATTAGGGGGGACATTTTTAGCATATATGAATATTTAACAGTACAGTTCACCTATATATCCACCCAAAAAATATTGTAATTACTGTCTTGATATGGCAGTATTCTCTCAATCAATCACTTCATGTCAGAAACTGTCATGTTTCGTTATTTTTGTTTTCCAGCATCCCTCCCATCCTCTCCACTGTTAAGGCCATTTGGTAGTGAGTTGTATACAGTCATAATGTTTTCCAACCCTTTCTGTATTCTTTTTGTTCCCTTTTCTTTCCAGTGTTTGTCTTCAGGCTATGTGGGTCATTGGTCCATAAATCACAGTAAAAAAGGACTATACACCCCTTTGTGGTCCTATTGATTTAATTTTCACACTTTTAGAGAGAGGAAAAGGGATAAAGAAAAGGAGAGAGAATGAGTCACTTGATTTTTTTTATACATCCTCTATGGCTCTATGGTCAATTATCGTAATTAAGATTAATTGTAATTAGGATTATGAAGTATATTACAAAAGATAACAGGCCAAGGTCAGAGGGCACATTCATAATTGTCAGCTTTCTCTGTGTTGATGAGCCCTAGCCATGTTACAGTCTGTGCAGGGGAGGAACAGAATGCAAACATTTCCCAACTGATAAATATTTTTAGTAGGACTACAACGATTATTCGACCACGTGTAAAATCTTCAGACACCGGCTGTCGATTAGAATTGAAATGTAAAAAGTATTCACCCCCCATGGACCTCCACATTTTATTGTGTTACAATATGAAACCACAATGTGTTTGCCACTGCAAATTACAAATACAAAACAGA
Organism: Esox lucius; assembly: GCF_011004845.1. Lineage (NCBI taxonomy): Eukaryota > Metazoa > Chordata > Actinopteri > Esociformes > Esocidae > Esox > Esox lucius. Next base: position 33,692,163 of record NC_047587.1, on the reverse strand, counting down.
CAATAATTGATTGCTTCCCTGTAGTTAATATATGGTGCAGCAATTTCTGCCACAATTTGGATTAGTCGAAACTAGGTTTGCACATCTCTACAAGCTATTTTTGCCAAATCTTCTTTGCAAAATTGGTGAGCTGCAGTTTCCACCTATTTCCACATATTTTCAATTGGATTGAGGTTCGAGCTTTGACTGGTGCCCCCAAGGACATCCAGAGATTCCCAATGCCACTTCAACATTGTCTTGGCTATGTGTTTGGGTCATTGTCATGCTGAAAGATTAATCTTTTCTCCAATCTGTGGTCCTGTGCGCTCTGGATCAGTGCTGCCACCGCCATGATTCCCCATGAAAATGGTGTTTTCAGGATAATGTGTGGTGTAAGGTTCACGCCAAAAACACAGTTGAGGCCAAAAGCTCTATTTTGGTCTCATCCAACCATAAAATCTTCTTCCACTTGGTCTACTACATGCCTTTTAGCAACCTTGTTGAGATTTGATGTCTTTTTTTCTTTTTGCCACTTTCCATGAAGGCCATTGTAGGCTATTGTAGCAGTATGTAGTGTCTCCCAGTTCTGCACAGGGTGTGTTTGCCAGTGTGTTTACTAATGATGTTAGCTGATAATACATGGAATATGATATGCTTTATCATTTTGAAGGATGTGTTGCAATACGCTTGACAGACAACTTAATTACGGAAACTGGCGGTTCAATTAAACATAGTTTACAAGGGCAAATTTAATTCCCTTTGAACAAGAATGAGTAGTTTCTGTTTTCCTTTTTCTGTCATGCACAGGGGCATAATTCTGTTTCATTTAGATAAGAAAAGTTGATAAATGACAGACTAATTACAGAGATAGTCTTCTACGATTAGAAGTCCTGAAAGAAGCTAAAGCAGCAAGTTCCGCACAAATATGACAAGTCTGACAAGCCTGAATATATTTACATTAATATCTTATCGTTATACTCTCCATTGTTTATCACTCACGTCAAAAAATTTATTAATGGTGAAATAACATAGATATGCTTCAAGGTCTAACCTTGTCTTTCAACATTCATCTGTTATGTAGCCAAATAGGAAGCCAAATTTAGCCGACAAAATCCAATGAGTGAGTAAGTCCTGTCATTACAGTTTTTCATCAATCGGTCTAGCCTTAAGTAGTAAGCATTAACTCAAAAGTATGCAATTTCAATCACATTAGAAGAGATTAAACCAATTCCAACCCTAGTCAAGGTATTAAGGTCTCTTTAGAATATAAGTTACCAAGTAATCAGGTTGGGAAGAATCTTGAATTGATAAAATAGTGAAGCTGAGTCTTAAAGTGCCTAAACCTGGCAAAGGTTGATGTCAAAGAGTTTCTCTGGCAATTCAATCTGTGACAACAGCTTACAAAAAAAATGGACAGTGTTTATCTTCTTCCTAAGAATTTCTTCTTTTTTCCTTATTATGATGATAAGCTCTTGAGGTTCAACTCATTATACCGGAGCGGAGCAGCCACTCCGAGTAACTGCACAGCTTTTAATTAAAAAGCGTTTGTTGTGAGAAATGGAAAACCACCGAGCACAGACCTACATCTCAAATGGCTCCTCTTCCTTATGCAAAAGGACAACATTGTCCTGAAACAATGTAATAGAGAATACACATCACTGCTCATCATTAAGAATTGTCAATTGGGTTGTGGAAAAACAGTTTAGTCAGACAGTATGATTATGTGATGTTCAGTCATTGCCACAGTCATAGCCATTTGATATTAATACAACTAGGAAAAGGTAAGCATTATCAATGTTCTTATCAAATTCTCATTTGGTTGTAACTCACAATTTCCATGCAAATCAGCATAATCTTAGATTTGCCATTTTCTGGTTTGGAAAAAAGGTTTCAGACAGCCTTTAAGTCTGTAACATCAGGAGCATGTTATCTTAGGATGTTCTGAGTGAGGAACACTGAGAAAACAGATCGAGTAGTAATTAACCTGTACATTTGGTCTAATAATTTAGAGGCCCCAGGGGAGCCTGGTTATATGGAGGTCCATGTGGTATACATTCAATTCACAGGGGCTCTGTTTCTTTCTGTTTTTGTCTCATAAATTAATTAAATAGTTCGAAAAGCTTTTAAAGACTGAGTGCAAATAAATATAACTGTAGTAATTGCAGTTATTACTAAGTGATTTTATGACAGAAAATAACATGGTCCCACAACCATTCAATTGAATCCAATTGAAAATGTGTGGTCTGAATTAAAGATTGCAGTCTACAAGCATCAATTGAAACACAATCAAAGATCTTGAAATGTGCTTCATAACATCCACTCCTAGGGAGGCTCCAAAAAATTATGATTTTAGGGATTGTGATGGTAATTCCATGTATCGACACTCGCAGTAAGGGACACAGAGACAAAGTTCTCTTTGTACATTATAACCGTTTTATTAATTATTATGCACAGAGACTATTATGAGAGACGCATCAACCGCTTACACACACATAATCGTCTGAGGAGTCTCTAACTCAATATAGCTCATTCAACCGTATATATCACATAGGAAAAAGGGGTGTGGTAAGATGCTGCCATCTGTCTCATGTCAATCAAACACCTTTCCCTTTGTTCTATCACACAAGTCAAATGCTATCTTCCCCCACCTTATCCTTCCTGCCATGTTTACTGTAGTGTTTACCCAAAGGGGCCAACTGACCTTACTCCCACCAAGGACCACATTCCTGAGGAACAAAAGACTGACACCGTTCTTCTAGGCAGGAGGACATGGCCCAAATACCTGTTAATCCTCTGATATTATACATACATGTGTGTCACAATCAAAGTAAAGATCTACATATCAGCCAAATGGAAAGACAGACATTTCTCAAATGTACCTTAGTTCAAAATTACCATAACAGGATGCCAATACTTTGGAAATCTGTATTTTTGTACTACTACTACTACTACTCATTCAAATGTGTTTTGGAAATTGGCCTAATGTTTTGAAATGGCAGTAACCTTCCCGAACTCACGCTTGGCCAAATCGAGGGTTTAAGAAGCCTTCTGTAACCGCTGGAACACATTTTCCAGAGTGGCAAGATGATCGGACCAAGTAGGCGAGTGGACCACCACATTGTCTAGGTAAGCGGTACAATTTGGCACATCCCCTAACACAAGGTAAACCAGATGCTGAAAAGTAGCAGGAGCATTACACATCCCCTAACACATGGTAAACCAGACGCTGAAAAGTAGCAGGAGCATTACACATCCCAAAGGGCATTAAAGTATACTGTGCAAAGTTATGTGTTATGAAAGCCGAGACGTCAGATGCCCGAGAGGTTAGACCCACAAGCAACACGCCAGTGGCTCACCGGCAGCCCACTAGCTTTTTGCCGCTGCGGCCGCCGAGCGTTTCCGCAAAGTGTCTGGCAGGCGGCGGCAGCGGCTTTTTTTTTTAGCGCGCATTGCAATCTAACAATACCCTGATCACCGGCTCACCAGCAGCCCGACGATAGCTAGCCGCTTTTATGCAATAAACCCAGCGGGATGCCTCACGCCCCAATATTAGGTTTTATTTATAATTATCCTTTATAATAATTTTGGTCATATCACAAATGACAATGAACTGAATAAAATCTAAACAATTTATTTCAAATAGTGCAAGATGCATACAAAAAAGCATTAATACAGCAAGCATACATAATAAACCTGTGCAAATGAATTGAAAATGTTAGAAAATCAAATAGTGCACGAAACGTGTCCAGTTACAGGTAGTAAAATTACAGTATTTGAATGTGAAAGTACAAAATAAACATAATACAATACAAAATAAATGAGAGCTAGAATGGCAGTAATATACATAAGTATGACCTAGCAGCAATCAATAGTTATTGCATATCAGATACATCAGTGCAATGAGCTTATTAATGGTGGCATAACACTACAACTACAGTCAGAATTAAGAACATTCACACTGAGCTATGAATATATTAAGAGGATAATGCAATCATATATATAACACTGTACATAGCAGCAGTAAAAAAAAAAAGAAGAAAAAAAGGAAATACAGTACTGCAGCTTAGCAGCAATATTGGTTGAGCTGGAGATGTAATTCATATTCACGGCAGGTCCCTTGTACCGCCGCGACATCTTCTCCCACCTGTACGGTCAGCTGCCCCTTTCTGGTACCTGGGGACCTGGTTCTGGACAGCCTCATCAGTGGCATCCCGGCTGGAAAGATTCTTCCTTATGGCTCCTGTAATACAGTAATCAGATATTGTATTTAATGATCTGACATCATTTTGAGAATTGCATGACATTCAAGACAAACATTTTTTTTCATGAAGACAACATGATAGCGCAACTATAGTCTTGTTTTTACCTGATTGTAGAGCCAGCTGTGCCCTCGGCTTGACATTCTTTTCAGTCAGACATTTATCAGAAGCTAAAAAGCACAATGAAATAGCTTAATAGTGAAATAAACAAAACTGCCATATACATGTAATTTCAGAAAGGCTGTACAGTATTGCATTTCAGTAAAGGGCTCACATTCAGACAAATGCAGTTTCATTAAGACAAGATGCTAGCGTAACTATAGTCTTGTTTTTACCTGATTGTAGAGCCAGCTGTGCCCTCAGCTCGACCTTCTCTTCAGTCAGCCACTTGATCTTCTCCAAATGTTCTGAAAGTAAAGGCAGACAGTTAATTATTCAGTCCTAAATATCTGGTTATTTTACAATCAGAACTCAAATCACAGTGTCCACCAAAATGTTCATTCTTACCTTGTGTGCAGAGCTAAAACTTCCCCCTACCTCTGCCTTCTTTCCCTTAAAAATAGCAACATGCTTTAATAACAAATTAAGTATCTGGGTTAAGTGAATGAACCCACACTTACCTATGTAGCCATCCTGTAGCGTGGAGTACCTCTCTGGTGCCTTCGAGTACTGTGCTTGCTCCATCCTAAAAATAAACAAAAGTTGGTGAACAGGTAAATGTGGTGAAACCAAGTAAACATTGCAGCAATTACGAGATCAACATGTAATTCACATACCTGGCATGGAACTGCTGCCACACAGTCATCCTCCGGGAACAAAACTACAGAAACGTCATCACCTGAAAGCAATGTTTAGAAAATAAGTTTAAAAAAACGGCAGCATTAGACACACACAGGCTAGTTAAGAACAATGTGGATACACAGAGTCCTCAGTAACGGAATTGCAACAGGTCCAGGTTGAGCTAGTCTATCTAAATTTACTGCCAAGAGTAACGTTATCCATATGATGTGGATAACGGTACACAAAGAAACACGATTCAGCCAACGTTACGTATCAGTTGATAAACGTTACAAGGAGTAAGCACATATTATAAAATTCTAACTTGTTGATACCCTAAGAAACAGGATTTAGACAAGTTAGCTAACAATGTTACCATACCTGTTCAACTGTTGATAGGCGAAGAAGCACAAAACATCCAAACTTGAGGATAAACAATGAAACAAAAATAGTAACCAACCAAACTATTGACACACGAAGAAACAAGGGTTACTGCAGGTATTTCATCTCAGGCCAGCACTGTTTTTTTCAAGCTCAGTTTCTATAACTTGTTTTCCAGCCAATGGTTTATAACTTGGGTTCAGCTACCAGTGACTTGACTAAAGAATTTGAATGTTAATATAATATTGCAAACCGTCATTGTTTAATACAAAACAGTCATTACGTTCTTACTCAGTAACCTAACAACACTAATTATTTATAATATCGTAAAACAGAACTCACCATAGCTATGTAGGTGACTCGGCGTTCAACAATTTTCGGTCTGATGTCTAAAAAATCCTTGATATTTGTTTGTTTCGGGAATTCATCAAATTGTAGTAAAACAATGTGATAATCCACATGTTGTATTGTCCAATTCAGAGCATATAGACTTATACACTTTGAACAAGAGTTGACGAGAGAACCAAGTCGCTAAAATTAATGTTCCTTCTAGTTTGCGCGGTACAACAGCGTGGAATCCAAATGGCGACTGTCGTACCCATAGACATATGGTCTTGCCTTACACATGTGCAATTCGCTACTATAGCGCCATCTACGGACACGGCGGTGTTTAAACGCCGTAAAGAACTGTCCCCCATAAAGCATTAAAGTCGAGGCTATAGACGATTTGAGCTGGTACCATGTAGTGAAAAATGGCCAAAGAGGTACAATAGCATCTCTGCTGGAAAAAATGGCAACACAAGCAGATAGAGCCGACTAAAGCGCATGTCCACTTTTCGGCGGCAAGACGCCAGCTTAACGCAGTCGGCTGCTGGTGGAAAGCCGCCTGAGATGCAAATGAACTTATGCAAATTGAGATCAGGAGAAAAGCGGCAAAAGCTGGTGGCCCGCTGGCTGCACGACATTATAGCCGCCGGCGGCCCCCCAGCAGCAAAATGCCTGCGATGCGCCAGCGATTGCTCACTGGGGAGGCACTTGACAATACTCTTTTATCAAATCTATCTTGCTCACGAATAGCAGCAGAACCAATTCTATCAACACAGTCATCTATGCAAGGCAGATGAAAATAATAAGGAATTGTAACAGAGTTCACGCGACGATAGTCTGTACACAAGACGGGTTTAGGTAAGAGTATGCATGGGGAACTCCAGGAACCGTTACCGGGCTTAGCCATGATATTCCTCAACAAATAGGTGACCTCACCCTTCATTATATCTCTCTAGTTTCTGTCTATCTTGAAAAAATCCTCATGCCTAATTTGTTTGGTAAGGCTTGCTAATAGCTATACCGTACCTATAATAAAAACAATTGGTTGGTTCATTTCTTTAGAAAACAAATAAATTTGAACTATGCTAGGTAAATGAAAAATGTGAGGAATATGTTCATCATCGGTGCTGTTCGTCCATCCCAATATAACGCAAAGTTCTAGTCTATCCTGAAGAAAACATAATGCTTAGGTTGTTTGGTTGGTGCGAGAATCGAGCCCCAGTCGCCTGCGTGACAGGCTGCATCTCTAACCACAACATCAGCCAGCCAGACAGGTAGGCAGTAAGAGTAATTTGCTCTTCTTGGCCGGCACCACTGACGCGGTCCAACAAAAATATTTAACTTTAAAATGTATTATACTATGATTCTTTTTTCATCTTGTCTCATTCATACAAGATTTGTTAGCAGGTTCAAGGCTGATGTTACTATGAAACAATAGTAAAATCAGCCCTATGTACATGTAGTTAGTAGGTGAGCCCTAAAAAAGTCTGTCTGTCTTGTCTTTGTGGAGATATGTGAAACTTACTCTGTTATTAGTGTCCATGTTTAGGCCGCTCATAAGCTGACTATTGTGTGGTGCAACTGTTAAAAAGCAGTGAAGTTATGCCCAGAAGAGTACTCCTCTCAGATAGGCTGCATTGGCCTTGCTCAATGTACTTTACACAGCTCTGCAGGGCTAAAACATAGCTTTTCACTCTAATGGGAAACAAACAACAAAAGACTGAGTGGGATATCTTCCTTCAACCTCTGGCTATGGTCCTATTGTTTAGGGTTCTGTTAGAGTCACAAAATGGGATATTTTTGGATAAAACCACGGACTTTAAATTTCACATCTGGCAAGTTTCCTGCCATTTCCAGTCTTTGGATAATATTACTGAAATGTTACACTTGTAATAAAAAAAAATTAAAACAAGTCTGCTCTGGATTTGATGTTATCAAAATAAATTAGTAGTCACAAAATACAACATGAGTGAAAATAACTCAAAAGATGTTAAGGTGAGCTATGAACTGTAAGTCTTAAATATAATTACACATTTTTTTTATCAGATAGATATATTGAGAAAAATGATTTTGTTTAATGTAATACATTAACACATTGTCCTTTCAATGGCTTATTAATATATTGCTAAAATTAAGGGAACACGTAATCATCAGTATAACACCAAGTCAATTAAACTTCAGGGATATCAATCTGTCCAGTTAGGAACCATAAGCAATTGTGAATCAATGTCACCTGTTTTTGTGCAAATGAAAGTGGCACCAGGTGCACTTGTGAGGCAACAGCAAGACAACCCCCAAAAAGGGAATGCTTTTGCAGGTGGTGGCCACAGACATTTGCTATCTCCTTATCGTTCCTGAGTTATTATTTTTTAGGTTTTGCTAGTGACCTTGTCACTACTGGTAGCATGAGGCAGTACCTGCAGCCCATTTAGGCTACATAGGTTGTCCAGCTTCTCCAGGATGGTACATCCATGCGTGTTGTCACAAGAAGGTTTGGTGTGTCTCCCAGTACAGTCTCAAGAGCATGGAGGAGATACCAGGAGGAGAGCTGGACAGGGCCGTAGAGGGGCATTAACCCAGCAGCAGGACCGGTATCTGCTCCCTTGTGTGAGAAGGGACAGGAGGAGCACTGCCAGAGCAGTACAAAATGACCTCTAGCGAGCTACTGGTGTGCATGTTTCTGATCAAACTGTCAGAAACAGACTCTGTTAGGGTGGCATGAGGGCCTGACGTCCTCTAGTGGGACCTGTGCTTACTGCCCAGCACTGAGCAGCTTGATTGGCATTCGCCAGAGAACACCAGAATTGGTGTTGGAGGGTTTCAGAGAGCTCCAAATGCTAGCCAACAATATCCTGACTGCTGTTAGGTATTGGGATGAAATCCACAGACCCATCGTCAGGCCATACTCTGGTGCAGTGGGCCCTGGGTTCCTCCTGGAACCTGTGGGACGTTATGTATCGGTGCACCTGACGCTGGCAAGTAGCACTACAGTCGCTCACTGATGCCCTGCTCCAAGTCTGGGAGTAGATCCCCCAGGACACCATCCGTGGTCTCATCAGGAGCATGCCCAGACGTTGTCGGGAGTGCATAAAGGCACGTGGGGGCCATACACCGTACTGAGTCGCATTAAGAGTTTCCGTGATGAAATTCACGCAAGTTGGAACAACCTGTGATTTCAATTATTTAACTTCGTTTTTTGATATGAGTTCGAATCCAGCCCTCAATCAGATGGTAAATTTGGTATTCATTGACCTTTGTTACGTCATTTGGTTCAAAATGAATTACACAATGTAAAGATTTAGAGTTTTTATGTATTCCCTTCATCAACACCCAGTATGTGATTTAAGTATCCCCTTACTTTTTTGAGCAGTGTATGAAGTGAATTGACCTAATACAATGTAACTGAAATGACCTTATAATGACCAAATATATTGAGTACAACACAAAAAATATTGTCACGCCCAGGTGCCGGTGAGATCCAACTTTCCCTCGTTTGAATCACGGACAATCGTTTTGTTGTTTATCGCCCTCAACTGTTTCCCTAATTACTGTTCCTACTTAAGTTCTTTCTTTCTCAGTGTATCTTGTCGGTCTTTGTTTAGTGTATGCCATGTGTTTCAGTTGTTCTGTCTTGTCTCATTTGTATTGTTTCCTTTGGTTATACTGCAGTTCAAGTTATTTTATTAAATGTCCTCTGTTCTCCCTGTGCTTGTGTCCTGCCTCATCAGCAGTTACAAATGCTGTATAATGATACTGAAACAAATTGTCTATTGTACCTGTCGTGGAAATGACCAGAAATGATGAAGAGAGTCTGAATACTCAAATTGAACCGTTATTAATACAGCAATTGCATGAAGCAATAGTTCCAGTCTCATATGCAACACACTGCTTACTGAATTTAAGTCCTGACCATGCTTAAATAGAACCCTGTGGATGGGAGTCAACCCCCTTTTCCTTGGGCACTACTGACCATTGAAGGAACTGGATTAATTCAAATAGCCAACAAATGAATGTAAGAACTGCATTTAATATGTTAAGAGTGCTACAAATACAGTACAAACATAAAAGTTATCTGGAGATTTGAGATATTGCATGAGCAAAGACACATGCAGAGATGAGGAAAATGCAAGAGAGACCCTTTCCACAACCTGCTCTGGCTTTTATTCTAAAAACTGAAGTTCTGGGGTTTGATAGCTAACCTAAGGATAGCGAGACTAGTCCTAAAGAATAGACCCTCTTATCAACTAGAGACACATTCCAATCTATGCTTCCTGGCACCACATCATAAAACAGAGTCATCTACTCATGGGTCAAGATGGTGATTTAAAGCATGACCTTAGGTCCTGTATTCATAATGATGGTATATGATCATACACACAGGGTGTAGGCTAGGAAGGAAACTGAGTGCATATTTAAATATTTATAAATGTCTATATTAAATAATGAAGAATATTTAAATCAGGGATGGAAATTAGCACCCGCCACCAGCCAAATGCGGGTGATTTTGTGTTGTGGCGGGTAAACTCGCTTCACCTACCGGCCACCGTGGCGGGTAAATAAAAATAGCATACTGTTTCACCCGGACACTTTTACGGAAGAGGATTTGTGCCAAGCAATAATAAAAATTAAAAAAAACCATCTCGACATTAAAGTCATTATAATGCGAGATTAAACTTGTCACATTTTGAGAAAAAATACAATCTTGAGAATAAACTCATTAAATATCAAGAATAAAGTTTAATAATCCGTCTTATGGTATCCTGGGAAACCACGAAACCTCGATGAATCGCGTAGGTGAAGCCAGCGATAACCTTGCATTTGTCCACTGGTTGTCAATTCATGTTGGATAAAAGCGAGTACATCGCACTAATTGGACAGATTTTTTCTTCTAAAAAGACCTAGCCGCTTGCAAATTCTCTTTTTAATTCGTATGCTAATTATAACTATGTCATAATTAGCTAATAGTTGATAGTATTTCTTTGTTACTGAAAGAAAGTCTATAATATAGCTTGACTAATTGTTTTTTCTCGAAACACAACTTTATTCTCGATATTTAATGAGTTTAATCTCGCGTTATAATGACTTTATTGTCGAGATGTTTTTATTTTTATTATTGCTTGGCATTAATCCTCTTCCGTACACTTAAGATGCGGCGCACATTAAAAAAAATGTGGCGTTACATCGCAGCCGTTAAGATGTCCGCTGAGAAAACATCTCAGGAGGAGCCAGTGGACAAAGAGGCGAAAGTCAAAAAACTGTTTTTAAAGAACGATGGAGAAAAGCAGACAATGGGGAGTCCCGCGATTGGTTAGTTCAAGACGAGACAAATCTGATAATGTACTGCTCTGTATGTCGTCAACACGCTTCACATTGTTGGTTAAAAACAAGAAAGTGGCTGGTAAAAACATTGAGTGGCTGGTAGATTTTGAAATCCACCAGCCACAGTGGCCGGTGGACAAAAAATGTAATTTCCATCCCTGATTTAAATATGTAAATAAACATAGAATTGCTATTTTTCATTTCCTTCACCATTGTAAATGATACTTGCAAGACAAATGGCAATATATTTACTGTACATAAGAACAGATACAAAGCTATCCTCAGGTCAAACCAAGACCTCTTTAGCAGATGTGAGCCATAAACAAAGGCTTGTTCATTATCATATATAAAATTGTTTCCACATACTCATTACATGTATCAATGACTTGATTAACATCTGCTTAGACAAGTATTAATTAATGTGTTGCTTGAACTCAAAATCAATCAAATCTTGACAATATAACGTTTTGGTTTAAATCTGTCATGACAGGCTTTCATTTAAAAATACGTTGGAAGTTATTGTGGAATATACAAAATGTATTTTGTTTCAGTAGACTTTTCATTGAATTTGTTGAGTTGGTTGTTACTAAATCAAAGATGCCAAGAACAACTGTTTCTTACGACCAACTGACTTTCCCGAGAGCTTATACAGGACCTATAAAAAATGCAAGGCTATCCATTGCAAAGCCTTAAAAGCCCTGTCTAATCCAGAGAATGTAACATTTAATGTCCATTATAAGACAAGTCTTGCATAATACTATTTCTCCTGAAAGATTGGCAGGTCACAGAATCTCATAACATGAATAGCTATGGATCTTGCTGTATGCCGCATTTACAATTAATTCCAATTATACTATAGCCCTATTCACACTTCATGTTATTCAATTTACTGGATGTCAGTTAATGTATTCCTTTCGTAGCTGGTGAGTAACAATTGCATCTGGGAAAACCTATTTGGGTATCTCTGAGCTCCTTTTGATTATACTAGTCTGTTTGAATGAACATACTTGTGTTTTGAGAGAAATATCAGATGCTGATGTGCAGTAACATAAAATACAGTGAAAGTGACTTGAATGCTTTTTTGTTTGTCAGTGAATTGAACATTGCCAAAAAAGTCAGTAAAAATTACAGCATCTATTGTGAAACAATTGCTGTTCATCGATGGAAAAACAGTGGCCCAGTTTTCAATGGAGCAAATTAGTAAATGACAGTTTAATTTTCTTGTCCACAGCCTGCAACTGTCAAGTGAAAGTGCACTGCTCACATCTGCAGGCTGGGTTTGTTTATAACATTGAGTGTGGATAGGTTAAATAATTAAATGTCGAAAAGTAATTATTTAAGATATGATGGCAATGGACACAAAAAGCTTGAGTTAGAGTACTGTTATTTTCATGATATGTTGAAATATATTATGTCTGCCAAGAATATAAGCATTCAGCTTAGCTTCCATTTCCAGCACCCAACAAAAGGTGACTCCTTCCATGACTTGTTTTAAATAAAATAGGAAATGCCATTAGAGAGAGAGAAGAGAATCAGTAAACACGGAGAGAAAGAACAAAAGTCATGGCATTATCAAGATTGCCTTTGATCCAGAAATGTTCAGAATCAACCGCACAAGATTGCGATGACATGGAATCAAATGGGCAGGACAAAACTTCTGAGATACATGGCATAGATCTGGGGAAGGATATCAAAAAGTCTTAAAGATCCCATGAGAACAGTGGGCTCCATCACTTTGAAATGGAAGATGTTTGGAACCACCAACACTCATACTACAGCCGGCTGTCTGGCGAAACTAAGTATGGACTAGGTCAGGGAAGTGATATTGGGTTTTCTTCCCTAGGTCAGGGAAGAAAACCCAATATCCACTTCAACAGAGCTTCAGAGTATCTCTGCAGGGATGGGAGAAAAAGTCTACTAAGACTAGAACATCTGTGGCATGACCTGAAGAAATATTGGCAGAAGTGCAAATTCTGAAATACATGTTTTCGGTTTGTCTTTGTTTTAGTTTTTTGTGTAGGTATATGGTAGATTTTTTGGATTTCGCCAACCAAGCAAAATAGTTTTTGGGGAGAGTGAGTGCACAATTGCTTAATAGTTGCTTATAGATACCTTATATTCAGGCAGAATTCTAGGGCTCTGTGTGTCTGGCTATTAGCCAGCTGGAATAAGGAAATAAAAAGCTAACGTAACACTGAGGCTGACCTCTGCAGGAGCCCACAGTTGGCAACTAAGTTCTCAAAATAACTCTGTTTACAGAGAATGAGCTACTAATGAGACAGACAGTAGTGTGGCACCCAGTTGCGTGGCTGAGGTACACTGTAATACATGCAGGGAGAAGCAGTGAAGACAGAGAGAGGAAACAAGCAGAAGGAACGGTTATTATGCAGGTTCCCAAGTTAGGAGCCAAGCCCCTTGTGAGAAGGCCTTTACTAATCTAATCAACTGAGTTCTCTAAAAACATTATTGGTCAAAAAAAGTATTTAATTCTTTTCACTTTAAATGTTTGTTTTCAGATATGAATTGCTGAATTTAAGTTAATCCATGTTGCTGTATCTGGTTCAGAATGTACATTCAATTGGAGCTGTTTTCGAAAAGTAGGAAACATTTCTGGTTCTATGATGTCCCCGGTTCCAGTATTTTTCTCATTTGAATAATTGAGAAATATATGTTAATTTGAGTAAATCCATTTTTGTGTATCTGGTTAAGAAAGTACATTACATTGGAGCTGTTTTTGGAAAGGAATCCTATTACTATGGTTACTTTGGTTGCAGTATCTTGAGTTTGGGAAGAGATATTTTTGTAATTTTGTAATAGCTCAGAATTAGAGGAATAAATAGTTTTTGTCTATCTAGCTGGGCAAGTGGGTTAAACGGCATCTTTTTGGCAAATTTTGCTTAAAAACATGTTGCTATGGTTGCATTATCTCTAGACCGGTATGGAATATTTATACACTCATCAGAAGTATAGCTACATGTTATTGCAACCCCATTTCCAATAATTTGGGACCTTTTGGGAGTTTTAACTTGCATTTGGGGATGAAGCGACAACGGTTTTCTGAAGTGTTTCTTAGCTCTTGCAGTGATTTCCATTACAGAATCATGTCTGATTTTAATACAGTGCCGCATGAGGGCCTGATCATGGCCATCCAATATTGGTTTTCGGCCTTGTCCCTTGCGTACAGAGATTTCTCCGGATGCTCTGAATCTTTTAATGATATTATGTACCATAGATGATGAGGTCCCCAAACTCTTTGCAATTTTACACTGAGAAACGGTATTCTTAAATTGTTGCACTATAAGCCCTGCGCAGTCTTACAGAATGGTGAACCTCTCCCCATTTTCACCTCTGACAGACCCATCCTTTCCGGAATAATTTTTTTATACCCAATAATGTACTGAATGTACTGACCTGCTGCCAACTGACCTAATTATTTGTGTGATATTCTACCAGGTTTAGTTTTTTAGCATTGCACAACCTTTCCAGTTATTTGTTGCCTGTGTCCCAACCTTTTGAAGCATGTTACTATCATCAAATTCAATGTTGGCATATATTTTTCCAGAAACAATAACATTTCTCAGTTTCAACATTCAATGTGTTGTCCTTTTATTTTCTAATGAATATAGGTTTTAAATGATTTGCACGACATTGCATTCTGTTTTTATTTACATTTTTATGCAGCTCACAACTTTTTTGGAAAGTACATTTAATTGAATCTGTTTAAGAATTGCAAAAAATCCTGTTTGGTTGCTTTCATTGCAATATCTCAAGTTTGATAAGAGATTTTATTTTTATATTTAAATAGCTGAGAAGTATACATTGTAAATGCTTCAAACAGATCACCATCGTCCCTGTACCGAAGAAACCTTCCATTACCTGCCTGAACGACTTCCGCCCTGTAGCATTGACCTCCACAATCATGAAGAGCTTTGAGTGGCTGGTCAGAACTCACATCTGCTCCACC
This sequence comes from Esox lucius, assembly GCF_011004845.1. Classification (NCBI taxonomy): domain Eukaryota; kingdom Metazoa; phylum Chordata; class Actinopteri; order Esociformes; family Esocidae; genus Esox; species Esox lucius. Next base: position 33,677,157 of record NC_047587.1, on the reverse strand, counting down.
CTTCCTGACACATTAGACCCCTTTCAATTTGCATACTGCCCCAATAGATCTACGAATGATGCCATCGCCCTGACGACACACACCGTCCTCTCCCACCTGGAAAAAGGCAAAACATACGTGAGGGTGCTGGTCGTGGACTACAGCTCTGCATTCTACACTATTGTGCCCGCCAAGCTCAGGACCCTGGGACTTAACACCTCCTTCGGCAATTGGATCCTGGACTTCCTGACGGAGAGACCCCAGGTGGTGAGAATGGGCAACCTCACCTCCTCTACACTGTCCCTAAGCACCGGTGCTGCAATTGTTTGAAGATCTCTAACTCATATGGGTAGTGAACTATAAAAAAATAGCCATCATTTTCTTCCGCTTATCCGGGGCCGGGTCGCGGGGCCAGCAGTCTAAGCAGAGATGCCCAGACTTCCCTCTCCCTAGACACTTCCTCCAGCTCTTCCGGGGGACACTGAGGCGTTCCCAGACCAGCCGGGAGACATAGTCCCTCCAGCGTGTCCTAGGTCTTCCCTGGGGTCTCCTCTCGGTGGGACGGGCCCGGAACACCTTCCCAGGAAGGCGTTCCGGAGGCATCCGAAACAGATGCCCAAGCCACCTCAGCTGACCCCTCTCGATGTGGAGGAGCAGCAGCTCTACTTTGAGCTCCTCCCGGGTGACCAAGCTTTTCACCCTATCTCTAAGGGATCGCCCAGCCACCCTGCGGAGAAAGCTCATTTCGGCTGCCTGTATCCGGAATTTTGTCCTTTCGGTCATGACCCAAAGCCCATGACCATAGGTGAGAGTAGGAACGTAGATTGACTGGTAAATCGAGAGCTTCGCCTTGCGGCTCAGCTCTTTCTTCACCACGACAGGCCGATACATCGACCGCATTTCTGCAGAAGCTGCACCGATCCGTCTGTCAATCTCCCGTTTCATCCTTCCCTCACTCGTGAACAAGACCCCTAGATACTTAAACTCCTCCACTTGAGGCAGGCACTCTCCACCAACCTGAAGTGGGCAAGCCACCCTTTTCCGACTGAGGACCATGGCCTCGGATTTGCTTCACACTCGGCTGCAAACCGTCCCAGTGCATGCTGAAGGTCCTGGTTTGAAGGGGCCAACACGACAACATCATCCGCAAAGAGCAGAGACGAAATCCACACTGTTCTACCGGAATCCGAGGTTCTACTATCTGCCGTATTCTCCTCTCCAGTACCTTGGCATAGACTTTATCCTTTAAAAAAATTGTCGTTAATTTGAAAATGAAAAATGTAATGGTCGGTGAACATAATGCAAGTGGTTTTGGAGGTCCATGTCATCTGGATTTGAAGCTATTAAGATTAGTTCATGTGAATTAGGTAATTGAGTTTTAATAATGCATGTCATTTTAAAATGAAATCCAGATGATGAATTTGGAAAAAAAGAGGTGTACCTTTCAGAAGAGAGGTAATGGAACATATATCACACTTGTTTGTAGATCTCTTACTCATATGGATAGTGAGCTATTAAAAAAGAGTGGTTTCGAAAGATAAATTCCTGTAAATTCACAGAAATCTAAAATGGCAAAACTAAGGGGCGTACTCTTGACAAGGAAGGTCAGTGTACAAAATGCAAGTGGTTTTAGAAGTCCATGTTGTCTGGATTAGAAGCTATTAAATATAGTTCATGTATATTAGGTAATTGAGTTATAATAACAAAAGTCTAGTTAGTAAATTTTATACAGAGAATTGATAGGAAAGTTAAAGGAACACACCATGTGTTTGTAATTAAATGTATCTATATTTGGTAATATAGTTGTATTGGTACATACATTGGGGAGAACAAGTATTTGATACACTGCAGATTTAGCAGGTTTTCCCACTTACAAAGCATGTAGGAGTCTGTCATTTTTATCGTAGGTACTCTTCAACTGTGAGTGACAGAATCTAAAACAAATATCCAGAAAATAACATTGTATGATTTTTAAGTAATTCATTTGCATTTTATTGCATGACATAAGTATTTGATCACCTACCAACCAGTAAGAATTCCGGCTCTCGCAGACCTGTTAGTTTTTCTTTAAGAAGCCCTGTTCTCCACTCATTACCTGTATTAACTGCAACTGTTTGAACTCGTTACCTGTATAAAAGACACCTGTCCACACACTCAATCAAACAGACTCCAACCAATTTGTAAAATGCTTTTCAGACGGATGGAACACCCTTGAAATAGCTAAACTATTGAGGCGTGACCACCGGACAATCAAAGGTTTTGTTGAGAATAGTCAACTGGGGTACAAAAACGCATTGAGAAAAATATGTTAATTAAACTTCAAAAGACATGAGAAGTATTAAACGTGAAGCTACCAGGAACCCATTATCCTCCAGTGCCACCATATTCCAGAACTGCAACCCACCTGGAGTGTCCAGAAGTACAAGGTGTCAAGTGCTCAGAGACATGGCCAAGGTCCCGAAGGCTGAAACACAACCACCACTGAATAGGATTTGAAATGTACTGTATAGATTGGGCAAAGAAATACTTGAAGAGGTTTTATGTAGAGATAAAATGAGAGTGATTCTTGATGGACCAGATGAATGAGGCCGTGGCTGGATCACTAATGGACACAGCACCACTTCAGTCAGGCTCCAGCCAGGTGGAGGAGGGGTATTGGTATGGGCTGTTCTCATTAAGAATGAGGTAGTTGGACCTTTTCGGGTTGAAGATGGACTGAAACTCAACTCCCAAACCTACCAGTTTCTGGAAGATACTTTCTTCAAACAGTGATATAGGAAGAAGTCCTCAGCATTCAAAAAGGTCATGATCTTCATGCAGGACAATGCTTTATCACATGCATCCAAGTACTCCACTGCTTGGCTAGTCAGCAAGGTCCACAAAGATGCCCGAATAATGACCTGGCCCCCTTCCTCTCCTGATTTAAATCCTATTGAGAACCTTCTCAAACGTGAGATTTACATTCAGGGAAGACAATACAACTCTTTGAACTACATTTGGGAGGCTGTGGTTGCTGCTTCAGCGAAAGTTGATCGTGAACAGATCATGAAACTGACATGGACTCCATGGATGGAAGGCTCATGGCAGTTATTAAAAAGAAGAATTGAAAAGAAGGGTGGTTATATAAGGGTCACTGAATATTTTTGAAAGGACAAACATTTTAATTGTCATTTGTTACACTTATTTAAAAATTTGAGAATAGACACGTGAGTTGGGTGATTTTTTTTTTTTATTAGTTGCCTAATAATTCTGCACACCAATTGTTGCCTAATAATTCTGCACTCTCATGTATTCCCCTGAAATAGATCAAAACTCACTTTTCCTTTATTAAACATTCATGTTTGAGGTTCTATTATATTTAGGATTGACTGAGAGCATTTTGTTTGTTCAACAATCAAATAAATCTTGAGGTATACGATTTGCCTAATAATTGTATGCTAGAGCCATTACTGTATTTTTAGATATGTTTTTGTCTAATTGGGATATGTTCATTTGATTTTTGAGTTGTTCTTCAGACAATTAGCTTATACAGTATTTGTAGGTTTTCTTTGTTTTTGTTAAAAAATTCAGAAATACAACATTTTTGTCAGACTTAAATGTCAACTACAAATTTGTTAACCAACCACCTATTTGCTGTGAGATGAGCATGTGACTCGCATGCTCTAGAGAGCCTCAACTTCTGGACCTGACAGACAACAACTGGCTATTGAATAATGTTGTTTATCTTTGTGTTTTTCTACTCATGTCCAGGACTGGAGAAGGTTGGTCGTGACTCAACCTACGAACAGGAGGGAAAGGTACAGTTTGTGATGGATGCGGTCTATGCAATGGCCCACGCCCTTCACCACATGCACAGAGAGCTCTGCTCTGGGTACCCAGGCCTGTGCCCTCGCATGGCCAACATTGACGGGAAGGAGCTACTGATCTACATCCGGGCTGTAAACTTCAATGGTAAGCACCTTGTTTCATTTTCAACATGTTTCATTCATTTCATTGTTCCTTATCACCTTGTGATTTGTCTGTTACTTCTTTATACAGTAAATGCTTGGTACCATCCACTTCATACTTATCTTCCAATGTTACCAGTGCTGGCGTAGCGTGGTGATGCCGGGCCAGGGTGCAAGCTGTCCTTACAGGCCCCCTCCTGTGCGAAAAAATAAAATGTGATATATTTGCATCTAAAACCGATCCTGGTGTAGATTAACCCCACAGCCGATGTCTGAGTGCGATAGCAGTATAGAAAAATACAATATAACATAAAATACAAGAAAATATTTATTATAGAGGCCAAGCACGGGCATCCCTTTTGACCTCAAATTTTTTTTTATAACATGTATTCTCCTTTCTGGCTCTTCTCGCTTCACTTTACTCCCCCTCCTCCTCCATCTGACTAGCCCTTTCATCTCTTTTTTTGGCCATTACTCTCTTCACCAGCATCCTGAGCAGTCCATCTATTTCTACCCCTTTCATCTAATTTCATTCATCCTCCTCTTTCTCACTCCTTCCTCTCCATACAGTATCTTCTATTACTGACTCAGCCCTTCTCTCCTTTAAGGAATCCTCATCTTGTTCAGCCGTTTTCACGTATCTTCCTTCACTTATCCCCAGTGTTGGTCCTCCCTCAAGACGTGTCCTATTTTTTGAGTAGCCAGAGAAAAACAAATTCTCTCCGTTTAATTTTTGGTTATTGGTATTATCAGAGATAATAAGATGATTTGTTAATCATTCAGTGTTACAATAATTGTTAGTTTATTGTGCTCTTAGTTTTTTCTCTTCCATTCATCATGTCTTTTTCAGTCTGTAATTAATGGTGCGATTCTTATTTTCCACTTCCATTGGCTTGAGTAAATCCATGATTAATGAGAATCTATGGGATCCATGGCTGTCAAATACATGTTTAGGAATGTTCCAAGATCTAATAGTCGGCCTCTTCACGCTAATACACAAAATTTGAAAAATAACTGACCGTTGCCTTACTCTTGTAAGATCGTAATCTTGATCTTATACGTATAGACCTTCTGTTTGCATTACTACTGGGTTTATTCTACAGTAACTGTAGGGCAGATAGAAATGGCTTTCTCTTCACTTCGAGTTTTTGTGTTGTGAGCTAGACTTATGATTCACCAATTTGGCTCAGACTATACAGTCATATATATATATTTGTACATCTCTCCAGTTCAAAACATGTGCATAGCTGATGACAGCTGATATTCAGTAATTTGAGATAAAAATGTGATACATTTTACATTGCCCCAGAACTTCTGTAGTGTACACCAAAGTACCTCATGAATGAGTTTGATGAGAGGCAAGATAAAGCATGTACAGCTTCATATTTCGGCTTGGATTTCAAGGTTGACATCTCAAAGCATGTCGTGAGATGGATTTGCTTAGATAAAGACAGAAAGAAGTGATGCATGCTTCACATATCTCCTGTATTCTCTGACTGTGGAACGTAAGGTTTTAAAATGGCTTTCTTTATACTTGCGGTGCTGACAGAGGCCTCGGGCAAAATGTCCATGTTGTACTGTAAACAAGGGCAGAAAAACATTTTATTTTCCAAATGTTCCCATCCTTTCCACACAAAGGCCCTATCTAACTTTGGTAATATTTGTCATTATTAAGACAAAACTGTGCTGTATCCTGTTTTAAAAACTGGGCAACAAAAAAGTAAGAAGTACAAAAGAAGACTAAAAACTAAGATTGCTATGGACATGAGGCGTTTGCTGGATACAGTTACAATACTGGTTTTATAAGTGGTTTATTCATGATTTATGGTAAATGTATACAGGCATCGTGGGACATTTGTTGTACAATGTTGTGACGAAAGTACCTGACGAAAATAGTAAGTTCACACTTAAAAATAAATGAATACATTTCTGAAGTCTGAACTAACTAAATGTTATGTAGGGATCTGTAAATAGTTTACTTATTGTCAAATTTTGTAATTGGCTGCCAATCAATGCGTGACCTGTGTAATTTTCCCTCCAGAAAACAAAGAGTTAAAGCTGCAATCCCTGAAGCATAATCAGCCAACCCCAGCATTCTATTATTACCAATATCTGACATTTTCAAATGGTATATTCAGGACTGGTTCTACACATACAGTTGTGCTCATACGTTTGCATACCCTGGCAGAAATTGTGACATTTTGGCATTGATTTTGAAAATATGACTGATCATGCAAAGGATAGTGATCATATGAAGCCATTTATTATCACATAGTTGTTTGGCTCCTTTTTAAATCGGAATGATAACAGAAATCACCCAAATGTTCCTGATCAAAGGTTTACATACAGTACACTTTAATGTTTGGTCTTGTTACAGACACATAAGGTGATACACACAGGTGAAAATGGAAATTAAAGGTGAATTTCCCACACTTGTGGCTTTTAATATTGCAATTAGTGTCTGTGTATAAATAGTCAATGAGTTTGTTAGATCTCACGTGGATGCACTGAACAGGCTAGATACTGAGCCATGGGGAGCAGAAAATAACTGTCAAAAGACTGTAACAAGGCAATGGAACTTTATAAAGGAAAAGGATATAAAAAGATATCCAAAGCCTTGCAAATGCCAGTCAGTACTGTTCAATCACTTATTAAGAAGTCGTAAACTGTGGGTCTCTTAATACCAAGCCATGGTTAGTTAGACCAAGAAAGATTTCAGCCAGAACTTCCAGAAGAATTGTTCGGGATACAAAGAAAAACCCACAGGTAACCTCAGGAGAAATACAGGCTGCTCTGGAAAAAGATGGTGTGGTTGTTTCAAGGAGCACAATACAACGATGCTTGAAAAAAAGTGAGCTGCATGGTCAAGTTACCAGAAAGAATAATTTACTGCACCAATGCCACAAAAAAGCCTGGTTACAATATGCCCGACAACACCTTGACAAGCATAAGTGCTATGATTGTAGAGGGGTCAACAAGGCCTACAGTGAACAGAATACCATCCCCACTGTGAAGATTGGTGGTGGCTCACTGATGTTTTGGGTGTGTTTGAGCTCTAAAGACACGGAATCTTGTGAAAATGATGGCAAGATGAATGCAGTATGTTATCAGAAAATACTGGCAGAAAGTTTGTATTCTTCTGCATGAAAGTTGCACATGGGACGCTCTTGGTCTTTCCAGCATGACAATAAACCTAAGCACAAGACCAAATTGACCCACCAGTGGTTACTGCAGAAAAGGTGAAGGTTCTGGAGTGGCCATCACAGTACCCTGACTTTAATATCATTGAGCCACTCTGGGGAGATCTCAAATGTGCGGTTCATGCAGACGACCAAAGAATTTGCATGACGTGGAGGCATTTTGCCAAGACGACTGGTTCTCTTGCCATGTTTTGTTTTATTATTGTGCCATTCTATTATAACCTACAGTTGAATGTGAATCCCATAAGAAATAAAAGACGTGTTTTGCCTGCTCACTCATGTTTTCTTCACAAATGTATTACATTTATTTCCAATTCTCCAAGGGTATGCAAACTGTAAGTGACAATATCGGTTGCTTAGGACCCTTGATCGTTAGGGGGGCTCCAACCGCACTCCAGGTAAAATGTATGTGATGTCAAATTAAAGAAGATTATGCATTCTTTAAAACAAAGTAAACGTGTAATTCGTTTTTTGATATTGTGATATTTTTGTTTATTTGACATTTGTGAGAAAATATGAAAAAATATGATATTTTATGTAACAGTGAAAATCATTATCTGACTAATTAACTTACGTTACATTTAACTTCCTTTTAATCTAATCTAACTTCCTCAAGTCCGCTAACTCGAAAGTCCAAGAAATTTTCCAATATTTTTTTTGCTTCAGGTGTTGCGTTTATCTAGATGATGTTTTCAAAGTCAAAAATGTATTTCTCTGGAGTAAGATTGTACGCCAGTGTCAAGGCTTCAGTATGAAGGTCAAGATTGAGAAAAACACTTGGGAACCCTTGTAATATTTGTGAGCAGCTATTTGTGTGTTGATGACATTATCTGTGATTGGCCAACAAAGAATAGCTCTCTAGTATCTGTGAAATGGATTGGTGATTCCTTGTTATCCTGGGGTGTGAACTTCCCAAAAATTGGGCAACTTCAATGTCACTTTATGTTGCCTCGCCTTGACAGAAAAGGATGAATGTAATGTCATTTGACTTAGAATTATACCATACCATACCATCTTCTTCCGCTTATCCGGGGCCGGGTCGCGGGGGCAGCAGTCTAAGCAGGGATGCCCAGACTTCCCTCTCCCCAGACACTTCCTCCAGCTCTTCCGGGGGGACACCAAAGCGTTCCCAGGCCAGCCGGGAGACATAGTCCCTCCAGCGTGTCCTAGGTCTTCCCCGGGGTCTCCTCCCGGTGGGACGGGACCGGAACACCTTCCCAGGAAGGCGTTCCGGAGGCATCCGAAAAAGATGCCCAAGCCACCTCAGCTGACCCCTCTCGATGTGGAGGAGCAGCGGCTCTACTCTGAGCTCCTCCCGGGTGACCGAGCTTCTCACCCTATCTCTAAGGGATCGCCCGGCCACCCTGCGGAGAAAGCTCATTTCGGCCGCCTGTATCCGGGATCTTGTCCTTTCGGTCATGACCCAAAGCCCATGACCATAGGTGAGAGTAGGAACGTAGATTGACTGGTAAATCGAGAGCTTCGCCTTGCGGCTCAGCTCTTTCTTCACCACGACAGACCGATACATCGACTGCATTACTGCAGAAGCTGCACCGATCCGTCTGTCAATCTCCCGTTCCATCCTTCCCTCACTCGTGAACAAGACCCCTAGATACTTAAACTCCTCCACTTGAGGCAGGCACTCTCCACCAACCTGAAGTGGGCAAGCCACCCTTTTCCGACTGAGGACCATGGCCTCGGATTTGGAGGTACTGATTTTCATCCCCACCGCTTCACACTCGGCTGCAAACCGTCCCAGCGCATGCTGAAGGTCCTGGTTAGAAGGGGCCAACACGACAACATCATCTGCAAAGAGCAGAGACGAAATTGTGTGGTCCCCAAACCTGACACCCTCCGGCCCCTGGCTGCGCCTAGAAATTCTGTCCATAAAAATTACGAACAGAACCGGTGACAAAGGGCAGCCCTGCCGGAGTCCAACATGCACTGGGAACAAGTCTGACTTACTGCCGGCAATGCGGACCAAGCTCCTGCTTTGGTTGTACAGGGACCTGACAGCCCTTAGCAAAGGACCCAGGACCCCATATTCCCCAAGCACCCTCCACAAGATGCCGCGAGGGACACAGTCGAATGCCTTCTCCAAATCCACAAAACACATGTGGATTGGTTGGGCAAACTCCCATGAACCCTCCAACACCCTGTAGAGGGTATAGAGCTGGTCCAGTGTTCCACGGCCCGGACGAAAACCACACTGTTCCTCCTGAATCCGAGGTTCTACTATCGGCCGTATTCTCCTCTCCAGAACCCTGGCATAGACTTTCCCGGGGAGGCTGAGAAGTGTGATCCCCCTATAGTTGGAACACACCCTCCGGTCCCCCTTCTTAAAAAGAGGGACCACCACCCCGGTCTGCCATCCCAGAGGCACTGTCCCCGACCGCCACGCGATGTTGCACAGGCGTGTCAACCAAGACAGCCCCACAACATCCAGAGACTTGAGGTACTCAGGGCGGATCTCATCCACCCCCGGTGCCTTGCCACCGAGGAGTTTCTTGACCACCTCAGTGACTTCAGCCCGGGTGATGGACGAGTCCACCTCTGATACCTCATCCTCTGCTTCCTCAATGGAAGAAGTGACAGCGGGATTGAGGAGATCCTCGAAGTACTCCTTCCACCGCCCGACGACATCCTCAGTTGAGGTCAACAGCTGCCCACCTCTACTGTAAACAGCGTTGGTAGGGCACTGTTTCCCTCTCCTGAGGCGCCGGATGGTTTGCCAGAATCTCTTCGAGGCCAGCCGATAGTCCTTCTCCATGGCCTCACCGAACTCCTCCCAGGCCCGAGTTTTTGCCTCCACAACCACCCGGGCTGCAGCCCGCTTGGCCTGTCGGTACCCGTCAGCTGCGTCAGGAGTCCCACAAGCCAACCAGGCCTGATAGGATTCCTTCTTCAGCTTGACGGCATCCCTTACTTCCGGTGTCCACCACCGGGTTCGGGGATTGCCGCCTAACAGGCACCGGAGACCTTACGGCCACAGCTCCGAGCGGCCGCTTCGACAATGGCGGTGGAGAACATGGTCCACTCGGACTCAATATCTCCAGCCTCCCTCGGGATCCAGTCGAAGCTCTGCCCGAGGTGGGAGTTGAAGATCTCTCTGACAGGAGACTCGGCCAGACGTTCCCAGCAGACCCTTACAGTACGCTTGGGCCTGCCGAGTCTGTCCAGCTTCTTCCCCCGCCATCGGATCCAACTCACCACCAGGTGGTGATCAGTTGACAGCTCCGCCCCTCTCTTCACCCGAGTGTCCAAGACATGTGGCCGCAGGTCAGATGAGACGACAACAAAGTCGATCATCGACCTGCGGCCTAGGGTGTCCTGGTGCCACGTGCACTGATGGACACCCTTATGCTTGAACATGGTGTTCGTTATGGACAAACTGTGACTAGCACAGAAGTCCAATAACTGAACACCACTCTGGTTCAGATCAGGGGGGCCGTTCCTCCCAATCACGCCCCTCCAGGTGTCACTGTCGTTGCCCACGTGGGCGTTGAAGTCCCCCAGTAGAACAATAGAGTCCCCAGTCGGAGCACTTTCCAGCACCCCTCCCAGAGACTCCAAGAAGGTCGGGTACTCTGCACTGCCGTTCGGCCCGTAGGCACAAACAACAGTGAGAGACCTATCCCCGACCCGTAGGCGCAGGGAAACGACCCTCTCGTTCACCGGGGTAAACTCCAACACATGGCGGCAGAGCTGGGGAGCTATAAGCAAACCCACACCAGCCCGCCGCCTCTCACCATGGGCAACTCCAGAGTGGTGAAGAGTCCATCCTCTCTCAAGGAGTGTGGTTCCAGAGCCCAAGCCGTGCGTAGAGGTGATCCCGACTACCTCTAATCGGAACCTCTCAACCTCACGCACTAACTCAGGCTCCTTCCCCGCCAGCGAGGTGACATTCCACGTCCCTAGAGCTAGTTTCCGTGTCCAGAGATCGGGTTGTCTAGGCCCCTGCCTTCGACTGCCGCCCGATCCTCTTCGCACCGGCCCCTTATGGTCCCTCCTGTGGGTGGTGAGCCCACGGGAGGGCGGCCCCACGTCGCCCGTTCGGGCTGAGCCCGGCCGGGCCCCATGGGGGAAGGCCCGGCCACCAGGCGCTCGCATACGAGCCCCAATCCTGGGCCTGGCTCCAGGGTGGGGCCCCGGCTGCGCCATACCGGGCGACGTCACGGTACACATAATTTTAATCATCATTAAGGGGTTTTTGACTTAGAATTTTTTATAATAAAAATGTACGTTAACATTTAACGCTATCTTCAGAATATTTTTTTGCGTGCTGGCTCTGACATAAAAGCTGGCTCTGACATTTTTCCTTTTTGCTGTCCAAGTGTGAGCAGTGAACACAGATCCTACAAAGTACTCTTCCCTGCTCTCATCTTTCCCCTCCTGTGTAGCTGGCTTCCACGCTTTGCGTGGATATGCCTAAAAAATTTAACACCTCAGTCGGTAAAGTACCCATTTATCCACCAGCGCCTCTCCTTCTAGCTGCCTACCTGAAAAGGAGAGGCAGATTTGAATAATTCTACTATCTTCTTCACATGCAAATGGCTAGGGAGAGATAAGAAGCAGGGGAATATGCATCCTGCAGTAGCTCAGTCTCACTACTTTTTAACAGCAAACATGCAGAACTTGTAAAGCTCATTTTTTTAATTCTTTGATTCCGAACTCTGCTAAGATTTATTAATGTATAAATGCACAGTGTTATTTTGAGAGAAAATAAACAGAGTTGACAATAAATTTGACTACAGGGCTAAAAATGCAACGCTCTGTCAATGTCAAACCCCATTTGAGCAAAGTTGGGTTATGAAACCCAATGTATTGTGTCTTGAACATTTAATTAAATGAGAAGTTGTGATATTAAAAAAGGCATTAATTTGCAGTTATGTGTATGATGAATGTTTTCACAGATATTATTTCTCCACAAATAACAGTGATTGATACTGGAAGTTAAAGAGAAGAGAAAATAAGGAGATCGGAATACAGAGTATTTCAGTGTGTGTGAGAATTCACGATCATAATCGTACATGCGCACGCGCACACACACACACACAAATACTTCATGAACAATGCAAGACAATATATAATACAATTGCACTGACTACTGTATCTGTAGACAAAGTCAGAAACAAAAACATTATCTTCAACATTGATCTAAAAGTGGACTAAAAGTAAATGCAATCAGTAAAATGTAAATCAACAGATATCCTACATTTCTACAAACCTTTGCATTGAATTAACCAATTCATCAATTTTGGTTCATTTCTGTCCGGATTTGTTTTTGCCTGAAAGGATCCATACAGAGCTACCATAGTCAGTGTACGAGACAGCTGCTGAATTGTGATTGGATGATATTCAACGCATGCATGGGCATCCAGGGGACGCCCCAAGGATCCCAGATAGAATGCCAGCAATAGAGTCAGATATGGAAGATACAGATTCAGCATTAAGTGCAATCAAACAAACAGTTTCCATTGTAAACAAACATTTGATGTCTGTTTGTGGATGTCCAAAAACCCTCAATATGCAGTTCAATCATTACTTTACTGTATATGTGTGTGTGTGGGGGGGGGGTTGACAAAATAGAGAAAGTTTCCAGCTCTAGTTTTAGGGAATAGGAAAAATACGGAATCATTTTTCTGGTCCCCACAAGGACAGAAAAGAAAGCAAGTGTGTGTTTGTGTTATGCTTGATTGAGCCTGTAGGAGTGCCTTAGCATAAAAGATAAATTCCAACACGCATTTGGGTATTTTATAGTCAGTATGTGTGTGTCTCTTTCTGCCTGGGCATCCCATGCTTGATTAAGCCCTTAGGAGTGCCTTAGCCTATGAACACACATTTCACATATGAGCATCATCAGATTTTTTTTCCCCCACACTGCTTTTCTAGGAGCAGGGCATAGGGTTACCCATAATAAGAGTTTGAAATGTACTGAATCAGACGTCCAAGCTTTGAGCAGCGCTTTGACAGTTACTGTGTCTACAGCCAGGGGCTAATTGCTAACCCAACCGCAATCCCATTTGCCCGAGTGGCTTCATGCATAACCTTATATTTAGATTAGCGTCGGGAGTCTAATAGAGAATGAGCATAAACAGGACTATTGGCCTTGAATGCTAACATTTACTATAATAACACTCTTGTAATATAAAGGCATTTGTGCCTTGTGATTACTAGAACATAGAAATAGCAGAATAGCCATCAGGGGGATTTATTCCATTATTTTGGATATAGTCTAAAGTCTAAAGGGTAATAAAGACAAGGATGCCAATTTTCACAGTTTTTACTAATATGCTGTTCACTCAAATTAGAATTAATGAGTATATATGGGTGTGTGTGTGTGTGTGTGTACTGTAGATATGCTAGTTATTTTTTAATACTTGTTGCTTTTTGGCTAGATTGATTTCAACAATGAACATTTATTCATGGACAGTTAAATATTTTGGGACAGATAAACAGGAAACCTAATCATGATGTAAAAGGCCACCAGATCACTACATTTAGAAAGTGAAAAACACCAAAATTTATGGAAGCGTTTATCCCGCTTAAAGAACAGTTGCCAATGAATAACAACATAAGCAAATAATTACTTTTACAAATAATGTGTTTTAATTTATATTTACATTTTATTAGAGAATAGACTCTTTTTCATATGTTGGCAGCTACAGATGCGACCCAGCCATTTTTTAGATTTGTTCTGTATTTATAAAGAACGTTAGAACAAATACACTTAACAACTGGGTTACACCTATTGCAACAAACATGCGAAAACATAATCACAAATAAAACATGTGTATATATATAAACAAATAGATCATTTCTGTTAGTAAATGGTTGCTCGTGTTATTGTTGGTTCCCTTTAAGACAATAAATTGACACCTGCTGGTTGGTAAAGTTTTTCTCTTGTCAGTCCTTGTGGACAATTTAATTGTTTTATTTCTGTCACTCCTCTTCGGTTTTGGCAAGTTCCACATCAGTAACTTTCTTGTGTCTGTTGGGAGTATGTGCTTACTGTAACTATAACAAAAGAAACACTGAGCATCAAGACAAGGAAGAACAATTGTTACATATGGCATGCGCCAAACAAAGTGTCAGTGATTAAGGAAACAGGTCAGGGCAATAAACAACAAAAGAGGTGTCTGTGGTCCAAATGAGGGAGAGTGCGTTGGATCTCACAGGCAACCTGCCGTGCCAGAACGTGAGACACAAAAATATGATTAAAAGATGAATATGAGCAAACGTACAGACTGTCACCTTTTATTTCTGTTTCTTTGTTTCAACACATACACACATTTATGTTTTACCAACTAAGTATAACAGAACTTTGAGTTCTACAGCCCCCATTTCATCTGAGTATACTAAGCTTGGGACAATTCAACTTAATGTAAGTAGTATAGAAGCTAGTATTTAATCGGAATGACTACGTAGACACAACTAATCGATAATGAAGTTTATTGCCAATTATCGATTTTATAAATTAGTTGTTGAAGCCCTATCACTGCATCATTTTTGTGTAAATTATGAGTCATGCTATAGATCATTGTTCTGCTTGAAGATCCAACAATGACCCAGTTTTATCATCATGGCAGAGGCAGACCAATTTGGCCTAGAATCCTCTAGTACTTGATGAAGTTCAAGTTGCCATGTATTTGAAGAAGGTTCCCAGGGTATTGGGAAGTAAAACAGCCCCACAGCATCACAGATTCCCCGCTGTACTTCACAGTGGGAATTAGGTTCATGGCTCTTTGCACATTAAACCCACTTCGGATGTTTGTCGCCAATAATAAAAATGTTAGGCTCATCAGGCCATAGAACCTTATTCCAATAAAAATTCCAATGACATGATTTGTGAAAGTGTAATTGCTGCCTAATGTTCCTCTACCAAATATTTATGAAAGGGGGGGTAATATTTATGCCATCAATGATTTTTTAGAATAATTTCAGGATTACATTTTTTATGTGGACGTTGTGGATGTTTTTGTGTTGATGAGTGACAAAAACTTGAAAATCATTAATGTCTGTTGTCTCATGAATGTAACCTATGTGTTGGAAATATTAAATTGCAGTCTGTGAAATAATTGAACATTTAAAGGATTGTTCATCCAAAATTCATATTTTTCTGAAATATCACTTACCAAGAGATATTTTTTTCAAACAATCCATAATTCAGCTCTGTCCTAGTCTATAATTAGTGTTATTAGCATCATCCAAATTCATTAATGGAAACATCTCGTACTGCTATTGCAAAGCTGCATTGCAAGTGGAAAACTACTCCAAAACACTTCATGACATCACTTCAAAAAGCATAGATTTTTTTAAACTGTACACAGACGAAAGATCTGGTGGAATTGGCTGAATTCAAACTGGCACTAGCGAACTATTTCGTTCACCATACACAGCTTCTGTACTTCGGCAGTGATGTCATCGAGCTGAGCATGAACTTTAACCTCAACAAGCTATTTGTCCTTGAAAGTGCTTGAATTTTGATGATGTTTTCAAGGTTTGAAAAGTGCTTACATTTTGGATAAAGTGCTTGAAAATGCTTGAAATTGAAACTGTATTTATTTCACAACAAATATCTAATCTGCATGAATAGTTATTTAAATGGAGAAATAAAATGTTGGAGATCGTAAAATGAAACCTGCTGTGCTCGCTTGTGCATGTGGGACTGCGATCTGCCAGTCTATTCCTTGTGTGACTCTGCCCCCATGAAACCACTACTGCACCATGCCGGGATGCTGTCGTTTTAATGAACGTTGGCTGGAAGATGCCAAATATAAATTATGGATTAAACGGGGGCAAACACCACTAGCTGCCGCTTGTAAAGTCTGCAAAAAAGACGTGTAGCTTTTCACAATGGGCGAGTCTGCTTTCTCAAGTCACATAAAGGTAAGTCATAAGATTTTTCAAGTAGCGTTAAGCCTGAAGTACGTTAGCCTACTGTACACGTTAGTGCCTATTTGTTTACGCTAGTAACTGCTAGCTAGGAATTCGCAGGCTAATGGGTCTTTCTGACAGGACCAGAATGTGCTGCGCTGGCCGCTGATTTTTTTATTTTTTATGGTGTTTTCATTTTGATTTCTGTGCATGTTTGGATGCCCTGTTTCTATTGGCCGCGCAGTTAATTGTTACAGAGCACAATGCCGAAAGTTGAGCTATTTTTTACTTTGCCCGCTGCGTGCATTCGCTTTCTTTGGAAAGCAAGCCATTGAAATAAATGTGTTTCATAGCGCGGTGCATTCCGCATACTGTCTGAAAGGGCTATTAGTGACTGAGAGTAGGCTACTTGGTGTGATAATGACGTAATGTTAGTATTGCAGTTCATTTGTGCAATATGCAGTGAACTTAGCAAAAGTTACAGCACAGTAACTGTAACGTTAACTTCCTGCAAACGTAAGCCAAGTGCATAAAAACTTGTTGATTGCTGAACAGAAATCGTGTCAGATTGAGTGTCATACAAGTAGCCTACTGTAAGTTTGAGGATGGGTTAGGCTTATGCAATATTACACTGCTCTATTACAGTAGATAAATGTATGTCTTGCCAGTGGAATACACTTTTCATTCAATTAATATAGCCTATTTATCAGGCAGGGGCCTGTGCACCAGTGATGCGCGAGTCAATATATAAACAACCCGCACCCAACTGACGTTTTCAACTAACCCGCCCGCAACTCGGACCGCAAAAAAAAAGAAAATATTGTACCCAACCCACATTTTTTAAAAGTAGTAAATGCTCATCATCGTAGCGTCAAATTCACTTAACATGAACGCGCGTTCTATGTGCTACTTTTGAGTCGCTGTCCATTCCCGAAGTGCTGAAATATACCTTATATGGAATCGTATTCTGAATGTTTAACCTACCTAATTCTTTTTAAAATTAAGATACAATTTATACAAAACGAAATTTGTTTTAAAGAAAGGCTTTGTGCTTTCTGTTTTGAGGTTTACGTGAAAGTTTGCAAGTGTTTTAGTGCCGCTTTTAGAGCGCTCACGGCCCATAACTTAGTTTTTTCCTCATAAATGCAAACACAACAAATAAAAGACAAAACACTTCATTTAAAAAAAAAAAAAGATGGATTTATAGCGTTTTGGGAGGGAAATTGATGGATTTATAGCGTTTTGAAAAATAAATACTTTGAATTTATCATCAACAATATTGTTGTTTGATTTAAGATGGTGTCTAAACTGTTTGAAAAGGCAACACTTAAATATCCACTTGTTAGAGGCCTGTCTGCTCCTCAAAAGCAAAGTTTGGGCTATTTTATGACCACAGTCTGATGTGTGCGTCAGATTCATTTAGGAATTTCAACCCACAGATGGGAAGGTTGGATGAATTCTACCATGAACATTTATCAATCAATGTAGAGTTTCGCCATCTCTGGGAGGTAGTCAAACTTGTCCTGGTCCTCTCCCATGGTCAAGCCTCTGTCGAGAGAGGGTTTTCTGTTAACAAAGAGGTGATGGTGGAGAACCTGAAAGAGGATTCTCTTATTGCTTAGCGGATCATTCATGACCATGTAAACCATATTGGAGGGCTGCTCAACATAGTCTACACGAAGGAGCTACTCCTCTCTGCAGCTGCTGCCAGACAGAAATACCACAATTATCTGGATGACCAAAAATGTCGAAAAAAAGATGAGCAGACTGCTCAGAAGAGAAAGCTGAGATCAAGGCCAAAAAGAAGAGAATGGAGGAGGACATAAGGATCCTTCTGAAATGCAGAGAGTAATGCAGAGAAAGCTGAATCGGTTGGAAAACTCAGCTTCATCTCGAAATCAAATGGTCTTCGCACAGCTGCAAAAAGTCTGGAGGCTGTAGAAAAACAGCAAAACGACAAGCTGATGGAGCTCAAAGACACTCCTTAATAGGTCCTTAATGTATTATATGGCCTTAACATGTAATGTTCGGTGTTTAGTGCAGTTTTATGTTTTGTTTTATTTAACAGAGTGATAAAGACCACTTAAGTTGATTTGTTTAGTTTTGCAGTATTTTGTGTTGTTTGGTGTATTTATTTTTATTTATTTTTACAGGATAAAGTCCACTGAAGTCAACTTTAAGTTGATTTTGTTTACATTTACACATCTTGTTGAGTTGATTGTTAAATTAAGTTAAATATGCACTTGAGGTTATATACCATATACATAAAGTGCAACTTTTGGCCTAATCTGTAAATGTAGCACTTTTGGCTGCATACTTTAGCACTATTTTGTGTTGTTAATTCTGTGTTTGACAACTGAAGTTGTTTTGATTTGCACAATATTGTTAAAAAGGTCAATGAGGTGAATCTGATAGACTAACTACTGGAAAAAGCTTTAAAAACGACCTTGAAAGTGCTTGAAAAGTGCTTCAATTTGACCTTGGAAAAGGTGTATGAACCCTGTACATAGATGTCCTGTGCCATGTCATAATAATTTCGTTGTGCAGGTTGACCCTTTGATAAATAAACTTTAAACCTTTGGATTTCCTTTGATTGTATCGATTTCAACTTCTGCTTGCTCATTTGCCTGTTCGAGGATCTTGAGTTAATTAAATTCTACCCGCTCTGCAATTGTGACAATACCTCTGCCTCTCCCGAGTCGTATTTTTGGAAAATCAATGGAGCAACTTCGCCAATGAGACATACAATTTTTGCGAGAAACATAATACAGAGGATTGTGACCCACGTTCACTTAGAAGAGGACTAAAGGTGAATGCTATTCGATCAAGTTACCCAGTTCAACCCGTGCAGACAAGACAGATTGTAAGTAATACTTCTGATTGCTATGTTATAATACACAAAGTATACACAAAGATATTCTGGGCAAGGGTTGGGGATTAACGTGTTCACCATTGCCCCCTTTTAGCTGCTCTCCAAGCTTCTATCCAGTAAATTCTTCATCTGTCTATTATGGTTAGAACAAGGAAGGCTGTGTCCCCCGATATGTTTTCTTCCTGCTCGTATTCAGAGTCAGACATAATATATAAGTATTTTCCAAGGTGGACTGTCCAAGGTGGATATCAAAGACGAAATTGGTAAATTGCTTTCTAGCTCACAAATACTGACTTTCGTTTACTGTGTATACCCTTACACTTCCTGAACGAATGCATGGATTGATCCAACTGTGAACAAAACTGACCCATACACGCTTAATTGAAAATATATTTATATTGCAAAAATGTCAACTTTATTTTGAGGAATACAGCTTCCTCATGTTCTTTGAGGTAAACACCACCATTGAGTTTGAGTGTTTTAGAGTAGTTTTCCACTTGCAATGCAGCTTTGCGATAAGGGTACGTATGGCTTACATTCATGAATTTGTACAACGTTAAAATAACGTTAATTACTGACTGAGATGGGGCTGAATAATGGATTGTTTAAAAAAAAAAACTCTGTGCCTGCAGGACCAACTGGGAGTAAGGGGACTGTCACCGAAATATGATTTGTGAACGAGCTATCCCTTAAAGCATTTTGGAAATTACTACTCTTACTTGCAAGAGGGCTGGTATTCGATATTTAAATCATAACACAGTTGGCTCCATCAGGGGGGCATTATTGTAGCTGAGAGAGTATTGTGGCAGTGCCATGGATTGTTTGTAAATAGAGGAAATCAAATGTGTCTTGCCATTCCCCTCCATTAGATATACATGAAATATGGACATGTCTACATGACCTACTGTACAGTGACACTCCTTAATAAATTGCATTGACAGTCTAGCTGCTTGCTCAACCAAACAAAAGTATTACATAACACTTTCTTTGCTACCCAAATGCATCATAACAATGTGCTCATCCCCATAGTTTCCCAGTCTCAGATGGAAAGCTCAATGGGAAATCTCCATGGCAGTTATATTTTAGTCATGGACTAGGCTTAATCTGTGTACAGGAAACTGCCTCATGATGCATTATAATATAGCAAAGATTAGACTCACACAATGAATCAAACAGCAAAATATGCTCAGTAAATTGAACACAGTGGGTGTTTTTATGTAACACTATTAAAATGTATTCATAGGACTGTGTCACTTTGTTCAGTGATATTAACCAACATCGGTTGTACGATGGTACACTTATTATAAAAGGTACGCTATCACTTTTACTGTGTATTTTACATTTTATAATTAAAGATGCAGTATAGGAATTTTGCAAATAACTGTTTTCTTAAAATCTTCCATTTTATGCTGAATGTGTAATATGTTGTTAATGTGTAATCTATAAGTTGAATCACTTTCGTACTGTTCGTTGGTTAGCAATGGAATTTAAAGTGAGGGGTTTTGATGACATGGGACACACCCTCAGCACATAATGTACACTGTTTTCTACCAATTGGTGTAATAAAACCTCTCCAAATGTTTCATTGAAACAGGACTGTGCATCCTGTTAGATAATAGATCATAAAATGGAAGACTTCTGATTTCTGAAGTGAAAACTGGGGGAAATAATTTTAGATTAATTTTAATCGTTGCTGTTGTTGTTGTTGTACTGATAATGTTATGCAATGCATAATTCTTGTCATAAATTAACATACAGATTAAAATTGGCCATGAAAAAGTCTGCCGGAACAGCTGAGTATTGTAAGAGAATCATATTTCACATTTGTAATTTTAAGGAAATTATTGAACTTTGTGCTAATTAATGCAATTACACACTGCGGAATGGATCGCATTGCTCCCACTGAAAACGATCTCAAATGCACCTGTGTTAAAGTATGAAGGATAACATAGTCTATGAAGTTTTGAGGAGCTGAAATTAATCTCAAATGCAATTGTTTGGACGTCATTGTCATGTCTGATTGTAAAATGCACGTTTCTGTGGGCTATGTTTTACCCTACCTTGTTATCGGGGGTGATTGAGGAGGAGGACGATAATGGAAATTCACCTGCTTTTATAATTTGGCCATAGGTAGCCAAGTATTTTAAGTAGACTATCAAATGTAGCCTTTGAAAATACATCGGGATAGTGGAAACTGATAAGGAGCAAGTTGCTGCACACACAGAACCCTTGATTCTGGTTAGAGATTATACAAATATGAGTTAAATAGAAATGCTATGGAAATGATTATGCCACTGGTTTATTTGCTCTTTATATTGTATGGTGTAAACTTAATTTGATGAAAGATTGATGAAAAAGTCTGACATATCTGGTAAGGCCTTAACTACAGTGCCATTTGGAAATTGTCCGTTGAGCCCCAAGACAAGATTATGTTGAGGAACAGATTTCGGAAAGGGTACCAAAAAATGCACCATTGAAGGTCCCCACAATCACAGTGGCCTTCATCATTTGTAAATGGAAAATGTTTGGAACCACCAACACTCTTACAAAAGCTTCCTAAAGAGAATTTAATGTAACACTTCCAGAAATAAATAAACTGAACAATGCAGGGATTTTGTCTATGATTGTCAATGAAATCTGGCATCCCTGGGCAGGCTTGTAGTACCCGTCTGCACTTATTGTTTACCAGTAACTTTGTTATTATTTGACAGGTATTTTTTCTATATAGCATTGGAGTGTAAGCATTCATGTTGTGAATAGTATTTCTTCTACACTAGTTTAAGAATCCTGCCTAACAATGCGATAGTAGGCTACAAGTCAGCCTATAAAACCTAGAATCCTAGGCCAGCTTTGCCTCCCCTAACTCTGACCTTCTTCTCCAACTGGTTCCGATCATGCTTGCTTGTTGCGTGAATCCACCTGCTTAAACATTGCTTCTAGCAATTGAATATTATTTGTAATCTAATCTAAGCATTAATGTCGTTGCTGGTCACGTTTCCACCAAACATTCTAATTGTGGAATTAATAATGTCCATACTCTGTATGAATGTCTCCTGTTTATTGTTTGTAGATAAACATTCTCTAGCCACCTTTACTAGCTTATGCCACTGTGTATTCAACTAGACTACCTTATACATTTGGTTGAATTTGGGAATATAGACACTAGTATTTAATTGTGGCTATCAGTCCATCGGGAAAAGCTACTGTTTAAAGGCCACCACTTAAAATCGGTTCAAACAACATATCAGCCTAAACATCAAAGGGCAATACTTTGAAGAGCAAAGGTGTGATATAGTGTTGTCAAATGCCTGCACACCTTTCAGATCTCCAGATAAGAGGGTCTGATAAGTGTTATACACTGTAGCCTAACGTAGCAGATGGTGTACTTGGTGCCTTAATCAATAGAACAATGGTAGGAGATGTTAGAACTATGGGATCAGAGACCTTCTATTTATGGTCTATGTATATATGCTGGCAGTTATTGTGATAAGTTAGGGGCCAACATTTAAGGGCTGTGACAACTTGCATTTATGTACTTTCAAGTCCAGCACTGTCCAAAGTTCACAACAAATATACAGTGGGGAGAACAAGTATTTGATACACTGCCGATTTTGCAGGTTTTCCTACTTACAAAGCATGTAGAGGTCTGTAATTTTTATCATAGGTACACTTCAACTGTGAGCGACGGGATCTAAAACAAAAATCCAGAAAATCCCAGAAAAGTGGGTTTTAAGTGGAAAATTTGAATATAATCTAAAAGTGTGATTAGTCGCGATTAACTACTGAAGGTAATGCAATTGGCAGTGTCAGGAAGGCATTCAGTGGTTGAGAAACACACTTTTCTAAGATTTCTGAGAGGAACGGTAGGTTCGATATTGGCCTATAATTGTTTAATATATCTGGATTCAGATTAGATTTCTTCAGAAGAGGCTTTATTTCCACAATTATTTTACTTTCATCATTGGTTGACCTAGCACAGGAAGTAGCTCCTTAAGTAGTTTTGTTGGTATCGGGTCTAGTTGAGAATGTGTGGGTTTGGAACTCATTAATAGTGTCGAGCGATATAGTTTCAAAAAATTCAAGTGTCCCCATTGACACCAGGTCAGAGAAGTTCTGGGTATTCTCAGGACAACTGATATTTTGAGGACTATACCTATTTAAGGAGGAGCCAGTTATATGTTTTACACTCACCTAAAGGATTATTAGTAGCACCATACTAATACAGTGTTTGACCCCCTTTTGCCTTCAGAACTGCTTTAATTCTACGTGGCACTGATTCAACAAGGTGCTGAAAGCATTCTTTAGAAATGTTGGCCCATATTGATAGGATAGCATCTTGCAATTGATGGAGATTTGTGGGAAGCACATCCAGGGCACAGAGCTCCCGTTCCACCACATCCCGAACATGCTCTATTGGGTTGTGATCTGGTGACTGTGGGGGCCATTTCAGTACAGTGAACTCATTGTCATGTTCAAGAAACCAATTTGAAATGATTCGAGCTTTGTGACATGGTGCATTATCCTGCTGGAAGTAGCCATCAGAGGATGGGTACATGGTGGTCATAAAGGGATGAACATGGTCAGAAACAATGCTCAGGTAGGCCGTGGCATTTAAACAATGCCCAATTGGCACTAAGGGGCCTAAAGTGTGCCACGAAAACATCCCCCACACCATTACACCACCACCAGCAGCCTGCAGAGTGGTAAGAAGGCATGATGGATCCATGTTCTCATTCTGTTTACGCCAAATTCTGACTCTACCATCTGAATGTCTCAACAGAAATCGAGACTCATCAGACAAGGCAACATTCTTCCAGTCTTCAACTGTCCAATTTTGGTGAGCTCGTGCAAATTGTAGCCTCTTTTTCCTATTTGAAGTGGTGATGAGTGGTACCCGGTGTGGTCTTCTGCTGTTGTAGCCCATCTGCCTCAAGGATGTGCCTGTTGTGGCTTCACAAATGCTTTGCTGCATACCTCGGTTGTAACGAGTGGTTATTTCAGTCAAAGTTGCTCTTCTATCAGCTTGAATCAGTCGGCCCATTCTCCTCTGACCTCTAGCATCAACAAGGCATACTGGATGTTTTTCCCTTTTCACACCATTCTTTGTAAATCCTAGAAATGGTTGTGCGTGAAAATCCCAATAACTGAGCAGATTGTGAAATACTCAGACCGGCTCGTCTGGCACCAACAACCATGCCACGCTCAAAATTGCTTAAATCACCTTTCTTTCCCATTCTGACATTCAGTTTGGAGTTCAGGAGATTGTCTTGACAAGGACCACATACTTAAATGCATTGAAGCAACTGCCATGTGATTGGTTGATTAGATAATTGCATTAATGAGAAATTGAACAGGTGTTCCTAATAATCCTTTAGGTGATAATTGTGATGATCTATTCATCAAAAAAGTTCCTGTATTCATTTTTTGTTAACTTTGCAACTGTATCAAAGAAAATGTTTTGATTTTTTTGGTTTACCGGTCAATCTATGTTCCTACTCTCACCTATGGTCATGAGCTTTGGGTCATGACCGAAAGGACAAGATCCCGGATACAGGCGGCCGAAATGAGCTTTCTCCGCAGGGTGGCCGGGCGATCCCTTAGAGATAGGGTGAGAAGCTCGGTCATCCGGGAGGAGCTCAGAGTAGAGCCGCTGCTCCTCCACATCGAGAGGGGTCAGCTGAGGTGGCTTGGGCATCTGTTTCGGATGCCTCCGGAACGCCTTCCTGGGAAGGTGTTCCGGTCCCGTCCCACCGGGAGGAGACCCCGGGGAAGACCTAGGACACGCTGGAGGGACTATGTCTCCCGGCTGGCCTGGGAACGCCTCGGTGTCCCCCCGGAAGAGCTGGAGGAAGTGTCTGGGGAGAGGGAAGTCTGGGCATCCCTGCTTAGACTGCTGCCCCCGCGACCCGGCCCCGGATAAGCGGAAGAAGATGATGATGATGATGATGATGGTTCACCCAATCAGGTTGGAGAAATAAGCTGATCAAGCGTATGTGAGTGCTTTCGATATTGTAGTGTAGTGTCTATCCAGGCCAGTCAGAATACTTCCAACTTGGTGGAGCGCCACTTTCGCTCCAGTTTTCTGGAGGCTTGCTTGTGTGCTCTAGTACTGTTTGTGTACCAGGAAGCAAGTTTAACGGTAAATGTAATGAGACTGCGATCCGATATTCCAGGATTATGGGGAATAATTATTAGATCCACAATATCTATTTCTCGTGACTGGTCTAAGGTATGAGTTTGGCAGTGTGTTGGACCTGAGACATCTTGGACAAAACCCATTGAGTCAGTTACGGCTCCAAAGGCTTTTTGAAGAAGGTCATTGGACTTTTCCATATGAATATTGAAATCACCAAAAATTAATTACTTTGGACTAGGCCTTAAACGTCTTCATAACATTATGTATAGAGGAAACAGGAACATCAACATCAACTATAAAAATAAAAAAAACATGAAAATAATGATGCATTGTTCATGTTTGATGTGACATTATGATTGGTGTGTATACATGTTTTGTTTTTTCTAGGTGGAGTAATTGTCTCATTATGTCAATCCAGACTTTCCTTCCTGTGAATAGGCAAGAAAATAATATTTATATATATTTTCAAACGATTTTGAAATGTGGACCCTGATGTGACACTTTGGGTCCTGTATGTACAGTGGGGAGAACAAGTATTTGATACATTGCCGATTTTGCAGGTTTTCCCACTTACAAAGCATGTAGAAGTCTGTAATAAGTCCTCTTCAGCTGTGAGTAATGGAATCTAAAACAAAAATCCAGAAAATCACATGTGATTTTTAAGTAATTAATTTGCATTTTATTGCATGACATAAATATTTGGTACAGAAACCTTTGTTTGCAATTAGAGATCATACGTTTCCTGTAGTTCTTGACCAGATTTTGAGCCACTCCTCCATACAGACCTTCTCCAGATCTTTCAGGTTTCGGGGCGGTCGCTGGGCAATGCTGACTTTCAGCTCCCTCCAAAGATTTTCTATTGGGTTCAGGTCTGGAGACTGGCTAGGCCACTCCAGGAGATGTTTCTTACGGAGCCACTCCTTAGTTGCCCTGGCTGTGTTTTTCGGGTCATTGTCATGCTGGAAGACCCAGCCACGACCCATCTTCAATGCTCTTACTGAGGGAAGGAGGTTGTTGGCCAAACACGGCGAGTGGAGTTTAGACCAAAAAGCTCTATTTTTGTCTCATCAGACCACATGACCTTCTCTCATTCCTCCTCTGGATCATCCAAATGGTCATTGGCAAACTTCAGATGGGCCTCAACATGCGCTGGCTTGAGCAGGGGGACCTAGCGTGTGCTGCAGGATTTTTATCTATGACGGCATAGTGTGTTACTAATAGTTTTCTTTGAGACTGTGGTCCCAGCTCTCTTCAGGTCATTGACCAGGTCCTGCCGTGTAGTTCTGGGATGATCCCTCTCCTTCCTCATGATCATTGATGCCCTACGAGGTGAGATTTTGCATGGAGCCCCAGACCGAGGGAGATTGAGCGTTATCTTGAACTTCTTCCATTTTCTAATAATTGCTCCAACAGTTGTTGCCTTCTCACCAAGCTGCTTGCCTATTGTCCTGTAGCTCATCCCAGCCTTGTGCAGATCTACAATTTTATCCCTGATGTCCTTACACAGCTCTCTGGTCTTGGCCATTGTGGAGAGGTTGGAGTCTGTTTGATTGAGTGTGTAGACAGGTGGTGTATCAAATACTTGTTCTCCACACTGTATAGGAAGACTCATATTCATGTTGAAGAAAGTAGATCTTTAATGTAATCATAACTTGTGCCCATTCACTAATCATACATTACAGAGGGTGTCTGGTCTTTAATAAAAAATCCTGTTGAAAGAATCTTCATTGGAAACTGTGTGGGTGATTGGAGGGTTGAGAGTGGGTCAACCCGTAATTATGTCTCGTCCAACCACATAATCATCTATGTAAAGTGCCACTGTATAGAAATTGAGGCACATTTATTCAAGTTACAATCAGGAGGCTGATTGCAGATTGGTTAGGAAAAAAATATTACCAGGACATTGAGTAATTGTTTTAAGTCCCCATGCAGTCTTTTTAATTAATAGTTTTTTTTTTTCTTCATTACAATAGATCACTGTGTGCTTTTTATAATGAGTCTCCTTTGCAATGCTCACTCTGATTGTGTGGGCCCTTTGTTCAAAATATTTACATAGAGATCTGATTGGCTTGTAGGATGGTCCAGAATTGTCCCCCATACCCAGTCATACAGATCTGATTGGCTTGTAGGAAAGTCCAGAGACATCCCCACAGCCAATCAAGTATCTGTCTTGAAGGATGGTCCAGAGCCATCCCCCATACCCAGTCATTATTCTGTTATAATCAAGTTAGTCGTAAATTCATGATGTTGGCCAAATGTACCATCCCACACAACTTATTTTGAATGTAAACTGTTCTTGCTGTAACTCGGCCAACTTCTTTATGCTGCAGGCACATTAGGGCTATAAGGTTTAATTTTCTTAAAATGATAGAAATCATACTTATGAGAAGCTTAAGGGGGCGAGCAATGCAAGTAGGAGATCCTATTCCGTGTTCTGTCATGCATGCATTTTTTGGGGTAGGGAACATATAATCATTTAAGCTCCTTCTAAAATGCACCTTCTAAACAAAATACGTTAGAAACTTTGGCCACAGGTAAAATCCACAGAACCCAGTCCACTCTGTTCCTAACAAACTCAACTTCAGGGAACAGTAAACTGTATATATGTATTGAGGCCAGATGTTCCATTGATGAGAAAAATCTGCAGAATGTTGGCCCAGTTCAATCTTGCTCCACAGGCTCCCAGTGCCCAGCCTCTTTCCTTAGGGAGTGGAAATAACAACCAGATGCTTCACATTTACACACCCTGTAAGCATCTGGCTCCTGGTTCTGTGACCTCACCTTGTGAGGATAATGACACTGAGCTTTTTAAAATGTTTAATTAGATTGGTGAATACACTGGGAGGGAGACCAAAAACATAGGTTTTAAAAGCCAAAGACTTCCAGGAATGGATGTAAAACAGACTTCACAAATCAGACAGGGGTTTGGGGTTTATGTGACAGGATTGTTAATTTTCTTTAAATATAAATCCACAAAAGTTGATGTAGCAGAAACTACAGCCTATCATTCCTGCTGTTTATAACTATAAACAAGTGAACAAATGCCTTTTGTATATGTGTGCTAGGCTAGTGTTGCCAAAAAGCTAATTTGGTACTATGTAGATGGATTAATAGCTTACCTGGCGAGGATAAATATACAGAACTCTGCATCACTATTCTGGACAATTCCTTTATCACTCAAAAGAGATTCAAATATTTAGTGAAATCCTCTCCCAAGCTTTATCACCATTTTCTTGGGACTGGTAACGTTTTATTTTCTTTTGTGCAAAAGGTTATTTTCTGCTTTTGTACGGTAGAAATCTTACAAATGTCTCCTTTCAAATTTGAACAATGTATTGGTTGCATAGACATTATCTCAGTTGTTGCTGTGGATGTAGCGGAATGCTTGTGTATCGGCTCCTGAACAATGCAGTTAGTCTAATTAAGTAACTAATGTGAAACAAGAAAGAGAAAGTCTGCACTGGTACAAATAATAAATTACATAGACAGCATCATCATGTGAGTGATGGTTAATGGGAAACACATGCCACAAATTGACTTTTCCAACCTCCACAATGCTGTGATAACAAGGCAAACATATATACGTGTAATGTGGGTATTTCAGTAACATATGACAATGGCTTATTGCAATGGTTCATGATGCCAATCCCTGATGTATTAGTTCTTAAAATACAAATGAAGATGTACAATTACCTTCAGACTGGTGGATTTCCTCCTGTGTCTAATTTAGACTCACTTGTGCTAAAGGAAGAGGAAGGTAGCTAGGCCGTGCATGGCCAAACAATCAGAGCTATTCTTCCTGTTTAATTTCCAACTCTCTGCCAAGCTACCGCAAGGAAAGAGGGTGATAGGTGCAGTGGCAAAGCGTGTGAGTGGATTAATTTATCTCTGACAGGCACAGGAAGTGAAGCGTCTGCACAGAGCTGTGGGTGGTGTTTGGGAGACAAGTCGCATCTCTTTATCTGATACTTCAGGCCCAATCCGCCTGACTTCTCTGCAGTAAATTTAATAATACATAGCTATCCTGACTGTGTTGGATTTTGCAGGTTTTAAGGACCTGAGGTGATACGTGAGCAACGTTACTGTAGGCAGGTCTTCTGGGAGACAAGATAGCTACCTGAAAGGAGTTTGGAGCTTGGCAGTGGAGATTGTAGTAAATAATGACTGCTAAACCATTTCTTTAGCAGTATCTGACAAGCATACTGACAAACAACCTTGAGAGATATTTGCTTCACACAGTGGCAGTGCGTTTCCCCTCCAATCAGGTAAAAGCAGGGGATTCAAAGCCTTGTACACTAATCCAAGTCCTTGTGTCAGTGATATTTTCTCTATATTGATTTACATTCTTCAATTAAATTAATAAAGTTTCCTGTTTTACAGGAAGTGCTGGTACTCCAGTCACATTTAATGAGAATGGTGATGCTCCAGGGCGCTATGACATCTTTCAGTACCAGATCAACAACCGGTCCACAGCAGGCTACAAGGTCATTGGCCACTGGACCGACCAGCTTTACTTAAATGTAAGGACAATAAGCGTTAATCATCTTTTCTTCCAAGTTCGATAAATAGGTTGTCTCGTTATTGTATGGTATGTTGTATTACTTGTTGATGAATTCAATTTACCTCCATGAGAACTCTTTTTCCACAATATCTGTTATATCAATATCATAGGGTAAATCTACAAATAAGTTAAAAAATGAAAGATTTCAAATGTGATGATCATGATGCTCAGTAATGAAGTGTTAATTAGTCATCTTCTTTTGGTGATTTTTTAGATTAATGTTACACGTCTTGCTCCCTCCAGATAGATGCCATGCAGTGGACCAATGGAGATTCCTCTGTGCCTGCCTCAGTGTGCAGCCTGCCCTGCAAGATGGGCGAGAGAAAGAAGGTGGTGAAGGGCGTACCATGTTGCTGGCACTGCGAACGCTGTGAGGGCTACCATTTCCAGGCCAGTGAGTTTGTATGTGAGCTGTGCCCGTATGAGCAGCGCCCCGACCAGAACCGCACCGGGTGCCAACCTATCCCGATCATCAAGCTGGAGTGGCACTCACCCTGGGCATTGGTGCCAGTCTTCATCTCTGTGCTGGGCATTCTGGCTACCACCTTTGTCATTGTCACCTTTGTGCGCTACCATGACACGCCCATTGTCCGAGCTTCGGGCCGGGAGATGAGCTATGTTCTGCTAACGGGCATATTCCTTTGCTACGCTATCACCTTCCCCATGATCGCAGCCCCTGACGTTTCCGTTTGCTCCTTCAGGCGCATCTTCCTGGGCCTGGGGATGTGCTTCAGCTATGCGGCTCTGCTTACCAAAACCAACCGCATCCACCGCATCTTCGAGCAGGGCAAGAAGGCCGTGACTGCGCCGCGGTTCATCTCCCCAGCCTCCCAGCTGGTCATTACCTTCAGCCTGATCTCTGTCCAGTTACTGGGAGTTTTGGTGTGGTTCGCCGCCGACCCACCACACACGGTGGTGGACTATGGCGAGCAGCGCACGCAGGACCCAGAGAATGCCCGCGGGGTTCTCAAGTGTGACATCTCGGACCTCTCACTCATCTGCTCACTTGGATACAGTATCCTCCTGATGGTCACATGCACTGTTTACGCCATCAAGACCAGGGGAGTGCCGGAGACCTTCAATGAGGCCAAGCCTATTGGATTTACTATGTATACTACATGCATCATTTGGTTAGCTTTTATACCGATCTTCTTTGGGACGGCACAGTCAGCGGAAAGGGTGAGTCTCAATTGGTTGTGTGATTGTATTTCATGCACTTACATCAACTGCCCTATGTGTAGCTTGGTAATATAATCAAATATGCTTATTTTGTATGCATAGGCTGTCACCTCCACCTAATGCAAACATGCATACTGTATACATTGGATCACACGCAAGGGAATAAGATGCAATCAGATCAACACAGTAAAATGAACATACTTATATACAACCTTTTTACCTGTGGGTCCTTGATGTAGTGACCCTAGAAGGGGATGAAACAAGATGTGGCATGGTTTCTTAGCACATGCTTGGACAGAAAATGGCTTACTCATTCTCACAGCAAGTTTTCCATGGTTAAATAAACACTGTGTTAAAATTGGGTCCATATATACAAGACCCGGCGGCGTGGGCAGTGCACACCTCCAACCAGAATGTTTTGTCCCCCAAAAATAGTTTGGGTTAGAAGTTTCTTAATAATTACTGTTGGGAATGTAGCCCTCATGCTTTCGTCTGCAAATGCGATCGAAGATCTTCTTTAAGTGATGTGATCACTAAGCTACAAAGAATGTGTAACTATTGCAGTTACTAAAAGCTTTTGAATTTGATTGACAACTGTGTATTTTGCTTTTATATAGCTTTAGTAAGCCAAGCATGCTGTAATTTTTTGCTTTGCGTCCACATGCTAAAGTTACTATTCTACATTGGTGAGTAGGATAAATGTGCCCACCCATGGAAATCAAGTGCCCATCCAACACGTTTGTTCTAGCGCCGGGCCTGGTATATACACTGGAACAAGTATTCAATTACTTGACTATGTGTGGTTTAAATGTAAAACTATATTTGAAAATGTACCAAAGAACCTTGTCCTTCAGGTGAATTGTAGAGTTTTCACTAATGACTGATTTGGTTAGTGACAGACATATTAAGCATTCATACGTATTTGGTGCGTAAGACCTCACTAGCTGAGATTTAAGCACATTTTTTATACATTAATTCTTTGACTGCACCCAGAAACTTACCAACACCACTTTAAACCATGCTGATGATTATCATATTTCCCATTGGGGGTGGAGTTTTACAATTATTCGTAAATGTATTCAAGAATTAATCTTATGCGTCCAGGTAAGATGCTTTGGTTCGTTTCATGGTCTTTCCAACCCTAGGAGTCATTCTGCATGCAGGTTAAAGGTGATATATAAAAATAAATCCAAATGGTGTATACTGCTACTCTGGCTGGATTCCATCAGTATTACATTAATTTGCAAGTACACTATGACTTTTCTTACTTATGTTTCCAGTAAGGGTTTATACCATCCAAACTGGAACAATTATTTCAGAAGTGGGTGCAAAAGTTAAAGTTACATTTTATATTGGTTTAATAAATCTATAGTGAACTCCAGTATTTGGACAGTGACACATGATTGTTATATTTTTGTACACTGTATTCCATCACTTTGGAGATGAAAATATACAGTGGCTATGGGGTTATGTAGAGTTGTTAAATTGTAATAAGTATAACTTTTTATTGAGTGGTTCAAAGTGATATGTGTGACTTTTAGGATAAAACTAAGGTTTAATGACTTAGGAAATAGGCATGTATTTCATATATACAATGCAAAGCCATATATAAAAGTTTGATAACTCTAAAATTCACCTGACAGACACCAGAAAGGCACTCCGGAAATATATTAAAATATGATTTAATATTTTAAAACTGGTTGCAATATTTTCTTCCACATTTAACACTGGGTTAATTTAACACTGGAGAATTTGCATTGTATAGATGTGGTGGCAGATGTGCCTTGCAATTAAAAGATCTGACCAGTAAGCAAAAGGTTGCTAGACTAATCACTAAACAAGCAAGCTGAAAAATCTGTTGTTCTCTCGTTGAGTAACAAAGTTTACCCTAATTGCTCCGTGGGCATCTAATGTGGCAGCCCCCTATACCGATCCAATTTGGTTTAAAACCAGGAGTCAAATTTCAGTTGAACCTTCAACTGACGAGTAACATAATGTAATCCTTAATCTTTATTGTGACGTGCTAGCTCAGGGGTGAGGTTTGGCATGTCAGAGCTGTAATCGAGCTGTAATCATCATAAGTTCAATGATTAATGGGAACACGAAAATGTTTTGTGTACTGTGTGTGTATTTTTCAGTAAATTCATCCCTCCTTTGGCTAATATGTTGGGAACCTCAGAGGCTGTTTGGTGATAGAGGTAGTAGACATGGACCTTGGTCAGTGTTGTGTTACCTATAAGCTCGTAGCCTAATCTTTTTGTCCCTGTGTGTTTACTATTCTGTCCCTGTCTGTTTACTATTCACCAGTGCTGAGCGATTAGTGCTTTTCACTATATTATTAGCAGGTAAGTGTAAAGGCCATAACAGTTACACTTTAAAAGCATGGTATCTTAAAATAAAATGAGAAACTTAGCTCCCAATCTCCACATTGCATATTCTGTCTTTCCATGGGATTACATGCACAATTTTGTCAGTGTCATACCACACACACACACACTAGCAAATCCCATGGCAATACAATGCTTTCAATTGATCCAAATACTGCAGCACATTGGACAATTTCAAATACTTTCAAAGACTACAATAAATAGCCTGTATGAATGATTTCAAAGAGAGATTTATTTCATTGAAGTTTTCTAACGGAACCTATCCGATATCAAATTAAGTAACTGTTCTGCATCTGGTTTGCCAAAGAAAGGCTTTGTTTCCTTCCCTCTATTTTTGGACCAGATCTCATTAGTACAGTGTTCTTGTGAGTTAGAGTTTCTTCTATCACATTGGTATGGAAGAGGCGGGGGGATGTGAAACAATGTGTGGTCCCCAACAATTAATACTTTATACACATGGGAATTGGCCTATAGGGATAGGCAATATTGAAATGTTTCCCACGAGCATATGCATAAATATGGAAGCAAGTGAAGTGAAATGGAACAGTGGTTATTTTTCCATAAAAGATTATGGAGGAATGATTATACCCAAGGTGAGGACAGAATAGTTTACCTGACAATTCAGAGAACCAAACCATAATAATTTTGTTGTGCTCAGAAAGGAGTCATTCACTTTTGTGTTCTACATTGACCTTTCTTCTCAGTCAACAAAAGAAAGTAGACTAGTTCTTTTTAGAAAGAATGATGGTTATGATGCAATGCAGGTCTTTTGGTGGCCCTTAGATTTGGTTTGGGGCACCACCTACAGGCAAAGAAAATGTAATAGTCCCCTTTACAATGGAAAGTGAAACGTAAATTTCATGGAATTTTATTAAGTTTGCCATGGAAAGTAGTGATACATCTTTTTTTAAAGTGGATTTTCTGCAATACAATACATTTTGCCATCTCTGTGGTTTTAACGCTGATTATTTACAATTTTGCTATGTACGCCATAATATGTACATTGCTACAATTATGCCTACGTATTTTTATATGAATGCTACTAAATGATAAAACTGTAGTAATATAACACAAAATTTAAGTCAATTTAAGCAATTTTCATTTATGGCAAAACATTTATTTCAGATTCAAAAGCTGGTGTTGCCCATTCGGTAGAAAAAACTTAATGCAGCCATATCTTGTAATTGTCTATTAGATTTTTTATTTGACTGGGAAATCTTTGGAAGTTGCTTGTCCCATTTCCTCACAGAACTGCTTCAACTGTGTTATGTTTGAGGGCTTTCTTGCATGTACAGCTGGCTTCAAGTCCTCCCACACCATGTATATATGGGCCTTGACACAGTCATTTCATTACCCTTCATTTGTATGTATATTTTTTTGCCAAGTGTTTTGGATCATTGTCCTGTTGCATTTTCATTTCAGATTCAGATTTTTCACAGATGGCCTCAAACTCTCCTCAAGTATTCTGTGATACAATGCAGAATTCAAAGTAAACTCAGTGTTGACAAACTGACCAGGCCCTGAGGCAGCAAAGCAGACCCAAGCCATAATGCGCCTGCCACCAGGCTTAATAGTAAGTATGGGCTTCTTCTGTTCAAAGGCAGTGTTTTTCTTTGCCAAACAAATTGTCTGGCATTGCAGCCAATCAATTCCACCTTTCTCTTATCCGTTAAGAATAAAAAGTATGCATTATTTACAGAATTTCCCTCATATAGACAACAAAACATTTGCAAGAGTTGCCCAATCAGTGGGGGTAATAGGTTCAACTCCTTATCCTGCAATGTTCAGTAGAGTTTTCAATTAAATACAGTGTTTAAGTTCTCTGACATCATGAACTGTGCTTTGACTGTTATGTACCATATTTCGTTTTTAATGTACCAAAAAAGCCTCCAACGCATTAAGCAACTGTAGACCAATGGAACCTTAAAGAAAGTTATGTGAAATGTGTATGGTACGTATGAAGCAAGATTCCTCAGATTCATTCTTCAGCATTCTTGTTTTTACTGTGGCTTCCAACACAAGAGTTCTCTATTTAAATCTTGGAAACACCTTGATCTTTATTATTCTGCAAAATGTTGTATCTGCTATTCTCTGAAACAAGAAACATAACTGTTGCTTAAGGTACGGTATTGATTTGTGTGTCCCTTTTTCCTCAGGCATCGATACAACAATCCCACTTCTATCCAATGTTGATATACAGTATGCTACAGTAATAACATGGTACAGCGCATAAACCTATAGGCATCAATGAATGACTGGGATTCTGTCCATTATAATTGTTCATTTTATTCGGTCTCCTTTTAGATGATATCACTCTTGTAATGTTGCTAATTTATTCGGTTTTTGCACATCCGCAGTGTAGCTCTGAGCATGATGCATGAAACTCACCACTAACCAATAGATTGATGGTTGAGGATTTTGTCTTCAGAGAGAATGTTAATATATGTTATTAATCTGCAGAAAATACTGGACCTTAACAAGTCACCTCTACAACCATCACATTCTTAGAGAACAGTAAACAACATATCAAAATATTTAGTTGTCGATTAAGAAAAAAGTGGGAACAAACTGGACATGACTATTACTCAGTATTCCCCAGTAATCATATCAAGCTATTTAATAGCTGTATAAATGCCCATGTCTGTCACTTTAGAAACAGATGCTTGCCACTTCCAGTTTCATCACACTAAGGTACAGTAGGCTAATACCCATGTGTGGGGCGTGTGCACTTTCCCTGGCTGAGATTGTCAACTGATATGTCATTTTCCAACCCATTTTTATGGTTGCACGTTAATGCTTGTTATTCCTCAGATTAAAATTCCCCCAAAACATTGATCTTTTGAGTTTATGTCACCACAATTTCCATTTCCACATGTTTTGTAAAGGACATGCAAAGTCTCAGCATTAGTCCTATACAAATAATGTATGCAGTGTTTATAGATAATTTCCATTTAACATTTAATAAGCATAGTCTTTCGGAAGGCGTGTTTTTTTTTCTCAGTTCCTTCATTTCCTCATCCTAATTTCCGAAACATTGAGTCGATTTTCCATCAGAAGTAAGTTGTTATAAATGTCACCAGTGTGTGGAGATGACATTCTAAAAGGTCATTTAGGTTCATTGCCGCTGTGGGCAAATTAGGTTATCCACTTCCTATAAATCAATTAGCCTACTCGTCTATGGCTTCCTTGTTTCATGCAGTAGCTTGGTCAGATCTATATATGCTGAACTGTGAGGGCTGTTGGTACCTGACTAGTTGGTATTGCTGTACAGTTCCTCATCATGTAATTCCTCTCCAGGTCTCGTTGCCTTGTTTCAAGGACAGATGGCAAGATGATTA
The DNA here is from genome assembly GCF_011004845.1 of Esox lucius. Taxonomy (NCBI): domain Eukaryota; kingdom Metazoa; phylum Chordata; class Actinopteri; order Esociformes; family Esocidae; genus Esox; species Esox lucius. Next base: position 33,640,681 of record NC_047587.1, on the reverse strand, counting down.
CTAATGGCATAATATTTATAGGGGTGGGCCTCCCAGGTTGCTCCATTAGCTGGTTGTGGCTTGCTGTCCCTGATTGACCATCTGAATTGGCTCAGCACAGACCAGAGTGATGGATGGATAGCTTGTCCCATCATGCTCTAGCGATACCCTCTGGTAGATTGGGTTTGTGCAAGTTAAGGTTGATGGTTGTGGGATGGTTCTTTTCTGATCGGTTGGGTTAAGTCACTTGTGAAATGAAGAAAAAACAGCATGCGTCTAAGGACAGTTGACAATTTCCAAGTCTCCCAACAGCATTGGGAGTCCCTGCGATAAGACAAGTTTATAAATACAAATTGAATATCGCAAAAGAGAAAAGCCTGGGGAAAAGATAGACATTAAAAAGTCAGTATTGTCTGAGAGAAAAGGAGGTCTAAAGCAGGAGTTTATATTCTGATTTTTTAGTGTGAGGCAGCTTGATGTACTTCTACTCCCAATTGCCAGGACACTAGTTTACCACAGGGCTTTACCCACAATGCCAAGTGCCAGACCGAGGTCATCAAAAAAATATATATGTTTGGGGATCTAGTCAGGGAGGACAGGGAGTGTGTTAGGCATGATACTGCTCTTTGAAGCAATGCTAAAATATTACTTAATCATAAACTATAATTATTAGCTATAATGTTTGTAATGTTACTACAAGTTTATATACTTAAACTTGTAAAAGAAAGAACACATTTTTGGAAGTTTCAACACTACTCAATTCTTTTCTGTGAAACAAATAATGTGTTATTTGACCCAAGACAACCCTCTTTTCAGTAGAAATATAACTGGAGCTTAAATGATGGCTATGGATGGTGGCAATAATAATATGGTTTGTATTGACTTTCTTCCCAGAAGTTCAAGGTATATGAGAACGATATGCAGTGGACCGAAGGTAATCGTCACTTTAGAGACTTGTGGAAGAATGTATAAAAATAAATTGATAGAAGAATGGGGCAAGTTGGAGCTGGTATATTTATGATAGCTTACACATATCGTATCACAGACCTCTTCAGCAGAATAACGACTCAATCTAGCTTTCAAAAAAAGATGTGGTAAATTCAGCATTGGCATGGATTGATATACAGATGGAGTCTCGTCAATTCCAAAATGCATAAATACAGTATGATACTGTATGTATACTGAAGTTATAAAACATACACTCACCTAAAGGATTATTAGGAACACCTGTTCAATTTCTCATTAATGCAATTATCTAATCAACCAATCACATGGCAGTTGCTTCAATGCATTTAGGGGTGTGGTCCTGGTCAAGACAATCTCCTGAACTCCAAACTGAATGTCAGAATGGGAAAGAAAGGTGATTTAAGCAATTTTGAGCGTGGCATGGTTGTTGGTGCCAGACGGGCCGGCCTGAGTATTTCACAATCTGCTCAGTTACTGGGATTTTCACGCACAACCATTTCTAGGGTTTACAAAGAATGGTGTGAAAAGGGAAAACATCCAGTATGCGGCAGTCCTGTGGGCGAAAATGCCTTGTTGATGCTAGAGGTCAGAGGAGAATGGGCCGACTGATTCAAGCTGATAGAAGAGCAACTTTGACTCAAATAACCACTCATTACAACCGAGGTATGCAGCAAAGCATTTGTGAAGCCACAACACGCACAACCTTGAGGCGGATGGGCTACAACAGCAGAAGACCCCACCGGGTACCACTCATCTCCACTACAAATAGGAAAAAGAGGCTACAATTTGCACGAGCTCACCAAAATTGGACAGTTGAAGACTGGAAGAATGTTGCCTGGTCTGATGAGTCTCGATTTCTGTTGAGACATTCGGATGGTAGAGTCAGAATTTGGCGTAAACAGAATGAGAACATGGATCCATCATGCCTTGTTACCACTGTGCAGGCTGGTGGTGGTGGTGTAATGGTGTGGGGGACGTTATCATGGCACACTTTAGGCCCCTTAGTGCCAAATTGGACATTGTTTAAATGCCACGGCCTACCTGAGCATTGTTTCTGACCATGTCCATCCCTTTATGACCACCATGTACCCATCCTCTGATGGCTACTTCCAGCAGGATAATGCACCATGTCACAAAGCTTGAATCATTTCAAATTGGTTTCTTGAACATGACAATGAGTTCACTGTACTGAAATGGCCCCCAAAGTCACCAGATCTCAACCCAATAGAGCATCTTTGGGATGTGGTGGAACGGGAGCTTCGTGCCCTGGATGTGCATCCAACAAATCTCCATTAAATGCAAGATGCTATCCTATCAATATGGGCCAACATTTCTTAAGAATGCTTTCAGCACCTTGTTGAATCAATGCCACGTAGAATTAAGGCAGTTCTGAAGGCGAAAGGGGGTCAAACACAGTATTAGTATGGTGTTCCTAATAGTCCTTTAGGTGAGTGTACATTTGTTCTTCATCATAGAGCCGAAAACTCAAGTACAGTGTGGTGCCAAAAGCATGTAATTCTCAATTTGTTCAGATTAATTTTAATAATATGCTATTTTCTAGAGTGACTTTGAGTTAGTACATTCATCGTAAGATGGATAGCTGGGACAATCGCACAACTCAATATTAGTATGTATACTTTACTCAGTGAAGTTGAGCTTCACGAAAAAGGTTTCCATGGCCGAGCAGCTTTACGCAAGCCTCACATCAAAATGCGCAGTGCCAAGTGTCGGCTGGTGTGGTTTAAAGCTCAGCGTCACTGTACTCTGGCAGTGGAAAAGTGTTCTCTGGAGTGATGAATCATGCTTCACTAACTGGCAGTCTGATGGGCTAGTCTGGGTGTGGCTGATGCCAGGAGAACACTATGTACTGGAATGCATAGTGCCGACTGTAAAGTTTGGTGGAGGAGGGATAATGGTCTGGGGCTGTGTTTCAGGGTCTGGGCTAGGCCCCTTTGTTTTAGTGAAGGATCTTCTTAATGCTACAGGATACAACACATTTTAGACAATGTTTCTGTTCTAGACATGGGATCCATAAAGACATGGTTTGACATGGTTGATGCGGAGGAACCTGAGTGGCGTACACAGAGCCCTGACCTCAACCCCACTGAACACATTTGGCCTGGTCTTCTTGTCCAACATCAGTGCCTGACCTCACAAATGCTTTTTTGGCTGAATGGGCACAAATTTGCACAGAGACACAGCTTTTATAACTGCAATATGAGCTTGTACAACAAGCTCATGTTGTTGTGATGGTCGGGTATCCACATACTTTTGGTCATATAGTGTATATAATAATATATAATAATGAGAAACTCTGTCCTCCTTTAACCCCACAACCACTATAAACATTGTGCTTATGAGCATGTGTTTATTACTCAATCTCTTTGCTCTGCCATGGCCACATTTGCAAGCTCTGGCGGTAAATGTCACTGAGCTTCATGCCCCAGATTCTTGGCTGACCTAAAAGCAAGTGTTCCTTAGCTCTTGCCTTTTGAAGCACACACCATTACTCTTATTATAGATCTAAAGCAGCTGCTTAACTGTCTCGAACTCGGGCTTGCCATCCGCCACAACTGGAGGCTCATTGGAAAACTTTCTGCAGCCAAGATAATAGCATCCCCTCTGTAAGTCATTAAAGGGATAGTTTGTCCAAAAATCATATTTCGGTGACAGTCCCCTTACCCCAAGTAGGTCATTCAGGCACATCCACAATCCATTATTCAGCTCTGTCTCAGTCTGTAATTAGCGTTGTTAGCATCATACTAATTCACGAATGGAAACTGTATGTATCCCTATCGCAAAGCTGCATTGCAAGCGGAAAACTACTCTAAAAAACTGCAAACTAAGACAAGGGGTGTTTTTTTTTACCTCAAAGAAGATTAAAATGTTGTATTCCTCATAATACATTTAAATTTTCGCAATATAATTCTCATTTCAATAAAACGTGTACCGGTCAGTTTTGTTCACAATTGTATCAATCCATGTGTTTGTTTGGGAAGTGTAAGTGTATACACTATAAACAAAAGTTAGTAATCGCAAGCTAAAAAGCAAGTTACCTATTTCGTCTTTGATATCCACCTCGGACAATCACATTTTATTTTCTTGAGAGAGAAAGGAAAATACATATATATGTATTGCAATCGCCTTTAATCCTCTTCTAAGTGAACGGGGGTTACGATCCTCTGTATTAAAATGTTTCTTGCAACAATTGTATGTCTCGTTAGCGAAGTTTCTCTATTGGTTTTCCCACAATACGACTCGGTAGAGTTATTGTCCCAATTGCAGAGCGGGTAGAATTTTATTAACTCAAGATCCATGAGCAGGCAGAAGTTGACATCGATACTTACAAACAAAGGAAATCCAGAAGGTCAAAGTTTATTTATCAAATGCACCGAATAACACAGCGTCATCCTGCACTATGAAATTCTTGTGACTTGTAAATTCTTGATGTCATACAACATCTACGTAGTAAGAATTAAGAAATATATAAAGCAAAAATATTGCAATAATATACCTAAGTGCAACCTAGCAGCAATTTTAAAAAGCTATACGAAGCAACCAATCTTAACATAGCTTATTGAGGTTAAAGTTCATGTTCACCGAAGAACAGAAGATGTGTATGGTGGAAAATGTTCGCTAGTGCCAGTTTGAAGTCAGCCAATTCCGCTGGCTGTTTTGTCTGTGTACAGATGGAAAAATCAATGCTACTGTGACTGATACCTGAATGTGGTCGGAAGTGTTTTAGAGTAGTTTTCTGCTTGCAATGTATCTTTCTGATAAAGTTTGAACCATTTCCATTCATGAATTTGGACTACACCAATAACAGTCACTACAGACTGGGACAGAGCTGAATAATTTTGATTGTTTGAAAAAGTGTATTCAGGAATAATGTTTATCAAGTGGACTTTCAGAAAAATGTGAATTTTGGACAAACTATCCCTTTAACCAATTACTTTGTTTGTGAACCAGCATGGCTGACCTTGAAATCTACATCTTAAAGTAGGTCTGTGAAATAGTCTAAGCTTTGTTGTCACATTATCAATCATTCCTAAATGTTTGTATAAATGCTCTCTAAATGGTTTTATGCTTGAACGTCTACCATACATTTTCATAATGATACCTTGATGTTTGATGTAATGGTTTCCTCTGAGGAGATGTTTAGACTCAAGGGAGATGTGCCATCTGTTGCCAGTTCCTCTTCATTCTCTACCACACTAACTACACAGATATGGCTGAGTAGACACCCTTTGAGAATTCTCACTGTCAGTTTACTGCTCAATGAGAGTGCCATTAGTTGTATTCAAGATTCTAAACGCTGTTGCTATGACTACTGGAGATGGTCTCTGAGCAGGAGTGTTTGCTGTGCATGCAGGAGTGTTCGCATCAATGGTTCTTGACAGGCATTTTGGTACAGAAACATTGGAAAGAAAGCAAGGAATCATACCGCTGGTAAAGCCTGGTTAAGCTCCACAGGTGGGAGAGGAGGGGAGGTGTGCACGTGTTGTCAGGGTACGTCACCTGGGTCGTCCGTGGTAGAATGGGTCCCTTATAACAACCGGAATAGTATACTTCCGGAACATTCCATGGTTACACACTGTGCATGACTATGTGGTGTTGTGCAATATGATTTGATCGATACCGGCTGCTGGGTCAGAGTTCACAAATGTTCCCCTCCCCGTTGTTTTCTTTGCAGCCACTCAGGTGAATGTACTCTCTTCCTTCCCCCTTCTCTATCTCTTTCTGTGTGTCATCAGATGTACATCCAGACAGCCACGCTGACCGTTTCCCTCAGCCTCAGCGCCTCCGTCTCTCTGGGGATGCTCTACATGCCCAAGGTCTACATCATCATCTTCCACCCCGAGCAGAACGTCCCCAAGCGAAAGCGCAGCTTCAAGGCTATTGTCACCGTTGCCACGATGACCAGCAAGTTGTCCCAGCTGGCCTCTGAGCGACCCAACGGGGAGGTGAAGACAGAACTCTGCGAGGGCACGGATGCCAGCAGTAAGTAGAAAAACATTATCCCCTCACTTATTTCATATTATACCACCGCCCCCAGTTTGTTCGCCCATCATTTCATTGTTGTCATTTTTGTGTAGTGTAGCCTATGTTGGGCTTTAGAATTCATACTTACTGTAAAATAAACAGCAGGTTGTCACCTATAGTTACAGTATCTGAAATACTGTTCTTGAAATCAGCTTGTTTTAAATGTTGTATGCTCCTTTTTAAGAATTTGAAAGACACCTGAGAACTGATAAAGCGTAAGTTTTAATGCTCAATTTTAGACTATATTTTAGACTATAAAAGCTGGTTCTTTTTCTGAGTAGAAGTTCCATAAAGACAAGTATTAAATTGCTCATTTGACAAAATTGTGCTGACTGCACAGTGAGGAAAAACAAGGAAATATATATATAATTTTCATTCATACAGTGGGGAGAACAAGTATTTGATACACTGCCGATTTTGCAGGGTTTCCTACTTACAAAATATGTAGAGGTCTGTAATTTTTATCATTGGTACACTTCAGCTGTGAGAGACGGAATCTAAAACAAAAATCCAGAAAATCACATTGTATGATTTTTAAATAATTAATTTGCATTTTATTGCATGACATAAGTATTTGATCACCTACCAACCAGTAAGAATTCCGTCTCTCACAGACCTGTTAGTTTTTCTTTAAGAAGCCCTCCTGTTCTCCACTCATTACCTGTAACTGCACCTGTTTGAACTCGTTACCTGTATAAAAGACACCTGTCCACACACTCAATCAAACAGACTAACCTCTCCACAATGGCCAAGACCAGAGAGCTGTGTAAGGACATCAGGGATAAAATTGTAGATCTGCACAAGGCTGGGATGGGCTACAGGACAATAGGCAAGCAGCTTGGTGAGAAGGCAACAACTGTTGGTGAAATTATTAGAAAATGGAAGAAGTTCAAGATGGACAGTCAATCTCCCTCGGTCTGGGGCAGGCAAGATCTCACCTCGTGGGGCATCAATGATCATGAGGAAGGTGAGGGATCAGCCCAGAACTACATGGCAGGTCAATGACCTGAAGAGAGCTGGGACCACAGTCTAAAAGAAAACCATTAGTAACACACTACGCCATCATGGATTAAAATCCTGCAGCGCACACAAGCTCCCCCTGCTCAAGCCAGAGCATGTCCAGGCCCTTCTGAAGTTTGCCAATGACCATCTGGATGATCCAGAGGAGGAATGGGAGAAGGTCATGTGGTCTGATGAGACAAAAATAGAGCTTTTTGGTCTAAACTCCACTCGCTGTGATTGGAGGAAGAAGAAGGATGAGTACAACCCCAAGAACACCATCCCAACCGTGACTCATGGAGGTGGAAACATCATTCTTTGGGGATGTATTTCTGCAAAAGGGACAGGACGACTGCACCGTATTGAGAAGAGGATGGATGGGGCCATGTATCGTGAGATCTTGGCCAACAACCTCCTTCCCTCAGTAAGAGCATTGAAGATGGGTCGTGGCTGGGTCTTCCAGCATGACAACGACCCGAAACACACAGCCAGGGCAACTAAGGAGTGGCTCCGTAAGAAGCATCTCAAGGTCCTGGAGTGGTCTAGCCAGTCTCCAGACCTGAACCCAATAGAAAATCTTTGGAGGGAGCTGAAAGTCCGTATTGCCCAGCGACAGCCCCGAAACCTGAAGGATCTGGAGAAGGTCTGTATGGAGGAGTGGGCCAAAATCCCTGCTGCAGTGTGTGCAAACCTGGTCAAGAACTACAGGAAACAGATGATCTCTGTAATTGCAAAAAAGAAATCTGTACCAAATATTAAGTTCTGCTTTTCTGATGTATCAAATACTTATGTCATGCAATAAAATGCAAATGAATTACTTAAAAATCATACAATGGGATTTTCTGGATTTTTGTCTTAGATTCCATCACTCACAGTTGAAGAGTGCCTATGATAAAAATCAACAGTGTATCAAATACTTGTTCTCCCCACTATATCTCATTAGGATGTAATTTTCTGCTTTTAAATTATGTTACTTTTTTCACTATAACTCTGCTTTAGAACAGAAAATATAAACTTCATTATGAGTAATACGTAAAAAGCTATATGACACAAAAGGCTGTATCATTAACACAGTCGCAGGTAAATGCCATACTGTATCATTGACCCATTTATCTATGAGCATATTCATCAGACAGCACTGCCTTGCTTGCCTAATAGCTTTTATAAAACATTTGGGTAATGAAAAGGTTGGGAACACCTGCAATAGATAGAACTTAGTGAAAAAACCTAAATCAATAAACTTTCTGTCAAAACAGGAATACAAAATTAGAAGCCCCAATCCATTGTAAAATGTACTTTATTGCCTACTAAGTGTTATCACCGCCAATATGACTTGAAGGCTCACTGTGTATCAATGCAGTGCAATGTGCACAAGCAGAACTACTGACAAAGGAACTCATCATTCATCATTAAAAACACAGGGGGTATGCTTTCATAGACAGCAGTCCCAGACATGACAATAGCACAACATGATATTGAGTGATAACTAGACTTGTTCGACATCTAAGTAACATTATGATAAAGTGGCTCATGTAGCAGGAGGTAGATGCTCAATTGCTGCGTTTACTGTATTTTTATGCAATTAAAAATATTCCAAAATTCTATTTGGAAAACAGCAAAACAAGAAAAAAAATGGCTACAAACTTGTAAAGGTAAATACCACTAGTCAGTTGTCATGACCAATTGCATAAAATGGTCAATACATACATCTAATTTTATTTCATATTGGTATGTTGATTGTAAGCCAGGATATCCTCAATATTCTATTAAGGTATGCATTTAAGGAATGATTGAAAACAAATCATTGAGTACAAAAGGAATCACTGCCCTCAAGGAAACTAACATACTTTTCATCTATTCTTTGCCTTTACAGTGCCATCATCCAAAACAACATATGTCAGCTACACCAATCATGCTATCTGAAGAGTGAAGCCCAGAATAGAGGATTACGGAGGAATTCCACATGCAGACTTGGAAGTGTCAGATACACACATGACAGGGCCCTCCAACAAGCATGAGACATTGATATTGCTCTGAGTCAAAATGACAACCAAGAAGGTGGCAGCCAAAATAAATATGCCTGCTCTTTCATGTTCACAGACAGAGTTAAATGGCCTGCTAGAAGCAGACAACATAGAATGAATGGTCACTAAACAAATCATCCAAGAGACAGGATGGTGAAGCAAGGCCAAAATCAAAACCTCATTTAAAACAGAATTTTAAAAGAATTTGGTGGGATCAACCATGTTAGTTGTTATTCTAGTTGTATGTATTTTGTGGTTGTGAAGATTTCAAATTTTTGTCTCATGTCGTCTGACCTGCTTTACGAGATGAGTTGATCTCTGTATCGGCTAACTGAATTGTAGCCTTGAGTTGTGAAATCTGTAAATGCCATGGTTTAAGCATGCACATTTTTATACAAATACTTTATTTATAATAAAGGAATGTTTTGGGAATGTTTAGCATTGTTGGATGTGTATCTGAAGTTAAATATAAATTCAAAATAATGGAATATCATTGAACACAATAACCAATTTATCAGTAATTTAAAATAGTTGCATGTTTGCCTTGACCTGAATTGGGCACACAAAACCAAGATGTCATCTAGGCAAATTACTGCATATAAATAATTTATAAAGTCTCAAAGCAAACTATGAAAATATATAGAGCACCTAAAAAATCCATGGTCTCAAAGGAAAACAAACAACATTAGTCTATGCTTCCCCTGAGCCAAACTGTATGCAGTACTGGGAAAAGTATGTCATGAGCTTTCCTGTGAGCATAATGTAATGCAACTAGAGGGAAAATGCAATTAACCACAGTTTGAAAATATTTGCTCAGTTTTAACATTTCACTGACTGCACAAAGTCACCAAGCCATGAAAATAATGTTTTTGTAGACACATTGACAAAAATCCCAACAATTACATAATGCTCAGAACTGTTGCTGCAAGTCAAGCTGTCAAGTTGTATGAGTAATATTCAAAAAGATAATCATAGGGTGCACAAAGACATGTTTAGCACTCTACTAATTTGTGCCATATTACCATTTTGGCAGTATATTCCCATTTTGGAACAATAGCATAGAGATAGAGGAAATCTAAAACAGACCAAAAAAGAGAATTCTGCAATGCTTTTGTAATGGCAGTTGAAAAGAATCAAATCAAAAACGTGCTTCATACATGCAATGTAATATGCTTCATTAACTAAAGGGTATCAACTAACAGTGAGATGTTTACTTGCGGGCTCATTTCACTTTCTAAAAAAGTGACAAGAATATTAAGATGGAAGATGTTAACACAAGGTATATATAGTCATTTCAATTGCAATTCCAATGGTAAAAACGCAGTTAGTACCATTACCCGGTTGGTATGCATGGTGTACGGGTGGTCTAAGCATTATGTACATGTAGGTAGGGTTAGAAACGGATTTGGAAATAAGTCATGACAACCCAGGTGTTGTCGTGTCATAACTCTCGAGTAAGGGCTGTTTGTAGCCCTGAGGCAGACCTGAGGACCAGGGCACATCATTTGGAATGGAGTTATCGCATGATAACTTCCAGGTTTTGATGCCTTTTAACCTTTAATAAAACAGTTGCTTACCTATTTTAACCAAACATTTTATTTTAAGTACTAAAACTGGAGAGAGAGTCTGCATAACACACACAAGCATCAGTACTGATCAAAAGGTAAGCTAAGTATCAATGGCTCTAAAAGATAAAACCTATTACCGTTTTTTTGGACAATCTGTGTATTTGCAGATACAGTACACATTTTAAAATGCATGAATATGAACTATAGCAGTAATTACCAATTTTACTGTTACTTGTTGGATTTTGTTTTAATATACCAACATCGGTTCTAAAATTCAAAATGTAATTGTTAAATGATCCTTGGAATGGTTCTCTTTAAAAATATAATCCAGTGATAGGAATAAATACTGCTGGTTGAACAAGCAAAGGTAAATCAATAGAAGTAAAAACTCCTAAAACGTAATAAATATGCATACATTTTCTGCTGAAGAAAGGAGGGCAGGTAGAATTTGAGTGATGGACTCTTTGGAAATTCTACATATATTTCCCTGGTTGATTATATATTTCACTAGGTGAAGCTGGGAGAACAAAAGAGCTTCTCCTTGGTACATATTAGGTAGCTATATTTGTATTTTCTTATGTTTAAATTCTCCACAAATGCTCTGTCTTCTGTTTATCCATATTACTAACTGTTGATAAAAAAAAAAAAAACTACATTTTCATTGACAGAGTGGTCACAGGAGATCAATTGGAATATCAACGTCCCATAATCTTCCTTCAAAGAGTTTGGATACTAGCAGCAAATGTATTGTGGTTATGATCATGCATGTCCTTGGAAACACCATTCCTCAATAGCTACAAACCTTTTTTTAACATGTTTCAGATTTATTTGAGTTTTGGCCAAATTACAACATCCAAACATGGCTCAGTGTGATGACTACTTTCCCAGTCATATTGATGTTTTGGCACACACTCCACCACCCAGGGAGACTATCAAGTATGTTGTAGCAAATGCACCTATAGTCTTTCCTGTGGTGGTCTTTTATCAGTGACAAACACTATAAGGATCTATGCCTACAGTAAGAGTGTGACTTTACAGGGCTGTATTTGGAATTACCATCATGTCCATCTACCTTTAGTGAGCTCTTTTGTGAGGGAGACTGAAGATCTGCACCATAAGCTTAATTGGCTCTTTGACAGACATCCTGAATGTTTCCTGCTACTAAGCACTTCCTCCATGCTCCAGGACGGTTGGCCACTCAGCCAATTATCCACTGAGAAGTTTCAATACTCTAATGATGCTTAGTATATCACTCTTGGGAGTAGTGAGATCTGAGTGAATAGAAATCAATTAGGCATGCCATGTGTTTTGGCAGTCCAATATATTTTCAACCATTCCCAGAAAAAAATCTTTGTGAAATGTTTCTTAAATGTAATTGATTTTATAGCATAGAACTTAACTGTAAGTTAAGACTATGGTACGTTAACTTTAGGTTTAGAATACAAGAGCAGATCCTAGTAAAGTAACATTGCAAGTCCAAGGTTGAACATCTTCTGACACTTCAGTTACAATGACATTCAATTTGAAATGATGTTGTCAGCATTCACTAGCAGCCCAAAGCTATCCAATTTTCTAACATCAACTTAATTATCTAACAATATTTGCCAAAAATCTGTTTAATTCATCCTCTCAACTGATCCTTCTTTGGACAGTAACCATCCGGTGACTAGGGTCAGTCTGTACTGCTTGGTTGTAATTTCTCCTGAATTCTGTACTTAGTTATTCCCTCTCTGAATCTTAAGTTTTAGGGTTTTAGGATAAGCAACTCTAAGCAACTATAAGCACTTTGCAACAGCTGCTCATGTTAAAAGAGCTTTAAAGACAAAAAATATATATAAACACAACATTCAATCATTTCAAAGATTCTGCTCACTTACAGTTCATATAAGAAAATCTGTCAATTGAAATACATTTCAGGCCCCCATGTAAAGATTTTCCAAGGCTGGAAACACAGATATGAATCTGTTGGTAACAGACACTAAAAAAGGAGAGGTGTAGTTTAAAATGTTTGGACCTGGTGTGAGCACTATTTTCTTCTTGTTGATGGACCTGTGGAATGTTGTCTCTGTCTTCTTTGATTGTTATCAGAAGTTGCAGCATACTGGAACCTGGAACTTGCTGTCGTATCCACTAATCCAAAGCATCCAAACATGTTTAATGGGTGACATGTCTGTTGAGTTTGCAGGCATGGAGGAACTGAGTCAGCTGTGTCCTCAAGACACTGTGCATTATTAATATTATTATAGTTTATACCATTATTTTTCCAGGTAAGTATGCAAAAACACATTTACCATGCTGAAACATAAGGTAATAGCAGCAGATGAATGGCACAACAATGTAACATGAAGAACACTTCACAGTATCTCTGCATTCCATAGCCATCAATAAAATGTAATTGTATTTGTTGTCCATAGCTTATGTCTGTTCATACCATAACCCCTGAGCCACAAACGTTGACATCAGCCAACCTCCCAAACAACACCATACACGCTGCTTGCCATCTGACCAGTACAGTTGAATTTGGGGTTCATCCATAAAGAGCACACTTCTCCAGCTTACCAGTGGCCATATCAGATGAGCATTTTCCCATTGAAGTCGGTTACAACACAAAACTGCAGTCAGGTCAAGAGCCTTGTGAGGCAAACTTGGATGAGGTGATGTCAACAAACATAGAACGACTGCTCCACATAATAAAACCAAATCTAGATTAATTGGAAAACCTAAAACGTACTTTATGGCGAATGATCAATGTAATTAAAATGTTTTTTGCTCCACATAAACAGTTATATATTTGAGATGGTGCCCGTTAGAATACCATCACAGTTGTTCACGCAATATGACAATTGTTAAAGATGTTCTTTTGGGATAAAAAGTTGCCTTGGTTGAATACAGAAAAGAAAATGTTCACCAAAGGAAAAAGAAGATCTTGCTCTCCAAAATGTTCAGTTCTATAACATGTCTTTTGAAATTTTGCAGGAATTAGTATACCCTTTGAAGCTTATTGATAGTCTTTCACATGGCTGGATTCATCCATGAGATGTAATCTTATCTCATTCAAGAGAAGTTTGGAGAGAGGTACATGGAATGTGTGGGGCTTCACATCTAGCACAGTACTATCCATCTCTGTGGCCTATTCCAGCCATACTTATAGGGGAAGATACAGTGTACCGAAAACAGTTGCTTTTAAAAGGAATATGCAAAATTGAAGAGCTGTACTATGAAGGGTTACATGACCCATTGAGGAAATGTCTAGAGTCTCCCTCTATAGTACATAAAGTTGCTCTGTTTTATCAAACCTTGAACTCAAGATGATATGGCAGAATTACTGTGGGAATTGAGTGATGACACATGCTTGCAGATTTTGTCTAATACAGGGAAGTATATCAGAGAAGCTAGGGGGAAGTCCATGCAGTAGAAGGTAATACACAGGTTGTACTGGACTTCTCGACTTCATACTGTTGGAGGGGTTTGATAAAAGATAATTTGTGTTGGATATGCTTTGGAAATGCTAGAGCGAAACTGGAAAAATGTTGCACCCAATTTGGGGCAAAGGTTCTGGAATATATTGGAAATGATTTGGGCTCAAATATACCAGCATTGGCACAATTTATCTTCCTCTAAGGCTATGCTGTTATAAACGTGGAGTTGGTAACAGCTATGCTATTGTTTCTCAGTTTCTGGAAGAGCCCCATCCCAGTATTTAAAGAGTGTATTGATTCAGTGTTAGAAATAGTATCACATGAACCTGTGCTGGCCAGGATCAATGATCGAGGAAAGGACTTCAAGAGAACATGGGACCGTTTCTTTGCTCATGAAATATAGGTAACGTGTTTGTCTGTAAACTTGGGTTTCAATGATTTCGGATAACTGGTTGCTTAACTGATGATTGTATAGAGCCTGTCTACAGTACATGTGCTTGTTTGAATTAATAAAAACTTGAATTGAAAAAAGAAAACAGCCTGGTAAGAATGACAAGCTCACACGGAGATCTTCTGAACAGTTTGCGCACAAATTCCTCAGCTGTGCAGGTAGCTGGTCTCCGTTGATCCTGTAGGCGAAGAATCTGGATGTGGAGGTCATCGGATTGTGTACCTATGTGATATTAAGTTTTGAGACCAGTTGGATGTACTGTCACTCTCTAAAATGATGTTGGAGACGGCTTAGGTACACAAATGAACATTTAATTACATTGCAAAAGCTGTAGTAGGTCCACTAAGCCTCGAAAGTATTCACACGCTTGACATTTTCCAGCTTTTATTGTGTAAATGAAATCCAAATGGAATAAATCGAGATGATTCCACTGATCAACACAAAGAGATAATAATGTCAAAGTGATATACAACATTTTCAAATTGTTCTAAATTATAATTTTTTTAAAAATGTGCGCTAAGTATACAACAACATTAAATGTTGTGCCTCTAACAATTTTTTTTTCTTTCCAATGACACAGGCCAGCAAAGTCAGCCACTAGACCTTGGCCGAGTAGTCCAGCTCTCACTAGGTGACAAGCCCCGGATTTTAGGACTTTTGCGGGTTGACGCGTTACGTGCTGTGAAAACACAGCGTGTTGGGCTATTCGAAAAGCCATATGTATCATTTGCTTTAGGCTTCTCGTAATGGTTTTCATCCAAACTAACAAACAGATCCCTGATAATATAACAACAAAAAAAGCAACAGTACAGGGAAGCAAAGACTCAGAAAGGAAATAGTTGGAACGGCCGAAGGCAGTGAACACTGACTCACTAGAAAAATGGAGCGTTAAGACCGAGACGTAACAACAGAAAATTACCTCCTTAAAAAATCATTCTATTAAAGGTAGATAGTTTTGACAAAATACAGCTCCAGAAAAAATCTACCACTGCACCTTTTTCTTTCCTTTCTTTCCCTGGTCTCTTAATTTTAACCCTTCTGATTATTTATTTTTAAAATGTTATTTAAGGATAGTGATCACATGAAGCCATTTATTATCACATAGTTGTTTGGCTCCTTTTAAATCACAATGATAACAGAAATCACCCAAATGGCCCTGATCAAAAGTTTACATACCGTTTAATGTTTGGCCTTGTTACAGACACACAAGGTGACACACACAGGCTAAAATGGCAATTAAAGGTTAATTTCTCACACCTGAGGCTTTTTAAATTGCAATTAGTGTCTGTGTATCAATTGTCAATGAGTTTCTTAGTTCACACATGGATGCACTGAGCAGGCTAGATATCCATGGGGAACAGAAAATAACTGTCAAAAGACCTGTTTGACAAGGTAATGGAACTTCATAAAGATTGAAAAGAATATGAAAACATATCCAAAGCCTTGCAAATGCCAGTCAAAACTGTTCAATCACTTATCAAGAAGTGGAAAATTTGGAGATCTCTTGATACCAAGCCAAGGTCAGGTAGACCAAGAAACTTTTCAGCCAAGACTGCCTCAAGAATTGTTCGGGATACAAAAAAACCCCCACAGGTAACCTCAGGAAAAATAAAGGTTGCTCTGGAAAATGACGGTGTGGTTGTTTCAAGGAGCACAATACGAAGATACTTGATAAAAAATGTGGCAGAATTCATTTAAAGGCTTAAAGCTGAAGGATGTAACTTTCAAAATAGGAAGTATTTCCGCCTCATTTTCCCAGAAATCTCAGCTTTCGCTGGTGTGACGTCAGTTCACTCTTAAAGCCCCACACATAATCTGTGCACTTTACTCAGTTCATCTAAAAAAAATATTAATCTGACCAGGTGAGTTAACATACAATTACTAGCTGGGCTAGTAAAAAAAGCAAACAGCATGAACAAATGGCTACAGGCAGCGAGCTGCTGCAATGTATCTGATCTAGCACACATACGGAAATGTGAGAATAGCGAGCCACTAGTCTAAACACACCCTGGAAATGTTTTCCGATTACAATACTGCTAGCTGGGCTAGTAAACAAAGCAAACAGCATTTACAGACGGCAGCTCGCCTCTTTATCCACAGAAAGTAAGCTAGTTAACCACATTGGCCAATCGTTTTTGCCTGGTAATTAGTTATAGCCAGTTACTAACAACAGAAAGAGGTTATTCTAGGCAGGTAACATTTTCCTTTCTGGCAAGCTGACGTTATTAGAAGCTGGTAGTAATAGCAAAACTTGTGAACTATGTCTGCTGGATAGATGTACAGTCAGTAACTATAGCCATGTCTGCTCTGTCTGTATAGCTAGAAACATTAACACCAGTAGGGAAATTACTAATAACATTGTGAGGCTAGCTAAGTAGCTAGCATTTTTCACATCAATTTCCACATCAGCATGGAAGTTTAATGCATTTTGCTCCATGATTAGTTCCATCCATCGTGGATAGGCAGCTGCACCAATGTTCACTCCGAACTGTATCTATCTGCCTCTCATTTACCAGATTTGCTTTCTTTTGATCCAAATCGTACTTTCTTAGGTTCCGTTACATTCTGAACTTGTTAATTTTTTTTCATAAAATTGGCTAGCATCTCTCTCTGCATGATCCACAAAATGAGAGTAGCCAACTTCCTTATTTTGTCCAGCCTCAGCTCTTTGTTTGATATGTCAATTGCATCACTTCTTGTGCGCAAGTTAACTTTTCCCGTCACTGCGATAGCCAACCACTTTTTTGCCTTAGGAGCAGTACGATAGTTACTTTCGTAACAGTTACTTTCGTAACTCCAGTTCTATGAGTGGAGCGTTGCCCATAGGGGCTTTGCTCCTATTGGTTTACCCCTCTGCCAATAGGCAGTCACTGAAAATGTAAATATGCTTTGCCCATAGGGGCTTCAGTCCTATTGGTTTAGGGCAAAGCAAGCAAGCCCAAGATGTACTCCCTGCCAGTCTCCTACCTCACCAACGAGATAAGTGCCCAACAGGATGGCTCAGGCCGAATACTAACCACGACACAGAGCCGCTTCCATCCCACTCACTTCAGTCACATATGTTTGCGCACTGATAAATAGCCCCAAACGAATGCACACACGGCACTAACCCAACCGGTACCTTTTTAATCAGTAAAAACTGAATCAGAGCGACCAAGGCCAGGCTAAAAAACACTCCAACACCTGGACTCAGCCCACAAGCAGACTCTCAAGCACACACAATGGCCCTCATTTATCAAAAGTGCGTACACCAAATTTTCAGCGTACACCTGGCGTACACCCAAAACCACGGTGACTTTGAGATTTATCAATATGGACGTTGGCGTACGGCACTCTCAAATCCTACGCCAGCTCAGGAGGTGGTGTACGCACGTTTCAAGTTAGTTCGGAAATGCGCAGAAAAAAAAATCCTAACGCACTGACAAACTAAAAGATATGATATATTATGATCCACTGTAAAAAAAAAAAAAAAATGTATAAACCATAATTATAAACTTAAGTGTTTATTTTTGTGCAACATGGACTTCAATGTTTAATTTGTGTGACTTTACCAAAGCATTTGATTTATATGTATTCCTTCAGATACGAGCCTGTGCGCTTTACATGAAGTTTCAGGGTTGGGCCCGGCAGTTGCGCACGTACTGGGTTCAGTAATAAAAGGCTTTTAATGACCAAAATATAATTCAGACTGACAAAATAATAAAAATGACATTCTTCTTTTAAATAATAATAACGACATTCTTCTAAATAACAATAAACGTCATTAATAATAAAAATCATAAAATAATAAGACAAATATTACAAATTGTCATGCAATTATTAATGTGAATGAATGGTACTCTACATCACATCATCATCACTATTGAACACCCCAATACATGTGACGTGATACGAAATGAAATGCTAATTGTTTCAAACGCGTGCTGTAAAATGCATTGTGATCATTTGCTCATCCAAACAGCTTTAAAAGAACAGCTTTATAACGCTCCTCGTTCGGTGTCAGCTGGAGACTTGGATCCGGTGGGCCTCCCCCAGTCTGACTCTGGCTCCTCTTTAGTGCCGAGACGCGCCTCTTTGTGGCGATCTTTGAATCAGACCACTTTTTTTCACCTACAATAAACAAGAAAACTCATGCTTAACTTGATCGGTCTATATTAAGCAATAAAGAAAGCTCATGCTTAACTTGTATTAAGCAATAAAACATTCTTACCTCTGCTGGAGTGTGCTTCTCAACCCCCACACTATTAACAGCACTCGTAATTTGGGTCCATATTTTGTTTTCGTGGGTGCCTTTTATTCCACTTTTTAAACTGCCAAATAAAACAATTGTATTTCTTTCTACCTCCCTGGTGATCGTCTCAATCTCCACGTCAGAGAAGTTTCTCTTTTTTGCCATCTTCCGTGTGTCCATGGCGTAAAATGAGGGCGTGGGGGAAGCGGAGACTTGAATATATAGGGGCGTGTTATTATAATGACGATCGTTTTCAGCCGCGGCATTTATCAAGGGCAGGTATTGCGTACACCTGGATTTTAAAGGTACGCACAACTTCATAAATCAGGCGGTGAGAGGAGTGTAAGCAAAATCTTACGCCAACATATACGCCCGTTTCTACGCAAGAATGATAAATGAGGGCCAATGCGAGCACCCAAACAAAAACCGCACAGGCAAACCGGAGCATCATACGGGACCATGTCAAATGCACCTTCCCAGCAGCTCAACGGACCCAATTCACACCCCAGTCTCAGCCACACTGAGCACAGAGTGGGCCAGTGTGCCTGCAGCCATGTCACGCAAATAAAACCAGACAAAAGGCGACGGCTTCCCCAAGACGCAGCAGCACAGACGTCCTCCACCCCAAGTGGAGGAATGAACTTAATTCAAAATACATTTCTGGTATCAAAATGTATTTCACCTTTTATTATGAAATGTATTTAAAAATGTATACATACATTTATCTTTATTCAAAATACATTTCAGGTATCAAAATGTATTTCACCTTTTATTCCTAAATTTATTTGAAAATGTATGAATACATTTCAGTTTTGTCCGAATGTATTTCACCATCAACAATGCTCTCATAACAGTTGTAATGTATTATAGAAAATACATTACAAAATGTATATTGAAGCCCATATTAAAATGAATTTTTTCAGTTGCTATGAAAGTAAAAAGACGAACTGTAATTATCGACATATTGATTTTATCACATTTAGATGTTGAAACAAATTTTATAGATGTGTACATTACCAAAATACATTTCATCTTAGTCACAAATATAGCCTAATGTACTAAGGTAAACTTGGTAACATCACTTGCCTCTCATATCAACCAGATCTTATTTGGAGTAGTGGTTAGTGTGTTTGACCGTAGGACATTAGGTCTCAGGTTCAAAATACCATCTAGCCAATTGTCTGATATATTGAGATATGCATTAAATATATTTTTTACAAATATATTTAAGCAGCCAATTTAAAATATTTTGACATATATTTATTCAGGTATTTTTTTCCCAAATGTGTTCGGAAATATATTTTCCAAATGTATTCAAAAATATATTTAGAATACATGTATTTTCCGTATGGGACGTTAGCTAGCTAGGTAACAACGTTAACTTACCAGCTACCTAACATTACCTGGTGTCTAGCTTGTTCGTTGGGTAGCTAGCTTTTCCTGATGATTAGCAATACTTTAGTAAATAATACTGTAACACTTCTTGTATGTTGGCTTTCTAGTCGAACCATCAATGCAGATAGCTAGGTGTGTTTCAGGGAAGGGGTGATTATGCCGAGCTATTGTTAGGTTTCCATTGTCTTCACAAAAGCATGCAAGTCACTTATTTCGTTAATTAGCTACCTGACTCAATCATTCATCCAGATATGTGTGTGACTATGACCAGCTTTTATAAGTAGACAAAAAAAGTGATGTGGACAACCCAGTCCATCAGTACAGCAATACTTCTAAACAGCACAGTGGCTGTCCACCTGCACTCAAACTAACTGCACTTACAGTGGGGAGAACAAGTATTTGATACACTGCAGATTTTGCAGGTTTTCCCACTTACAAAGCATGTAATTTTTTTCATAGGTACTCTTCAACTGTGAGTGATGGAATCTAAAACAAAAATCCAGAAAATCACATTGTATGATTTTTTAGTTATTAATTTGCATTGTATTGCATGACATAAGTATTTGATACATCAGAAAAGCAGAACTTAATATTTGGTACAGAAAACCTTTGTTTGCAATTACAGAGATCATACGTTTCCTGTAGTTCTTGACCAGGTTTGCACACACTGCAGCAGGGATTTTCGCCCACTCCTCCATACAGACCTTATCCAGATCCTTCAGGTTTTGGGGCTGTTGCTGGGCAATACAGACTTTCAGCTCCCTCCAAAGATTTTCTATTGGGTTCAGGTCTGGAGACTGGCTAGACCACTCCAGGACCTTGAGATGCTTCTTACGGAGCCACTCCTTGGTTGCCCTGGCTGTGTGATTTGGGTCGTTGTCATGCTGGAAGACACAGCCATGACCTATCTTCAATGCTCTTACTGAGGAAAGGAGGTTGTTGGCCAAGATCTTGCGATACATGGCCCCATCCATCCTCCCCTCAATACAGTGCAGTCGTCCTGTCCCCTGTGCAGAAAAGTATCCCCAAAGAATGATGTTTCCACCTCCATGCTTCACTGTTGGGATGGTGTTTTTGGGGTTGTACTCATCCTTCTTCTTTCTCCAAACACGGCGAGTGGAGTTTAGACCAAAAAGCTCTATTTTTGTCTCATCAGACCACATGACCTTCTCCCATTCCTCCTCAGGATCATCCAGATGGTCATTGGCAAACTTCAGATGGGCCTGGACATGCGCTGGCTTGAGCAGGGGGACCTTGGATTTTAATCCATGACGGCATAGTGTGTTACTAATGTGGTCCCAGCTCTCTTCAGGTCATTGACCAGGTCCTGCCATGTAGTTCTGGGCTGATCCCTCACCTTCCTCGTGATCATTGGTGCCCCACCAGGTGAGATCTTGCATAGAGCCCCAGACCGAGGGAGATTGACCGTCATCTTGAACTTCTTCCATTTTCTAATAACTGCGCCAACAGTTGTGGCCTTCTCACCAAGCTGCTTGCCTATTGTCCTGTAGCCCATCCCAGCCTTGTGCAGGTCTACAATTTTATCCCTGATGTCCTTACACAGCTCTCTGGTCTTGGCCATTGTGGAGAGGTTGGAGTCTGTTTGTTTGAGTGTGTGGACAGGTGTCTTTTATACAGGTAACGAGTTCAAACAGGTGCAGTTAATACAGGAAATGAGTGGAGAACAGGAGGGCTTCTTAAAGTAAAACTAACAGGTCTGTGAGAGACGGAATTCTTACTGGTTGGTAGGTGATCAAATGCTTATGTCATGCAATAAAATGCAACTTAATTATTTACATACAATGTGATTTTCTGGACTTTTGTTTTAGGTTCCGTCTCTCACAGTTGAAGTGTACCAATCATAAAAATTACAGACCTCTACATGTTTTGTAAGTAGGAAACCCTGCAAAATCGGCAGTGTATCAAATACTTGTTCTCCCCGCTGTACATAGTTTTTACTATTTATCATGAATCCTGCTGCTAAGCTACTTTACCTTTTACTGTATTGTTTAAACCTGATGTATCAAGTGCATGTGGAAAATGTAATTTAATTTGGTTTAAAATAGTATGTGTTTATTAGAGACTAACCAGACCAGTTTAGCAAAGGTCAGTGTTTCCATTTGAATTTACACTCACCTAAAGGATTATTAGGAACACCATACTAATACTGTGTTTGACCCCCTTTCGCCTTCAGAACTGCCTTAATTCTACGTGGCATTGATTCAACAAGGTGCTGAATGCATTCTTTAGAAATGTTGGCCCATATTGATAGGATAGCACCTTGCAGTTGATGGAGATTTGTGGGATGCACATCCAGGGCACGAAGCTCCCGTTCCACCACATCCCAAACATGCTCTATTGGGTTGAGATCTGGTGACTGTGGGGGCCATTTCAGTACAGTGAACTCATTGTCATGTTCAAGAAACCAATTTGAAATGATTCAAGCTTTGTGACATGGTGCATTATCCTGCTGGAAGTAGCCATCAGAGGATGGGTACATGGTGGTCATAAAGGGATGCACATGGTCAGAAACAATGCTCAGGTAGGCCGTGGCATTTAAACCTAGAAATGGTTGTGCGTGAAAATCCCAGTAACTGAGCAGATTGTGAAATACTCAGACCGGCCCGTCTGGCACCAACAACCATGCCACGCTCAAAATTGCTTAAATCACCTTTCTTTCCCATTCTGACATTCAGTTTGGAGTTCAGGAGATTGTCTTGACCAGGACCACACCCCTAAATGCATTGAAGCAACTGCCATGTGATTGGTTGATTAGATAATTGCATTAATGAGAAATTGAACAGGTGTTCCTAATAATCCTTAAGGTGACTGTATAAATACAGTGAGGGGGAAAAAATATTTTATCCCCTGCTTTGTACGTTTGCCCACTGACAAAGAAATGATCGGTCTATAATTTTAATTGTAGGTTTATTGGAACAGTGAGAGACAGAATAACAACAAAAGAAATCCAGAAAAACACAAACATTTTATTAATTTATTTCCATTTTAATGAGCGAAGTAAGTATTCAACCCCTCTTAATCAGAAAGATTTCTGGCTCCCAGGTGTCCTTTATACAGGTAACGAGCTGGGATTAGGAGTACACTCTTAAAAGGAATGCTCCTAATCTCAGTTTGTTACCTTTAAAAAGGACACCTGTCCACAGAAGCAATCAATCAATCAGATTCAAAACTCTCCACCATGGCCAAGACCAAAGAGCTGTCCAAGGATGTCAGGAACAAAATTGTAGACCTACACAATGGCTTGAATGGGCTACAAGACCATCGCCAAGCAGCTTGGTGAGAAGGTGACGTAGTTGGTGCGATTATTCGCAAATGGAAGAAATACAAACAAACTGTCAATCTCCCTCAGTCTGGGGCTCCATGTGAGTCCAAGATCTCACATCGTGGAGTTGCAATGATCATGACCACGGTAAGGAATCAGCCCAGAACTACACAGGAGGATCTTGTCAATGATCTCAAGGCAGCTGGGACCATAATCACCAAGAAAACAATTGGTAACACACTATGCCGTGAAGGATTGAAATCCTGCAACGCCTGCAAGGTTCCCTTGATCAAGAAAGCACATGTACAGCCCCGTCTGAAGTTTGCCAATGAACATCTGAATGATTCAGAGGAGAACTGGGTGAAAGTGTTGTGGTCAGATGAGACTAAAATCAAGCTTTTTGGCATCAACTCAACTCGCCGTGTTTGGAGGAGGAGGAATGCTGCCTATGACCCCAAGAACACCATACCCACCGTCAAAAACGGGGACAGGACAACTTCCCTACATCAAAGGGACGATAGACGGGGCCATGTACCGTCAAATCTTGGGTGAGAACCTCCTTCCCTCAGCCAGGGCATTGAACATGGGTAGTGGATGGGTATTCCAGCATGACAGTGACCCAAAACACACGGCCAAGGCAACAAAGGAGTGGCTCAAGAAGAAGCACATTAAGGTCCTGGAGTGGCCTACCCAGTCTCCAGACCTTAATCCCATAGAAAATCTGTGGAAGGAGCTGAAGGTTCGAGTTGCCAAACATCAGCCTCAAAACCTTAATGACTCAAAGAAGATCTGCAAAGAAGAGTGGGACAAAATCCCTCCTGAGATGTGTGCAAACCTTGTGGCCAACTACAAGAAATGTCTGACCTCTGTGATTGCCTACAAGGGTTTTCCCATCAAGTATTAAATCACGTTTTGCAGAAGGGTTGAATACTTATTTTACTAATTAAAATGCAAATCAATGTATCATTTTTTTTAAATGCGTTTTTCTGGATTTTTTGTTGTTATTCTGTCTCTCACTGTTCAAATAAACCTACCATTAAAATTACAGACTAATAATTTCTTTGTCAGTGGGCAAACGTACAAAATCATCAGGAGATCAAAAACTTTTTTCCCCTCACTGTATTTAAATATTCAAATGGGGACACTGACATTTGTTAAACTGGTCTAGTTAGTCTCTAATAAACACATACTATATAAACCAAGTTTTTTCACATGAACTTGATACATCAGGTTTAAACAATACAGTTAAAGGTAAAGTAGCTTAGCAGCAGGATTCATGATAAATAGTAGCAGCAATGTAAGTGCAGATAGTTTGAGTGCAGGTGGACAGCCATCACAGTGTCCTGATCTTAATATCATCAAGCCATTCTGGGGAGATCTCAAATGTGTGGTTCATGCAAGACGACCTAAGACCTTTGCATGACCTGGAGGCATTTTGCCAGGACAAATGGGCAGCTATTCCACCTGCAAGAATTCAGGGCCTCTTAGACAACTATTACAAAAGACTGCATGCTGTCATTGATGCTAAAGGGGGCAATACACAGTATTAAGAACTAAGGGTATGCAGACTTTTGAACAGGGGTCAGTTATGTTTTGTTTTATGATTGTGCCATTCTGTTATGACCTACAGTTGAACGTGAATCACATAAGAAATAAAAGACATGTGTTTTGCCTGCTCACTCATGTTTTCTTTACAAATGGTACATATTAGGGGTGGAGCCGAACCCGAATACGGTATTCGGAAAGGCACAAATAACGTGGTTTTTACAAATACTTATTTCAAACAAATACTTAAAAAAATATTTGTATTCGGGAACAAGAAAACCGTTATATCAAAAAGCTGCGTTTTCTCATGAGACCGCAGTACATGCCTGGATGAGTGAGTGAGTGACGTTCAGTCGGGGGAGGGGAAAATAATAAAAGCGTTAACTGACACAGGCTGCTCCACACATCTCTATTCTCCACACAGCAACAGAGAGCGCTCGGCTGAGCGAAAAAACTTAACTGCGTCACAATTTTGTTTAATAGATTTTTGTACCTTAACTGGGTTCCAAAGGCAATTTAAAACTTTCAGGAAGCGGAGTTTGATCGGGATATGATTTCATTTCGCTGCAATCGGGTGAACCAGCCCTAAAGCAAAAAAAATAACAGAATTTTTACGCCTATTTAGAATTTTACTCGAATACAAATACAATACTTTTTCCCCCTTAACAAATACAAATACAGATACAAATACTGGTTGCTTTGCACACCCCTAGTACATATATTATCAATTCTCCAATGGTATGCAAACTTTTGAGCACAACTGTATGCACAGTGTCTCCCTGCTAAGTCATGGAAGACTATAACTCCTTTAGAATTGCCCTTTGGTGGCCATAGCATTTGTAATTAATTTAAAACAATTTGTAGATTTTAGTCTCCTGATTGAACTTCCTATTTTGATTTGATATTGTAACAATAAAATGCGGAAGGAATTCAAAGGAGTTTTTGAATACTTTCGATAGCTGCTGTATGCTTTTATGCAACACCACTCAAGTGGGTGGATTTTTATGCTAAAAGGGAAAATGCTCAGTTAAATAGGTATAAATTGTGTGCACAAAATGTAATACAAATAAGCTTTCTGTGTTTATGGAACATTTCTGGTGTCTTTTATTACAGCTCATGTAACAGGACGTGACACAGGGGATCAACATTTTACATGTTGCATTCATATTTCTGTTAATTGATAGATTGTAGATTAACATATCTAATAAAAACATTTAGTCACATGAGACAAACCCACATTTTTTCATTGGCATAATTAGAAACAGTCATTACAACTTGTCAACCCTGATTGATTTTCACAACATGAAAGTTCATTTTTGACCTTCTGGTGATATTCTAAGTTATCGATTTAATGCACACTTTGGCCACAGTCCTGTGGAGCGCAGCTCTTTCATGTTTAAGCCTGGAATGAGAGGAAATGCTGAGAGAGGGCCGAAGCTCCTCTCTGAATTGCCAAGGGATCAATTGACTGAGCAGCCATCAGGGCTAGTAAATCCCAGATGCCCTCTTAGCTGCACTGTGACTGATAGGGTGATGCTTGGCTGGAAAAGGTTAGCAATCTTATGTTTAACACCAAACATAGCCCTCTATTACTGGTACATGCTCAATTACCTTTTTATTCTCCTGAAAATGTATTAGTGTTTTATTAAGATCTCCACCAGCTACTGGGTTCCATGTAAATGCAACCATATTTCTGATGGGTTTAAATTTGCATTGATGTGTTGAAATTGAAGTTAAATGGGGTTAACCTCAAAATGTCTCAAAGGCTAAACATTATGATGCTTTGGAGTAATTCAGAATGACATGCACTATGACTCTGATGGTCTCTTAACTGATGTAATGACCAGGGTATTCAATTGCCACCATAATGACGTAACCCAGTTGTATATTCCACAATGAAAGTATCTACTACATTCACTGCAACTACACCTATTCTTTTGAATTTTGTTTGAAATTAGGAACACATATGGCACATCCAGTGAATTCAGTTTAAAGCAGAAGTTCAGTTTAGAGTAAACTGTCACATTCTAAAAACGACATCAAAATCAAAGATGATTTTTCACAAACAAAATTTAGACTTTCTCTGGAAGTGACAGCTTGCTTATTTATGCTCTACCACCGGTTGACACCAGCAATTCACTGGCTTCTTTCTCTTCTGTTTTCATGTTTTGCTTGACATTTTCAAAGAGTTAAAGCTACAATCTGCCTAACACCATGATCCTGACACGTTTTTATAATCTGAAGGATTGCGTGGAGAAAAGAAAACAGCTCTCAGATGTATACAGATTTATAGTGTAATTTTGAACATGGGTGCTAAGTCCAATAGGGCAATCTGTTCCGTATTTGTGAGCAGTTGACAAATTAGTTAAAATTAGTTAGATCTGATTGGGGCAAAAACTCCCTCCAGGTTTAATGGAATGAACAGGGTTTCTAATTTTCTATAAATCACATTTTCTATATATCAGTGTGTGAATTCACTTCCGCTAAGGGTTAAGAATGATGATAAGTCATAGAGCATACAGCACTCTCTGAATCCCAATGACTGGGACTTAGAGACACCCAATTCCCCAACAGAACCCAGACAGAGGTGGCAGTAGTAGGAAAATTCAACATTCTTCGCATTGCAGGTAGGAATATTTGGTAAGTGACTTTTATATTAAAGTCAATGTAACTATGATATCCTTTGAGTCATATTAATGGTGAAATAAAAATCTCTGTACCATCAAATCTAAGTTAATATGTCACCAGCGTCAATGAATATGTGCACATGAACTTGATTTGAGATATGAAACATATTATGTATCCCTCCAGCCATTACAGAAACCCAGGATGAGAGTTTTACCGGATTGTTGTTTTAAAACATAGATGTCAGATTAAAATGAAACTGTACCACCCTTAATACTGTGTAGATAAAACAGATTTTCTAGGTTTCCAGGTTTTCTAAACCAGTGTACCATACGCTAGTTCCTGTTGCAGGCTTTTACTTAAATGCTGTGACAATAACATAGAAAGAATTTGCAAACACAACACTTACCACACCTTCATTGAGGGAAATCTTTTTTAGTGTCATATCCACCAGAGATTTTAATTTCTTTTAACATCTCACCATTCAAACAGTGTTTAAAATAGGGCCTACATAGTTTCCAGAATTCCATGGTGGCATGATGAGATTTGAAGGTATGACCATGTGAGACTTGGTAGAGCTAGACAAGAGCTGACTTCAAACAAATAAGCTAGCAAATGTCAACCAGAACAGCTCATGCTCATGCCAAACAAAAGTTGGGCAAAATGTCATCCTTCTACCCAGAGGCAGAGCTTAAATGGGTGCAATTGGTGCACAGCAACCATGGCAACCAATCACTGGGCCCCACAAGAAGTTTATCTTACAGTTGAAAAAATTATAGCAAGCAGAATAAAATCATATTAAGATAAATTTGCAAGAAACTATTTAGTTGACATTGAATTGATAAATATCTATATTTGTTTTGTTATTCCATTATGCATTTGTATGATCAATCAGTATGTGACCTTCGGGGTGTAACCGGTGTTGCCAGATCCGGAGGTTTCCAGATATGGTTGTATAGAAGAAATTGCTGTTTTTATGTAGAGTCCGTGGGTGATTGAGCAGTATATTGTCAGTGAATCTGGCAACCCTAGGTGTTTCAGATTTTGTCAGCTCATTCACTAAGGATTTGAACTGTGGAATAGCTAATTTAAGTAACAAAACATAAAAATGGAACGTAGATATGTCTGCCACTCAGATGAAAGAAAAGCAACACATAATAAAAATATAATATACGGATATGTGCCCTTGAGAAATGTCTTCAGAAAAGTTGTTGAGCAGAAGAAGAATGAGATGGATAGATCGGACATTACAAAGACATAAACAACGTTGCAGCTTCAAGTGAAGTGGGGAATACAGTTGATCCAGGTCGAACAGCAGCCAGCAACGAAGTTTTGTAACTGCAGGTAGGTAATGTTGTAGCCTAATGAAAAGTGTCTGTTCCTCATGTTACATGAAACTTGTGTATTTTTTTGGGAATAGGCTATTAAATATTAATATTATCTGCCTCTATCATTTATTTGGGAAATCAGGTAGTAATATTGAGATTTTAGCAGCGGATGGTTGGGTGGGTGCCTCCGCGGCAGAGGTACCAGAGGCCTGATGCCCCCCAAACCTGTATTATAAATGTTTAGTATAACATAGCTCTGCAGCGTTAACAAGCTATAAAAGACACTGCTCTAGTGTAAATGGGGACATCTTTGTTAGGTCTCTATGGCTGAGAAATTTAACTCTTAAAAGCCAGTGACTTAAAGCTGCACTAGGTAACATTATAAAATGAATTAAAATATGAAAAACAGTGCCCCCAGTTCTTGTCTGAACTCCCACACTTTCCTCCAGGTTGTGTTTGATTGACAGTGGTTTCTCTTCCTTATTCACATGAACATGAAGACAGAAAACAGAAGAGCCATCGCCGATCCAGGGACATATTTTGACAGTGAAACCAAAATATAACAATCATAGACCCAGCAATTTACAATGGCAAACAGCACGAGTAAGAAGTTATGTGATTCTTTTGAGAAAGTTGTCACTGTCATTTATTTTTTGCAAATTGTATTGAGTGTAGTTACAGTACACAGTGTAGCGTAGTCAATGTTATCTTAGACTGAAATTGACAACTGGGAGCTAGCTATATATATATATGTCAGTTGTACAGACCGATATCAAATAATAATGAGAATACAAAAACTTACTGGAGATTCCATTAATTAACAATATAAAATGTTTTGAAAACTGCATAGATGATGCTAAGCATTTTGCAACAACTTACCAGTCAGAAAGCGGTTCCGCACTAGTGCCTGATAGAGAATACAGTTCTGAATAATAATATGAAAAATAGAATGACCTCTTCCAAAAAAAGCACTTACTTAGAGTTATTCTTGGCCTTGCTAATGTTAGCTTAGAGTTCTTGGTTGCTAGCTACAGAGCGCTAGACTAAGTCTTCTTTCACTTCTTTGCCATTTTCGTAGTGTATGCTGTAGTAGAGATGGGTGGAATTGGCAGTTTCTCATCCTGGTCTCTAGCTGTCATTATAGTTTTGTACAGTAAGCAAACTTTGTTCTCTATGATGTACTTATGCTATATACACTCACCTAAAGGATTATTAGGAACACCATACTAATACTGTTTGACAGCCTTTCGCCTTCAGAACTGCCTTAATTCTACGTGGCATTGATTCAGCAAGGTGCTAAAAGCATTCTTTAGAAATGTTGGCCCATATTGTTAGGATAGCATCTTGCAGTTGATGGAGATTTGTGGGATGCACATCCAGGGCACGAAGCTCCCATTCCACCACATCCCAAAGATGCTCTATTGGGTTGAGATCTGGTGACTGTGGGGGCCATTTCAGTACAGTGAACTCATTGTCATGTTCAAGAAACCAATTTGAAATGATTTGAGCTTTGTGACATGGTGCATTGTCCTGCTGGAAGTAGCCATCAGAGGATGGGTACATGGTGGTCATAAAGGGATGGACATGGTCAGAAACAATGCTCAGGTAGGCCGTGGCATTTAAACAATACCCAATTGGCACTAAGGGGCCTAAAGTGTGCCATGATAACATCCCCCACACCATTACACCACCACCAGCCTGCACAGTGGTAACAAGGCATGATGGATCCATGTTCTCATTCTGTTTACACCAAATTCTGACTCTACCATCTGAATGTCTCAACAGAAACCGAGACACATCAGACAAGGCAACATTCTTCCAGTCTTCAACTGTCCAATTTTGGTGAGCTTGTGCAAATTGTAGCCTCATTTTTCCTATTTGTAGTGGTGATGAGTGGTACCCGGTGGGGTCTTCTGCTGTTGTAGCCCATCCGCCTCAAGGTTGTGCGTGTTGTGGCTTCACAAATGCTTTGCTGCATACCTCGGTTGTAATGAGTGGTTATTTCAGTCAAAGTTGCTCTTCTATCAGCTTGAATCAGTCGGCCCATTCTCCTCTGACCTCTAGCATCAACAAGGCATTTTCGCCCACAGGACTGCCGCATACTGGATGTTTTCCCTTTTCACACCATTCTTTGTAAACCCTAGAAATGGTTGTGCGTGAAAATCCCAGTAACTGAGCAGATTGTGAAATACTCAGACCGGCCCGTCTGGCACCAACAACCATGCCACGCTCAAAATTGCTTAAATCACCTTTCTTTCCCATTCTGACATTCAGTTTGGAGTTCAGGAGATTGTCTTGACCAGGACCACACCTGTAAATGCATTGAAGCAACTGCCATGTGATTGGTTGATTAGATAATTGCATTAATGAGAAATTGAACAGGTGTTCCTAATAATCCTTTAGGTGAGTGTATATTATCCAGGTAAAATGTGTATATTATGCAGCATATTATCCAGGCAAAAGTGTATTATCCAGGTAAAATGCGCGTTCACAAAATAACCCAAGGAGAAAGGCTCGCCTCACAGAAGGCGATTGGCTGGAACAGGATTGCTGGAACAGAATTGGCTGGAATGTTGCGGCATGCTTCAAAAAATACAAATTGACATTCCACTGGCATTGAACTGTCTGTGCTGCTAAACAACTCTCAAAGGGCCTCATTAGCTAACACAACATGTTTATAGGGGACAAAAAAGTTTTTTACTGAAGAAATCCTACCTAGTGCAGCTTTAAAGTAAAATTTGCAATGAGGGGAATTAAGTTATCTTGTGCAATGTAAAACTGCAATAAATTAAGGGATCTAGCATCTGAAAACTGCAGACAATTACTTTTGTCTATGGTAATTTGACTATTGTAAATTGCACAAATACTCATAGTGCCTCAAAAGTATTCACCCCCCTTTGACTTTTCCAAGCTATACAACATGAAATAAAAATGTATTTAATTAGGAGTTCTCCATTGATCAACACAAAAAACTATTTATTTTGAGTTGATAAAATCTGTTAATTATTTACAAATATAAAACAAAATCACTGATTGCATAAGAATTCACCTGCTTGTCATGATGCTGCCACCACCATGCTTAGGGAAGGTGTTCTCAGAAAGATCTGCAGCGTTGGCTTGCGCCAAACATACCGCTAAATGTCAAAATGTTGGATTTTGATCTCATCAGACCATATAATCTTCTTCCACTTCATCTCATTGTCTCCCACATGCCTTCTGAACAAGATTTGATGTGAGTTTTTTTCAACAAGATTACAATGCCATCTATAGCACCCATATGCACCACAAAGATATCCATTTTGGAAAACATAACCAAGGCATTTTTAGATATATTGTGCATTTTGTACATAATTCTCCAGTGAATGTTGTAATTTATTTTCTGTGAATTTGTGTATGTAATTCACTGTGACATTATGTGGTGTAGGCTACAAATGGATAAAACTAAAAATAACAAATTAGGTCATCACAGCAAGATGCTGTATTTCTTTGCAATGCAGCATTTGAACGAATGGCTGCTCTACATAGGAAGAGAAGGACCATCCTTCAAAAACATAAAAATGTAAAGGTTTTATATTAATAACACTAAGAGTAAAAACATGCAGTGTGTGTAGAAAGTCACCACATAGTCTAGGTGTTGTGATGGTAATTCCATCGATCAACACTCCTAAAGGAGTAAGTACAGAGACAAAATTCTCTTGGCACAATTAACAGTTTATTAAAAGTGAGACGTGTCAAACGCTTACAGAATAATCATCTGAGGAGTTTCTAAATTAATACATGACAATCTTCAGTACTTATAGTGGAAAAAGGGGTGTGGTAAGATGCTGCCCATCTGTCTTGTGTAACATAGATTTTACCCAAAGGGCGGGCTGTCCCCCCACCATATCCTTCCTGCCATAATGTTTATTGTTCTGTTCACCTAAAGAGGCCAACTCCCCCTACTTCCCCCCAAAGGCCACATTCCTAAGGAACAAAGGACTGATACCCTTCTTGGTTTAAGCAGATAAACATGGTCAGAGTAACTAATAATCCTCTGATATTATACAGACGTGTGTCACAATCGAAGAATAGTTACATACCAGGCAATAGAAAAACAAACATTTCTCAAATGTACCTTAGTTCAAAAATGTTCACAACAGTGTGTACAATTAGAGACAAATTCAAAGAGGCTTTGAACTGTGGTTTCACCAAGGAATAACTCTGGGATATGTTCTGTTATCCAAATTGGGTATTTTACCATTTTAATTAATTTTCAGACTTCCATGGAGGCTTGACGATATTTATTTGTTCTCACTTATTGGGTATATTGTGGATTACTGTGTGTAAAATGTCTGATTTAATGTGTTTTCATTCCAGGCTGTAAGGCAACAAAAGGCAGACATTTTGAAAGGGGGTTGTGACTTACTATACCCACTGTACATTGTTGCCACCAAATAACTGATCAAAACCGACTCTTCTCTATAAATCAGTCATTTTGGTATAACACATTCTGTGGTTGCAGACTTTAATCTCATGCCCCCCCTGAACTCCCCATACAAAGATGCATTTCAAGGCCAATGAACGCTCGAGCCCGACTGGAAACCCTAATCATTTTTGTCATTCATAAGAAGAAACCAAACTGTGACCTAGGTTTTTTAATTTTTTTTATTGTAGTTGAACACTATATTACAGCAAGAAAAATGCATAAAAACACACAGCAGAAATTAAAAGTTTCAATAAAAATGTCAATACAACACAAACATTTGAATTCTCTTATAGACCACAGAATATTGAGGTTAAAGTTACTCAGCAATAAATTGCATAAGTGGGGGGCATAGTGATCAAAAACATGTTTTTTTATATAAGCCTGTGGGGTATCTGAGATTAGTCAGTCTTGTGAGCACATGGTAACTGTTGTTGTTCTAATAAAGCAAAAATGTTTGGAATTTTCTGCAGGACAGCCTTACATTTATCATTGTCCAGCCGTTAAAGTTAGGAAGTCCCAGCCAACCAACTGTATGAAAACCAAATGTTTGTGCAAAAGTTCACCCTTTTAATTGAATGCAAAACTGCGTTATAGACTGGATCCATTGGTTTCAATACTGATGCTGATGCATGGATATACAGAACATCACCATAGTTTAGCACTGATATTAAAGTAGGTTGCACAATTTTATTTCAATGCTGAGATGACAGACACAATTTGTGTTTTTATGAAAGAAACCAATTCTAACCTTGAGCTTTTTTAACAATTCAGCAATGTGTGTTTCAAATCATAGTACTGTCTACATTTAGCACCAACCTTCTGTAAGATCCCTCCTATCCATTAGTTCTCTAGTCGCAAAGGAGACTGCTGGGATGCAAATGCTACTGCAAGAGAGAGATTGATGCTGGGTAATGTGACACCAGCATACCATATGAAACTACTATTATATCAGAGTGAACAATAACTGACAAAAAATTTAACTGTAGTGAACTCCCGACAAATTGCTAGACATTCTAGAATTCTCTAAAACAGTAAAATGAAAAAGGGCAAAAAAAAAAGTACAATAAAGAAATGTCATAGTTTATTTTTTTGTAGGATCTTAATTACTTTGTTGGTGTGAGCTGGAGAGTTTTAATCAAGCAGTTTTGACATCTCATAAGAAGTAACCTGGAAAATGGCAGATCTGTATAATACAGAAATGTTCTATTGATACAATATATTATTGTTTTGTTAATTGTATTCCATGTGCAGAATTATCTCATGACTATATACTGTCATACCCCTGTACCTGTGAATCCTTTATCATGAATTTACCATTTATTACTATTGACATTCAAGTGCCACTTAAATGTCAGTGATTGGGCTGTCTTGGGCATTACTGAGAAAATCAGCAGCTGGAAATTATTTTAGTAGTTTGAAATAATATGCATGCATTTAACCCCTGAAACCCCATCCTAAAGCTCTTTACTGCTGCACTTACCAGCCCTTTGGTATGTGATTATAAAGTACTTTGTGACTCTGATCTCTTCTCAACAACATCCTTTCTGTACCTGTCTTAGGTTCACATGCACAGTGGTTGTGTCTGGAGATAATTGGAAGTAATGACTCACCAATAATTAGTGTTTTTTGTGTTTGTTTTTTCCTTTTTCCCTTCTTCCAAAGTTGTGTAATATTTCATTGTTATGCAAAAACAACTTCTTCCAAAGTTGTGTAATATTTCATTGCTATGCAAATACTCCCAAATGGATAAGGTAGAGTTGAAGATTGTGCCAAGCCTTAAAAACTACAAATATGCAGCAAGCCATTGTACTTTATCCACACTGCTGTAGTTGGAGCTTTGCCTTGCAGTACTGTATTTTGCTTTCAGGACAAATACTTTGCTCAATAAGGTCACTTCTGCTAATGCCATCTATGAATGATCATTGTGTCAGACTTATATGCCGTGTACACAATTGCTTGGAGGCAAGGTAACTCAACCTTGCTTGAACTGAATATCTGCTGTTTATTGCAAACGATTTTCTCACTGAGAGATGGGTACATTTGTTGTGGCGGTCACAACTGGCTTGTTTTATTTACAGACAGTTACATTTAGCTTCTCACAGGTTTTTCTTTCTATTTGTTTTTAGCCATTGAACCAGTAGCAACACAAAGATCTGTCTCCCTGAACAAATCTTTTTGTGTTAACGATGAAGGAAATACATTAGCAGAATAATAGCATCTAAGGGAGCTCATCCGCCTTTGACTTCCTTCCTCTCCACAGCCCACCTTCATATTGCCCACCTCTCGTCAGTGTTATGCCGCCTCTCAGTGACAGGATAAAGAGGCATTCCATGTCACTTCAGCTAGCCATGTCACCCACCATCTACAGAATGTTCTGGAAATGTTTCTGTAATTAACAACAGATAAAATTCTATTTCATACCAACTTTTTTGAATATGGTTTCTAAGGAATTAAGCTAATTGATTGCCACAAATTGATTGAGTGCATAACCAATTCCAACATATGTTATAGTCCACATATAATGAAGCACTAATTCTCCAATAATGTGGGGACTGGAGGTTATAAGGGTCGCTTTTGATAATTGTACAGTTGTGCTCATAAGTTTGCATACCCTGGCAGAAATTGGGTAGTTTTGGCATAGATTTTGAAAATATGCATGATCATACACATTTAAAGGATAGTGATCACATGAAGCCATTTATTATCACACAGTTGTTTTGCTACTTTTTAAATTATAATGATAACAGAATGTTTGGCTTTGTTACAGACACACAAGGGTTAAAATGGCGATTAAAGGTGAATTTCCCAAACCTGTGGCTTTTTAAATTTCAATTAGTGTCTGTGTATAAATAGTCAATGCATTTTTTAGCTTTCACATGGATGCACAGAGCAGGCTAGGTACTGAGCCATGTGGAGCAGAAAAGAACTGTCAAAAGACCTGCATAACATGGTAATGGAACTTTATGTACCTTTATAAAGAAGGAAAATTATATAAAAAGATATCCAAAGCCTTGAAAATGCCAGTTAGTACTGTTCAATCACATATTAAGAAGTGGAAAATTCGGGGATCTCTTGATACCAAGCCAAGGTCAGGTAGACTAAGAAAGATTTCATCCAAAACTTCCAGAAAAATTGTTGGGGATGCAAAATTAAAACCCACAGGTAACCTCAGGAGACATGCACGCTGCCTTGGATAAATATGGTGTGATTGTTTCAAAGAGCACAATATGACGAAACTTGAACAAAAATGAGCTCCATGGTCAAGTTTCCAGAAAGAAGCCTTTCCTGTGCTGATGCCACAAAAAGCCTGGTTATAATATGCCTGCAAACACCTTGACACGCCTCACAGCCTCTGGCACACTGTAAATTGGAAATCTAGTTTTATGGTCACAACCATAAGCACTATGATTGTAGAGGGGTCAACAAGGCCTATAGTAAACAAAATACCATCCCCACTGTGAAGCTTGGTGGTGGCTCACTGATGTTTTGGGGATGTGTGAGCTCTAATGGCACAGGGAATCTTGTGAAAATTGATGGCAAGATGAATGCAGCAAGTTATCAGAAAATACTGGCAGAAAATTTTCATTCTTCAGCACGATAACAACTGTAAACACAAGGCCAAGTTGACCCTCCATTGGTTACAGCAGAAAAAGGTGAAGGTTCTCCAGTGGCCATCACAGTTTCCTGACCTTAATATCATCGAGCCACTCTGGGGAGATCTCAAACGTGCTGTTTATGCAAGACGACCAAAGACTTTGCATGACCCGGAGGCATTTTGCCAAGTCAAATTGGCAGCTATACCACCTGCAAGAATTCAGGGCCTCATAAACAACTATTACAAAAGACTGCACACTGTCATTGATGCTAAAGGGGGCAATACACAGTATTAAGAACTAAGGGTATGCAGACATTTGAACAGGGGTAATTTCATTTTTTTCTTTGTTGTCATGTTTGGTTTTCTGATTGTGCCATTCTGTTATAATCTACAGTTGAATGTGA
The DNA here is from genome assembly GCF_011004845.1 of Esox lucius. Taxonomy (NCBI): domain Eukaryota; kingdom Metazoa; phylum Chordata; class Actinopteri; order Esociformes; family Esocidae; genus Esox; species Esox lucius. The sequence continues at coordinate 33,603,361 of NC_047587.1, read as the reverse complement.
ATCCCATAAGAAATAAAACAAATGTGTTTTGCCTGCTCATTCATGTTTTCCTTACAAATGGTACATACAAGTGCTGATCTTATAATTTGAATATCATCAAAAAGTTGATTAATTTCAGTAATTCCATTCAAAAAGTGAAATTCATTTCACACAGACTGATATATTTTAAGTGTTTATTTATTTTTATTTTGATGATTATAACTGACAACTAATGAAAACCCCAAACAATTAAAAAAAATAAACATTTGAAATATATCAGTCTGTGTGCAATGAATGAATATAATATACAAGTTTCACTTTTTGAATGGAATTACTGAAATAAATCAACTTTTTGTTGATATTATATGACCAGCACCTGTATATTACCTATTCTCCAAGGGTATGCAAACTTTTGAGCACAAATGTATTTCACATTAGGAATAATTATGTTCCAAATCAGAGGTTTTTATGTAAACCTATTTTATACAAACTCAATCAATTGAAAATCCCAATGTTTGCACAATCAGCAAACTTAAACTTAGATATTGACTTAATTAAACTGCCCTTCAACAAAATTATGTTTTACTTATATTTATATATTTTACTAGTGTTACTCTAACTTCTCTGCCTACAGAATTGTTCAGGCACAATCTGAGATTGACAGGGTTGACATCCTCTTTCTTCTGCTTTTGAGGTAGAAAAAACATTGAGGTACTGTATACAGTATGTCCACATTATTGTTTGGGAGCAAAGGATTCTGTGTGCTGTACTGGTTCCATTTTGGCCTATTGTGTTATAATCATGAGATTCAGACCAGTCCAGCTGGAAAGCAAATAGAGTGTGACTAAAGGATTATGTAATTGTAGGATAAAGCATTTCTCTCATGGGTAGGGGCCTGTCTTGTTTGTGAAGTAATTATAACAAAAATGAACACTTTGGTAACCTTTGTTCTCTAATGACTGCAGAGAGTCTAATTGGGTGAGACTGTATGGAAGTCCTGGGGTTTGCTTCACTATGGGAGCCAGTAAGGGGTGAGGAGGGAGAGGGCAAAATAATAACCAATTTTTTGTACCACCTAGATGCCCTTGAAGTCTCAATGACCAACTTACTGTTTATAGGTCAACCTCTGTAACCTCCAAAACAAACTTAAAATAGAATGTTTTTTATGATCCTGTATTCTGTCAAGTTTAAGATAACAGCATAGATAAGAAATTCTCATCACAGTATCCAATATAACTGATGCCAATGCTGTAACATTTGAAAAAGGAAACAGGACACAGATGCAGGGAGAACGAAGAGCTTTACTTATATAACTTAAACCCCAGAACCAGAAAGCTCTCACATTCTACAGGGCTTTGTAGCTAACCAGAATAGTCGGCACCAAAAACCAACGCAGGAAGGACCTCTTCTCCATACAAATGTTGGGGCCAATGGTCTGCTTTGTACTCCCGAATCCGCCACTGAGAAAGTCCCGTGCCGGAGCTGGAAAGCTGTCGCCTCCTAAAAGCTGCGGGTACTCCCAGCGACCAACAAACCTGGTCATTTGTGTCCTCCTAAAGCAGCTTCTGGGGCAGAGATCCCTTCTCCTCTGTATTGACGGATTTGGCTTCAGGCCTGCCATGCCAGGAAATGACAAATCCAAATGACCACAAGATCATGCATAAGAATGCATCTCACAACATTACATAAGGAGGAGAAAGAATTGGTTAGAATACATTGCAGTCCATTTGGATTTGGACAGTGACACAGGTTTTTTTTTTTTTACTCTGTACTCCAGCCCTTTATAAATTACTCGATGGTGATGGGGTTGAAAAAGGTAATTAAAGGTAACAAAAGTTCTTGGAAAGTTGTCTTTATAGCTGTCTCTTATTAGGCAGCTGTGTTTGTGTGCATCATTAGGGCATGCACAAGAGAGCTTTCGAGATCTAGTCTTGATTTTAAGGTTTGGCTGCTGGTGTTGGCTGCTGGTGTTGGCTGCTGGTGTCAGACAACACAAGGACCCAAGAAGTGTAAATGCAAGCTGGCCATCATGATGCAGATAAATCTGAATAAATCAATCAGAGACATAGGTAAAACATTAGGCGTGCCAAATTAAACGTTTTTGTGTATTTAAAGAAAGGAAGGAAGAGAAATGGTTAGTTCAGCATTAGCAAATTAACTGCCAGATCAAAGAAGACCTCTACAGTGGATGTCCAAAGAATGCTCACCATAATAAGCAAAAAACAACAAGGAACAGTCTGACAGATCATAAACACTCTCCAGGAGGTAGGCATAGATGTGTCAGCCACTACCATTCGCAGACAACTTCACCAGCCAAACTACAGAGGCTGGACTGGAAGGTGCAAAAATACTAGTTAGCCTCAAAAACAGGATGTCCTAAAAATACCTAAAGGAGAAAGTAGAGTTCTCAAAAAGGGCATTGTGGACAGATTAGGCAGATATTTGCATCTACCAGGATAATGGCAAGAGGAAAGAGTGTGTGTGGGGGGGGGGGGGAGGGGTAAACAGCCATACCAATTTATAAGGTGGAGTGGGTGTTCTGCTAAACAAAAGCCTGAAGTTCAGTTATTTCAGTAATCATCACTTCATGATTAATTGCTGAGGCTTTATTGAATATTTCTGCTATTTGACAGTAGCTCAAATACAGTACCTTTATATCCAGATTTTCTAAATTAAGTAAAACTGTTCATTTTCAAATCACTGTGAAGTGTTTTGTAAATATCAATTAAATCAGACCTTGTAGTCATAGCAGATTATTATTATTGTGTTACAACATTAAATCAAAATTGATATAGTTAGGTCTTTTAAACACAGATTAACAACTCAAAGAAATCCATAATGTCAAAGTAAAAAATAAAACCTGAAAATGGTTCTAAATTAATTACAAATATGAAACAAAAAAAAAATGTTGCGAAGGTATTACGACTGCTATGACAACCATCTGTAGTCATGCAATTAGTTGAATAGAGTCCTGTGTTGAATATAATTCGAATAGAATCTATGTGCAATTAAGATGTTTCACTGGAGTAGGATGTAAGATAATTTACAACATACTGAAAATCCCCCAGAGCACATTATGGCACTGAGTATAATAGGAGAAGAGCACTAATCAGGCCAACAAGAGGCCTATTACTGTGAGGTCCTCGCGTCGTTCCGGATCTAGCTCCTCCCTGTCACGCTCCTCACCTGCCACCGTTACGCTCTCACTTCCCAACATGCATGAACGCACCCAGCAATCCAGATCCCAATCACCGGAATATTGAACACCTGTGCCCTGTTTATCTCTCTATTTAGCCTGTGCTCTGCCTCCACTCCAGCGTGAGGTATTGTTCGTATACCCCAGCGCCCAGCGCCCAGCGCCCAGCGCCCAGCGCCCAGCGCC